>NC_083239.1:52670577-53270577 GCF_032191835.1 Heteronotia binoei | reverse complement strand
AGAAGGACATGGCCGTTTCTCTCTCTCCTCCTCTCACTCATTCGAGGGGGGGGGGGAGACTCTGCAACCGAACAAGCAGAGAAAATGGCCGCTTTGGAAGGCGGACTCTCAGGCATTATACCCCTCCTCTCCTCAAACCCCGCCCTCTTCAGGCTCCACCCGCAAAATCTCCAGGTCTTTCCCAACCCAGAGTTCGAAACCGTAGAAAAGCAGGAATGGCTGTCTCCCTCTCCATGGGTTCGTCTAGGCCAGGGGTGCCTAAACGTAAATACCACATAGAATAAATGGCAGATGTTTGAGAGCCACAAGACATGAAGGTCAGAGGTTTGAGAGCCACAAGAGGAAGGGAGGGAGGGGAGGTAGAAAGAAAGCAACTTTAACTTTAAATGCATTCTCCAAGCTGCCAGCTGGCTTGGTTTGGAGAAATGATTTAAAGAGAGAAATGCCTTCTCCAAGCCGGCTGATGGGGTGGTGAGGACTTCAAGAGCTGCAAAATATGTGTGAAAGAGCCACATGTGGCTCCCTAGCCACGGTTTAGCCACAGTCTAGACCTTTCTGACCACGAAACAGCTGAGAAAGGTGCAAGAGCTGACCAGGTCTTTCTTCTTTGGTCAGTTAGCAACTCTAACTCAGTTCTGCCAGAGGACAGAAACAGCGTTTGGGGAGGACCAATAAAACAGCGCTTGGCCTAAGAACTACACTCTGGCCAATGGTCCCTCTAATTCCCCCCACCCTCTCCTGAGCAGAGCAATTCACACCCAGAGCAGAAGATAACCGCTGACATCTTAAAATGGGCCATGGGCAAATCGCTGCTGAGGAGGGCTTCCTGGCGAATGAGCAGCCGCTCACACGCACAGCTTCAAGGGAACGCTGCCTGGGACCCCCCAGAAGTCCACTCGTGGCCCGAAGACACCGCCAAATAGAGACGCCAGCCTCCAGGTGGGACCTGGGGATCCTAGCAATTACAGCTCATCCCCAGACTGCAGAGATCAGTTCCCCTGGAGAAAAAGGATGCTTTGGGACTCAATGTTCCCTCTAAGCTGAAGAATCTTGCGAGCAAAAATTCTACTTTGTGAGCTACTGGCATTAAAGTGGCGAGCTGCTGCATCAATTAGTGCGCTCTGGGGTGATCCTTCTTGAGCTAAGACAAAAATGTGTGAGCTGGAGGCTAAAAATATGTGAGCTAGCTCACGCTAACTCAGCATAGAGGGAACACTGTTCCCCAGGCTCCACTCATAGATCATAGTTCCCCTCCCTAGATCCCTAGTTCAGTTTTGGGCACCACATTTTAAAGAAAGATACCGATAAGCTGGAACGGGTCCAGAGGAGGTCGACGAAGATGGTAAGGGGTCTAGAGACCAAGTCCTTTGAGGAAAGGTTGAAGGAGCTGGGGATGTTTAGCCTGGAGAGGAGGCGGCTGAGAGGTGATAGGATCACCATCTTCAAGTCCTTGAACTGCAAGGAAGGAAGATGAGGGGTCTGGAGACCAAGTCCTCTGAAGAAAGGTTGAAGGAGCTGGGCCTGTTTAGCCTGGAGAGGAGGCGGCTGAGAGGTGATAGGATCACCATCTTCAAGTCCTTGAAGGGCTGTACTCTTCAAGTACTTGAAGTTCAAGTACTTGAAGATGGTGATCCTATCACCTCTCAGCCGCCTCCTCTCCAGGCTAAACATCCCCAGCTCCTTCAACCTTTCCTCAAAGGACTTGGTCTCTAGACCCCTTACCATCTTCGTCGACCTCCTCTGGACCTCAGCCAGCATGGCCAATGGCTGGGGCTGATGGGAGTTGTAGGCAAAAAACATCTGGAGAGCTACCATTGGCCACCCCTGGTCTAGAGAATGGTGTGGAATTGTTTTCTGTGGCCCGAGAAGGTAGGACCCCAACCAATGGGTTGAAATTAAATCAGAAGAGTTTCCGGCTCAACATTAGTAAGAACTTCCTGACCGTTAGAGTGGTTCCTCAGTGGAACAGGCTTCCTCCTCGGGAGGTGGTGGGCTCTCCTTCCTTGGAGGTTTTTAAACAGAGGCTGGATGGCCATCTGACAGCAATGAAGATCTTGTGAATTTAGGGGGAGGTGTTTGTGAGTTTCCTGCATTGTGCAGGGGGTTGGACTAGATGTCCCTGGAGATCCCTTCCAACTCTATGATTCTATGATCTGGCAACCCTACTGCCAAAGGATCCCAGAGGATCACTCTCAGATCACACCAAGCGGCCACCGTGTCTTTAGCAATGCACAGGGCCAGAAATGTGGTTGGCTGCGTCTGTGAGTATCCCCCACAGAATCTGCAGAGGGTTCTAGGGCGGGGTGGCCAAACCGTGGCACTTTTACACATAGTGCGTGGCTCTCGAAACCCCCACCGCCCTGTTGGCTGGCTTGGAGAAGGAACCTGTCTCCTTAAGTCACTTTTCCAAGCCAAGACAGCTTGGGAGAATGCATTTAAAGTTAAAATAGCTTCCTTTCCACCTCTCCCTCCGTCCTTCACATCTCTTTGCCTTCCTGCTCGCCTGCTTAGCAGCTCTCAAACACCTGACGTTCACGTCTTGCGGCTCTCAAACATCTGACATTTATTCTACGTGGCTCTTACGTTAAGCCAGTTTGGCCACCCCCTGTTCTAGGGCATAAGGGAACAGCCCTTTCTCTTCTTAGGAATTCGAACAACTGACTGCCAAGCGGAGCTTGTTCTCCGCCAAGCAACCCAGCCAAACCCTGGAGTCTCTGGCCATGCCAGCGAGGTTTGGCGAATGGCCAGGGTGCCCAGTTAATGATACGGCGACCTTCACCCTGCGTCGCAAGTTTTTATTTGACCGCCTGCCAACGTCTTTGAAGTGCACGCTGCCCTTTCTTTTCTGGCCAAAAAAAGGGTTGCCAAGCCCAGAAATCCAAGAACGGCAAGAGGGAGGAAAAGGTCAGAAGGAAGGGGTCAGGAAAGCGGGTGCCGGAGGGCTGAGCCCACAGCCTCACCCACAGGAGTAGCTGGGCCAGTCGGGAATACTCATTCCTGGTTGCCAAAAGTCTTCCAGGAAGAGTAGTGGCCTACTAAGAAGAAAAAGAAGAAGACTGCCGATTTATACCCTGCTCTTCTCTCTGAATCAGTCTCAAAGCAGTTTACGATCTCCTTAATCTTCCTCCCCCCCACAACAGACACCCTGTGAGGTGGTGAGGCTGAGAGAGCTCTCCCAGCAGCTGCCCTTTCAAGGACAACTACTATGAGAGCTATGGTTAACCCAAGGCCATTCCAGCAGGTGCAAGTGGAGGAGTGGGAAATCAAAGAAGAAAATATTAGAAGATATTGGATTTATATCCCGCCTTATACTCTGAATCTCAGAGACTCAGAGCGGCTTACAGTCTCCTATATCATCTCCCCCCCCCCACAACAGATACCCTGTGAGGTGGGTGGGGCTGAGAGAGCTCTCCCAGCAGCTGCTCTTTCAAGGACAATTCCTGCCAGAGCGATGGCTGACCCAAGGCCATTCCAGCAGCTGCAAGAGGAGGAGTGGGGAATTGAACCCGGTCCTCCCAGATAAGAGTCGGCACACTTCACCACTACACCAAACTGGCTCTCCCCAGTAAGACACAAGAGAGATCGGGCATTCCAAATATCTTTTGGCAGTATTGGGAGCAGAGGGATGCCAGTGAATCGGCACCAGAGCCAAGAAGAAGCCCCCCTCCCCATAGCACACTCTGCAACACTGAAAGAGATCCCTGAGTGTGATTCGTGGATCTCAAGGCTCCCCACTTGGTTGCTAACTTCTCCAGGGGGCACCTGGAGATCTCCAGCTCTTACCACTGATCTCCAGGTGACCCAGATCAGTTCCCCTGGAGAAAAATGGCAGCTTTGGAGAGTGGGTTTGACAGTGTGATACCAGGGCTGAGCTCCTTCTCCAAACCTCACCCTCCCCAGGCACTCCCCAAATCTCCAGGTATTTCCTAATCCCAGCGCTGGACTAAACCCTGTGGAGCAGGGGTGTCAAACATGCAGCCCAAGGGCCAAATCAAGCCCCTGGGGGGCTCCTATCAGGCCCCCATGTAACTGTCTGTCATCTGCTTCCTTCTCCCTCTCTCTTGCCACCCTCCCTCTCCTGCTCTCCTGTGTTTTTAGCTGGAGATGCCGGGGATTGAACCTGGGACCTTTTGCTTACCAAGCAGATGCTCTACCCCTGAGCCACTGTCCCCCACAAACAGTTGTGAACATATGAACATATGAAGCTGTCTTCTACTGAATCAGACCCTCCTAGGTCCATCCAAGTCAGTGTTGTCTACTCAGACCGGCAGCGGCTCTCCAGGGTCTCAAGATAAGGTTTCTCACACCTGTTTCCCTGGACCCTTTTTTAGTGGAGATGCCAGGGATTGAACCTGGGACCTTCTGCTTACCAAGGAGATGCTCTACCACTGAGCCACCGTCCCTCTGCTCAGCTATGCATGGCTTTGCTCACTGTGCTGGATTCCTTGTCTGATGAAGTGTGCTTAAGAGCACGCAAAAGCTTACGTTCTAAATAAAAACCGGTTGGTCTTAAAGGTGCCGCTTGACTCCGGCTTTCTATAAGCATCTGTCCCCCTCCCCCTCCAAGAGAAAAGAACTTTCCACCTTCCCAGCAAGCCTTCTTCTCTCTCCCCCCCCCCCCCCACCTCCCGCGCCACAAAGAAACAACAGGTTGCTGGATCGCAGAAGGCGCTCGGGGTCAGAAAGGATAGGAAGGGCGCGCTCTCTTCCCCAAACTCCCGGGCGCGCACATCCCTGAAGCGGCGTCTCCACGTCTGGGAGCGCAAAAAGATGCTGGAAATCAGCTTGCCACTGATGGCAAAAAATAAAAATACGCATCAACTTTGAGCGTCGGGAGCTCAGCGCTGGATTGCAGCCGCGGAGCGGGATGGACTTCTCCTGGAAGCGCCAAGATGCTCGGAGACCCACTTGGAGATCGCTGAAAGGCGCCCCAACGCCCCCTCTCCAGCGTGGCCCCTCTCTCTCCTGCTTTACCTGCTCCGCCTTTCCGCCGCCTTTCCTCCCGGGCAACGTCTCTTCTCTCTGCTCTCTCTCTCCCATCAGCAACAGCCTGCTCTCGGGAGGGCAGCCACGCCTTCCCAGCAAGGGGCTGCTCTGGAGGCGCTCCATTGGGCAGGGAGCCTGACAGGCAGCTAGAAAGGCGCATGGATTGGCTGACAAGCTGGAGAAAGGGGCAAGGCACCTCGGAGCAGCCTTGGGGCTGGTACCCACCCTCGCGCCCCTCCAGGGGACGCAGTTGCCAGGGGCAACCTTCTCCCGCTGACGTGAGCTGGGGAAGGATGGAGAGGAGGCCTTTGGCAGGCACAGCGTCCTGGGCAACTCCATTCCTGGCACAACTGGGCTGCAAAGCAACTGGGAAGTTGGGCATTTAGAATCACAGAATCATAGAGTTGGAAGGGATCTCTAGGGTCATCTAGTCCAACCGCCTGCACAATGCAGGAAACTCACAAACACCTCCCCCTAAATTCACAGGATAGTATCCTAGAATCACAGAGTTGGAAGGGATCTCCAGGGTCATCTAGTCCAACCCCCTGCACAATGCAGGAAACTCACAAACGCCTCCCCCTAAATTCACAGGATAGAATCCTAGAGTTGGAAGGGACCTCCAGGGTCATCTAGTCCAACCTCCTGCACAATGCAGGAAACTCACAAATACCTTCCCCTAAATTCACAGGATCCTCATTGCTGTCGGATGGCCATCTAGCCTCTGTTGAAGAACCTCCAAGGAAGGAGAGCCCACCAGCTCCCGAGGAGGAAGCCTGTTAGAATCATAGAAGAGTTGGAAGGAACCCCCAGGATCATCTAGTCCAACCCCCTGCACAATGCAGGAAACTCACAAACACCTCCCCCTAAATTCACAGGATCTTCATCGCTGTCAGATGGCCATCCAGCCTCTGTTGAAAAACCTCCAAGGAAGGAGAGCCCACCACCTCCCAAGGAAGCCTGTTCCCCTGAGGAACCACTCTCACGGTCAGGAAGTTCTTTCTAATGTTGAGCCGAAAACTCTTTTGATTTATTTTCAACCCATTGGTTCTCATCCGACTTTCCGGGGCCACAGAAAACAATTCCACACCATCCTCTATAGGACAGCCCTTCAAGGACTTGAAGATGGTGATCCTATCACCTCTCAGCCGCCTTCTCTCCAGGCTAAACATCCCCAACTCCTTCAACCTTTCCTCATAGGACTTGGTCTCCAGACCCTTCACCATCTTCGTCACCTTCCTCTGGACCTGTTCCAGCTTGCCTATGTCCTTCTTAAAATGTGGTGCCCAAAACTGAACACAATACTCCAGGTGAGGTCTTACCAGAGCAGAGCAAAGCGATACCATCACATCACGTGATCTGGACACTAGACTTCTGTCGATATAGCCCAAAATTGCATTTGCCTTTATAGCCGCCGCATCACACCATTGACTTATGTTCAGCGTATGATCCGCTAAGACCCCGAGATCCTTTTCGCACCTACTACTGCTAAGACAAGTCTCCCCCATCCTATAACCATGCATTGGATTTTTCCTACCTAAATGCAGAACTTTACATTTATCCCCGTTAAAATTCATTTTATTGATTTTAGCCCAGTTTTCCAGCCGGTCAAGGTCATCCTGTATCCTGTTTCTGTCTTCTTCTGTGTTTGCAACCCCTCCCAATTTAGTATAATCTGCAAATTTAATAAACATTCTCTCTATTCCTTCATCGAAATCATTGATAAAGATGTTGAACAATACAGGTCCCAGGACAGATCCCTGAGGCACTCCACTTGTCACTCCTCTCCAAGAGGACGAGGAACCATTCACAAGCACGCTTTGGGTGCCATCTGTCAACTAGGGTCAATCTAGGGTCATTGGGGCCACCTAAGGAGGAAAGGAAAGGTGCCCTGTGCAAGCACCAGTCGTTTCCAGCTCTGGGGTGACGTTGCTTTCACAACATTTTCACGGCAGACTTTTTTACGGGGTGGTTTGCCTTTGCCTTCCCCAGTCATTACACTTCTCCCCCCAGCAAGCTGGGTTCTCATTTGACGGACCTCAGAAGGATGGAAGGCTGAGTCAACCTGGAGCTGGCTACCTGAACCCAGCTTCTGCCGGGATTGAACTCAGGTCATGAGCAGAGCTTAGGACTGCAGTACTGCAGCTTTACCACCCTGAGCCACGGGGCTCTTTAAGGAAAAGGTCCCCTGTGCAAGCACCAGTCGTTTCCAGCTCTGGGGTGACGTTGCTTTCACAACGTTTTCACAGCAGACTTTTTTACGGAGTGCTTTGCCTTTGCCTTCCCCAGTCATTACACTTCTCCCCCCAGCAAGCTGGGTTCTCATTTGACCGACCTCAGAAGGATGGAAGGCTGAGTCAACCAGGAGCTGGCTACCTGAACCCAGCTTCTGCCGGGATTGAACTCAGGTCGTGAGCAGAGCTTAGGACTGCAGTACTGCAGCTTTACCACCCTGAGCCACGGGGCTCTTTAAGGAAAAGGTCCCCTGGGCAAGCACCAGTCGTTTCCAGCTCTGGGATGACGTTGCTTTCACAACGTTTTCATGGCAGGCTTTTTTACGGGGTGGTTTGCCATTGCGTTCCCCAGTCATCTACGCTTCCCCCCCAGCAAGCTGGGAACTCATTTGACCGACCTCGGAAGGATGGAAGGCTGAGTCAACCTGAAGCCGGCTACCTGAACCAGCTTTTGCTGGGATCGAACTCAGGAGGATGGGGCACTAATTGGGCACATGCTGGCAAAATAATAACTCGGTTGAAGGGGAGCCTGTAGGGAAGCGGTCAGCCTGGCAGACGTGGCAAATCCCGGGCATTTTGGGATTCCAGAATGTACTGGTAACCCGGCACAGTAACCCTGGCAACTTGGACATCTTTGTAACCCTGGGCAACTCAAAGATCGCAATCACCCGGGCAACTGGGATGCCTGAATAGCCAGGGCAACTTTGGAAACTGGGCAGTGCAGCTTGCTAACCTTGGGTATCGGGGATGCCAGTGGGGTATAGACCTATATGTATGGGGGGGGCAAGGGGAACCAGGGGGTTGTGTCGTGTCCAGATACTCAGACCTGAGGGAGAGGGAGTCTGTCTCCGGAATGGGCTCAAAGGGATTTAGAAAGATCAAAATCCCACGGAGCCCACTCCTCCCATAACAGGCCTTCCCTTTCCAATCAAATCATTCACAGAATCGAGATTCTATACCACATTGTACCTCAAGATGAAGAACAGACAAGCCAAGTCCTTGAAGGGCTGTCCTATAGAGGATGGTGTGGAATTGTTTTCTGTGGCCTCAGAACCAATGAGTTGAAATTGAATCGAATGAGTTTCCGGCTCAACATTAGGAAGAACTTCCTGACGGTTAGAGTGGTTCCTCAGTGGAAGAGGCTTCCTCCTTGGGAGGTGGTGGGCTCTCCTTCCTTGGAGGTTTTTCAACAGAGGCTAGATGGCCATCTGACAGCAATGAATATCCTGTGAATTTAGGGGGAGGTGTTTGTGAGTTCCCTGCATTGTGCAGGGGGTTGGACTAGATGACCCTGGAGGTCCCTTCCAACTCTGTGATTCTAGGATTCTTCAGGAGGTGGTGGGCTCTCCTTCCGTGGAGGATTTTCAACAGAGGCTAGATGGCCATCTGACAGCAATGAAGATCCTGTGAATTTAGGGGGAGGGGTTTGTGAGTTTCCTGCATTGTGCAGGGGGTTGGACTAGATGACCCTGGAGGTCCCTTCCAACTCTGTGTTTCTAAAAGGTACCCACAGAGACAATTTCTGCACCAAGCTCAAGCAAGGGAGTCAAGCTGCACGTGGCATAACAGGACAGCCACCCGATTCACAAGTGACCATCGTGTCACTGGATAAACCTAGAAGGAAAACTCTTGACAGAGAGCCCAAAGTTTGCAGTACAAAAAAACACCCTCATTTTCACTAGCCCAGCGAACAGCTTTCTTCTTTACGACACCAATGCAAACGCTAAACAGATCTCCCGGAGAAAGAAAAACCTACGACGATGTTGCTATGCTGCACCTCTAAGAGGAGCCAAAAACATACAGGAAAGGTGACCAGAGCCCACATTCCGTATAGAATTTGTTTGCCAAACACGCCTTTGGAGCAAATTGCAGAAGTGTAAAGAATCCAGAGAAAAACTCATGATCTCTTGAGGACTAGCAGATAGATGGTTCCACAAGCTCTCTCGTGGATCACGGCCCACTCCATCCAGCGCAGGATGCCTTCTAGAGATGCCTGTTTGCCACCTTCTGTATCAACCTGTCATTGATCTGATGAAGAAGAAATCTGTCTGAAAGGTGCATTCTTGTGCCAAGTAACTCCAGCCGAAGACTCTTGACTTCCATGAACCTCGATTGGAGTTAATGCTCCATAGGATTGCATTGTAGGTCTGTTAGTCTTTATAATGCCCTGCAGCTTATGCTTAAACCTAATTTCACAACACAACCACTTTCTAAAGTGGCTAAAGATGATGGAAGACTTGAATCCAGAACTCCTCCTTTTATAAATTAAACCGAGGTCAATTTTATCATCTTTGTTCCTGCACGCAGTCCTTGGCTGCAGCTTCGCAAACCAGTAATTTATCCATAAATTCAGACTCCGCTGTATCTTGGACCCCCTCCCTTCTCAGACTCTTTAACCAGAAGGTCCCTTGAAGGGAAGAGATCCACGCTGGCAGCTGTGCAGTTGAACAAAGCAAGAGTCAAGTTGCACCTTTAAGACCAAGCAATTTTTATTTAGAACGTAAGCTTTCGTGTGCTCTTAAGCACACTTCATCAGACAAGGAATCCAGCAAAGTGAGCAAAGCCATACATAGCTGAGCAGAGCCATACAGAGCTGGTAGGCAGTGGCCCAGAATGCAACATGGTACAGATTTAAGAACCAATGACAGTGAAGTAAAATTATCTGGTAGGCAGGGGTTCAGAATGCAAAATGGTACAATGACAGAATAGTACAATTAACAAGTTGAGCAAACCTTTGATCTGAGTAGCATGAGCATGCGAAAGCAACAAAACAGCAGTATGTCAAAATGTGAGATTGTCTGTCAACGACAATGGGAGATGGGTTCAATATATGTAATGGGATAAGCAACCCAAGTCCCTGTTTGAGTGTGTCAATACAGCTGAAAGAGAAATACATCGGAGAGTGATTTTCTTGTCCACCTAATTTACTTTTTCACATGTAAACATAATTCTAGTTTGTCACAGGAAAAAGGAATACAATAAAATATAGTGAAAAATGGGTAAAGCATTTGTAATGAGACATACAGCCAATATCCCTATTTTGAGTAGGACAATACAAATAATTATACTGATGCACAATTCTAAAAGAGAAACACATCGGAATACTGCGGTTGTATAGCTATGAAGGGAAGTAAAGCAACAGAGACCCCTGCTGGCTGGCTGGTAAAGAAATTGCCACCGAGAACCCTGGAAAATTAATTTCACTGCACTTTCAACAAGTTAGAGGGGAATAAAGAACTCAGAGGACAAAGGGCTTTGATCGTTATGATCCATGGATTTCTCAAATTCCTGCAACAGTACTGCAAGGCACCGTTAACCAGCACGGAAAATGGATGCAAGTTTACAGTTACTACAATTCAAAATGTGTTTATTTCATTGTGTATTGCGCCCCCCCACCACACACACACGAGTGGATCCTTTATTGTCTCCATGGTTGGATCTTAGAACTATAATTTGGTACTTGCTTTCAGCTGCTAGGACACTATATGCGCAGTTATGGAAGCAAGAAAAAATACCAGAAAAATGGGATTGGATTGTAAAAGTTACGACACGGAGTGAGATGGACAAATTAACAAGAACTTTAAGAGACTATGATTTAGAAGATTTTAAAAGGGAGTGGGAAAAAATTTAGAAGTTATGTAGAAGACGAGTGGAAAGTAAAAGGACATTGGACAATTTTTGGAAATGATTAAACTTTAGAAGAAAGAAGAATATTAATTTTAGTTCTTAGGAATTAAGGGTACCTTTTAATGTTAGTATTTTGAGTAAATAACACTGGCGGGGGTCAAGTAACGGGGGGAGGGGTGATTAGAAAGAAGCATATGGGATAGATGAAAAGAAGTTATTAATGGAAATTATTACCATATGTTATCAATAAAATTGTTTAAAACAAGGTTGGATCTTTTCTGAGGATTCCAGTGCTCCAGAGCTCTGGAATGGTGTTCTTTCTTTCTTAAAATGTCCCCCCCCCCCCAATACTTGCTTCTGTGCTCCATTGTTCGAACTCTCTGTGAGAATTTTGCTGAACTCTAAGGTCTGTCAAACTTTCTTAATATTTTCCCCACCAAAAAAAAAATGGGGAAATAACCAAAACCTATCAAGCAGTTGGATGGAAATCTTCCTCGTGCCACTGCGGCCACATAAGAGAAAGCAATTTTAAAAAGTACGATGGGAGTCAGGTTTGATGATGACAATTCAAGAGGCATTTGAAGGTAGATGCGAAGCTGCTATAATCTTGTACCCCTTTCGGTGATGTCGGGTGTGCGGCATGTGCAAATGAACTGCGCTAATGAGCTTCGGCACTACAAAATGACCCCCCCCCTCACAAACACACACCACCATCCTCATGGTGTTAGCGTCAACTGTCTGGGCCTTGCTTTGTTGGGTTATTCAGCTCCCCCTTCCCTGTTTTCAGCTCCAACAGCATCTGAGGTTTTAGCAGGTGGATGGGGCCATTCTGTCCCTCTGAGAACAGCAGAAAGGAGAGAGGCAGGCCAAACTGGGGCGAGAGGTTTAATCACAGACCTGTCTCATCCGGCCACTCCCCAACCTCTCCGCTGCACACCTGTTTGGCTCGGGGTGCCAGAAAAACGTCTCTGGCTAATTGCTTCTCTGCTAGACTTGGTGCAAACTCACACGTGCCCTGTCTCGTTGGCAGGACAAAATGTCTCAGGCCAATGAGGGGATAGCAGGCGATGAAACAGTCGTTCTGAGTCCGCAACCCTGATTGTGCCAATTAGCCCGAGTTGCCAAATGTTGTTTGTTCCGAGTGTGAATGTGTGCAAAACAGGGGGGATCCTTGGGGCTGTCGTGTTTTCGTAAGTGCAGAGTTGGGTTGCCCGGTCCAATTCAAGAAATATCTGGGGACTTTGGGGGTGGAGCCAGGAGACTTTGCGGGTGGAGCCAGGAGTTAGGTTGTGGCAAGCATAGTTGAACTCCAAAGGGAGTTCTGGCCGTCGCATTTAAAGGGAACGCGCACCTTTTAAACGCTTTCCCTCCGTTGGAAACAATGAAGGATAGGGGCACCTTCTTTGGGGGCTCATAGAATTGGACCCCCTGATCTAAACTTTTTGAAACTTGGAGAGTGTTTTGTGGAGAGGCACTGGATGCTATGCTGAAAATTTGATGCATCTACTTCGAAAAACAACTCCCCTAGGACACCAGATACCCATGGATCAATTCTCCATTATACCCTGTGGGAATCAGTCTCCGTAGGGAATAATGGTGTGCCCAACAGATATTTCCTTCCCCCCCCCAGCTTTCTGAGGACCCTGAAGTGGGGGGAGGGCCTCCAAACCAGGGGATCCCCTGCCCCCACCTGGGGATTGGCAACCCCAGTGGAGAAGAGGGCAAGAAAGGTGATGAGGAGTTGGAGCTCCTTCCCTTTGAGGAAAGTCTGAAGAATCTGGGACTTTTCCATTTAGAAAGAGATGACTAAGGTGAGATGTGAGAGAGGTTTATAAAATGAAGTGTGGGGTGGAGAGAGCTGACCAAGAGAAATGTCTCTCCCTCTCCCAAAAGACTAGAACTCGAGCGCATCCTGTGAAGCGGAGAGGCGGGAGATTCAGGACAAACAAAAGAAAATACCACTTTGCACAGAAAGTGATTAAGAGGTGGAATTCACTGCCGGAAGATGTAGAGATGGCCACAGGAATAAACAACTTGAAGGGGGTTAGAGAGATTCATGGAAGAAGAAAAAGAAGAAGAAGAGATTGGATTTATATCCCGCCCTCAACTCCGAAGAGTCTCAGAGCGGCTCACAATCTCCTTTCCCTTCCTCCCCCACAACAGACACCATGTGAGGTAGATGAAGATATTGGATTTATATCCCACCCTCCACTCCGAAGAGTCTCAGAGTGGCTCACAATCTCCTTTCCCTTCCCCCCCACAGCAGACACCTTGTGAGGTAGATAAAGATATTGGATTTATATCCCGCCCTCCACTCCAAAGAGTCTCAGAGCGGCTCACAATCTCCTTTCCCTTCCTCCCCCACAACAGACACCCTGTGAGGTGGGTGGGGCTGAGAGGGCTGTCACAGCAGATGCCCTTTCAAGGACAGAGTTTCAGAGCGGCTCACAATCTCCTTTACCTCCCCGCCCCACAACAGACACCCGGTGAGGTGGGTGGGGCTGAGAGGGCTCTCATAGCAGATGCCCTTTCAAGGACAGAGTCTCAGAGAGGCTCACAATCTCCTTTCCCTTCCCCCCCCACAACAGACACCCTGTGAGGTGGGTGGGGCTGAGAGGGCTCTCACAGCAGTTGCCCTTTCAAGGACAACCTCTGTGAGAGCTATGGCTAACCCAAGGCCATTCCAGCAGCTGCAAGTGGAGGAGTGGGGAATCAAACCCGGTTCTCCCAGATAAGAGTTCACGCACCTAACCACTACACCAAATTGTCTCTCCAAGAACATAAGAGAAGACACGTTGGATCAGGCCAATGGCCCATCCAGTCCAACACTCTGTCACACAGTGGCCAAAAAAATAAATACACACACACACTGTGGCTAATAGCCCCTGATGGACCTCTGCTCCATATTTTTATCCAACCCCCTATTGAAGCTGGCTATGCTTGCAGACGCAGCCACCTCCTGTGGCAGTGAATTCCATGTGTTAATCACCCTCTGGGTGAAGAAGGAGCTCGGCTTCTGTGACCTCCTGCCCAAAACGAAGCTGGCCTGTGAGGCAGGTTAGGCTGACTAGCCCAAGGCCACCCAGCAAGTCTCCATGGTAGAGTGGGGATTCAAACGTGGACCTCCCAGATCTCAGTCTGACGCTATAACCACTCCATCACACTTGCTCTCAGGAGGCTCAAATCCTGGGGTGCCAGCAGGAAACCATATTTTCTTCAGACACTCCAGATCTGTTCACTGAGCCAAGGAAAACCGGATTCCTGCAGTCGTCAGTTTGGAGCAGTGGTGAAGTAGTCTATAGAACTGGGTTTGATTCCCCCCTCCCTCTCCTCCTCCACATGCAGCCGGCTAGGTGACCTTGGGCCAGTCGCAGGTCTCGCAGAGCTGTTCTCTCAGGGCAGTTCTCAGTCAGAGCTTCCTCAGCCCCACCTGCCTCACGGGGAGGGGGGGGGTCTGTTGTGGGCAGGGAAAGGGAAAGGAGATTGTAAGCACGCAGCTCACCCTGAGGGTCTTTGCGGTTGTGTCTTGAAAATTAATATTTCTGCCAAGGAGGGAAGTCAGGCGGGGTGGGCAGGCCCTGCCAGAACTCCCAACCCCCTCAGTTGAAATACCAGCCGGCACCTACTAATTACTGCACTGGCAAAATGCAGCTGTTGGTGCATAGAAACAGCACCCACCACTCCAGGACTTTTCGGCGCCGCTACCTTTTGTTGATGCGCCGCCTCTGAAAAATTAAGATGCATGAAAACAGGTTCCCCCTTCTGCTTTCTCTGCTTCCAGGAGGAGGCAGGGGCGAGAAAGAGGGGGAGAAATCCCCAAACCTCTTTCTTGGGGCTGACAGCAGTGTGTGTGTGTGTGGGGGGGGGGGAAGGTGGGCTGGGTTGGGAATAAAAGCAGTGGCGGGAGCGTCAGGAAGCTGACAGGAACAAAAATGCCAACTTCTCCGGAGGTACAAAGGAGATCTCGGAGGCTGCCAAAAAGGGAGTGAGAAAGAACTCCTCAAATTAAGGGAAGGCCTGTAGCATCTTCCCAGAAAGGGAAGATTCAAAACTCCTGGGGGCTTTTTAACTTAGAAGAAAGGCAGGAAAGGCAGAGAGAGAAAGTTTAACTGGAGAGTAATCATTTATTTACACATGAGCAAGCAGGAAATATTCCTGAGCAGCGGCCTCTAGGAATGGCAAAAACGACCTTTCCAGTAGGGTTGCCAAGTCCAATTCATGAAATATCTGGGGACTTTGGGGGTGGAGTCAGGAGACTTTGGGGGCGGAGCCAGGAGACTTTGAAGAAGAAGAAGATATTGGATTTATATCCCGCCCTCCACTTCGAAGAGTCTCAGAGCGGCTCACCATCTCCTTTCCCTTCCTCCCCCACAACAGACACCCTGTGAGGTGGGTGGGGCTGGAGAGGGCTCTCCCAGCAGCTGCCCTTTCAAGGACAACCTCTGCCAGAGCTATGGCTGACCCAAGGCCATGCTAGCAGGTGCAAGTGAAGGAGTGGGGAATCAAACCCGGTTCTCCCAGATAAGAGTCCGCACACTTAACCACTACATCAAACTGGCTCTCCTTTGGGGATGGAGTCAGGAGACTTTGGGGCGGAGCTACGAGACTTTGGGGGCAGAGCCATGAGACTTTGGGGATGGAGACAGGAGCATGGTTGATTGAACTCCCAAGGGGAGTTCCCATCCCATTTAAAGGGACCACACATCTTTTAAATGTCTTCCCTCCATTGGAACTAATGAAGGAGAGGGGCACCTTCTTTGGGGGCTCATAGAATTGGACCCCCTGGTCCAATCTCTCTGAAACTTGGAGGGTATTTTGGAAAGAGGCATGGGATGCTCTGCTGCGAATGTGGTGCCTCCACCTCATAAAAAAACAGCCCCCCTCAGAGCCCCAGATACCCGGCCCAACCTGACAGCCAACGAGGTCTCATTTATGTCAGATTCCACCCTCATAACAAATGCATTCGGCAACCCTGGAGCAGACAAGACTGACCTTGGTGGACTGAGGTCTGGTTCAGTAGGAGTCAGCTCTGTGTGTGTTCATGAGAGAGCTGGCACAGACTTGGGGAGAGTCAGATGTCCTCATGGGGGGACGGTGGCTCAGTGGTAGAGCATCTGCTTGGGAAGCAGAGGGTCCCAGGTTCAATCCCCAGCATCTCCAAAAAAGGGTCCAGGCAAATAGGTGTGAAAAACCTCAGCTTGAGACCCTGGAGAGCCGCTGCCAGTCTGAGAAGACAATACTGACTTTGGTGGACCAAGGGTCTGATTCAGTATAAGGCAGCTTCATATGTTCATATGTTCAGTTGACATTAAAACCACAAATGCACACCTTCCACAGTGATCTTCAAGTTTCAGGCACGAGGGAACCCTGCTACAAAAGTTCCACCGTGTAGCTTTGTGTCTCAGTCTCCCGTCTATCCTTTGGGCCGTCCAAGAGAATTGCAACCAAGCCCCTGGCTACGGGAAGAGCAAAAGGCCGGGCCGATGCTCGCCCAGCGCTTCTGACTCAGCCACCGGACATTGTGAGTCATTGACTTGCCGAGTCTCAGTTTCCCCTTTGTTAACGTTGCACAGCCCTCTCATGAATCGCAGCTGATTTCTCCTGGCAAAAGGACAGGGAGCAAATTTGGCAGAGCTTCTAAGGTGAGTCATCCCATTAGCCATTTACTCTCTCTGAGTTCCTCTCTTGGGAAGGGGGGGGGGGAGATCCAGACCGAGACTGGATCTCTTGTGGTGCGTCAGGAGGGAAGATTCAGTACCTGGACAATCAGGAACACGCTGTTCTCACCAAGGTCAGATCTTGCTGCAAGAACCTTTCAGGTCTGTTTGCAATCAAAAGCGGAGGTGATATACTAGTCAGTTCTTCCCCTTTCTCTGGGGAAATCAAAAGACCCAAGGTAGAACATAAGAACACCAGAACAGCCCAGCACCTAGTCCAGCATCCTGTCTCATACAGAGGACTACCAGTTCCTCTGGAGGGCCAGAAATAGGGCATAGAGGCTGAGGTCTTCGTGAGAACATCAGCCCTGTTGGATCAGACCTGTGGCCCATCTGGTCCAGCATTCTGTCTCACAGAGCAGCCAACCAGTTCTTCTGGAGAGCCAACAACAGGGCAGAGGGGCCAGGGTCTTTTTAAGAACCCCAGAAGAGCCCTTTGGGATCAGACCAATGAGGGTCCATCTAGTCCAACATCCTGTCTCACACAGTAGCCAACCAGTTCCTCTGGAGGGTTAACAACAGACATAGAGACCAAGGCTTTCCCTTGATAATATCAGAAAACCCCTCTGGATCAGACCAGGGGTCCATCTAGTCCAGCATCCTGTCTCAAACAGTTCCTCTGGAGAGCCGACAACAGGGCACTGAGGCTGAGGCCTTTCTTAGAACATCAGAAGAGCCCTGCTGGATCAGACTGCTGAGGGTGTATGTAGTTCAACATCCTGTCTCACACAGAGGCCCAACCAGTTCCTCTGGAGGGCCAACAACAGGGCAGAGAGGCTGAGGGCTTCAAAAGAACATCAGAAGAGCCCTGCTGGATCAAAGCATTGGTCCGTCTAGTCCAACCTCCTGTCTCACACGGTGACCAATCAGGTCCTGTGGAGGGCCAATAACAGGGCAGAGAGGCCAAGGCCTTCCTCCAATGTTGCCTCCTGGCTCTGGGATTAGCGCCTCTGAACATGGAGGTTCCCTTTAGTCACCGCGGCTAGCAGCCATGGATGGACCTCCCGAATCTATCTCAGGGGTGGCCAACGGTAGCTCTCCAGATTTTTTTTTGCCTACAACTCCCATCAGCCCCAGCCAGCATGGCCAATGGCTGGGGCTGATGGGAGTGGTAGGCCAAAAACATCTGGGGAGCTACCGTTGGCCACCCCTGATCTATCCAATCCCCTTTTAAATCTACGGGATGTTCAGTATCCCGTCTGCTCATGGAGTATGTTTTTTTTTTTTTTAGAGGACATCAACAAAGTGATGCTATTTCCCAAGATTCTTTACAATAGGCTTGCTGGAAACAAGTCGTTTTGGGCAAAAGTTCTGTCACTCCCTGAAGTTCTGTAGCGTGCTCGATCGCTTCCTGTTCTCGCTAGCCAAGCGACCATCCATCAGCAGCCAATTATTTTTCTGTCGTCCGCGTTAAGTCGTTTTCATTTTGCAGCCCAAAGCTGTTGCTCATTACTGACATTGTACTTCCACGATCATTTTTGAACCGCTCTGTTGTTAGGAGGGAAACGGAATGAAATGAATGGCTGGATTTGGCTGCAAGCTGACAAAGGATGCTGAATCGCTCTCTCTCTCTCCCCACCCAAAAGCCAGTATTAAGCAAACTGATTCAGAAATGCCGTGGCAGAGAACAGGTAGAAATTAAGATAGAAGAGGACATTTTAAAGACCATAAGAGAAATTATTTTGGATCAGGCCAATGGCCCATCCAATCACACAGTGGCCAAAAAACCCAGATTCCATCCGGAGGACCATCAGTGGGGCCAGGACACTAGAAGCCCTCCCACTGTGCCCCCCCCCAAGCACCAATAATACAGAGTATCACTACCCCAGACATAAGAACGTAAGAAAAGCCATGTTGGATCAGCCCAATGGCCCATCCAGTCCAACACTTTGTGTCACACAGTGGTCAAAGAACCCAGGTGCCATCAGGAGGTCCACCAGTGGGGCCAGGACACTAGAAGCCCTCCCACTGTGCCTCCCCAAGCACCAAGAATACAGAGCATCACTACCCCAGACATAAAAACGTAAGAAAAGCCATGTTGGATCAGCCCAATGGCCCATCCAGTCCAACACTTTGTGTCACACAGGGGCCAAAAAAACCAGGTGCCAGCAGGAGGTCCATCAGTGGGGCCAGGACACTAGAAGCCCTCCCACTGTGCCCCCCCCCCCACCCAAGCACTAAGAATACAGAGCATCACTGCCCCAGACATAAGAATGTAAGAAAAGCCATGTTGGATCAGCCCAATGGCCCATCCAGTCCAACACTGTGTCACACAGTGTTCAAAAAAACCAGGTGCCATCAGGAGGTCCACCAGTGGGGCCAGGACACTAGAAGCCCTCCCACTATTGCCCCCCCCCAAGCACCAAGAATACAGAGCATCACTGCCCCGAACATAAGAACATAAGAGAAGCCGTGTTGGATCAGGCCAATGGCCCATCCAGCCCAACACTCTGTGTCACACAGTGGCCATAAAACCAGTTGACCTCAGGAGGTCCATCAGCGGGGCCAGAACTCCAGAAGCTGTCCTATTGTTGCCTCCCAAGCATCAAGAATACAGAGCATCACTGCCCCAGATGGAGTATTCCAGCTATACCTTGTGTTTAATAGCCACAGATGGTCCTCTGCCTCACATTTCTCCAATCCTTTCTTGAAGCTATCTATGCCCACGAACCTGCCTGGGCATCACAAATAAGTAAGCGGTCACAATATTGAATACTAGCTGAGCAGCCCAAAAGGATTAAGAGAGACCAGCTCAAAAGGCACAGAAAAGTCTATTAGAGTCAACAGAGAACCTCAGAGGCATCGTGCCTCAGAGAGAGTTGTGGGTTGTCGTGTTGGTCTGAAGCGGCAGAACGAAGTTCGAATTCAGAGCAATGTCCCCTCTAAGCTGTAGTGTCTTGTGAGCAAAAATTCTACTTTGAGAGCCAGTTTGGTGTAGTGGTTAAGTGTGCGGACTCTTATCTGGGAGAACCGGGTTTGATTCCCCACTCCTCCACTTGCACCTGCTGGAATGGCCTTGGGTCAGCCATAGCTCTGGCAGAAGTTGTCCTTGAAAGGGCAGCTGCTGTGAGAGCCCTCTCCAGCCCCACCCACCTCACAGGGTGTCTGTTGTGGGGGAGGAAGGTAAAGGAGATTGTGAGCCGCTCTGAGACTCTTTGGAGTGGAGGGCGGGATATCAATCCAATATCTTCTTCTTCTTCTTTGTGAGCTACTGGCTGTTTGCAATCAGGGTGGAACTCTAGCAGGAGCTCCTTTGCATATTAGGCCACACCCCCTGATGTAGCCAATCCTCTAAGAGCTTACAAGGCTCTTTTTTTTTTTGTAAGCTCTTGGAGGATTGGCTCCATCAGGGGCATGTGACCTGATATGGAAAGGAGCACCTGCTAGAATTCCACCCCTGTTGCAGAAAACGTGGTCATATGAGAACGTGGGACGCCCCACTCCATTCAAGACAGACTGCGTCCCCTCCCCCCCTGGGAAGGCCCTGAGCAAAACAGACACAGAAGGGCCCAGGCGGATTGTTGTTACACAATTTTTATTCTGGTTGCTACTGAGTTTTTAGAACACAAAGTGGGTGTGTTAGGAGACAGACAGCTGGTACATTACAAGGCAAAACCCCCAACAGCATTTGGCAGGGAAATACGCAGGGATCCTCTCATTACCAAAGATGTGTACTTTAGAATATTCAAAGAAGGCACACTCTCTTTCCTGCTTTTTCTATTCCAGACACGAGGTGACCGAGACGGCTCTCTACGGCTCTGACTTGGTTACCTTTTAGCCAGAATCCCACAGGCAGTCTAGCCTGGGTGATGTTGTGAAGAATCAATTGTTGAAGATCAATCTTTGAAGTCAACCCAAGCCCTATTTTAGGACAAATGTTCCCTAATATCACCCTCTGTTGCAGGTTGAATTTGGTATCCCGTTTCTAGGGGCGGGCGGATGTGGCACGAGTTTATTACGGCAGTCCGTCCCTCAAGCGGACTCCCTTTGACTTCAATGTTTCTGAATTTATCACAGCATTCTGGAAAGCAGACACTGAAATGTAAGGCCAACCTTCCACCCCTTTTCCAATGAAGACTGACGAGGTCATGCAGGAATTCCAAACCCATAACTTCCAGGTTTCACATTCCAGCCCATCAACCCTCGCCCGAGAGCCCCACCCCACCCTTTGTTCCTTCAAAATGCATGTGCAGAAACTCCACGCGGTGCCAGTGTGGTGTTGGGGGGAGGCGGAAGGGGGGGTCTCTTGGCACGCAAACTGTCATCCAGTCTGCAAAATGTGCAAACTGGACCGGATTCAATGGGTTTTGGCTGTGGACTGGAAATAGAAAGCCGACTTTTCAGCAATGCCTTTTAGGTAGGATTGCAGCATCTTTAAAAAAGCATATGCCTCTATAATGTTAATTTAAATAGTTGCTGGCAGGCTTTCTCAGCTCCTAACCTACTTATTTTTTTATTTTTAGCATTACATCCATGTGGAGTGTAAAGAAACTTTGTCCCTCTACTTGTTCTTTTTAATGGGGGAGATTTCCCTCATTGAAGGAAGTTTTTTTTTTCACGTGTGCCACCCTCATTTTATTTCGTTCTCAACTGAGCAGCCCTTGGCCTAACATGGGGCCCCCCAAGCTTTTAAAGCCTGGGGGGCGCCGTTGGAATTCTGACACCGTGTGGTGGGCACAGCCACAAAATGGCCGCCATTGGAAGCAGAACCAGACACAAAATGGCTGCCTCAACTTTCCCTCAGTTCCACAACAAAGATCTCTGTGCCGCGGTGACAGCGGCAATGTGGGTTTTTTTTTTCAAAATCTACACAGCCAATCAGAAGCCTTGCTGGGCAGAAGCCCCACCCATTTTAAAAAAAAACACTCCACAGCCACCACAGCTCCGTGTTGGAGACGCCTGGTCTGTATCAGCTACTATCCGATGAAATCAATGCAACAGCCAATGTGCGTCTTCCGTGGGGGGCAGAAGCAGTGGGCAGGCTGTCGTCTTGCGCCCTGCCAAAGCACAAAGCATGTTAGCCCCCCCACAAAAAAACCCACAACAGAGGTGCCGGGGCTTCTCTTGGGTAGACAGCAACATCAGCAATTCCCCTACCCCAAACATGGACCACCGTTTGGCAGAACGGATACTGACTCCACATGGGATTGCTGGAAACTGAGTCATCGGGGAGAGAGAAGCAAAACGCTGTGGCAATCCGGGAGCCTCTTCGCGAGAGACGCCACGAGCGCCCCAATGAAGACAGTGCAAAATTAAGCAAGGTGGAGTGACTTTCTTTTCTCCTACTGGCTATGAAAAATGCAATACAATACAATAGGAAACCGAGCTGGTTTTGGTTTAGGAGGAAAAGGGATAGGTGAAAAAGCAAAACACCAAAAAAACAAAAACAAAGAACGAGCAAAGGGATTCTGTACTGCTTCCCAGGAGAGGCTGGAAATCAAACCCAGCGTGCGGAGATCTAAAATATTCCAGAAGGGCTTGAGGAGGTCAGAGGAAGGTGCGTCCTCCTAGTTCTTACGAATACATGGTGAGCTGCAGCCACTGCAAGAAGAAGAAAACAAATCAGTCAAATTTCGAGTCCTCATTGTTCTTTTTTTTTTTTTAAGCTCTTCAACACTGCTCTTTTTCTGTTCACTTCTTATGAGACGTAAAGATGTAAAGATGGAGGAAGCAAACAGATAAGAGTAATCCACTATCTCCTTCCCCTGTTCACAATTCTACATGAATTCCTGAGACGTTTGCACGGCCCGTTTCCTCCTCCTTCCAGTTCTGCTGAAAGACTGAAGTCTTCTTTCCTCAACCACATTTTGGCAGATTCCCTTCTGTTCTCGCTCGGCCAGACGGCTTTTTCTGACTTCCCTCCACCCTCAGCTCGCCTCTTCTTCTGCTTCCTGAAGTCCCCACCCTTGGAAATTCTGTCCCCTCCCCACTCTTTAGATTCTCCTGCGATTCCCCAAAACTTTGCCCTAAAAACCTGACAAAAAACCAAAAGCAGAGATCCCCTCTCACCTCCTTCAGGGTCACTCGGATCTGTCCGCTCCCATCCCGGTCCAGAGATTTGAAGGCACCTGGAAGCAGAGAGAGCGCAAGGAACTCACATGCCTAATTCTGTTGTGCCAGACTGATGCTTAGCTCGAGCTGCCGTAAGTAGCACAATAAAGACCTCCTTGGAAGGTCCATCAGGTGAGAAGGTACTTCCTGACAGAAGAGAGAAGCTGGAGGCCTTCCTTAGGGAGCCAGTTTGGTGTAGTGGTTAAGTGAGATGACTCTTATCTGGGAGGACCGGGTTCAATTCCCCACTCCTCCATTTTCAGCTGCTGGAATGGCCTTGGATCAGTCATAGCTCTCGCAGAGCTGTCCTTGAAAGGGCAGCTTCTGGGAGAGCCCTCTCAGCCCCACCCACCTCACAGGGTGTCTGCTTAGGGGGAAGAAGATAAAGGAGATTGTAAGCTGCTCTGAGACTCTGATTCAGGGTGAAGGGCAGGATACAAATCCAGTATCATCGTCTTCTGAGAGGTTGCCTCAGCCACCACGAATCTGTCCAATCCCCTATTTAAGTTGTCTGTTGCTGTGGCCATCACTACATCATCTGGCAGCAGATACCACATTTTCATCACTCTCTGTGTAAAGTAGTATCTCCTCTTGTCGTACGGCTGCCCAGTTCCTGCTTGCGTGCACTCTAAAAGTGTGCAGTCTGATGTATTCTACTGCAGACTGTTTGGATTCATTTAAGTGCAGACTGTTTGGGAAAAGAGGTTATGTTAAAGAGCCTGTGTGCACTCTTGTGTATTTTACTGCAGTCTAAGGTAGAGGCTTTGCACACTTATATTCTTCACTGCAGACTGTTTAGAAGTAGAGGCTACTTAGAAGTAGAGGCCATAGGGCTTTTCTCATCACCCCATTATTTTCCTGTAATAAATGTTTTGACAGTATAGTATTTATAGTTTCACCCCGATGTTTCTTCTACTATAGCTTGACTTAAACCTCAGGGAGTCCCCGTTTTTCCCTACAGTTCCTGCCAGGGGCAGGGGATCCCGCAGTTTGGCAGGCCCCAAGGCCACCACCCTCAGAGTCCCGCTTCTGTATAGCACACGTGGTGAGATGATGTCACCAGGAAGTGACATAGCGCGCCGGGCACATCACACAGGGGGGCGCGCTAGGAAATCGCAGAAAACTCTATGGTTTCACGTGAGGATGCTCTAGCGATTTTGAGGAAAACTCTATAATACCACAGAGTTTCCCTCCAAATTGCTAGAGCGTCCCCGGGTGAAACTATAGTTTCCCGCAATTTCTAGAGCATCCCCTGTGTGATGTGCCCAGTGCAATACGTCACTTCTGAGTGATGTTATCGTGCGGCGTACACTGTGCGCATGTGATGTCACCAGGAAGTGACATAGCGCGCCGGGCACATCACACAGGGGGGCGCGCTAGGAAATCGCAGAAAACTCTATGGTTTCACGTGAGGATGCTCTAGCGATTTTGAGGAAAACTCTATAATACCACAGAGTTTCCCTCCAAATTGCTAGAGCGTCCCCGGGTGAAACTATAGTTTCCCGCAATTTCTAGAGCATCCCCTGTGTGATGTGCCCAGTGCGATATGTCGCTTCTGAGTGATGTTATCGTGCGGCGTGCACTGTGCGCATGTGAAAAAAAGTCCACCACCGGGAGCCACTGGGGAACTTGGCAACCCTATCTTGTCTGTCCTGAATCTGCTGCTCCCCACAGCTTCATCAGACACCCTCGAGTTGCAACTGGAAGGGAAAGTTCTCATTGTGTCCACCCCACACACAACTTCGTAACAGATGGTCTCCAGCTTCCCCCTGGAGGGTGGCAAGCCTGCTGCCACTTACGAAACATGGCGTCCAGGCGCACCAGGCAGCTGATGAAGTTGTCGAAGTCCATGTTCCCGTTCTCATCCGAATACCTGCGCACGATCATGCTGTAGAGCTGCTCGTTGAGTCGAAAACCTGGGCAAACAACGGAGGAGGGTGTCAGACTTGGAACTTCAAAGCAAAACGGACCATTCTTTGTTGCAAAATTAATCCATTTATTTGAGAACTAGTAGTCTGGTAGAGATGCAGGTTGAGTTTGATACATTCAAAGGCTAGGCATACTATTTTGAAGGGTACATCAAAGGTAAACAATAAAGCCATTCTCACACCCTGAGAGACAGTTGTCTGCTCCCATGTTCCTTATCTCTTTCCCAAGGAAGGAACCCTGCTGGTTACCTTGGGGCATACCATCTTCAAAGGCTCACTACATTTGTTAGTACCAAGCAAGGAATTTGCTCACTTGTGGTTAGTAACAGTCCTGATAGTGTTTGAAATGCAGATTCTCATTCCCATGGTTAGTAAAAGCATACAAAATGGAGTTAGTTAGGGCAAGGCAACATAGCTGGTGCAGAATACATTTCAGAGGAAGTTACAAGGTCTGACAGAGGGGGGTGCAAAAGGGAAAGAGGGTGAGTCTCTGCAGCGCAGAACAGCGGCGAATGTCTAACCTCCTTTTCACATCACTCTGACACCCCTTGGAAAAAAACACACCAAGTGTCATGGTGATCCGTGGTCTATGCGCTTCCCACCCCCCAACAACCATCCTACCTTAGCCCCAGCAACATACTGAAAGCACCAACCCCACAAGTATGGCTCCCAACGGGGCACACCGGCAGACATCGCTACATGTTCTTAAAAAATGCGATTGTTTTGGGAGAGCAGCCCTGACGGTTTGCAGCATAAGAGCTAAATTCTAGTCCAGTGGTGCCTTAGGAACGAACAAGATTTTGAGAACATCAGAAAAGCCCTGCTGGATCAGACCAGTGAGGGTCCATCTAGTCCAGCCTCCTGTCTCACACAGGGGCCAGCCAGTTCCTCTGGAGGGCCAACAACAGGGCAGAGAGGCCGAGGCCTTCCCCTGAGAAGAACATCAGAAGAGCCCTGCTGGATCAGACCAGGGAGGGTCCATCTAGTCCAGCCTCCTGTCTCACACAGTGGCCAGCCAGTTCCTCTGGAGGGCCGACAACAGGGCAGAGAGGCCGAGGCCTTCCCCTGAGAAGAACATCAGAAGAGCCCTGCTGGATCAGACCAGTGAGGGTCCATCCAGTCCAGCCTCCTGTCTCACACAGTGGCCAACCAGTTCCTCTGGAGGGAGAACAACAGGGCAGAGAGGCCGAGGCCTTCCCCTGAGAAGAACATCAGAAGAGCCCTGCTGGATCAGACCAGGGAGGGTCCATCCAGTCCAGCCTCCTGTCTCACACAGTGGCCAACCAGTTCCTCTGGAGGGCCAACAACAGGGCAGAGAGGCCGAGGCCTTCCCCTGAGAAGAACATCAGAAGAGCCCTGCTGGATCAGACCAGGGAGGGTCCATCTAGTCCAGCCTCCTATCTCACACAGTGGCCAAGCAGTTCCTCTGGAGGGCCAACAACAGGCAGAGAGGCCGAGGCCTTCCCCTGAGAAGAACATCAGAAGAGCCCTGCTCGGTCAGACCAGGGAGAGTCCATCTAGTCCAGCCTCCTGTCTCACACAGTGGCCAGCCAGTTCCTCTGGAGGGCCAACAACAGGGCAGAGAGGCCGAGGCCTTCCCCTGAGAAGAACATCAGAAGAGCCCTGCTGGAGGGTCCATCTAGTCCAGCCTCCTGCCTCACACAGTGGCCAACCAGTTCCTCTGGAGGGCCAACAACAGGGCAGAGAGGGCGAGGCCTTCCCCTGAGAAGAACATCAGAAGAGCCCTGCTGGAGGGTCCATCTAGTCCAGCCTCCTGCCTCACACAGTGGCCAACCAGTTCCTCTGGAGGGCCAACAACAGGGCAGAGAGGCCGAGGCCTTCCCCTGAGAAGAACATCAGAAGAGCCCTGCTCGGTCAGACCAGGGAGAGTCCATCTAGTCCAGCCTCCTGTCTCACACAGTGGCCAGCCAGTTCCTCTGGAGGGCCAACAACAGGGCAGAGAGGCCGAGGCCTTCCCCTGAGAAGAACATCAGAAGAGCCCTGCTGGATCAAACCAGGGAGGGTCCATCCAGTCCAGCCTCCTGCCTCACACAGTGGCCAACCAGTTCCTCTGGAGGGCCAACAACAGGGTAGAGAGGCCGAGGCCTTCCCCTGAACTTCTCTTGGCACAGGGATTCAGCAGCTGACTGCCTCAGAACATAGAGGTTCTCCTCAGTCAACATTGCTACTAGCCACTAATAGCCTTCTTCATGATCTATTCAATCCCCTTTTAAAGTTGTTTACTCCTGCGGCCACTTGTGCATCCTATGGCAGTGAATTCCAGCTTTGAATCACATTTTTTTTTGTCCTTCCTGAATCTACTGCCCCTCAGCTTCCATGCATGCCCTTGAGTCGTAGTATTTTGAGAGAGGGAGAAAAAAAGTTCTCTTGGTCAACTCTCTCCACCCTAAGCATAATTTTTACAACTCCTATCATGTCCCTTCCTTAAGATGTCTCTTTTCTAAATTCAAAAGTCTCAGATTCTTCAGGCTTTCCTTATAGTGAATCAGTATGGTGCAGTGGTGAAGTGCGCGGACTCTTATCTGGGAGAACTGGGTTTGATTCCCCACACCTCCACATGCAGCTGCTGGAATGGCCTTGGGTCAGCCATAGCTCTTGGGGAGCTTTCCTTGAAAGGGCAGTTTCTGTCAGAGCTCCCTCAGCCCCACCTACCACACAGGGTGTCTGTTGTGGGAGAGGAAGGTAAGGGAGAATGTGAGCTGCTCTGAGACTCTGAGATTCAGAGTGAAGGGTGGGATATAAATCTAATATCTTCATCATCATCATCTTGGTCAACCTTCTCTGAACTTCCTTCAGCAAAATGATGTCCTTTTTTAGGAAAGAGAAAAAAGTCCTTTTCTCCCTTTCTCACAATACGAGAACTCGTGGACATTCGACGAAATTGCTGAGCAGTCGGGTTAGAATGGATAAAAGGAACTTCTTCACCCAAAGGGTGATTAAAACGTGGAATTCACTGCCACAGGAGGTGGTGACGGCTGCAAGCATAGACAGCTTCAAGAGGGGATTGGATAAACATCTGGAGCAGAGGTCCATCAGTGGCTATTAGCCACAGCGTATTGTTGGAACTCTCTGTCTGGGGCTGTGATGCTCTGTATTCTTGGTGTTTTAAGGGGGGGGGGGGCACAGTGGGAGGGCTTCTAGCCCCATTGGTGGACCTCCTGATAGCACTTCGTTTTTTTGGCCTCTGTGTGACACAGAGCATTGGACTGGATGGGCCACTGGCCTGATCCAACATGGCTGCTCTTATGTTCTTATGTCTGGGGCAGTGATGCTCTGTATTCTGGATGCTGGGGGGGGCACAGTGGGAGGGCTTCTAGTGTCCTGGCCCCACTGGTGGACCTCCTGATGGCACTTCATTTTTTTTGGCCTCTGTGTGACACAGAGTGTTGGACTGGATGGGCCATTGGCCTGATCCAACATGGCTTCTCTTATGTTCTTAAGTGACACAGAGTGTTGGACTGGATGGGCCATTGGCCTGATCCAACATGGCTTCTCTTTTGTTCTTATGTGACACAGAGTATTGGACTGGATGGGCCATTGGCCTGATCCAACAGGGCTTCTCTTATGTTCTTCTATGATACAGAGTGTTGGACTGGATGGGCCTTTTGCCTGATTCAACATGGCTTCTCTTATGTTCTTATGTGACACAGAGAGTTGGGCTGGATGGGCCATTGGCCTGATCCAACATGGCTTCTCTTATGTTCTCTTATGCTCTTAAGGAGGCCAGAACTGTACACAGTATTTCATATGAGACCCAAAGTTCCCCGTCACATATCTTGAAACCTTCTACCTCAAAAATCCGCCTCTAAAGGTCCTACTGGACTCAAATTTAGCTCTTCAAAAACGGTGGGATCCTATCTGCCTTGGGAACCATATCTGGGTGGAAAGGCGGCGTAGAAATGTTTTAAATACAATCCTTAAAGCTGCCACCTCTCTGCCAAAAGCCCCCTTGGTGACCCATAAGCCTGGTCTCCCGTTTTTTTCACCTGCTGCTTGAAAGGCTCCCGGGAGTTCGTTACTGCCGATGGTCCCAGACCGGTCCGTATCGTACTGTTTGTAGATGCACTGAGGTTGAGGGAGAGGAAAGGACAAGGCGGGAAATGGTTACAAGTCGGACGGCGGCAGGGCAAATATGCAAGAAGATGATATTGGATTTATATCCCGCCCTCCACTCCGAAGAGTCTCAGAGCGGCTCACAATCTCCTTTATCTTCCTCCCCAACAACAGATACCCTGTGAGGTGGGTGGGGCTGCGAGGGCTCTCACAGCAGCTGCCCTTTCAAGGACAACCTCTGCCAGAGCTCTGGCTGACCCAAGGCCATTCCAGCAAGTGCAAGTGGAGGAGTGGGGAATCAAACCCGGTTCTCCCAGATAAGAGAGCTATGGCTGACCCAAGGCCATACCAGCAGGTGCAAGTGGAGGAGTGGGGAATCAAACCCGGTTCTCCCAAATAAGAGTCCATGTACTTAAGAAGAAGACTGCAGATTTATACCCCGCCCTTCTCTCTGAATCAGAGACTCAGAGCAGTTTATAATCTCCTATATCTTCTCCCCCTGACAACAGACACCCTGTGAAGTGGGTGGGGCTGGGAGGGCTCTCACAGCAGCTGCCCTTTCAAGGACAACCTCTGCCAGAGCTCTGGCTGACCCCAGGCCAAACTGGCTCTCCAGAAGAGTCCCTTCCGCTTGCCACAATCCCAAACAGGGGAGCAAGCCACACGCCTTCTGTACCTGCAGGGGCGTAGCTAGGGCTTTGGGGGCCTGGGGCCCAAGATTTATGTGGGCCCCCCTATGTGGGGGGGGGGGGAGAGCACGAGCGCTTCACACGTTCCAAGCATGACAACCCGTCCGTTCCTTACATGTGCGATCTACAAAGCCTTACATAACAGTTTTAAAAAACGAACTCGCAAAGAACAAGAAAAAAAAAAACGCTTTGCAAAGAAAACCGCTCCGAAGCGCCGCTCTGCAAAGGGGATGCCCGAAAAGGCAGCCCGACCTGAAGCCCGCCTTCTTCGCAAGCAAGCCCTCCGCCGTACCAGGGCGGCGTGCGCAGGATCCCAGCCTCCCTTGGCTGCCGCCTTCCCGGCTTCATTCCCCCAGAGGCACGCCCGAGAGAGCCCATCCGTCCCGGGGACCTACCGGATCACCAAGCGCTGCAGCGGGAGGAAGTCACCGGTGGCGCCTGCCGGGGTCCCCCTCGGGCTGCAGGGAGCCAGCCATGCGCCTTCCCCAGCTCCAGACGGCCGCCGCTCCCCCTACAACTTGCCAAGGGCTTGCATTCGCTTCCAGCCCATTGTTCGGGACCCCCCTTGGCAATGCGGGGGTCCCCAGACCTGGGGCGACCCGCCCCCCCGCCCCCCTCCCTACACCACTGCGTACCTGCCACTTCTTAACGTTGTTCCAGAGATACTTGAATTCCTCAAAGCCCAGTTTGCCAGTCGTGTCGCTCTGTGCCAGATGCAGTCAAGGGAAACAAAATGCAGAGAAAGCCGCATGCGTGCATCCACACCCCTCTCCATTGCCGTGATGCATTGTGCGAGAGCAGCACCGATGTGGGGGGGAGGGCGGTGTGTGGACCCAAGGAGTTTGTGGGGCAAGCAACACTCAGCTGCACATGGTATAAACACTCAGACTGACTTCCCGCTAGCTGCTCTCATGCTCCTCTTCTCCGTGGGGCTTCCATCGGATTTCACACTATCTGCCCCAGGGCTGCAATTAGCTTCGGTGGAGCCAGTTTGGTGTAGTGGTTAAGTGTGCGGACTCTTATCTGGGAGAACCGGGTTTGATTCCCCACTCCTCCACTTGCAGCTGCTGGAATGGCCTTGGGTCAGCCATAGCTATCTTATCTGGGAGAACCGGGTTTGATTCCCCACTCCTCCACTTGCAGCTGCTGGAATGGCCTTGGGTCAGCCATAGCTATCTTATCTGGGAGAACTGGGTTTGATTCCTCACTCCTCACCTTGCAGCTACTGGAATGGCCTTGGGTCAGCCATAGCTCTGGCAGAGGTTGTCCTTGAAAGGGCAGCTGCTGTGAGAGCCCTCCCAGTCGCAAGGAAGACGGAGTACGCCTTTGGAAGGGTGACAGCTCCTGACGCAACGTCGCCTCTACCTGACACAACTCACCTCCATAAACGTACTCTGGTGAAATGGGAGGAGATTGCACAAGGATCTCCCTTGCTCTTGGGAAGCCTCGTTTGAATCTGTGCAGAAACAGGAAGCCTACAACATCTGCTTATAAATACTGGGACTCTTTAGCTTGGAGAAACGTCGACTGCGGGGTGACATGATAGAGGTTTACAAGATTATGCTTGGGATGGAGAAAGTAGAGAAAGAAGTCCTTTTCTCCCTCTCTCACAATACAAGAACTCGTGGGCATGCAATGAAATTGCTGAGCAGTCGGGTTAAAACGGATAAAAGGAAGTCCTTCTTCACCCAAAGGGTGATTAACATGTGGAATTCACTGCCACAGGAGGTGGTGGCAGCTACAAGCATAGCCAGCTTTAAGAGGGGATTGGATAAAAATATGGACATATATTTTTAATAGCCACTGATAAACCTCTGCTCCATATTTTTATCCAATCCCCTCTTAAAGCTGGCTATGCTTGTAGCCGCCACCACCTCCTGTGGCAGTAAATATATGTGTGTGTGTATGTGTGCATACATATGTATGTATATGTGTGTTTGTGTGTGTGTATATACACACACACATATATTGGCCACTGTGTGACACAGAGTGTTGGACTGGATGGGCCATTGGCCTGATCCAACATGGCTTCTCTTACGTTCTTATATTGGATGTCGATGAATAAAAAGGATTTGCTAAGTGTCAGAACCAGAAGCCAGACAGCCCTATTTTTGACAAATCATTTGGACACGGCCCTAAATTTTATACCCGTTGTTTCTATGGAACTCAGTCTGCAACTTATGCAGCAAAACACACACACATAGACACACACACATATACATACATACACACATATACATATGTATATACATATATACGTATATACATATATACCAGAGGAGGTGAAATATAAGAGCCACATAGAATAAACATCAGATGTTTAGAGCCACAAGACATGAATGTCGGATGTTTGAGAGTGGGAAGGCAGGCAGGAAGGAAAGCAAATAGATGAGAGGGGGGAGGGAGAGGTGGAAAGAAAGCAACTTTAACTTTAAATGTGTTTTCCAACCCTGTGAGGTAGGCTATAATAATAATAATAATAATAATATTTTATTTTTATATCCCGCCCTCCCCGCCAGGCGGGCTCAGGGCGGCTAACAGGCACGGGAATCCCATGATTCTTATTGGACAGTATAACAGACATGGGAGTCCCATGATTCATAAAAACATAATAATTTGACATTAATTACAAATAGTTATTTAAAATACATAAAAACAAATAAAATATAATAAGATATATTAAGGTAGGTGCTAGAATGATGTAATCCAGATGTATTTAGGATGGCTAAATATCTGTTCATTCGTTGATCCGGTTCTATATCAATTCAATTACCACATGTTGTCTCAAATGCCAACTGAAAGAGAAATGTTTTGCAAGCCCTGCGGAATTGGCTAGGCTGAGAGAGTGTGGGGCTGGCTCAAAGTCACCCAGGAAGCCGAGTGGGGACTCGAACTCGCGTCTCCCAGCTCCTATTCCGACACTCTCAACGGCTACACCCCACTGGCTCTCACAGGGAAATATTTTGAGAGATTCGGAAAACTTTTCTACAGATGCTCATCTGCAGACTTGCCACCGTTGCTGATCTATTTTGTTGTATTTCTGCTTCTTTCTCTCTGGGAACAGCGTTTTGAACATTAAAAGAACCCAACAGAAGCAGGGATGGCGTTTGGCAAGAGGATACATCCATGACGGCCACCATGCTCCGACAGGTATCTATCCCAAATCCGTCAGTCTTCAAGTCGGGATCTGTAAAGGAGAAGCGCGAGTTGAGAGTTCTGAAGGAGAAAAACGCCATTTCTGGCGGAGGTGGATTCGCTCACCCTGGAAAGGGACTCGGCTCCGCTTCCGGCAATTTCCCCAGGAGGGAAATCCACCCACCACTTACGTCTGGTAACCACTTTGTTGAGTATGTTCATCAGCTCCGAAGCGCTCACTTCCATGTCCTGAAAGGAAAACAAGAGACAAATGTAGGCCGCCTCGCCCAAGGGAGAACTTAGGCCCAAGCCCTGCTGTGAGGAAACGTTCATGAGGCCCCACGCAGCTCAGAGTCTCTCCCCCAGGAGCCTCTCCTCCCCTCAGCCAACACTGAGGCTAGTCCTCAGTTTTCAGGGAACAAAACTCACGTCTCCCGCCAGCTGAGTGAAGAGCCGCCGGAACTGCCGCACCTCCTCGCTCTCGTTTGCTTCGACGTTGGAGAAGTGGCTGCGGGGAGGCTGGAACGGGGAGAGAAGCAGCAAGAGAGGAAGCCCAGAGAAGGAAACTGAGTCAGGAAACCGGAAAAAGCCATCTTTATTTCTTTATTTACATTAATTGCCCATTTTATCATTTGGGCAATTAATGTAAATAAAGAAATAAAGATGGAATCTTGGGAGTATCTGTGGAAGAACTCTATGAAACTCGCAACATGTCATAGTATTAAAGAAAACTGTTTTAAGATGATGTATAGATGGTATATGACTCCAAAAAAATTAGCAAAGATGAACAATAAGATGCCAGATAGGTGTTGGAAATGTAAAAAGCATGAAGGTTCTTTCTACCATATGTGGTGGACTTGTGAAAGGACTAAAATGTTTTGGCAGATGATTCAGCAAGAGATCTCTAAGATTCTGGGATATGAATTCAACAAAGAGGCGGAGACTTTTCTGCTGGGATTACAAATGGAAAAATTTCCAAAAGAAGATAGAACTTTAATATGGTACTTGCTCTCAGCTGCTAGGACATTGTATGCGCAGTTATGGAAGCAAGAAAAAATACCAGAAAAATGGGACTGGATTACAAAAGTTATGTCATGGAGTGAAATGGACAAATTAACAAGAAAACTAAAAGACTATGATTTAGAACTTTTTAATGCGGAGTGGAAGAAATTCAGAAGATACGTAGAGAAAGAGTGGAAAATAAAAGGACATTGGACAATTTTTGATGATTAAGATTTTTATAGTTAAGGGTACCTTAATATTTGTTTTTCTAAAAATAACACTGGCGGGGGTCAAGTAACGGAGGGAGGGGTGGGAGGAAAATAAGATATGGGGTAGAACGTTTTTTTTTTTTTTTAATTTCAAGTTCTTTATAAGTTGTAGATATAATTCTGCTACCATATGTTACTAATAAATTTGTTTATACCAGGAAACCGGAAAAAGCCAAGCAGAGACTGTTTGCTATACTATGGGTAGTTAAAACGCGGATGACTCTGGCTAGGACCATCTCGTCAGATCTCCAAAGTTAACCAGGTTAGGCCACCAAGGAAGTTAGGGTTGCCAAGTCTAATTCAAGAAATATCTGGAGCTTTGGGGGTACTCAGGAGACTTTGGGGGTGGAGCCAGGAGATGTTGGGGGGGTGGAGCCAAGAGCCAGGTTGTGACAAGCTAAACTACTGTAACACAAGCATAACTGAACTCCAAAGGGAGTTCTGGCCACCACATTTAAAGGAGCCACACACCTTTTAAATGCCTTCTCACCCTTGGAAATAATGGGCACCTATTTTGGGGACTTACAGAATTGGACCCCCTGGTCCAATCCTTTTGCAACTTGGAGGGTATTTTGAGGAGAGACACTGGAGGCTATGCTGAAACTTTGGCGCCTCTATCTCAAAAAGCAGCCCCTCCAGAGCCCCAGATACCCGTGGATCAATTCTCCATGGTACCCTTTGGGAATTGGTCTCCCTAGGGAATAATGGAGTGCCCAGCAGACATTTCCCTCCCCCCACCCCCGCTTTCTGATGATCCTGAAGCGAGGGGAGGGCCTCCAAACTGGAGGATCCCCTGCCCCCACCTGGGGATTGGCAACCCTAAAGGAAGTCCAGGGTCGCAGAGGCAGGCAAGGGCAAACCAGCTCTGAACAACTTTTGCTTGCCTTGAAAACCCTCTGGGGTCGCCGTACGTCGGCGGTGACGTCACAGCCCTTTTCACCACTCCCACCCCCATTTATTTAAAATCCTGCTCCCTTCCCTTTCTATCCAAGTGTCCAAGGAGGAAAGGATTTGCTCAAGGAGTTTCCTGTTATCCAGTACCTCCTGCGGCAGCCATTTTGTAGCTGCACGTACCATACGGTGTTAGAATTCCAAAGGTGCTCCCCGCCTCAAAAGCACTGGGGATCCTTGCCCGACACCCTTCAAAAGTCTGTTGGGTCTTTGAGATGCTACCAGACTTGGATTTGGTTCAGCAATTCTCCTGTTGCTGCTGCCAGCCTGGGATGGAAGTGGAGGGCGATGGGTTTTTGAGATCTCCAGCAGGCCAAAAAGAGGCTAGTAGGCAGGTTTCACTGCGGTGGGGTTTATTTCCACAATCAGAGGTAACTCTTGACAGCATGTGTGTGTGTGTGTGTGGGGGGGTCATCCTAAAGCAGTGCCTTCTTCCCCTCCCCCTTAGAAATTCTTGGGTGTTGCACATATAAGGGTATGTGGGTCGCATAAACCAGTCTCCAACGCAAGCAGCATTGAAAGGCATAAGACAAGAAAGTGAAGCCCTTCCTCTGTTCTGACATAAATTGAAGACTTACCGGGGGTTCTGGGTTATACTGAGCGGCTGCTTCACTGTAAGGAGACAGGAAGGCGAAAAAAGGTTATCAGAATGATGCTGCATCCAAACAACTCACCGGTCACCTCCTCCCTTCTTCTGATTTTTAAGAACAGAAGAGAAGCCATGTTGGATCAGACCAATGGCCCCTCTAGTTCAACACTCTGTGTCACACAGTGGCCAAAAAATCCAGGTGTTATCATGAGGTCCATCAGTGGGGCCAGGACACTAGAAGTCCTCCCACTGTTGCCCCCCAGGTACTAAGAAGACAGAGCATCACTGCCCCAGACATAAGAACATAAGAGGAGCCATGTTGGATCAGGTCAATGGCTCATCCAATCTAACACTCTGTGTCACACAGTGGCCAAAACCCAGGTGCCATCAGGAGATCCAGACCTCCAGAAGCCCTCCCACTCTTGCCCTCCAAGCACCAAGAATGCAAAGCGTTCCTGCCCCAGACATAAGAACATAAGAACATAAGAGGAGCCATGTTGGATCAGGCCAACATAAGAGGAGCCATGTTGGATCAGGCCAACGGCCCATCCAGTCCAACACTCTGTGTGACACAGTGGCCAGAACCCAGGGGCCATCAGGAGATCCATAAGTGGGGCCAGAACTCCAGAAGTCCTTCCGCTGCTGTCCCCCAGGCTCCAAGAAGACAGAGCATCACTGCCGCAGACATAGGACCATAAGAGAAGCTATGTTAGATCAGGTCAATGGCCCCTCCAGTCCAACACTCTGTGTCACACAGTGGCTAGAACCCAGAGGTCATCAGGAGGTCCACCAGCAGGGCCAGAACTCCAGAAGCCCTCCTGCTATGGGCCCCCCATTCACCAAGAATACAGAGCATCGCTGCCCCAGACATATGAACATAAGAGAAGCCATGTTGGATCAGGCCAGTGGCCCATCCAGTCCAACACTCTGCGTTACACAGTGGCCAAAGAACCAGGAGCCATCAGGAGGTCCACCAGTGGGGCCAGCACACTAGAAGCCCTCCCACTGTTAAGAACATAAGAACATAAAAGAAGCCATGTTGGATCAGGCCAGTGGCCTACCCAGTCCAACTCTCTGTGTCACACCGTGGCCAGAACCCAGGGGTCATCAGGAGGTCCACCAGCAGGGCCAGAACTCCAGAAGCCCTCCTGCTATGGGCCCCCCATTCACCAAGAATACAGAGCATTGCTACCCCAGACATATGAACATAAGAGAAGCCATGTTGGATCAGGCCAGTGGCCCATCCAGTCCAACACTCTGTGTCACACAGTGGCCAAAGAACCAGGAGCCATCAGGAGGTCCACCAGTGGGGCCAGGACACTAGAAGCCCTCCCACTGTTAAGAACATAAAAGAAGCCATGTTGGATCAGGCCAGTGGCCTACCCAGTCCAACCCTCTGTGTCACACCGTGGCCAGAACCCAGGGGCCATCCGGAGGTCCAGCAGCGGTGTCCACCAGGTTCCTCAAGAGTTTAGCCAGGCCAGTACAGCTGTCTCCCCTGCTCCATATCCTCAATGCCTCACAAGGCCTCTCTCCAGTGTTGCTCAAACAACATGTGCAAAACGCCTCGAGCGTCTTTAAATGCAGCGTAGAAAGCGGAAGCATCGTTCCTCATGTCCTCATGAGCCAGGAGATGCCTTTAACTTCCAACCAGGAAATATTGGGGAAAGCTCTTTAAAGAGGATTCCATGAGAAATTAAACTTTATTTTGTACAGACCTCCACCCTTCGGGTTGCCAATCCCCAGGTGGGGACAGGGGATCCCCTGGTTTGGAGGCCCTCCCCCTGCTTCAGGGTCATCAGAAAGCGGGGGGAGGGGAGGGAAATGTCTGCTGGGCACTCCATTATTCCCTATGGAGACCAATTCCCGTAGGGAATAATGAAGAATTGATCCATGGGTATCAGGGGCTTGGGAGGGCTATTCTTTGAGGTAGAGGTACCAAATTTGCAGCATAGCATCCAGTGCCTCTCCCCAAAATACTCGCCAAGTTTCAAAAGGATTGGACCGGGGGGGGGGGGTCCAATCCTATGAGCCCTCAAAGAAGGTGCCCCTATCCTCCATTATTTCCAACGGAGGGAAGGCATTTAAAAAGGTGTGCAGTCCCTTTAAATGTGACAGCCAGAACTCCCTTTGGAGTTCTTGATGCTTATCACAACCTTGCTCCTGGCTCCACCCCCAGTGTCTCCTGGCTCCACCTCCAAAGTCCCCAGATATTTATTGAATTGGACTTGGCAACCCTACTGCTCACCCCTCATCTGCTCTTAATGTGGGAGGAGGAAGACCTGTGTGTCCTTTAATTGCTGAGTGGGGGGGGGGGGAGGGGGGAAGAAAGATCAGAATACCATTCCCAAATCTTTCCCCCAGCATTTTAAGGTGCTCCAAAGCAAGAAGGCAGGAGCTAGATTTCCTGCAAGTTCTTTCAGAGGTCGGGGTGGGGGGGAGGAGACTGGTACCATTCTGCAGGCCCCTCCCAAAGACATGCAGCGTTGCACCAAAAGCCCTCAACCGTGGATTCTTTAATGCCACCGTGTGTAGAGCGAAAGAATTCCAGTTTTTATTTGGGTACAAAAAGCCTGGCTTCTGCCCCCACGGCCAAAGGACGCTGCTTGTCACAGCGGATATTCTGGGCTTCCCAAACCAGTCCCACAACAAGCAAAAGCGAGACGAAGGGTTTCAGTAATGCGGCCCGACCAGCCCGTCCCTGTAAGCAAAGCGCAGCTGAGCCCTCCAAAGAAAACTTTGCCCTGGCGGGGCTGAAGGCCTGGGGCATTCCTGAACTCTCCGTCACTCTCTTTCTGGGTTTGGACAGAGTCAGAAACGCGGCCCTGAATGGACCAAGGCCCAGCCCACAAACCACAAGGACAACGAAGTTCCGGGATCGACCTCACCCGAACAGCCAGCCACAGAACTAACAATGCAAAACAGGTGCTCTCTGCATACGTGTATTCTGCTTGGTTTTTTTTAAAAAAAGGAGCGGGACGGTGGCTTAGGGGAGGGACGGTGGCTCAGCGGTAGAGCATCTGCTTGGTAAACAGAAGGAACCAGGTTCAAGCCCCGGCATCTCTAACTAAAAAGGGTCCAGGCAAATAGGCGTGAAAAACCTCAGCTTGAGACCCTGGAGAGCCATGAATGGGGCTGTGGCTCAGGGGTAGAGCATCTGCTTGGTAAGCAGAAGGTCCCAGGTTCAATCCCTGGCATCTCCAACTAAAAAGGGTCCAGGCAAGTAGGCGTGAAAAACCTCAGCTTGAGACCCTGGAGAGCCGCTGTCAGTCTGAGTAGACAAGACTGACTTTGGTGGACCGAGGGTCTGATTCAGTATAAGGCAGCTTCATATGTTCATACGTTCACAACTCTTTGGGGAGGGACAGTGGCTCAGTGGTAGAGCATCTGCTTGGTAATCAGAAGGTCCCAGGTTCAATCCCCGGCATCTCCAACTAAAAAAGGGTCCAGGCAAGCAGGTGTGAAAAACCTCAGCTTGAGACCCTGGAGAGCCTCATAAGTGTTAGGGAGGGAAGGTGGCTCAGTGGTAGAGCATCTGCTTGGTAAGCAGAAGGTCCCAGGTTCAATCTCCAGCATCTCCAACTAAAAAGGGTCCAGGCAAGTAGGCGTGAAAAACCTCAGCTTGAGACCCTGGAGAGCCGCTGCCAGTCTGAGTTGACAACACTGACTTGGATGGACCCAGGAGGGTCTGATTCAGTAGAAGGCAGCTTCAGATGTTGTAGGAAACAGTGTGGGTGTTTGCCCTTATTTACACATTGCCGGTGGGAATGTTCACCAATTAAATTTTGGAATGGCATATTAAAAATTACCGAAGGAATTACTGGGAGCGCAGTTTCTAAGACAGCGGAGTCGGTTCTGTCAAACTATCGGGGCAATGCAAAAATTAGTAAACTGAATAGAAAGCAGGTTGAAATTTTCTTTTTAGCAGTAAAACCAGTGATGGCGCAAAAATTGGAAGGAAAAAAAAATGTGCCTATCATTTGAAGTCATTTTCATAAGGTGTGGGATGTGTTAATATCGGATAAGCTAGCATTACAGTTGCTAATAGCGGATAATCCTTTACATAAAGCAGATTTTGAGGAGAAATGGTCTCCTTTTTAAAAAATATGTTGCTTCCCAAAATGGTATGGATTGCTGTTTGCCTAGAAAATATTTAGACTTCATCTTTTATTGATTTCTTATATATAAATTGATTTTTTTTCCTGTAACAATGTTTTTGAAGTTACTGTATGAATTAGTTGATATATTTTCTTGTCTTGCTCCTAGAGAGCCAGTTTGGTGTAGTGGTTAAGTGTGCGGACTCTTATCTGGGAGAACCGGGTTTGATTCCCCACTCCTCCACTTGCAGCTGCTGGAATGGCCTTGGGTCAGCCGTAGCTCTGGCAGAGGTTGTCCTTGAAAGGGCAGCTGCTGTGAGAGCCCTCTCCGGCCCCACCCACCTCACAGGGTGTCTGTTGTGGGGGAGGAAGGGAAAGGAGATTGTGAGCCGCTCTGAGACTCTTTGGAGTGGAGGGCGGGATATAAATCCAATATCTTCATCTACTTCACAGGGTGTCTGTTGTGGGGAGGAAGGGAAAGGAGATTGTGAGCCGCTGTGAGACTCTTCGGAGTGCAGGGCGGGATATAAATCCAATATCTTCATCTACCTCACAGGGTGTCTGTTGTGGGGGAGGAAGGGAAAGGAGATTGTGAGCCGCTCTGAGACTCTTTGGAGTGGAGGGCGGGATATAAATCCAATATCTTCATCTACCTCACAGGGTGTCTGTTGTGGGGGAGGAAGGGAAAGGAGATTGTGAGCCGCTCTGAGACTCTTCGGAGTGGAGGGCGGGATATAAATCCAATATCTTCATCTACCTCACAGGGTGTCTGTTGTGGGGGAGGAAGGTAAAGGAGATTGTGAGCCGCTCTGAGACTCCTCGGAGTGGAGGGCGGGATATAAATCCAATATCTTCATCTACCTCACAGGGTGTCTGTTGTGGGGGAGGAAGGGAAAGGAGATTGTGAGCCGCTCTGAGACTCCTCGGAGTGGAGGGCGGGATATAAATCCAATATCTTCATCTACCTCACAGGGTGTCTGTTGTGGGGGAGGAAGGGAAAGGAGATTGTGAGCCGCTCTGAGACTCTTCGGAGTGGAGGGCGGGATATAAATCCAATATCTTCATCTACCTCACAGGGTGTCTGTTGTGGGGGAGGAAGGGAAAGGAGATTGTGAACTGCTCTGAGACTCTTCGGAGTGGAGGGCGGGATATGGATCCATTATCATCTTCTTCTTCTATTATTGGTTTGTGGGGTTTTTTTATGTTTTGCTTTACAGTGTTTAAATAAAACTTTGAAACGTGAAAAAAAAATAAAATAAAACGACGATGGTATGGAAGGGGAGACCCAACAGAAATACTTAGCTCAAGGTTCACCAACAGTGTCTCTAGACCAGGAGGCAGTTGAAGAAAATTTTAAAGAGAGAACTCATCCCTGAACACTATAATAATGAGGTTTTATCTGCTTCTATAGTTGCGTGAGCGAAGAGACTCTCCCCCCTCTTTTGCTGTGACACAAGCTTCTTTGCCCAACGTACGGTTGCCACGTCCAATTCAAGAAATATCTGGGGACTTTGGGGGTGGAGCCAGGAGAAATTGGGGGCAGAGCCAGGAGCAAGGGTGTGACAAGCATCACTGAACTCCAAAGGGAGTTCTGGCCATCACATTTAAAGGGACGGCACACCTTTTCAATGCCTTCCTTCCATAGGAAATAATGAAGGATAGGGGCACCTTCTTTGGGGGCTCATAGAATTGGACCCCCTGGTCCAATCCTTTTGAAATGCGGGAGGTATTTTGGGGAGAGGCACTAGATGCTATACTGAAAATTCGGCGCCTCTACCTCAAAAAGCAGCCCCCCCAGAGCCCCCGATACCCACGGATCAATTCCCCATCATTCCCTATGGGAATCGTTCAAGGAGGCGCATGATGGCTGTGGGGGCGAGGCTTCCCCCTCTGGCCAGCTGGCTGGGGGAGGGGGGGAAGCCTGTAAAACCGGGGGATCCCCCACTGGGACCTGGGGATTGGGAAGCCTAGCCCAACGTCACAGACTAACCTGATCGCACTGATGACTCCTCCCAGGATCCCAAGAGCGCCGCTGCCGCCGCCACCTCCACCTCCTCGTCCCCCGCCACCACCACCTCCCCCTCCGCTGAGAAATCCTCCAATCATATTGCCGATGTTGATGTTTCCTCCGCCGCCGCCGCCGCCACCTCCTCCACCTCCTCCGAGGAAGTTTTTGACCAGGAACATTTTCTGCGGTTGTCGAGAAGAGGGGTGAGCGCAGAAAGCCTGTCAGGGAGAAAGACGAGAAGCGTTTGCAGGAAGAATTTTCAAAGGAATACAAGTGAAAAAAAATCATGTAAGCTCTAAACCGGTTATTCTTCAGAAACTGCCCAAGGTAGGTTGCAGAGGGCAGCTCTGCTGCTCTGCAGTAAAACAGTCAGATCCAAGGAGGTACTTCTTCACCCAGAGGGCGATTAACATGTGGAATTCACTGCCACAGGAGGTGGTGGCAGCTGCAAGCATTGCCAGCTTAAAGAGGGGAATGGATAAAAATATGGAGCAGAGGTCCATCACTGACGTATTGTTGGAACTCTCTATCTGGGGCAAGTGATGCTCTGTATTCTTGGTGCTTGGGAGGGGGACACAGTGGGAGGACTTGTAGCGTCCTGGCCCCACTGATGGACCTCCTGATAGCACCTGGGGTTTTTGGCCACTGTGTGACACAGAGTGTTGTACTGGATGGGCCACTGGCCTGATCCAACATGGCTTCTCTTGCATTCTTATGTCTCGGCAATGTGACACAGAGTGTTGGACTGGATGGGCCATTGGCCTGATCCAACATGGCTTCTCTTATGTTCTTATGTGACACAGAGTGTTGGACTGGATGGGCCATTGGCCTGATCCAACATGGCTTCTCTTATGTTCTTATGTGACACAGAGTGTTGGACTGGATGGGCCATTGGCCTGATCCAACATGGCTTCTCTTATGTTCTTATGTGACACAGAGTGTTGGACTGGATGGCCTATTGGCCTGATCCAACATGGCTTCTCTTATGTTGTTATGCCTGGGGCAGTGATTCTCTGTATACTTGGTGCGTGGGTGGGAGCACAGTGGGAGGGCTTCTAGTGTCCTGGCCCCACTCGTGGACTTCCTGATGGCACCTGGGTTTTTTGGCCACTGTGTGACACAGAGTGTTGGACTGGATGGGCCACTGGCATGATCCAACATGTCTTCTCTTATGTTCTTAAGTGCAGTAACCCCTTAGAGATCAATGAGAGGTTTGGAGCTTCTTCAAAGCTTTTACCCTCAAATGCTTGCTGGTTTCTTAAGGTGCTGCTAGACTCATAAGAACATAAGAGAAGCCACGTTGGATCAGGCCAAGTGCCCATCCTGTCCAGCACTCTGTATCACACAGTGGCCAAAACTCAGGAGCCATCAGGAGATCAGTGGGGCCAGAACTCCAGAAGCCCTCCCACTGTGGCTCCCTCCTAAGTACCAAGAACACAGAGCATCAACTCTCCAGACGTAAGAGAAGCCATGTTGGATCAGGGCAATGGCCCCTCCAGTCCAACACTGTGTCACATAGCAGCCAAAACCCAGGGGCCATCAGGAGGTCCTCCAGTGGGGCCAGAACTCCAGAAGCCCTCCCACTCTTACCCTCCCGAAGCACAAAAAAAACAGAGCACTGCTACCCCACAGACATAAGAAAAGTCATTTTGGACCAGGCCAACAGTCCATCCAGTCCAGCACTCTGTGTCACACACTGGCCCAAACCCAGGGGCCATCAGGAGGTCCACCAGCAGGGCCAGAACTTGAGAAGCCCTTCCACTCTGGCCCCCCAAGCCCCAAGAAGACAGAGCATCCCTGCCCCCAGACATAAGAACATAAGAGAAATCATGTTGGATCAGGCCAGTGGTTCTCCCAGTCCAACAGCCTGTTACACAGTGGCCAAAACCCAGGTGCCTGAACACTCTAAAGGCTTTGCCTCTCCAAAAAACATTCAGCAACAGAGTTCTCTTGGATTTGTCTATTAAAGGATGATTAGTGAGCTTTAATCCTCATAATACGTAGGCGGGTGAATTCACCTCTTTGAAATGGCAGAACACCTGCGGAAACTTTTATCTTTTATTGAAATAAGAATGTATTTTCTTTAATGAGCTAGACAAACGAAATAAGTGTATGGAAAAGTTAACCCTGCAATTACTGCAAAGATAAATGCTGAAATTATCAATGTCTAGCATCGCTTTTAGCAAGTCATAGTTTTAAAAACATATCGCAGGGGTGGCCAATGGTAGCTCTCCAGATGTTTTTTGCCTACAACTCCCATCAGCCCCAGCCATTGGCCATGCTGGCTGGGGCTGATGGGAGTTGTAGGCAAAAAACATCTGGAGAGCTACCGTTGGCCAACCCTGACATATCAGGTTTCTTCTTGAGTCCAGGGCATCTTTAAAACTACCAAGGTTTAATTCTGAGTATAAGCTTTTGAAAGAAGTTGTGTGCACATGAAAGCTTATACCCAGAATTAAACCTTGCTGGTGTTAAAGGTGCCTCCAATTTTGTTCTATCGCTTCAGACCTACCCACCTTAGTTATGCTGCTTTTACGGATTACCAAAAAAAGCTCTTCTTCACCTGTAAGAACATAAGAGAAGCCATGTTGGATCAGGCCAACGGCCCATCAAGTCCAACACTCTGTGTCACACAGTGGCAAAAAATGTTATATACACACATACACTGTGGCTAATAGCCACTGATGGACCTGTGCTCCATATTTTTATCTAAACCCCTCTTGAAGGTGGCTATACTTGTGGCAGCCACCACCTCCTGTGGCAGTGAATTCCACATGTTAATCACCCTTTGGGTGAAGAAGGACTTCCTTTTATCCGTCTTAACCTGTCTGCTCAGCAATTTCATTGAATGCCCACCTGTTTTTCTTCTGAGAATTCCATCCAGGGAAACCTAATTTGCTTGTCACAGCAGTGCATGTTTATAGAAAAATATCAGTCTTATCTTTCTCCTAACTCCGTTCTATCATAATAATATGATATTATCTAGGCGACTGATGAGTAAATATGAGATGAGCAACGTAAGTGCAAATAAGCCAATCGGCAGGTGCAGATGAGATATATATCTGTGGAAGCGAGATAACGCCAGTCTCAACACTTTGCCTCCATTAAAAAGCAGTCACTCTGCCCTTTTCTGTAACCGTTCCAACTAACTGTCCAAGATAAAAGCCATCTGAAGCAAACAGAGTTCACAGACAGTTGAAAAGCGCTTGAACTCTCGGCTAGTTTGCAAACTCAGCAAGAAACGCCTAGCGATATCATAGCTGCCACTACGGCGCCAACGGAAAAGCATCTATGGAAAACAAACAAAGGGGCATCCAATAGCTTCGGAAACTGACGGGGAATCTAATGAGGATGAGGAGAGACAGTTTGGTGTAGCGGTGAAGTGCACGGACTCTTATCTGGGAGAACCGGGTTTGATTCCCCACTCCTCCACTTGCACCTGCTGGCATGGCCTTGGGTCAGCCATAGCTCTTGCAGGAGTCGTCCTTGAAAGGGCAGCTGCTGTGAGAGCCCTCTCAGCCCCACCCACCTCACAGGGTGTCTGTTGTGGGGGGAGAAGATATAGGAGATTGTAAGCCGCTCTGAGTCTCTGATTCAGAGAGAAGGGTGGGGTATAAATCTGCAATTCTTTCTTCTGTGCAGGTTCAGTGGTGTGAAAGTCTGCAACAGAACTCCAACTGGAATCTTTCTCTGCGGTTCAGGCTGCTTCCCTTGTCTCATTTCCACAGAATACAGGACAAACGTTCCCCAGCATGACACTTTGGAGAATCGTATCTTTCAAAAGTTTGTTTTGTTGGTTCAAAACAACAGCTGAATCCCCTGGGCTCTGGTTGCAATCAGCCCAAGTATCAAGCTTGCAATATCCTTTCCTGTTGCACTCATTATGATGTTTTTAAAACATTCTGTCTTTTAGCACCAGTCAAACACGCAACCAGAGTTACAAGGAAGCACAATTAGAACCCAACGCATCCCTGTAGAATGGTGTGGGGGGGATTTCTCAGCCTTTTTTTATCTTGTGGGTACTCCTGAAATTCTGACACAGCATGGTGGGCGCAGCCGCAAAATGGCTGCCATAAGGGGAGGAGCCAGCCACAAGATGGCTGCCATAAGGGGAGGAGCCAGCCACAAGATGGCTGCTAAAGCTTCCTTTCAATTGGACAGTAAAGACCCTTGTGCTGCAGTGGCAGCTGCTACCAAGGCAATTTTTTTTTTAAATCTGTACAGCCAATCAAATATTTGGCAACCATTCAGAAGCTTTGCTGGACAAAAGCCCCACCCATTTTCTAAAAACACTTGACAGTAGGATTGCCAATCCCCAGGTGGAGGCAGGGGATCCCCTGGTTTGGAGGTCCTCCCCCCGCTTCAGGGTCATCAGAAAATGGGGGCCAGGGAGGGAAATGTCTGCTGGGCACTCCATTATTCCCTATGGAGACCAATTCCCATACAGTATTATGGAGAATGGATCCACAGGTATCTGGGGTTCTGAGGGGGCTGTTTGTTGAGGTAGAGGCACCAAATTTTCAGCATAGCATCCAGTGCCTCTCCCCAAAATACCCTCCAAGTTTCACAAGGATTGGACCGGGGGGGGCCAATTCTATGAGCCCCAAAGGAGGTGCCCCTATCCTTCATTATTTCCAATGGAGGAAAGGCACTTAAAAGGTGTGCGGTCCCTTTAAATGTGATGACCAGAACTCCCTTTGGAGTTCAGCTGTGCTTGTCACACTCTTGCTCCTGGCTCCACCCCCAATGTTTCCTGGCTCCACCCCCAAAGTTCCCAGACATTTCTTGAATTGGACTTGGCAACCCTAGGGCCAAAAATGAAACCATTCAGTCCATCCATCTCCAGATCCAGGTGTGCTATTAACTTTGAGCCCCTGCTCAAAACATTGCAGGCAAACTCACTCACCCGTAACAGTGAACCCCCTCCATCACAATGTGTGCAGAAAACCAGTTCCACAACACACACAGGCGCGCACACACAAAGGAGCAGCCGGAATGAAAAGGGATCAGCTGGTTTAACGGTCTAAAAATAAAGTCGCTATTTGCAGGCGGTGTCCAAAGACAAGCACAAGGCCGGTCCCTCTGTTCTTTCTGGATCAAAATGGCTGCACTCACAGAACAAACACAGAGAAAAGAAACCGAGACCGAGTAGCCAGTTCTTTTCCTCTCACTCAGATTTGTAAAAAAGGCAGAAGGGCGCGGGAAGGGCCAAAGCCGCCCTTCGTGTTCTGAGCAGTTGTCACAGAACAGGATGCTGAACTCTCATCTGTAGATCTGACAAGTTAGGGTGGGACAATCTGGATTCGAATTGGGACCATTTGGAAGTTCCACTCCATTCCCCCAAATCTCCCCACCCAGGATCCGACATGCTCTGGGGCAGGGGTGGCCAAACTTGCTTCATGGAAGAGCCGCATAGAATAAACGTCAGATGTTTGAAAGCCTCACGACATGAACATTAGATGTTTGAGAGCCACAAGATGGAAGGAAGGAAGGAAGGAAGGAAGGAAGGAAGGAAGGAAGGAAGGAAGGAAGGAAGGAAGGAAGGAAGGAAGGAAGGAAGGAAGGAAGGAAGGAAGGAAGGAAGGAAGGAAGGAAGGAAGATTGATGGATGATATAGATAGATAGATAGACAGACAGACAGACAGACAGATAGATGTGAAAGAAAGCAACTTTAAACTTTAAATGCATTCTCCAAGCCACCAGCTGGCTTGGAGAAGTGCTTTAAAGAGACAAATGCCTTCTCCAAGCTGGCCAACGGGATGGTGGGGACTTCAAGAGCCACCCAAAATGTGTGGAAGAGCCACATATGGCTTGAAAGCCACAGTTTGGCCACCCCAGCTCTAGGGCAAATTTCCCTCTCCTTTAACTGACTCTCAATTGCACTCAACTTTCCGCACCTTCTAAAGCAGGCTCAGTCTTCGGCCGGCCTCCCCCTGCCCCATTCTGGTGAATTTGCAAACCAGGTTTTTTTAGCATTTCTGGGAGTCTCACACCACAGGGAAACCGAGGCCAATGCTTCTGTCTCCTAGTTTACTCTTAAAGGGCTATTTGCCATCAAGATCGTCAAGAGAGCTTACACAGGATTTCTGGAAGATCTCTGGGTGCACCAACACCGTTTCTGGTGCCTACCAAGCAGGGGTGGAATTCTAGCAAGAGCTCTTTTGCATATTAGGCCACGTACCCCTGATGCAGCCAATCCTCCAAGAGCTTACAAGGCTCTTTTTTGTAAGCTCTTGGAGTATTGGATACATCAGGGGGCGTGGCCTAATATGAAAAGGAGCTCCTGCTAGAATTCCACCCCTGCTACCAAGTGTTTTTAGGAAGTGGGCGGCCCCTGGTAAACCTTTTGCCCAGCAAAGCTTCTGATTGGCTACTGGAGATTTGATTGGCAGTGCAGATCTTTTACAATGTTGCTTTGGCAGCAGCTGTCCCCGCCCCCAGCACAAGGATTTGCACCGTGTGACTGAAGTGGTGGTGGTCACGTTGTGGTTGGCTCCGCCTCCCATGACAGCCATTTTGTGGCTACGCTCAGCATGCCTTGTCAGAATTCCAAATGTGCCCTCAGGTTCAAAAAGGTTGGAGACCCCTGGACTAGGAGCTGGAAGACCCAGGTTCGAATCGCCACTGGAGCCATGGAAGCTCGTTGGGGGACCTCGGGTCAGTCAAATACTCTCAGCCTAGCCTAACTCACAGGGTTGTTGTGAGCATAAAATTGAGGAGAGACGGGCAGAAGCTGTTTTGGGCTCCATTAGGGGAGAAAGATAAATGAAATCAATCAATCAATCCAGATGTGCCAGATTTCAGTAAGGCTGCTGCATCATGCACTGCCAGTCTAACCACTCACTAACTTATTCCTAGCCCTGGAAATTTTAATTTCTTTCCAGTTTGGTGTAGTGGTTAAGAGTGTGGATTCTTATCTGGGAGAACCGGGTTTGATCCACCACTCCTCCACTTGCACCTGCTGGAATGGCCTTGGGTCAGCCATAGCTCTCGCAGGAGTTGTCCTTGAAAGGGCAGCTTCTGGGAGAGCTCTCTCAGCCCCGCCCACCTCACAGGGTGTCTGTTGTGGGGGGAGAAGATATAGGAAATTGTAAGCCACTCTGAGTCTCTGATTCAGAGAGAAGGGCGGGGTATAAATCTGCAGTCTTCTTATCTAAGGCCCCAATTTTAGCCCCCAATTCGTATCTTCCTTCTGTACTCCTAATCGTCAAACGGCAGCTGGCTGGGACATCTTGGCTCCCAAACCACCAGATTATCACGGAAACATTTGGGGTGGGGGGAGTTTCAGACCAGAAAACAGCTAGAAGTCCAATTACATGATAAAATTACATGTGAAACTTTGGAGGTGGGAGGAACAAACTGGTCTATACGATGAAATAGCTGCTTTTCCAATGATGCCGGCTGATTTGTCTGCACTGCAGAACCAAACTGGATTAATTATATTGGGTTGTAGGATTGCCAGCCTCCAGGTGCCGCCTGGAGACCTGAAATTGTAACTGAACTCCAAATGAGATCAATTTCCCCTGGAGGAAGTGGCTGGTTTGGAGGGTGGACTCTATGGCAATATAAACCACTGAAGTCAAGCTCCACCCCCAGATCTCCAGGAATTTCCCAATCTGAAGTAGGCAACTCTACTCCCACAGAATTCTGGGAATTGTAGTTCTCTAGTTGCAAGATGGGGTGGATGGATCTGTGAGTGGTACGCTAGCTGTCCAGCTCTCCAGCCTTTTAAACCAATTCCAGGTTAACTGGTATTAAAAGGTCTTTGGAATCAAAACGTAATGTTATTGAGGAGTGTTACCTTCAGCAAAGTGGGGATGGGAGGCGACCTGCCCATTTTGGCCCCTAGAGATCTGGCGAGGGCCCAGAAATACTCACCCACCCCCCAATTGCAGGCATAGCTAAGACCGCCCCCCAATCTACAGATGTTGGCAACAGGACGCCCCTGAAGTTGCAGCCCAAAATGGAGCTCAATGCATGGACAAATACTCCCCCCCTCAGAGGAAACAGATGCAGAGAGACAGTGTGGCACAGAGGTTAGCATCAGACTTGGATCTGGAAGACCCCAGTTCGAATCCCTGCTCACTCAGTGACCTCGGGCCACTGTGAGGAAAGGAAAAGGATGCAACCCACCACTGGGGAGAAAGGAAAGGAAGGAAAGGTCCCCTGTGCAAGCAGCAGTCGTTTCCGACTCTGGGGTGACGTTGCTTTCACAACGTTTTCACGGCAGCCTTTTTACGGGGTGGTTTGCCATTGCCTTCCCCAGTCCTCTACACTTTCCCCCCAGCAAGCTGGGGACTCATTTTACACCGATCTCGGAAGGATGGAAGGCCGAGCCAACCTGGAGCTGGCTACCTGAACCCAGCTTCCGCCGGGTGGAACTCAGGTGGTGAGCAGAGAGTTCAGACCACAGTACTGCAGTACTGCTGCTTTACTACTCTGCGCCACGGGGTCCACTACTGGGGAGAAAGGCAGGTTATAAATGAAGTAATTAAGTAAATAAATAAATACAATTCAGGGGTCGCCAACGGTAGCTCTCCAGATGTTTTTTTGCCTACAACTCCCATCAGCCCCAGCCAGCATGGCCAATGGCTGGGGCTGATGGGCGTTGTAGGCAAAAACATCTGGAGAGCTACTGCTGGCCACCCCTGAAATACAGCATATGCAATAGATAAATCCAGGGCTTTTTTATTTGTACCAGGAACTCCTTTGCAAATTAGGCCACACATCCCTGATATAGCCCATCCTCCAAGAGCTTACAGGGCTTTTCGTGCAGGGCCTACTGCAAGCTCTTGGAGGACTGGCTACATCAGGGGGTGTGGACTAATATGCAAAGGAGTTCCTGCTACAAAAAAAGCCCTGGATCATAGATCCCTCATTTATGGGACTCTATCCCATCGGTCTGCCCCCAGCCCCAACGAAACTCTGGAAAGTTCAGGGGGGCTGGGGGGGGAGCACCGAGGGTGGGATCTTGAGGGCCTAGTTGTTAGACACCCCCCTCCCAAAGGATCCAGAAACCTGGCAGAGAAAGCCCAGGGGAAAAGAAGTGTTTTTCCCCCCCTGCGGCAGATAATGAAAACCAGAGAAAAGAAATCTAGAATTTGCAGCAAAAGGGAAGAGAGAGGGCGAGACGATCAGGGGGGGATCAAGAGAGATCATGTGGAGAATCAGAAAAAGCAGCAAAAGATTCCAGGAAGTGACTGTGGGGGGTGGCAGGAAGAAGGAGGGGGAAGCCTGCCAGGAGTATGGTGAAAGCAGCGGATCCCCAGGGATCTAGTTGGGCTGGGAAGTTGGGGGAATTTCCCTTAAGGAAATGGAAATCCTTGAGGCGGGGGGACGTCGAGAAAGGCGCTGGAAATGACGTGCACGTTAGAAGGGGGAGGGTGTGGATTCCCTAAGGGGAAACCATGGCAAAAAGGATCTAGCGGGCAGGATCCTAGCGGCCTAAAAGGATCCCCGGGCATTGGGGAAAAAACGAGAGGAAATGGTCACTGTCAGAAGGGCGCGGGGAAGGATCGCTGGGAAACGCAACGGAGGAGGCCCAGCGAGGAAGTGGATCTAAAAGGAGGGCAGATCTCTCCCCCCCCCAAAAAAAACCCCTGGATCTCCGGGGGATCTGCTGCAAGGAAAGGGATCCACGGTGGGGAGGAGGAACCCGGCTCCCCCCCCCCTCCCTTCCCGGCTTACCTTCTCGCGGGCGCTGCTTGGCTCGTGGATTTCCCCGCAGGCGGATCTCCGGCGGAGCCTCTGCGGGATCTACCACGCCCGAGAGCGAGTCACTGCGGCGGGGCGGGGCGGGGCGGGCCGTCCCGCGGGGTCCTAGCGCCGCTGCTCCGCCGGCCTCTCGGGCGCGCAGCCTGGGCGGGGCAGGCAGAAGTCCGGCAGGTGAAGCTTTTAGCTGAACCCGCTGGCCGCCGTTCCCAGGCATTGCAAAAGGCACGCTGCAAATAAATAATAACGTAAAAAGAAGCCATGCAACCTGGCTTTGGGCATACACACAACCTGTCTCATTTTTTTGCCTCCCCCACCCAGGTCGACTGTTTTTCCTGTAAGGCAGGGGTGGCCAAACGGCAGCTCGGGAGCTACATGGGGCTCTTTCACACATGTTGTGTGGATCTCGAAGCGCTCACTGCCCTGTCAGCTGGCTTGGAGAATGCATTTAAAGTTAAAGTTGTTTTCTTTCCACCTCTCCCTCCCTCCTTCCTTCTTTCCTGCCTTGTGACTCTCAAACATCTGATGCTTATTCTACGAGCCTCTTACATTAAGTAAGTTTGGCCACCTCTGCTGTAAGGGAACCCCGCCCAGGCTGTGCCACAAGGCAAGAGCTCATAGGAACAGGGGTCATGAGCCATGATGGCCGCTCAAGGAAACCTCCAGTGCAGGAGCAGCCTACCTCTGACTGCTAAACACCGGGCCTAGGGAAGCGGGTGCCCCCTACTGGGAAAAGTAAGCTAGACCTTCGGCCCAATGCCCTGCAGGGCTCTCCTTACACTCATGTCAATCAGGGGTGACGAATATGCAGCTCACCGGCCGAATCAGGTTCCTATCCGACCCCCAAGCAACTGGCTGTCATCTGCTTCCTTCTCCCTCTGTCTTGCTTCCTTCTGCATCACAGCTGGTTTTGCAAGGCTCACTCAATCGCACAGGAGCTGCAGAGCAAAGCCTCTGTTTTCTCCATTGGCTGAGGCTCCTCCCTTGGGGAGGAAGGGGGGAGGGAGAGCTTGCTTTTCAAGGCTCTCTCAATCACACAGCGGAGCTACTGAGCCAAGCCTCTCTCCCTTCTATTAGTTGAGGCTCCTCCCTGTCTTGGTCCCTCGGGGAAGGAAAGAACCAGAGCTTCCTTTGCCCAGTTCCCTGGGTCCCATGGGAGAAATACAAAGAAAGCACCCTTGAGACCAACAAGTGCTAATGTATTAAGCATGTTTTATTTTAAGGTTATTGGTTTTTTTAAAAGAATCTTTAATTGTGTTTATCTGTGACCTTTATAAGGTTTATATCTCTGCTACCTAATCTTAAATAGGTCCACACATGGTCTCATTTATGTCAGATCCGGCCCTCATAATAAATGAGTTTGACACCCCTGAATAAATCCATCACTGCCTATGAGCCAGTATCTCTGCTACCTAATCTAACCCGCTAAACTGACATGACCCGGCCCAATGAAAAGGAAAGGTCCCCTGTGCAAGCACCAGTCGTTTCCGACTCTGGGGTGACGTTGCTTTCACAACATTTTCACGACAGACTTTTTTTTACGGGGTGGTTTGCCATTGCCTTCCCCAGTCTTTTACAGTATCCCCCAGCAAGCTGGGGACTCCTTTGACCGACCTCGGAAGGATGGAAGCTGAGTCAAACTTGGGCCGGCTATCTGAACCAGCTTCCGCCGGAATCGAACTCAGGTCATGAGCAGAGAGTTCAGACCCACAGTACTGCAGTACTGCTGCTTTACCACTCTGCAATGAGGTCTTTACCACTCTGCAATGAGTACTGCTACTTTACCACTCTGCAATGGCCCTCATGGCAAACGAGCCGGACACGGCTGCTCTAGACGTTTGGTCTTCCTTTGCAAAAATTGGAGCTCCCTTAGACAGATGCCGAGAGATCCGAAGTGACTCCGCATTGCTCTTTACAACCAGAGTCATAACAAAAGTGACCCCGCTTTTCAGTGTTGGACTGGATGGCCATTGGCCTGATCCAACATGACTTCTCTTACGTTCTTATGAGAGATTTTTACCCATGCTTTCAATGAATAACCAAAAAGGAACGACATGCTCCGGAGTAGCTCTGTTTCTGGCTGGAGCGCACAAGTCTCCGTGGTGGGCTGTGAATCAGATTCCTGGAATGCGAGGCTGGGGCAGGCCGGCGACGCCCCTACGCAAGGAGCCGCCCAGCTCTCTCGGCTTCTCTCGGAGCCCGCGGGGAAGGCTGACCCGGATTTGAACCGGTTCGAATCCTGGAATGCCAGGTTTAAAAAAACCCAATACGGTGGTTTAAAAACGATTGGAGAAAATTTCAAAAGTATATTGAAAAACAATGGCATGTGAAAGGACATCTGGTGATCTTTGACAATGGTTAACTTTTAAAGAGACAATATATGGATTACAGTTATTGGACTATTGGATTAATAGATAATAACCGTTTTTGGTTTTGGGGTTTCCCCCCCCCTTTTTTACTTCCTAACGATCGAGAAGAAATAATATGATGATGGACTATTATTATAACTTTTTGGGGTTTTTTGGAAAAAGATTCTTTAAGAGATAGAGTTTATTACCTTATAACAAATAAGATTACATAACAATACGGGGACGCTTATTAAGAGGTATGCGCTGCTGGGGGACACAAAAGGGGAGGGGTGGTGTGGTGAAAAAGCTGTATATGTGTACTAACATTTAATGATAAATGTTGACATGTGGATACAGTATATTACAGTATAATAAAATTGTTTTTACACACAAAAAAATCCAGTGCTGTAAAATTCCGTCTGTCGGAAAGAAAAGAAAGAGAGAACCAGAGAGGATTGTGAGGCACTCCAAAGGGATCTGTTGAGGCTGGGCGAGTGGGCGTCAACGTGGCAGATGAGGTTCAGTGTGGCCAAGTGCAAAGTAATGCACATTGGGGCCAAGAATCCCAGCTGCAAATACAAGTTGATGGGGTGTGAACTGGCAGAGACTGACCAAGAGAGAGATCTTGGGGTCGTGGTAGAGAACTCACTGAAAATGTCAAGACAGTGTGCGATTGCAATAAAAAAGGCCAACGCCATGCTGGGAATTATTAGGAAGGGAATTGAAAACAAATCAGCCAGTATCATAATGCCCCCTGTATAAATCGATCGTGCGGTCTCATTTGGAATACTGTGTGCAATTCTGGTCACCGCACCTCAAAAAAGATATTATAGCATTGGAAAAAGTGCAGAAAAGGGCAACTAGACTGATTAAAGGTTTGGAACACTTTCCCTATGAAGAAACGTTAAAACGCTTGGGGCTCTTTAGCTTGAATAAAGTCGACTGTGGGGTGACATGAGAGAGGTTTGCAAGATTATGCATGGGATGGAGAAAGTAGAGAAAGAAGTACTTTTCTCCCTTTCTCACAATACAAGAACTCGTGGGCATTCAATGAAATTGCTGAGCACTCAGGTTAAAATGGATAAAAGGAAGTCCTTCTTCGCCCGAACGGTGATTAACATGTGGAATTCACTGCCACAGGAGGTGGTGGTGGCTACAAGCATAGCCAGCTTTAAGAGGGGATTGGATAAAAATATGGAGCAGAGGTCCATCAGTAGCTATTAGCCACAGTATATATATATATATGTGTGTGTATGTGTGTGTACACACACACATATATTGGCCACTGTGTGACACAGAGTGTTGGACTGGAGGGGCCACTGGCCTGATCCAACATGACTTCTCTTACGTTCTTATGAGAGATTTTTACCCTTGCTTTCAATGCATAACAAAAAGGAACGACATATTGTGGCAGGTGTTAATTAAGGATCAAAATAAAATTGACTATTGATAGGTCAAAGATTGAGATTAGAACTGTTTAGGCCAGAGGGAAGCAAATAGGCTTGCAGGGCAGGGTAAAAGGCGCTTCAAGTGATGTGAAATATGTCTGTGGGGCTGCGAAAAGCTGTCCGTGCTTGGAAAGTCCCAAAAGAAGAAGAAGAAGATATTGGATTTATATCCTGCGTCTCAGAGCGGCTCACAATCTCCTTTCCCTTCCTTCCCCACAACAGACACCCTGTGAGGTAGATGAAGATATTGGATTTATATCCCGCCCTCCACTCTGAAGAGTCTCAGAGCGGCTCACAATCTCCTTTCCCTTCCTCCCCCACAACAGACACCCTGTAAGGTGGGCAGGGCTGGAGAGGGCTCTCACAGCAGCTGCCCTTTCAAGGACAACCTCTGCCAGAGCTATGGCTGACCCAAGGCCATTCCAGCAGCTGCAAGTGGAGGAGTGGGGAATCAAACCCGGTTCTCCCAGATAAGAGTCCGCACACTTAACCACTACACCAAACTGGCTCTCAGGAAATGGGCCTCAGGAAATGGGGCTATGGTTAGCTAGCTAGCAAACTGATGTTACAGCATGCAGCTTGATGAAAGAGAAGTATATGTAATTGCAACCCAGGAGATGGTTCCTGGAGAATCCCAAAGAAAGTTGTTTCCTGAACTGGAAAGCTGTGGTTTCGCTTGTTTTATGACTGCAAATAATGCTGCCATGTAATGCCATGTATGGGAAGTACCGAAAGACCCAAGTGTGTCCCGCCTGTGTCGTGACGTGTTTCCAGTTTGTGATGCGTTTCCAGTTTGCTTGATTTTTGCTGATGTATAACTTTAAGCAGTATAAAACCCTGCGTTCTGTCCGTAATCGGGATCCGACCCACAGCTTTTGGCACGAGCCACACGGGCCTGATCCATGCGCATGTTATTTCAATAAAGAGAAAGCTGTTTTCCTGATCCTGCCTCATCTGTCACTGAAGAAGAAGAAGATATTGGATTTATATCCCACCCTCCACTCTGAAGAGAGTGGCTCACAATCTCCTTTACCTTCCTCCCCCACAACAGACACCCTGTGAGGCGGGTGGGGCTGGAGAGGGCTCTCCCAGCAGCTGCCCTTTCAAGGACAACCTCTGCCAGAGCTCTGGCTGACCCAAGGCCATGTTAGCAGGTGCAAGTGGAGGAGTGGGGAATCGAACCCGGTTCTCCCAGATAAGAGTCCTCACACTTAACCACTACAGCAAACTGGCTCTCACTGAACCAACCATCAATTGGCTCTTGCAGGGTTTTCCTGCTACAATATAAACGAGACAATAGTTTCATATTGGGAACAGCAAGATCGCTCCAGATTCATAAAAACAAGTACAAGATGAATTCGGAACATAATGTAGTGATTGCAAAGGAGATAAGTGCAAACAGCCAACATTTCAAACCAACTTATATTGGTTCTAACTGCGAAGAGCAGGCCTTCCTGGAAAGACTTATCTACTCATATACATCAGGGAAGTCAAAAGTAAATTAGATCATGATAAAATTTGTTTTGGGAGGGCGACTTCATTTTAGCTAGATAAAAGATAAAAAAAGATAGTCCCCCGTGCAAGCACCAGTCGTTTCCGACTCTGGGGTGACGTTGCTTTCACAATGTTTTCACGGCAGACTTTTTACAGGGTGGTTTGCCCTTGCCTTCCCCAGTCACCTGCACTTTCCCCCCAGCAAGCTGGGAACTCCTTTGACCGACCTCGGAAGGATGGAAGGCTGAGTCTACCTGGAGCCGGCTACCTGAACTCAGCTTCCGCCGGGATCGAACTGAGGTTGCGAGCAGAGAGTTCAGACTGCAGTACTGCAGCTTTACCACTCTGCGCCACGGGGCTCTTAGATAAGAGATAATTGGCCATAAATTTCTCTTGTTTATTTCAGAGCAAAGCTGTGCATGTTTGTTTAGAAAGAAGGCCGTAGTACTAATCTAAGGTGGCCAATCTTCAGGGTGGGGGGTTGCCAACTTCCAGGCAGGGCCTGAAGACCACCTGCTGTTACCACAGATTTACAGGCAATAGAGATCAGTTCCCCTGGTGGAAATGGCTGTTTTGGAGGGTGGATGCTCTGGCATTGTGACCTTGCCGAGATCTCTCCCCTCCCCACAACCCCCCCAAGACTCCACCCCCATAATCTCCAGGCATTTCCCACCCAGATCTGGCAACCCAAAGGCCTGAAGCTCTCCCTTGCAAAAAAAAAATATGGCTGCTTTGGAGGGGGGGCTGCATGGCATTACACGCACCCCCCCCAGCTCCTCCCCCCCAAATCTCCAGGAATTTTCCCTCCTGGAGTTGGCAACCCGTGAAGCGCCTCCCTTAGCAGCCCAGACTAGCATGTTAGGGATAGGGGTGGCCAAACTTGCTTAACCTAAGATCAAATATGAATTATTGTCAGATGTCTGAGAGCCAAAAGGCATGGACATCGAATGTTTGAAAGTAGGCAGGCAGGAAAATAGATAAGGGGAGGGAGGGAGAGGTGGAAAGAAAGCAACTTCAAATGCATTCTCCAATCTGCTGGCTGGGTTGGCTTGAATAAATAAAATGATTTAAATGCTATCTCCAAGTTGGCCGAGGGGGCAGTGGGGCGTGTGAGAGCCGCACAATATGTGTTAAAGAGGCACATGTAGCACTCAGAGCCTCAGTCTGGTCACCCTTGGTATGGGGGTTGTGCACGGCTCAGACATCTGTCCTCCCCACACTGTAACGTTTTCCCCACCGATCGATTCTTGCAGAAGTGCATTGATTGATTGTTCCTCTACTTTTTACAAGCCTCCTTGGTGCGAAGGGACAAGGTGGGCAGAACATGGAGAAGAACTGCCAAACCTACAGCATCTGTTTTGTTTCCTTTTCGCCCAGTCAAAGCGGAGTCACGTTTCCACCTAAGGTTGCCAGTCTCCAGGTGAGGCCTGGAAATCTCTCAGAATTCCCACGGGTCTTCAGACGACAAGAGACCTGGAGAAAGTGGCAGCTTTGGAGGGTGGACTCTAGGGCATAATACCCCACTGAATTCCCCCCCCAAGAGCTCCCCCCACAAACCTCCAGTAATTTCCCAAACCCAGAGCTGGCAACTCCATCATGCAGAGGAGCATTCAAAACACGAGCTGGAGTTAGGGTTGCCAATCCCCAGGTGGGGGCAGGGGATCCCCCGGTTTGGAGGCCCTTCCCCCGCTTCAGGGTCGTCTGAAAGCGGGGGGGGGGGAGGGGAGGGAAATGTCTGCTGGGCACTCTATTATTCCCTAGGGAGATTTATTCCCATAGAAAATCATGGAGAATTGATCTGCGGGTATCTGGGGCTCTGGGGGGGCTGTTTTTTGAGGTAGAGGCACCAAATTTTCAGTATAGCAGCCAGTGCCTCTCCCCAAAATACCCCCCAAGTTTCAAAAAGATTGGATCAGGGGGTCCAATTCTATGAGCCCCAAAAGAAGGTGCCCCTATCCTTCATTATTTCGTATGGAAGGAAGACATTGAAAAGGTGTGCCGTCCCTTTAAATGTGATGGCCAGAACTCCCTTTGGAGTTCAATTATGCTTGTCACAGCCTTGATCTTGGCTCCACCCCTAATGTCTCCTGGCTCCACCCCCAAAGTCCCCAGATATTTCTTGAATTGGACTTGGCAACCCTAGCTGGAGTGCTCTGAGCGTGTGCAGAGTGTTACGCAAGAGCAGGGCAGAGACCTTCCAATCCAGCATCGCTTCTTTATCCTCCACCCCGGTAAATAGACTTAGTAGGGTAGCCAACTCAGTTGTGTGTGTGTGGGGAGGGAATGTTGGGGCGTGCCTGTTGATCTCCAGACTCCCCCTATCCGGGGCTGCCGCCGCCTCCAGGGAAACTGACTTCCACCACTTAAAATTCCGTTATATGGTAGAACTCCAGGCCTTCCAATGTTGTAATGCAGGGGTGGCCAACGGCTGGGGCTGATGGGAGTTGTAGGCAAAAAAAATCTGGAGAGCTACCGTTGGCCACCTCTGTTAATGGAATGGCGTTTTTTGCCCAGGGTATGAAAATGTTGTAAAAAAGATTTTTGCAGCTCGAAGAAGCCTGTGCGAAACAAGGGTTCCAGTGCGACCTCGTTCTTTTCAACCTTTTGGATTGCTGGCTGCATCTATGGAGAGACATCGATCCATTCCACAACTATTTCGCCAGGAATGAGCTGAGCATTAATTGCTATCGAGACTGGATTGATTCTTGGCGAACACGCTCCCTATTTTGCTAAGGACCAATTGTATGGTCTGTCATAAACTAATACATGCTTTTGTAATTGCTGAATCGTTTGGTGAGTTTGTGGGTTGTACGGAGGCTGGTTCTCACGGAAAGCCTCGTGCTTTGGATTTCTCTGCCTATCATTGCCCTGATTCTCTTTGTGCATTGCGCAATCTCCCACCTGGAGGTTGGCAACCGCCCCCGCCTCGATGCCTTCTCTTCCCTTCCCCCCCCCCCCGGCAATCTCCCGCCTTCCTTTTTTCGTTCTTCCCCAAGGCTGCCTCTTTTCACCCGGTCCCTGGCTGCGACCAGAGGGGGGGGGGGAAAGCGAGCGAGGGGGCGGAGCCAGGCTTCGCCGCGCCCGAAGCTGTCACTTTCCCCCCGGCCCCTCCCCTCCACCAAGCCCCGCCCCCGAGCCACGTGACGCCCGGTTCCGGAAGAGGATGGCGGCGGGATGGAGGCTGGCGAGCGGCGCGGGGGCGACGCGGCTCTCCCTCCGGCTCGGGCTGCTGCTGGCCTCGGTGGCCCTGTTGGGGCCGGACGTGGCCGGCGGAGCCGCCTCGGAGCCCGGCCGGTGGCACCTCGAGATCGGCGTGAGTTTGGCCTGGGGGCGGGGCCTGGGGTGGGGGCGGGGCCTGGCAGAGGGGCGGGGCCTCGCCTGCCCTTTGATCTCACCCCCCTCCCGGGAAGGGGCTTTTCTGCTTCTGTCTCCTTTGACTAGCAAGGGGGAGGGGGAGCATTGTTATTATTATTATTATTAATGGCAGCATTGTTGTCAGAGGTTATTAATCCCACTAATACCAGTGGTTATTGCTAACCAGAGGCTGCTGTAGCGGTGAGAGCCCTGGGCTGAGGCAGACTCAGGTTCGAATCCCCACAGTAGAAGCTGGCTGGTGGGGCCTTAAAGTGGGGGGCGGGGCCTGGGAGAGGGCGGGGCCTTAAAGTGGGGGGCAGGGCCTGGGAGAGGGCGGGGCCTTGTGTGCCCTTTGATCTCCCCCCTCCCAGGAAGGGTCTTTTCTACTTCTGTCTCCTTTGACCAGCAAGGGGCAGAAAAGCTTTTGGGGGAGGGGGAGCAGTATTATTATTATTATTATTAATGGCAGCATTGTTGACAGAGGTTATTAATCCCACTAATACCAATGAACATGAACATATGAAGCTGCCTTATACTGAATCAGACACTTGGTCCATCAAAGTCAGTATTGTCTTCTTAGACTGGCAGCGGCTCTCCAGGGTCTCAAGCTGAGGTTTTTCACACCTATTTGCCTGGACCCTTTTTAGTTGGAGATGCCAGGGATTGCACCTGGGACCTTCTGCTTACCAAGCAGGTGCTCTACCACTGAGCCACCGTCCCTCCCCAATGGTTATTGCTTACCAGAGTCTACTGTAGTGGTGAGAGCCCTGGGCTGAGAAGAAGAAGAAGAAGATATTGGATTTATATCCCGCCCTCGACTCCGAAGAGTCTCAGAGCGGCTTACAATCTCCTTTACCTTCCTCCCCCACAACAGACACCCTGTGAGGTGGGTGGGGCTAGAGAGGGCTCTCACAGCAGCTGAGGCAGACCCAGGTTCGAATCCCCACTCTAGAAGCTGACTGGTGGGGCCTTAAGGTGGGGGGCGGGGCCTGGGAGAGGGGTGGGGCCTCCTGTGCCCTTTGATCTCCCCCCTTCCCAGGAAGGGTCTCTTCTACGTCTGTCTCCTTTGATCTGCACAGGGCAGGAAAGTTTTTGAGGGAGAGGGAGTATTATCATCATCATAATTATTAGGAGGGACGGTGGCTCAGTGGTAGAGCATCTGCTTGGTTAGCAGAAGGCCCCAGGTTCAATCCCTGGCATCTCCAACTAAAAAGGGTCCAAGCAAATAGGCGTGAAAAACCTCAGCTTGAGACCCTGGAGAGCTGCTGCCAGTCTGAGTAAACCAGCGGTGGCCAAACTTGCTTAACGTAAGAGCCACATAGTATAAACATCACATGTCTGAGAGCCACAAGACATGAACATCTGGTGTTTGAGAGCAGGCAGGAAGGAAGGCAAATAGATGGGGAGGTAGAGGTGGAAAGAAAGCAACTTTAACTTTAGATGCATTCTTCAAGCCACCAGCTGGCTTGGAGAGCCACACGATATGTGTGAAAGAGCCACAGTTTGGCCACCCCTGGAGTAGACAATACTGACTTTGATGGACCGAGAGTCTGATTCAGTAGAAAGCAGCTTCATATGTTCATATATGTATTAATGACAGCATTAATGAGGTTATTAATCTCATTAATACCAGAGCCTAACCGGAGCCTACTGTAGTGGTGAGAGCCCCGGACTAAGATCTTGGAGGCAGACCCAGGTTCGAATCCCCGCTCCCAAAGCTGGTCGGGGAACCGTGGGCCTTCCCTCTCTCTCCGCCTAGTGTCCCTTGCAGGGTTGTTTTGTGAGCGTGACATGGAAGGGAGGAGAATGATGTGAGCTATGTTGGGTCGCCATCAGGGGGAAAGGTGGGTTGCGATTGACGCAGATTAAGAAAATAGAAATCATTGCGCTTCTCGGTAGCGGAAGTCTCTGCAGACACGATGGTTTGTCGCACAGTTGAGTGACCAAGAAGTGGAACTGTGGGTGGGGCTATGCTGATGTTGGGGCGGAGCTATGTAGATAGGCTTGGCTTTGGAGGGTCCCAGGGAGAAAGAGGGTCTACAAATATATATGTTATCCCGGGCTTTTTTTGTAGCAGGGACTCTTTTGCATATTAGCCTGATGTAGCCAGTCCTCCAAGAGCTTAAACGGCTCTTCGTTCAGGGCCCACTGTGAGCTCCAGGAGGATTGGCTACATCAGGGGTGTGCGGCCTAATATGCAAAGGAGTTCCTGCGACAAAAAAGCCCTGAATTTATCCAATAATCTATATTTGGGGGGGTGGCAGAACTATGGCTGCTGACCTGGGCACTTATGCCGAATCAATGTGTGGAGCAGCGGGGTAGACTTTTCAGTTTCAGGGAGGGGGGAGGACTGGGGCCCAACCAGAGACGTTTGATCTAGTGACATCATAGGGAGGAGCCAGTGACATCACAGGGAGGGGCCTCCAGTATCACTACCTATGAATTTATGGAGAAGCTCCCTCCGCATATATTTAGGAAGCATCCCCCCCAACAATGCCCACTTTTAGAAGAGTCACTTTAAGATCTGCAAATATACTACATATCGTGCATAGGACAAACTAACGGTCCACAAATTTGACAGTAAAAGGCAATACAGAAAAGTTTTAGGGGAACATTTCCTTCCCCCCTGCTGTTTTCTGATGACCCTGAAGCACAATCTCCTTTCCCTCCCCTCTCCCCCAACAGACACCCTGTGAGGTAGCTTGGGCTGAGAGAGCTCTTACAGCAGCTGCCCTTTCAAGGACAACTCCTACAAAAGTGATGATTGACCCAAGGCCATTCCAGCAGCTGCAAGAGGAGGAGCAGGGAATCAAACCCGGTTCTCCCAGATAAGAGAGCTCTGGCTGACCCAAGGCCATTCCAGCAGGTGCAAGTGGAGGAGTGGGGAATCAAACCCGGTTCTCCCAGATAAGAGAGCTCTGGCTGACCCAAGGCCATTCCAGCTGCTGCAAGTGGAGGAGTGGGGAATCAAACCCGGTTCTCCCAGATAAGAGAGCTCTGGCTGACCCAAGGCCATTCCAGCAGGTGCAAGTGGAGGAGTGGGGAATCAAACCCGGTTCTCCCAGATAAGAGAGCTCTGGCTGACCCAAGGCCATTCCAGCAGCTGCGAGTGGAGGAGGGGGAAATCAAAGCCGGTTCTCCTAGATAAGAGAGCTCTGGCTGACCCACGGCCATTCCAGCAGGTGCAAGTGGAGGAGGGGGAAATCAAAGCCGGTTCTCCCAGATAAGAGAGCTCTGGCTGACCCAAGGCCATTCCAGCAGGTGCAAGTGGAGGAGTGGGGAATCAAACCCAGTTCTCCCAGATAAGAGAGCTCTGGCTGAGCCAAGGCCAGGCTAGCAGCTGCAAGTGGAGGAGGGGGGAATCAAACCCGGTTCTCCCAGATAAGAGAGCTATGGCTGACCCAAGGCCATTCCAGCAGGTGCAAGTGGAGGAGTGGGGAATCAAACCCGGTTCTCCCACATAAGAGTCCGCGCACTTAACTGCTGCACCAAACTGGCTGTCACCGACTATATGATGGGTTCAGTATATGCTACAGTCTCCAGCTGCTGCTGATACCGGGGCTTGACATCTAAATCATTCCGTTTTCACTTATACTCCCAAATCAAACTTTCATTTCATTTAATGTACTCAGCATATCCTGCCCTCCCCACAAAATGGGCTCAAGACGGCCCACGTCATAAAACCAACAGCGGCAAAGCAATAAATCAGATCAATGACTAATAGCAGAAAAAAGGCTCATGTCAGATAAAATGTGTGTGCAGTCGGAATGAAACAGTGGACATGCACACAAAAGCTGTTGCCCGGAATAAAACTTGGTTGGTTCTTAAAGGTGTGCCACTGGCCTCAAGTTTTGTTCTTAAAGACCTCTGATCTTCATGGCCGCACTCCATCTCACTTCCCCCCCCAAATGTAAATCGGAACCAAGCAAGTATTTCGAATCCACCGACAACGTTCCCTCTAAGCTGCAGAGTCTTGTGAGCAAAAACTCTACTTTTGTGAGCTGCTGGCATTAAAGTTGTGAGCTCCTGCATCAATTATAGTGCTCTGGGGCCATTTTTACTGAGCTAAGACAAAAACGTGTGAGCTGGAGGCTAAAAATATGTGAGCTTAGAGGAAACACTGTCCACCAAAGAGAGCCTGCAGTCTGACTGTTGGTGCGTTAAAAGCGGAGGGGGAAGGAGCGTCACTATTAACTTGACAATCGCTGCCCTATCTAAGGCTGATTGGTTCACCGTCTTTTCCACCTCGTGAGACTTTCAAGGCAAGAGACAAGCAGAAGGGGTTTGCCACTGTCTTCGTCTGCACAGCAGCCTCAGCTTTCCTCCAAGCACTAACCATGGCCATTCCTGTGTAGTTTCCAAACTCTGATGAGGTCTGGCTAGTTTGGGATATGAGGGCTGTGTCTTCTTTTTGTATTGAAGGACATCTGTAGCTGAAGATGGACACCTAGCCTCTGGCGTGGGGGAAGCTGAATTAGCATTTCTAAGGAGCTGACCTTGGGTTGTAAAGTCATTCATAAAGTCATTCACTGGCTTTGAAGCTCAGAGGGAAAATCACACACAGCCTTTATCACCCCATTCATGCTTTTGAAGCCCCAAGTACTGTGTTGATTGCCCAGCGGGGGCTTAGCCCCAGGTGGGAAAATCGGGGGGGGGGGGGCTGCAGCCCCGTATACTTTACGCCTATGGTGTGGAGAGCAACCTCTGAACATCGATTGAGCATAGGCGTTAGGCCAGTGGTTGCGTTTTCCGCACAAACGCGCATCGATTATCCTGGCTGTTGCTCTGTGTTGACCCTCAGCTGTTAAAAACCATGCCAGCTCCTGTTGGCATCGTTTAGCCTCTTCGTCTGCCCTGATGTCTAAATGGAGCATCCATATTGGAACAGCGAGCGTGATTCCCTCTGCTCCGGATTTCAGTTTTCACTGCGTTTTGATCATCTTTACAGGGTCCCCCTGTTCCTTTTCCCATGGGGGGCAGTCTGTCTACATGCCGCTTTTCCACATTAGGACAGTGGGAGCATTTTTGCCCTTTCCTCGACATGGCATAGCAAAGCATGATGCTCGAGAGAGATTGTGGCGGTGCAGAAGAATTCTTTCCTCCAGCTTTGGAGATCTGTGATGTGGGGTGCCTCTGTGTGCAAGAATCCTTGAAATGCAAAGAGAACCTTTTTTCAAGGAGCACCATGACAGCGAAGTTAGATCAACATATGAACATGTGAACATATGAAGCTGCCTTATACTGAATCAGACCCTTGGTCCATCAAAGTCAGTATTGTCTTCTCAGACTGGCAACGGCTCTCCAGGGTCTCAAGCTGAAGTTTTTCACACCTATTTGCCTGGACCCTTTTTTGGAGATACCAGGGATTGAACCTGGGACCTTCTGCTTCCCAAGCAGATGCTCTACCACTGAGCCACCGTCCCTCCCCTAGATCCAAGCGGGCAGCCGTGTTGATCTGAAGCAGCAGAACAAAGCAGGAGTCAAGTGGCACCTTTAAGACCAACCAAGTTTTATTCAGAACGTAAGCTTTCGTGTGCTCTAAGCACACTTCATCAGACGAGAGATCAGGTATGGTGAATCAGGTACGGTGCGCAGAGCTACAAATTTAAGATCCAGTGACCGAAGAGTAAAATCAACAGCATAGTAAAATTAACAAATTGAGCAAACCTTTGATCTGGGTAACATAACATAATGACAAACTATATGCATGTTACATGTTGACGGGTAAATTAGTTGAATGGGAGAAACGTCTGAGTTAGAAGTGCCCTCAGCTTGTCCCTGGCTTGCTTATAACAATAGAGTGATTAACCGACATTCTCACATTTTGACATGTTACTGTTTTATTGGTTTCTCATGCTTATGTTACCCAGACCAAAGGTTTGCTCAATTTGTTAATTTTACTATGCTGTTAGTTTTACTATTCTGCCATTGGATCTTAAATTTGTACCGTTTTGGGTTCTAAACCACTGCCTACCAGCTGTATGTAGCTCCGCTCACTATACCCGATTTCTCGTCTGATGAAGTGTGCTTAGAGCACACGAAAGCTTACATTCTGAAGAAAACTTTGTTGGTCTTAAAGGTGAAACTTGACTCCTACTTTGTTCTGTGACAGTGAAGTGTCGTTCTTGGTGGTGTTCCCACAGTAGAATTCCACTCCTCCTCACTACGGTGGACTTCAGTGGGGCATGCATATTCGATTTACTCTCTTCCCCAAGGAAACTGAAGTGTGTGACTGTATGCATGCAAAAGCTTTGTTTCCCCAGCCCCTGTAGCATGCAGCCTCCCCCCCAGACGCACATGCACACACCCTGCCAGTCTTGATGATTGGACAGGCCATGGCTCAGTGGTAGAGCCTCTGCTTGTCATGCAGAAGGTCCCAGGTTCAATCCCCGGCATCTCCAGTTAAAAGGACCAGGCAGGAGGTGATGGGAAAGACCTCAGCCTGAGGTGGGGGAGGCCTGTTGTGCTGTGGAGGGGACCGGAGGAAATGATTTTGCATGCAGGTGGCAGGTCTTGGAAAGACTCTTTGTCTTGCGGGAGGGATTTCCTGGAACAAAGTTCTCTAACTGCACTGCAGATCTGGGTGGCAAGCGTGCTAGAGAGGACTGAAACGTGTGGGGGCAGTGGGGGGAGATAGGGGTTTTGGGAGAACTTTGTAGACTACTGGAGACCCATAGCCAGTGAGAAAGGCTGAGGAATTGGGCATCTATAGATACCAAAAAAGAAACCTGTCTGCTCTTTTGTTGTGGTTCGGGGCCATGTGTGGCTCTCCAACCCACCCCATTGGCCAGCAGAGAAGGCATTTCTCTCTTTAAATCACTTCTCCAAGCCACATCCTTCCCTCCCTCCCTCCCTCTCTCCTTTCCTTCCTTCCTTCCTTCCTTCCTTCCTTCCTTCCTTCCTTCCTTCCTTCCTTCCTTCCTTCCTTCCTTCCTTCCTTCCTTCCTTCCTTCCTTCCTTCCTTCCCTCTCTCCCTCCCCTCTCTCCCTCCCCTCTCTCCCTCCCTCCCTCCCTCCCTCCCTTCCTTCCTTCCTTCCTTCCTTCCTTCCTTCCTTCCTTCCTTCCTTCCTTCCTTCCTTCCTTCCTTCCTTCCTTCCTTCCTTCCTTCCTTCCTTCCTTCCTTCCTTCCTTCCTCCCTCCCTCCCTCCCTCCCTCCCTCCCTCCCTCCAGACATGTGGCAGTGAGCAAAGGGGAAAGACTGGGGCCCTCCAATGGAGGGGCCATAAAGTTGGAAGGAGGGGTTGAAAGGATGGGCTTGGCCCTCCAGGCCACACTGTAGCTATGGGGCTGGCAGCCCTTCTCTGGCTTTGGGGAGAGGGAACAAGAGTGGGAGGACTTCAGGAGCTCTGGCCCCACTGGTGGACCTCCTGATTGGCACCTGGGCTGTGGCCACTGTGTGACACAGAGCATTGGATTGGATGGGCCACTGGCCTGATCCAACATGGCTTCTCTTATGTTCTTCTGTGACCCAGAGCATTGGACTGGATGGGGCATTGGCCTGATCCAACATGGCTTCCCTTATATTTGTATATCTGGGGCAGGGATGGTCTGTCGTCTTGGTGTTTAGGGAGCAACTATGGGAGGGCTTCTGGAGTTCTGGCGCTGCTGGTGGACTTCTTGATGGCACCTGGCTTGTGGTCACTGTGTGACGCAGAGTGTTGGACTGGACGGCCATTGGCTTGATCTAACATGGCTTCCCTTATATGTGTATATCTGGGGCAGGGTGCTCTGTCTTCTTGGTGTTTTGGGGGGCAACAGTGGGAGGGCTTCTGGCGTTTTGGCCCCACCGGTGGACCTCCTGATGGCCCTTGGGTTTGGCCACTGTATGTTCATATGTCTGGGGCAGGGATGCTCTATCTTCTTGGTGCTTAGGGGGGCAACAGTGGGAGGGTTCTGGAGTTCCGGCCCCGCCGATGGACCTCCTGATGGCCCCCGGGTTTTGGCCACTGTGTGACACAGAGTGTCGGACTGGATGGGTGGCGGGTCTGATCCAACGTGGCTTCTGTTTGTTTGCAAACAGCTCAGTTCCTCAGAGAAAAGCACCAGTCTGACTGGGCAGAGGAAGCAGGCAGAGGAAACAGGAATCCTGGGTAACCTACTTGCCCTTGGTAGTTCTTAACCACACAGCCTGATAGCATCTCTGGTTGCGAGAAGGCTGACCTACTTCTGCACTCCTAGCCAAGACACAGTCTTGTGCCATGCTGGAGGCAGGGCGTTCACACCCTCTGTCTTGCCCCGGGCCAGATAATCCCATTCTCCCTCCCTTTTCTACCTTCCGCTACAGGTGTGGGTGGGAAGAGCCGAAATGAGCACTTGGCAGGTAGACAGGCCGCTTGCCCCTGTGACTGAACAAGGGGTGTGTGTGTGAGTGTGACGTTCAAGCAGTCTAGTGCCCACCAAGCGATGCTCCCTCTAAGCTTGGGGTGGGGAACGCCAGGCCCGAGGGCCGTTTGTGGCCCTCGAGATCACTTGGTCTGGCCCTCAGCGATTGCTGAGCCGAGCCTCTTTCACTCACTCTCCGTCTCTTTCATGGGCATTGTGAAGGACTGCTGCTGGGGTATGTGGGTGCCATTAAAGGTCTGCTGGGAGCAGCTGGAGGGAGGGAGGGAGGGCTGGCAGGGATGGGGGGGGTGGGAGCCAGCTACTACCAGTTCAGTTTGCACGTGATTATCTCAGATGGTGTGGCCTAATATGAGCGTGTGACCTAATATGCTAATATTGGGGGATGTGGTCTAATATGCCTGGGCCTAGACATTCACCTAGGGCGGCAGGCTGTGGTGTGTGTGTATGTGTGTCTGTGCTGAATTAGGCTCTCCCCATGTGACTTCAAATAGAAAAACAATTATTTGCCTTAATTTTGCTGGCCTGAATCGTTCTCCCTCAGCGGAGCACTGTTTTATAAGTTGATAATTTTGTATGGCCCGCGAATGATGTTATAAATATCCAAATGGCCCTTGGCAGAAAACAGGTTCCCCATCCCTGCTCTAAGCTGCGGAGTCTTGTGAGCAAAAGTTCTACTTCATAAGCCCCTGACGTTAAAGTTTTGAGCGAGCGACTTGGCTACCACATAAGTTCGTTTGCGTTGGGGCCACCCTTCCTGAGGAAAAAATGTGTGAGCCGGAGGCACACGCTAATTCAGCTTAGAGAGAACACTGCTGCCAAGTGTATTTTAGAAAGTGGGCAGGGGAGTACTGTGTACCTGGAATAATGTGTGCCGTTCTGGAGGCCTCGCTTTGAGAAAGGTGCGGGCAGAACGGAGCAGGTGCAGGGGAGAGAGATGAGGATGACCAGGGAGATCAAGAAGCCCTACGATCATATTTCACGCAGTAAATTCTCAGTAACAACAATAAAATCTGTAAGCTTGCTATCACAGTACCTTTATAGATTACCATAATTTTTGTTAACTGTAGCCGCACTCATTTTCCTCCATAAATCTAAGTTATATCATAGTACATAAGTGTAATAATCTGTCTTGATCCATTCATACAGTGGGGCTCAAAGTTCCTTTGTGTCTTGATTAGTATCTTCTTTCAGTATATCAGTCAACATGTCCGTTTCTGCTGTCTCCCAATATCTTCTCTAGGAGTTCTTCCTTTTAAGGCACTTCCGTCCTCCTCCAATATCTAGCATATATTATTCTAGCTGCAGTCTCTATGTGTATAGTCAAATGCTTAGCTTTTTTGTCTATTACTTCAGGTACCGGGGCAGTGATGCTCTGTGTTCTTGATGCTTGGGGGGGCAACAGTGAGAGGGCTTCTAATATCCTGGCCCCGCTGATGGACCTCCTGGTAGCACCTGGTTTTTGCCACTGTGTGACACAGAGTGTTGGACTGGATGGGCCATTGACCTGATCCAGCATGGCTTCTCTTATGTTCTTCTGTGACACAGAGTGTTGGACTGGGTGGGCCATTGGCCTGCTCCAACATGGCTTCTCTTATGTTCTTCTGTGACACAGAGTGTTGGACTGGATGGGCCATTGGCCTAATCCAACAGGGCTTCTCTTATGTTCTTCTGTGACACAGAGTGTTGGACTGGATGGGGCCATTGCCTGATCCAACAGGGCTTCTCTTATGTTCTTCTGTGACACAGAATGTTGGACTGGAGGGGCCATTGGCCTGATCCAACATGGCTTCTCTTATGTCCTTCTGTGACACAGAGGTGTTGGACTGGATGGGTCCACTGGCCTGATCCAACAGGGCTTCTCTTTATGCTCTTATGTGACACAGAGTGTTTGCACTGGAGGGGCCACTGGCCATATCCAACAGGGCTTCTCTTGTTCTTCTGTGACACAGAGTGTTGGACTGGATGGGCCATTGGCCTGATCCAACATGGCTTCTTCTTATGTTCTTCTGTGACACAGAGTGTTGGACCTGGATGGGCCATTGGCCTGATCCAACATGGCTTCTCTTATGTTCTTCTGTGACACAGAGTGTTGGACTGGATGGGCCATTGGCCCTGATCCAACATGGCTTCTCTTATGTTCTTCTGTGACACAGAGTGTTGGACTGGATGGGCCATTGGCCTGATCCAACATGGCTTCTCTTATGTTCTTCTGTGACACAGAGTGTTGGACTGGATGGGCCATTGGCCTGATCCACAGGGCTTCTCTTATGTTCTTCTGTGACACAGAATGTTGGACTGGAGGGGCCATTGGCCTGATCCAACATGGCTTCTCTTATGTCCTTCTGTGACACAGAGTGTTGGACTGGATGGGCCACTGGCCTGATCCAACAGGGCTTCTCTTATGCTCTTATGTGACAACAGAGTGTTGCACTGGCTGAGGGGCCACTGGCCATATCCAACAGGGCTTCTCTTGTTCTTCTGTGACACAGAGTGTTGGACTGGATGGGCCATTGGCCTGATCCAACATGGCTTCTCTTATGTTCTTCTGTGACACAGAATGTTGGACTGGATGGGCCATTGGCCTGATCCAACAGGGCTTCTCTTATGTTCTTCTGTGACACAGAGTGTTGGACTGGATGGGCCATTGGCCTGATCCAACATGGCTTCTCTTATGTTCTTCTGTGACACAGAGTGTTGGACTGGATGGGCCACTGGCCTGATCCAACAGGGCTTCTCTTATGTTCTTCTGTGACACAGAGTGTTGGACTGGATGGGCCATTGGCCTGATCCAACATGGCTTCTCTTATGTTCTTATGTGACACAGAATGTTGGACTGGATGGGCCATTGCCTGATCCAACATGGCTTCTCTTATGCTCTTCTGTGACACAGAGTGTTGGACTGGAGGGGCCATTGGCTTGATTCAACATGCTTCTCTTATGTTCTTATGTGACACAGAATGTTGGACTGGAGGGGCCATTGCCTGATCCAACATGGCTTCTCTTATGCTCTTCTGTGACACAGAGTGTTGGACTGGAGGGGCTATTGGCTTGATTCAACATGCTTCTCTTATGTTCTTATGTACAATATTCAAAAGAAACAGCTCAGGTTTAAAAGGTATAGTCCTGGTTAGTTTTTGGGTGGGAGACCACCAAGGGAGAACAAGGCTGCTACGCAGAGGCAGGGAAAGGCAAACCGCCTCCGTTTGTCTGCCCTGACATGGACGGCGCAGGCTACCTGGATCTCCTGAGATCTAGGAAAGTTAAGTGTGGTTGGCCTTGAGTGGAGGACCACCGAGGAAGACCAGGGTCTGAGACGGGCAATGGCAAACCTCCTTTGAATGTCACTTGCGGGGGGGTCTCTATAAGTCAACTATGAATTGGTGGCACTTTACATACATCCCTTCTTTATATTATCACTGCTGTAAGAATAGAACTTACAAACATCTGGAAGAAAAAAGAAAATTCTGATCCAAAGAGAATTTAGAAGACGACTGCATGTTTATATCCCGCCCTTCTCTCTGAATCAGAGTCTCAGAGTGGCTTCCAATCTCCTTCATCTCCTTCCTCCCACAACAGACATTCTTTGTGGTGGATGGGGCTGAGAGAGCTCTCCCAAAAGCTGCCCTTTCGAGGACAACTCCTGCAAGAGCTATGGCTGACCCAGGGCCATTCCAACAGGTGCAGTTGTAGGAGTGGGGAATCAAACTCGTTTCTCCCAGATAAGAAAGAGTCCACGCACTTAACCACCGCACCAAACTGGCTCTCAGAAGACAGACACCCTGTGAGGTGGGTGGGGCTGAGAGAGCTCTCCCAAAAGCTGCCCTTTCAAGGACAACTCCTGCAAGAGCTATGGCTGACCCAGGGCCATTCCAGCATGCGCAAGTGGAGGAGTGGGGAATCAAACTCGGTTCTCGCAGATAAGAGTCTGCACACTTAACCACTACACCAAACTGGCTTAGGGAGAAAGTTCAGCCTTTCTATTTACATGTTATCTGAATAATTAAAAAATAAGAACTAGATCTTGGGGTGGATACAAAATGGAAGAATATTATCCATTGGACGGAACAGTTGTTATATGTCCTCTCGGACTTTGTATAGGCAAAAAGAAACTTCTGGCTATGAGCAACCGAACATATGCCCCCGGGAAGGGGGGGCTTTCTGCCTTCATGCGGTTTGGGGCAGAAGGGAAAAGCTGGAGGCCTCATTTGTGCCTTGGCCGTTCTCTGTAAGATCTGCCTCTCTGGTTCATGTTCCAATTTAGGGCCTACTGTGTGGTTATCTGCCTAGCGGGACACAAAGTCACAGTCTGGCTTCACCCACACCACTGAGATGTTCCCTCCCCACCTGTTCGCCAGCCTGCCAAACCAGCGGTCCACCTGCTGTCCCTAGCCTTCTGTCAGAGCACCCAATCATGTTCTCTAGCTGGGGAGTGTTTTTTTTGAGGGGCTGGGGTGGCGCAGCCATCTGTTTGGCAACTGCCGGTGGAGATCTGGCGTCCTCGGTCACGCGGTGCCGGACACTTAGGGAATCGGGTTACGGGATTGCAGGGTGGATTAGATTCAAATCAAATTGATTTAGATTCAAATCAAATTGAGAGCCAGTTTGGTGTAGTGGTTAAGTGTGTGGACTCTTATCTGGGAGAACCGGGTTTGATTCCCCACTCCTCCACTTGCACCTGCTGGAATGGCCTTGGGTCAGCCATAGCTCTGGCAGAGGTTGTCCTTGAAAGGGCAGCTGCTGTGAGAGCCCTTTCCAGCCCCACCCACCTCACAGGGTGTCTGTTGTGGGGGAGGAAGATATAGGAGATTGTAAGCCGCTCTGAGTCTCTGATTCAGGGAGAAGGGCGGGATATAAATCTGCAATTCTTCTTCTTCTTAAATCGCGATTTAAATCCCTAGTCAGATAGACTTGATTTAAATCATCTGCATAAAGACTCATTTTTGCTGACGCAACCTTAATAGTCACAATTAGATGAAGATTTCATTTTTAGAATAACAGCTGTTCGTATTAGTTTTACAGTTATATAAAAATATTGATTTTTTTTTTTAAATACTGTTAGAAGCACGTTATAGATAGGTAGAGGAGCTTCATTAAAATGTTCCCAAACCGGGTCTCTTTTACGGCCATTATAGGTTTTCTCCTCCGGGGAAAGAATAATGTGATAAACCTCGGGTCATACACACAAAAGATCCAAAGTCTTGCGGAGTATTCTGCTCAAGAAGTCTCACTTTCGTTTTTACTGCCTGCCCCTCCCACTCCACACTTAAGTTTCTTCCTGCGCAGATCTGTTCCGCTCCAAGCAATCTTTTTCTATTCATCGAACTTTTTGAAACTTAGCACTTAAGGGGTTGATTCTGTGTCCATAGGTTTGTAGAACAATGAGATTAAGGTCTTTTTTCTCTACTCCGTTCATTTTATAACATTTTTGTTACGTAGAAGATGGCATGTGATCCCTGCAAATTACAGATCTGAGAACTGCAAAACGAAGCATCTGTGTTCTGTGATAATATCTTGTAGACAGAGAAACTGCCCAGTAATCTTTCAGAAACCTCTGGAAGAGCGTGGACAAAGCAGGAGTAAAAGTGCACCTTTAAGACCAAGTTTTATTCAGAACTTTCGCGTGCTCTCTACGCACGCTTCATCAGATGAGGGGATCAGGTATTGTGGGCTGAAATACAAGCAGTTTGTTGATTAAGTATGCAGACAGATCACACGGTAACCCAGTGTGGCTTAGCCATATGGTCTGGATAGCCATAAAAGGTAATAAAGTCCTCTGCCAATTGGTGTTTCTGTAAATCTAGGTGAAGCACAAAAGGACGTGTATTTCCTAGTTGCAGTCCACCTAGTTCACTTAGAGAGCACACGAATGTTTACCTTCCGAATAAAACTTGGTTGGTCTTAAAGGTGCCGTTTGACTCGTGCTGTGTTCAACTGCTTCAGACCAACACGGCTAGAAGCCCTTCCACTTTGCTCTCCCCAAACACCAAGAATACAGAGCGTCACTTGCCCCAGACAGAGAGTTCCAACAATACGCTGTGGCTAATAGCCACTGATGGACCTCTGCTCCAGATGTTGATCCAGTCCCCTCTTGTAGCCGCCACCAACTCCTGCGGCAGTGAGTTCCACATGTCAGTCACCCTTTGAGTGAAGAAGGACTTCCTTTTATCCGTTCTAACCCGACTGCTCAGCCATTTCATGGAATGCCCAGTCAACAGAGGCTGCTGTTTAGTGACCTTTTTTTTTTTTTTGCAACGCATGAGCAAGGAAGGGGCTTGTGGAGGAGAGGGAAACCGAGCTGGGCAATTTGCAGAGTGGCCAGGTTTCCCCTGGTGTGAACATCGGAACTAGAGAGACAACCTGGGAGACTAAGCGGGAGCACTCCCCTGGGGGTGTAAGGGGCAGCCACCAAGACTCGTGCAGACAGAACCTGACTCTGCCGGTTCCTTTCGCTTCTGCTTCCTGGTTTTCTGGCGGGCTCATTTCTGCCAGGGAGCAGCCGTGCCTTGATCGCCTGCCCCTAGAATTGTATTGACACCTGTGCAAAACTCCTTTGCAGTTCTCCGAGTAATCTCGCCGCAGCGGGTTACTCATTTACCTGGAAGGCAGTGGGTGAGGGGAGGACGTCAAATGAACACTGGCCTTCCTGGGCGACCGGTAGGCCTTCTTGGCTGGAGCGTGATTTAAATGGGAGGGCGACGGAGGGTCTTTCCACCTGCAGCACGTCAGCTTTTCCCTGGCCTACGCGGAGAGGAAGAGATGCGGGCTGTGCTGCAGGGGCAGGGGTCGCTTTAATGCAGGGGTGGCCAAACGGTGGTTTGGGAGCCACGTGTGGCTCTTTCACACACATTGTGTGGCTCTCGAAGCTCCCATATTGGCCGGCTTGGAGAAGGCATGTCTCTCTTTAAAACACTTCTCCGAGCCAAGCCAGCCAACAGCTTGGAGAATGCATTCAAAGTTAAAGTTGCTTTCTTTCTACTTTTCCTTCCATCCCCATCTCCCTCCCTTCGTCCCTCCCTCCCTCCCTCCCTTCCTTCCTTCCTTCCTTCCTTCCTTCCTTCCTTCCTTCCTTCCTTCCTTCCTTCCTCCCTCCCTCCCTCCATCCCTCTCTTCCTCCCGCCCTCCTTCCGTCCCTCTCTCCCTTCCTCCATCTCTCCCTCCCTCCCTTCCTCCCTTCCTCCCTCCCTCCCACCTTCCTTCCCTCCCTGCCTTCCTTCCTTCCTTCCTCCCTTCCTTCCTCCCACCCTCCCTCTCTTCCTCCCACCCTCCTTTCCTCCCTCTCTCCCTTCCTCCATCTCTCCCTCCCTCCCTTCCTCCCTCCCACCTTCCTTCCTTCCCTCCCTCCCTCCTTCCTTCCCTCCCTCCCTCTCTTCCTCCCTCCCTCCTTCCCTCCCTCCCTCCCTTCCTCCATCTCTCCCTCCCTTCCTCCCTCGCTCCCTTCCTCCCTCGCTCCCTCCCTCCCACCTTCCCTCCCTGCCTTCCTTCCTTCCTCCCTCCCTCCCTCCCTCTCTTCCTCCCGCCCTCCTTCCCTCCCTCTCTCCCTTCCTCCCTCGCTCCCTTCCTCCCTCCCTCCCACCTTCCTTCCCTCCCTGCCTTCCTTTCTCCCTCCCTCCATCCCTCCCTCTCTTCCTCCCGCCCTTCTTCCCTCCCTCCCTCCCTCCCTGTTTTACAGCTCTCAAACATCTGATGTCTTGCAGCTCTCAAACATAACATTTATTCTGTGTGGCTCATGTTAAGCAAGTTTGGCCAGGCCTGCTTTAACGGATAGGGTCGCGGCTCTGTGGCAGAGGCTCTGCTTGGCATGCAGAAGGTTCATTCCCTGGCATTTCCAGTTGGTGAAAGCCTCAGGCAGGAGGTGATGGGAAAGACCTCCGCCTGAGACCCTGGAGAGCTGCTGCCTGCCTGAGTAGACGATGCGACACTGAAGGACCCAGGATCCTTTTGTTGGGGGGGGTGTGGCTCAGTGACACAGCCTCCCCTTGGCATGCAGAAGGCCCCTGGTTCAAGACCCGGCATCTCCAGTTAGAAGGATGAAGCAATAGGTGACGTGAAAGACCTTCGCCTGAGACCCTGGAGAGCAGCTGTCAGCCTGAGTAGACAATACTGTCTTTGACGGATCAAGGGCCTGATTCAGCATTAGGCAATTTCATGTGTGTTCATATTGAAGTAGAGAAGCTTTCGGGTGATGGATTGCCAGTTGTGTCTGCAACTAAGGTGGGATGGTTTGGGATGGGGCTTTTTTTTTTGAAGCAGGAGCTCCTTTGCATATTAGGCCATCACCCCCCTCCCGATATAGCCAATCCTCCAAGAGCTTACAGGGCTCTTCTTCCAGGGCCTACTGTAAGCTCCAGGAGGATTGGCTACATCAGGGGGTGTGGCCCAGGGGTGGATTCTAGCAGGACCTCCTTTGCATATTAGGCCACCCCCACCCCCCCGATGTAGCCAATCCTCCAAGAGCTTACAGGGCTCTTCTTCCAGGGCCTACTGTAAGCTCCAGGAGGATTGGCTACATCAGGGGGTGTGGCCCAGGGGTGAATTCTAGCAGGAGCTCCTTTGCATATTAGGCCACCCCCATCCCCCCGATGTAGCCAATCCTCCAGGAGCTTACAGGGCTCTTAGTACAGGGCCTACTGTAAGCTCCAGGAGGATTGGCTACATCAGGGGGTGTGGCCCAGGGGTGGATTCTAGCAGGAGCTCCTTTGCATATTAGGCCACACAACCCCCCGATGTAGCCAATCCTCCAAGAGCTTACAGGGCTCTTCTTACAGGGCCTGCTGTAAGCGCCAGGAGGATTGGCTACATCAGAGGTGTGTAGCCTAGTTCCTGCAACATAAAAAGCCCTTGTTTGGGATCAGCAGGATATGACGATCCTGTTCTCAGCACCACTCCATTCCCCCAGTTCCTTGGTACAGGAAATGGTGGGAGAAAGACCTCCAAGTGCTAGAATTTGGGCCCAGAGACCCTATGGCAGAGCAGAAAAGCCTGGGTCCTGTTTCTGGCCCCTCCAGAGAGCGAGGACGGGGAGGGCTTTCCTCTTCCTAAGACTTTAGGTAGCCATCGCCAGTCCAGCTTTGAGGACACCTTGGTGAGTTAGTGTCTCATCGTGCTCCAGACTTGGGGCTCCCAGCACAAACCTACAAAACGGCCTTTTGCCGAGCCATCGCATCGAGCCGTCCACATCAGTCCCCATTTTGTGGCGGCTCTCTGGCGTTTCGAAGGGTGGGGCTGAGAGAGCTCTCCCACCAGCTGCTCTTTCAAGGACAGCTCTGCGAGAGCTGTGGCTGACCCAAGGCCATTCCAGCAGCTGCAAGTGAAAGAGTGGGGAATCAAACCTGGTTCTCCCAGATAAGGCGGGGGGGGGGGAAACTCCTCTCTCAAGTTCTGTCGAACTGGAGGTCCTTGTGTAGGGAAAAATGGGTGTCTCCCTGCTTCTCTTCAAGGCCATTTCTGCAGTACAGCGCAGGAGAGCGATACCCTGTAGGCAGCGCTGCCTTTCCTCACATGCACGGTCTCTGTAGCCCAGTGGCCTGCAAACTTTCCACTGGAAGCCAAGAGGTTGTTTGCTCTCTTTCTGAGTCAGAAAGGAATCTTCCACGGTGACTGACTCGTTCAGGGAAGAGACGGCTGTGGTTTCACATTCCTCTTCGCCAGGCCTCATTTTGGGCGGGAGGTCACAGGAGCGGAGCTCTGGAACCTCTAAATTTTATTGTGCTCTTTCTTTCTTCCCTGCCCCCCCCCAAAATACTTACTTCTAGGCTCCATTGTTTAAACCCCCTGTGAAAATTTTCTGGAATTCTTAAGATTTGACAAACTTTCTAGTATTTTTCCTTACAAAAAAGGGGGAAATAACCAAAACATATAAAGCAAACAGATGGAAATCTCCCTCATGCCACTGTTGCCGCATAGGAGGAAGTAATTTGGAAAGTATGATAAAGTTTTAGGATGACAATTATAATTCAAGAGGCATTTTAAGGTAGATGCTGAACTGATATAGAAGATAATGATATTGGGTTTACATCCTGCCCTATACTCTGAATCTCAGAGCAGCCTACAATCTCCTTTACCTTCTCCCTCCCACAACAGACACCCTGTGAGGTAGGTGGGGCTGAGAGAGCTCTGACAGAAACTGCCCTTTCAAGAACAATTCCTACGAAAGCTATGGCTGACCCAAGGCCATTCCAGCAGCTGCAAGTGGAGGAGTAAAGGATCAAACCCGGTTCTCCCAGATAAGAGAGCTATGGCTGGCCCAAGGCCATTCCAGCAGCTGCAAGTGGAGGAGTGGAGAATCAAACCAAGTTCTCTCAGATAAGAGTCCGCACACTTAACCACTATGCTAAACTGGCTCTCCCTTCCGGTGATGTCAGGGGTGCGTGGCATATACAAATAAGTTGTGCTGATGAGCTCCGGCACCTCTTTTTCTACAACATGACCCCCGGCTTTTAGACTTCACAGAAATAAGACATACTCTCAGCCAGATTGAGAGATACTAATCTCTGTGAAACTAAGGAAGCATGGGAACCATTGTATAACTGGTTACGTTATAACATATGAGCTCCCAAAATAAGGTAATAATGTAGTTTATGATAACTATTGCCGTGTAAAAAATATATTCTTGTCTTAGTAGGAGCTTTAAGAGACATTAATGATTTTTGAATTACTGAATTATAAGATGCACTTGCAGAGAAGGTTATAAGATGACCAATATCGATGACGATGCAAAATGAGCAAGGCATAAGCAGAAATACTACAGAATTCTCATTCATGCACCCTGCCATTTTCCCTTTCCTTCTATTTCCCTTTCCCATTCCCTTTTCACCTGAAAATCTAATAAATCTATTGTAAAACAAAATACCCCCCAGCTCTTCACCAACCTTCCCTTTGTCCTTCTCTTCCCAGGGCCAAGGCGAGCACTTGCTTGTGTTCCCCAAGACGATGTTTAACAGGACCGCAGTGATGCTCAAATGTAAGTTGCTTCGTTAAGGAGTGTTGGGGTGGCCGTAAAGGGTGTTTGACTCCCTTGACAGATATGGGTCTGCTGAGGGGTAGCAGAAGGCTCGCTGTCTTTGCAGCCAGTATCAAATACAGCTGCTTTAGTTGTCTTTTGGTGGGTGGGGGGCTAACAACCATCGGTGCTCAGGGTGTCAACCTCATTTGTGATGAGCGCCGGATCTGACCTAAATGAGACCTTGTTGGGCCAGGCCATGTTGGGTTGGGCCATGTGTGTACCTGTTTTAAGATTAGGTAGCAGAAATATAAACTTTATAAAGAACACAGACAAACACAAATATATATCTTTTAAAAAAAAACTTAAAACATGCTTAAAACGTTAGGGCTCATTGGTTTTAAAGATGCTTTCTTTGTATTTCTCCCATGGGATCCAGGGAACTGGGCAAAGGAAGCTCTGGCTCTTTCCTTCCTTCCCCAGGGGACCGGGAGGGAAGGAGCCTCAGCCAATAGAAGGAAGAGAGGCTTGGATCCATAGCTCGGCTGTACGATTGAGAGAGCCTGGCAAAGCAAGCTATCCCCCTCTCCTTCCTCCCCAAGGGAGGAGCCTCAGCCAATGGAGAAGATAGAGGTTTTGCTGTGTAGCTCCTGTGCAGTTGAGCAAGCCTTGCAAAGCAAGCTGTGATGCAGAAGGAAGCAAGAGAGAGGGAGAAGGAAGCAGATGACAGTCCAGGGGCCTGATTGGAGCCTTCTGGGGGCCTGATTCGGCCCCCGAACTACATGTTTGACACTGCTGGTCTAAATGGAACACTCTGGGGACAGCAGTCCCCTTTTTCTTGGTACTTGGTGGACAACAGTGAGAGGGTTTCAGGAGTTCTGGCTCCAGTGGCGGACCTCCTGATGCTCCCTGGGTCTGGGCCACTGTGTGACACAGAGTGTTGGACCAGATAGCTCATTGGCCTGATCCAACATGGCTTCTCTCATGTTGTTAACCATTGCTTGTTATTGATAAAGGTTCCCTCTAGATCCGGGGTGGGGTGTAGCTTGTGCAGATGTTGGGGCAGTCTAGAGATGGGAAGGACTGAAGGGCCATGAAGAAGAAGATACGGGATTTCTGCCCCACCCTTCACTCTGAATCTCAGAGTCTCAGAGCGGCTCACAATCTCCTTTACCTTCATCCCCCACAACAGACACCCTGTAAGGTGGGTGTGGCTGAGAGAGCTCTGGCAGAAACTGCCCTTTCAAGGACAACTCCTACGAGAGCTGTGGCTGACCCAAGGCCATTCCAGCAGCTGCGAGTGGAGGAGTGGGGAATCATACCCAGCTCTCCCAGATAACAGTCCGCACACTTAACCACTACACCAAACTGGATGAGTTCCAGCCCCCAATTTTTCCAGTTTCCCCTCAGAATACATGTAATTGAAGGCTGCTTCCCCTGCAGGTAGTTGCCAGGAGACCTGCCCAACCATATATGTGTGGGGCATATGTGTGTAACGAATCAGTTTAAGATGCCTGCGATCCCAGAGACTGCCCGCTGCATCTCTGCATGATTCTCTGCTCTGACCAGCATGGCTGCCCACCTGAACCTATGTTTTATCGTTACTCTCCGCAGAGCAACAGGTGCAGTTGTGGTGTTATGTTTGCTCCTGACTTGGAACAATTCTCTGCCCTCGAAGGAGGATGCACGTTGTGTCTCTGCATGTCTTTTCTTCACCTCTTTCCAGTCAGGAGGCATACTGAGAACAGTGACTCTTGCAGAAATTACAGATGCTGGGGTGATGCTTTCTTAGGTTAAATGTACACTTTTGGGGGTGTAAGAGCGGAGGGGTTTTTTTTTCAGTTTTAATTTGGAAGAAAAGTGCAGTTCTGCTGGTAAAAGTTTGGGTATCTGGAATCAAACAGCAACTGGCGTACAGATAGTACGGTAAATTCAAAATAATCACTGGAAAAAGACAACGCTTTAGAAAGTTAACAAAGGATCTGTATTACAAGAATTCAAAGTTAAACAAATAGTACGCACACAGCCGCAAAAAGTCCGTCCGCAAACGATAGCTTCCGTTGTTCCGTGGGAACGCTTCGTTCGTTCAACATTACGTAAGAGAGAGAACGGAGGAAGGCTTCGAAACCACCAGCGAGTTCTAGATGCGGCGAGTTCTCTCCGTCCCTTTTGGGTTTATTTTGCCGTCTCTTCTCAACGCTATCGAAGCCTTTAAGGCATCAAAACAAGACGAACGTTCTTATCCGCAGAAGCTGCGGCTTGGAATCGAAAGCGGGACGGTGGGCCCTTTAAGAGACGGAAACCCGCGGAGCCACGGAAGCTATCGTTGGTAAAAGTTTCGGAGCTGCTGGACTGGATGGAAGCGAGATCTTGGGGGCGGGGAGGGGGGGGTCCTAGGTTTCAATCTCGTGGCTCAAGTACCCTTTGCTTTGCAGTTCTGAATGAGACGTGTGACTCGGACGTGATGCTCACCATTACCTGCTACCTGCGCAGCTCCCGGTGTCACGACGAAGTCTACATAAACGTAAGGGAGCGGCCTCATCTTTTCCTTGGCGGGTGGATGGGAGAGGAATTCCTAAAAGGCCTTCTCTGGGGCCGCATCTCCCCAGCAGGGAGACGTCTGAACGACCCGAGTTGCCAGACGGTGAACAGAATTCTGAGCTGAAGAATTACCTGCCTTTTAACCAGGGGTTTGATTTGGAGCACCTTCCCTTGAAGGAACGGCTGAACGGTCTGGGACGTTGAGAAACGTTTCGACCACCAAAGGGGTCCACGATCGCGGTTTATAAAGTTACGCATGGGGTGGAGAGAGTTTGCTGAGAGAAATTGTTTTCCCTCTCTCCCCAAAACTCAAGGGCACCCCGTGAAGCTGACGGGCAGGGGGTTCAGGACAGACAAAAGGGAATACTACTTTAATCCGAGATGGATTCAGATGTGGAATTCTCTGCCAGAGGAAGTAGTGATGGCTGCAGGAGCGAACAGCTTGAAAAGCGGATTAGATAGATTCATGGAGCAGAAGCCTTTCAGTGGCTACTAGCCCTGGTGACTGTGGGGAACCTCCACATTCGTTCAGAGTTACTCGTCCTCTGAGCTCCAGAGCCAGGAGGCAACATCAGGGGAAGGCCTCAGCCTCTCTGCCCTGTTGCGAGCCCTCCAGAGGAACTGGTTGGCCACTGTGTGAGGCAGGAGGCTGGACTGGATGGACCCTCACTGGTCCAATCCAGCAGGGCTCTTCTAATTTTCTTATAAAGGCCTCGGCCTCTCTGCCCTGCTGTTGGCCCTCCAGAGGAACTGGCTGACCCCTGTGTGAGACATGAGGCTGGACTAGATGGACCCTCCCTGGTCTGATCCAGCAGGGCTCTTCTGAGGTTCTTCTCAGGGGAAGGCCTTGGCCTCTCTGCCCTGTTGTTGGCCCTCCAGAGGAACTGGCTGGCCCCTGTGTGAGACAGGAGGCTGGACTAGATTGACTCTCACGAATCTGATCCAGCAGGGCTCTTCTGATGTTCTTCTCAGGGGAAGGCCTCAGCCTCTCTGCCCTCTTGTTGGCCCTCCAGAGGAACTGGCTGACCCCTGTGTGAGACATGAGGCTGGACTAGATTGACTCTCACTGGTCTGATCCAGCAGGGCTCTTCTGATGTTCTTCTCAGGGGAAGGCCTCGGCCTCTCTGCCCTGTTGTTGACCCTCCAGAGGAACTGGTTGGCCACTGTGTGAGACAGGAGGCTGGACTAGATGGCTCCTCCCTGGTCTGATCCAGCAGGGCTCTTCTGAGGTTCTTCTCAGGGGAAGGCCTCAGCCTCTCTGCCCTGTTGCTGGCCCTCCAGAGGAACTGGGTGGCCAGTGTGTGAGACAGGAGGCTGGACTAGATGGACCCTCCCTGGTCTGATCCAGCAGGGCTCTTCTGAGGTTCTTCTCAGGGGAAGGCCTTGGCCTCTCTGCCCTGTTGTTGGCCCTCCAGAGGAACTGGCTGGCTCCTGTGTGAGACAGGAGGCTGGACTAGATTGACTCTCACTGATCTGATCCAGCAGGGCTCTTCTGATGTTCTTCTCAGGGGAAGGCCTCAGCCTCTCTGCCCTCTTGTTGGCCCTCCAGAGGAACTGGCTGGCTCCTGTGTGATACAGGAGGCTGGACTAGATTGACTCTCACTGATCTGATCCAGCAGGGCTCTTCTGATGTTCTTCTCAGGGGAAGGCCTCAGCCTCTCTGCCCTCTTGTTGGCCCTCCAGAGGAACTGGCTGGCCACTGTGTGAGACAGGAGGCTGGACTAGATGGACCCTCAGTGGTCTGACCCAGCAGGACTCTTCTGATGTTCTTCTCAGGGGAAGGCCTCGGCCTCTCTGCCCTGTTGTGGGCCCTCCAGAGGCCACTGTGTGAGACAGGAGGCTGGACTAGATCAGAGGTGGAGAACTTGGTGTGGCCTTCGGGGATTGCTGGGCTGAACCGAGCCATGTAGCAGCCTCCCTAGGGCCTGGCTGGCCAGCGAGGATTGTAGGGCCCAGCCGTGCTATGCATCTATATTAGATTTATATTATAAAAATATATTGGATTTATATTCCAACCTTCATTCGGAATCTCAGAGTTTCAGAGCGGCTCCCAGTCTCCTTTGCCTTTCTCCCCCACAACAAACACCTTGTGAAGTAGGTGGGGCTGAGAGAGCTCTCACAGAAGCTTCCCTTTCAAGGACAACTCCTGCAAGAGCTCTGGCTGACCCAAGGCTATTCCAGCCGCTGCACGTGTATGAGTGGGGAATCAAACCCGGTTCTCCCAGATAAGAGTCTGCACACTTAACCGCTACACCACGCGGGTTTTCTTAGAACTTATTGACTTTTTTGGGAACAATAACAAGTTACAGCTTCCCCCTTTATTATTATTATTTTTTTTTTCAGGAAAAGAAAGCCGTCAGCTACCTGAACAGATACGAATACACAGACAGCATCGCGGGGGGCGGCCAGTACGTCTATGAATCCAAACAGATATACTGTCACAGTCTCAATGAGGTGGGGAATCCAAAATGATGGATTGAAGGGGCGGGGCACTCAGTTTCCACCGGATTCAGGAGCCTGAGCATGGAGAGGGAAAGGTGGGAGGGAAGGGAGGAGGCCCCCTTCAATTCGGACGGGGTAGACAGGTTCTAGGGCAGAAAGTTTGGGGTGAAAGCCAATAAGTAGCGAGGGGATGTTTGACCAGGAAGAGTGGAAAGAGAAGGGTGAGGAGAAGGGTGTTGTGGAGTGGCCAACTAAGAGGTCCTGGGTGCATGGCTGCTCATTTTGTGGAGGAGAAGGAACCGGGGTGAGTTGTGGCGGGACCAACATGAGGCCGAAAATTAGTCCAGGTGGAAAGTTGAGAACTGTTCTGAAGTAATCCAAGCCAACATGGGGATTACTGATTAGGGTTTATCAGGCTGGTGCCAGGAACCTGGGTCCAGATCCTGGCTCGGCCCGAAAGTTTACAAGGTGGCATTCGGGCCCGTTACCTTCTCTCGACCCTAGCCTACCTTGTCAGGTTGTTGTGAGGATGCAGGTAGGGACAGGACAGTCGCTTGAGTTGTTCTTAACTCCTTGCCGGAAGCGCAGGAGGGAGCGTAAACGTGACGAAGGGAAAGAAAAGGGGTTTCCTTTGGCCCCAAGGGAATAAGGGTGTTTCACTCTCGGTTCCAGTGACGGTGAAGGATTGTCTCCGAGTGAGAAGGTGGGAACGGGGACAAAGGAATGGGGGGGGGGTTAGAGAAGGAAAGAATGCTGATTGCTTACCTCTTCTTCCTCCTTTTTCTTTCAGCTGCATACTTGGGAACTCCCCCTGCCCAAGAAGCTGGAGCCACCGCAAGAGTTGCGGGTTCCCAGTTCGGTCAGTTGCGATGCTTCGGAAGCGGGGGTGGGAGGGGGGACAGGTCAGTCCGCGTTAGCCAGCCTGAGATCTCATGGTGGGCAACCAGTAAGGTTTAAAAAGACCTTTCTTCTCCAGCCCCCTCCACCTTTTGGATCTCCACTCTTAACCTGCTTATTAAAGTTGCAGATGATACTAAATTGGGAGGGGTTGCAAATACAGTATAAGACAGAAACAGGATCCAGGATGATTTTGACAGGCTGGAAAACCGGGCTAAAACCAATGAAATGGATTTTAACAGGGATAAATGTAAAGTTCTGCATTTAGGTAGGAAAAATTCAATGCATGATAGGATGGGGGAGACTTGTCTTAGCAGCACTATGTGCTGAAAGGATCTAGGGGTCCTAGTGGATCATATGCTGAACATGAGTCAACAGTGTGATGCGGTGGCTAAAAAGGCAAATACAATTTTGGGCTGTATCAACAGAAGTATAGTGTCCAGATCATGTGAAGTGATGGTATCGCTTTACTCCGCTCTAAGACCTCACCTGGAGTACTGTGTTCAGTTTTGGGCACCATATTTTAAGAAGGATGTAGACAAGCTGGAATGGGTCCAGAGGAGGGCGACGAAGATGGTGAGGGGTCTGGAGACCAAGTCTTATGAGGAAAGGTTGAAGGAGCTGGGGATGTTTAGCCTGGAGAGGAGGCGGCTGAGAGGAGATACGATCACCATCTTCAAGTACTTGAAGGGCTGTCATCTAGAGGATGCTAAGGAATTGTTTTCAGCGGCCCCAGAAGTTAGGACCAGAACCAATGGGTTGAAATTAAATCAAAAGGGTTTTCGGCTCAACATTAGGAAGAACTTCCTGACTGTTAGAGCGGTTCCTCAGTGGAACAGGCTTCCTTGGGAGCTGGTGGGCTCTCCTTCCTTGGAGGTTTTTAGACAGAGGCTGGATGGCCATCTGACAGCAATGAGGATCCTGTGAATTTAGAAGGAGGTATTTGTGAGCTTCCTGCATTGTGCAGGGGGTTGGACTAGATTACCCTGTCCAACTCCATGATTCTATGAATTACCTGTCCCCTGAGACTGTCTGTTTTTCTTTTAATCAAAAAGCAAATGGCTGGAGGCCTGCTCAGCCTGTGGGGGCAGGGGGGGGGAGTCGCTGGCTGTAGCTTCCTGGGTCGGGGAGGAAGAGGAGGGTCTTCTACCCGGAGTGCACGTCCTCTGAGCCCGCTTCCCGCCTTTTGCCAATTTCTGCATTTCCCTCGCAGGGCCCGCCTGGCAAGACGAAGAGGGAAGCCCCCGAATCCTCAAAAGACCAGAACGCTTCCCCTGATAAGGATCTGGAATTGGTGCCAAAGCCCAGCGCAGAGCAGAAAGAAGGCGTGGCTCAGGCAAAGGCCGCTGGTCCGGCAGAGGAGGCCAAAGCCGATGGGAAGAAACAAGACGCTCCAGGGACAGGAGGAAAAAAGGTTGGTGGCAGAGATGGAGGCAGGAAGATGTTTTCCGGGGGCCGCAAGGACCCTCGTGTGCCCTGCAAAGGCCCCTGTTTCTTCCTCGGCAAAATTTTTCAGCAGCAACTACCCCCCTAGAGATGTAGAATTTCCAGAAATTTTGAAGTTCGGAAATTTTGAAGGTTTTTTTTTTTTCCGGGAAACAACAGAAATTTTCGGAAAAATTGGGGGGAAATATGCTACATTAGCACTTTTTTCCCCCTTTTCCAGATCGAAAGTCATTCCGTAACTTTAGGAACATAAGAACATAAGAGAAGCCATGTTGGATCAGGCCAACGGCCCATCAAGTCCAACACTCTGTGTCACACAGTGGCAAAAAATTTTATATACACACATACACTGTGGCTAATAGCCACTGATGGACCTGTGCTCCATATTTTTATCTAAACCCTTCTTGAAGGTGGCTATACTTGTGGCCGCCACCACCTCCTGTGGCAGTGAATTCCACATGTTAATCACCCTTTGGGTGAAGAAGTACTTCCTTTTATCCGTTTTAACCTGTCTGCTCAGCAATTTCATCGAATGCCCACGAGTTCTTGTATTGTGAGAAAGGGAGAAACATATTGTGAGAAACATAAGATATGACTATGGGCAATTTTACTTGGCATGAAATTCTATGAGCCCCAAAAGAGCCCTTTTATTACTTCCAGCTAGCATATTAAAAATATAGCGCATCCAAACAATTATTACAAACAGAATTTACTTTTAAAATAATGTTTATTTGTAATTGTAACAAATGGAGCAATGGTCTCCTGAACTGTTGACTAGTTTATGTGGAACAGACAAAAACCTCCACGAAACAATTTTTTAAAAATCTCGAAGTAACTATTATTCATATTTCCTCTCCATGGTATTAAATAAAAAACTCGTTCTCATAAAAAGAATTGAAGAGGGGGGAAGCGTATAGAAGGGAGTATAGGGCTAAGTTTCAATGAACGGGCATGACTTAGGCCTTGCTTGTCCTCAGTGCACAGAAATTAGAATAATTTGATACCATACATATTTTTTATAAATGATTTGGAAAATATTGGAAGACCTGACCTTAAAGTATTTTATTCGCCGTGTTAAAATAAAACGTTCCATAATCAATTTCTTTTCTTTTTTTCAATTTTTCCAGTTTTTCAGAAAACAACAAAAAAGGCTTCAGGAAAAAACCCTGTTTTCCCCCCGAATTTTTCCGTTTTTTTTCCCCGAGCTGTCTACCCCAAGGACACAATTCTTACCTGGAATCCAGTGTTTTGAGGGAGGAGGGGAATGCTTTGCCAAAAGCCAGGGGTGGTTGTGGGGGGGCACAGGGTAGAGAGAGTGGGGTGGTTGATGGGGGGCTGGGAAGCTGCCGGTGGATATCAGAGCCCCCGGACCCTGGGTTTAGGTGGGACATGTTATATGAACATATGAAGCTGCCTTATACTGAATCAGACCCTCGGTCTATCACTGTCTACTCAGACTGGCAGTGGTTCTCCAGGGTCTCAAGCTGAGGTTTTTCACGCCTATTTGCCTGCACCCTTTTTAGTTGGAGATGCTGAGGATTGAACCTGGGACTTTCTGCTTACCAAGCAGATGCTCTACCACTGAGCCACAGCCCCATTCATGGCTCTCCAGGGTCTCAAGCTGAGGTTCTTCACACCTACTTGCCTGGACTCTTTAGTTGGAGATGCCAGGGCTTGAACCTGGGACCTTCTGCTTACCAAGCAGATGCTCTGCCACTGAGCCACAGCCCCATTCATGGCTCTCCAGGGTCTCAAGCTGAGGTTTTTCACGCCTACTTGCCTGGACCCTTTTGAGTTGGAGATGCCGGGGATTGAACCTGGGACCTTCTGTTTCCCAAGCAGATGCTCTACCCCTGAGCCACAGCCCCATTCATGGCTCTCCAGGGTCTCAAGCTGAGGTTTTTCACACCTACTTGCCTGGACCCTTTTTAGTTGGAGATGCTGGGGCTTGAACCTGGGACCTTCTGCTTGCCAATCAGATGCTCCACCGCCGAGCCACAATCCCTGGGTTTTTTTGCACCTAGGTGCCAGCGATGACGACGACGTGGGATGACGGGCCGTATGTCTTCATTCTCAGGATCGAAGGGAGCTCCCCGAATTGGAACCTCAAATGTAAGTTGTGTTGACAGCCCCCTCCGGCCTCCCCCCCAGAGCTGCCAAACGACGCTTGGCTCTGATACGAAGGCGCTGTGCACATTCGAGAAGTAATTTCTTTGACAAAACCATCTGGTGCAGAATACAGTTTTGGCATTTGCAACTGCAGCGTTGCTGTTATCCTTCCTGTATAAAGTCAGATGGCTTTCCTATCCTCGTCCCTCCTTACAAGCAGAGAGGGTGTCTTCCTCGGGCCCGTTGGCTGAACCAGTGGCAGAGGTGGGATTCGAACTTTGGGCTTCTCAAATCATAGCTCTGCCTTGCGGCTGTGCGGCCACACTGCCACCATACCAAGCATTTGCCAAATGCCCCTCAGTGCACCGAGCGGAAGTTGCTGTGCCCCTCTCTTCGGCAATGCCGCTGTTGTCTCAGTGGGCCGTCAACAGATGGAGTGAGTGGCTCAGTAGGATTCAAGTCCGGCTGGACTACCCGTTGCATCGTCCCCGGTTTTGAGTCACTCTTCTAAGCAGCATTGGGGGGAGGGAAGGCCAGCAGTCCGTAAACTTTGGGTGCTTGGACCAGGTTTGTCTTCTGTTCCCAGCGGCTCCCCAAGGAACGGCAGGGGCAGATGCGAAAATTCCTGGCACCAGCCCCTGGACTCTCCCCCTGCCTCCACGTCACGACATTTGGAGAACCGTCGTTTCCCTCCTTTGCAGAATATTTCAGCTGCAAATCAAACAGGGAACAGGAGGGCAGAACGAGAGCATGGACTATGGCCGTTAAATTTTGGTCGCGCCTGCTTTTTGGAGCAGATGACGGTAGTCTCATTGCTCACTGGTTAACGGAGTCTCGGTCCTCGGCGTGGCTGTGCCACATAGAGGACAAAAGCAATCCGATTGGAACTAATATTGGAGCTCTGTTTCTATACACAGAAAAAAATCTGCTTTCTTATTGATCAAGCAAATATCGGTTGATATTGAATTGCAGGTTCTCAGAAGCCTTGCTAAAGGCGGATGTTCACCCTTGAGTGTGGGGTTTTTGCCTCCTGCGTATAGGGCTGAATATCTCACCTGCCTAACAGCCCCTTGGCAACGCAGAGCCTGTTCGCTAGCTAGGTTCATTGTGCCGCCATCTGCCATGCTTCTTGGAAGATTCCATAAAACCCCCTATGCAAATAGATGGTGCCCTTTTGCATGTCCAGAGATAGAAACTTTAGGACGTGTGTTCCTAAACTGTACTTTTTACTCTGACCTGTGCTCTGTACTCATTGACCCTTCTTTGAGTGAGCAAACAGCAAAGCCCGACAAATATAAAATTGTCTTCCTGTTGTCAACTTGGAACCAATCGGTAGTTGACGCTGTTGCAGGTTTTTTATATCTAGTATCTAAAAAAAGGTAAAGGTAGTCCCCTGTGCAAGCACCAGTCATTTCCGACTCTGTTTTCACAGCAGACTTTTTAACGGGGTGGTTTGCCACTTACTTCCCCAGTCTTCTACGCTTCCCCCCCAGCAAGCTGGGGACTCATTTGACCCACCTCGGAAGGATGGAAGGCTGAGTCAACCTCGAGCCGGCTACCTGAAAACCCAGCTTCCACCGGGGATCGAACTCAGGTCGTGAGCAGAGCTTAGGACTGCCGTACTGCAGCTTTAACGCTCTGCCCCTCGGGGCTGCTAGGAGGTGCTTAATGTATTTGCAGATTGCCATTTGATGGATGAATTGGTTCTCGGCCGTGTTCGATGTCGTGCCGACAAAGGTTGTTGAACTGAATTGAATTGGTTTGATTTGCAGCTGAAATTTCCCTCTTGTAAAGGAGAACAATGACAGTTCTGCAGCCCTTCTCTCAGCGAGACTTGGGAACCTTGGGCGATCGAGTTGGTTTGTCTTCCTTAACATGGGATCCGGGCTTTGCTCCAGGGTTCTCCTTTTCGAGGAGATCAGTAGCTTAGAGCTCTGGTCTTGCTCTACCCGGGAGCTGGTGAGTAACACAACAAGAGAACCACGGTGGTAGGTAGCAAGAAAATAAAGCACAGAGTTTCCGTGATGACCAGCCTCAGACACTAAAGAAGCAATAACCGTATTATCGAAAGCTTGGTGTATTCTGTGTAACGTAAAGCACAGACACAGCTCAGTTTGGTGTAGTGGTTAAGTGTGCAGACTCTTATCTGGGAGAAGAACCGGGTTTGATTCCCCAGTCCTCCACTTGCACCTGCTGGAATGGCCTTGGGTCAGCCAAAGCTCTGGCAGAGGTCGTCCTTGAAAGGGCAGCTGCTGTGAGAGCCCTCTCCAGCCCCACCCACCTCACAGGGTGTCTGTTGTGGGGGAGAAAGGGAAAGGAGATCGTAGGCCGCTCTTGAGACTCTGTCCATGAAAGGGCAGCTGCCGTGAGAGCCCTCTCAGCCCCACCCTCCTCACAGGGTGTCTGTTGTGGGGGAGGAAGGGAAAAGAGATTGTAGGCTGCTCTGAGACTCTGTCCTTGAAAGGGCAGCTGCTGTGAGAGCCCTCTCCAGCCCCACCCACCTCACAGGGTGTCTGTTGTGGGGGGGGAGGAAGGTAAAGAAGATTGTGAGCCGCTCTGAGACTCTTTGGAGTGGAGGGCGGGATATAAATCCAATATCATCTTCTTCTTCTCAATAATTTAGGAAACAGAACAGCCATCAGAAATCGAGTCCAGTTTTTTAAGCAGTCCAATGCTGTTTCCTGGATGAAAGGTCTGATGTCGCCTTGGAGAAGAACGATGAGTGATGTCCAAGTAGATTCAGATTTTAAGGCAACCAGCAGTCCAGTTATTGCGACGAGGACGTACTATTGCCGTTTCACAATTGCTTCTTCAAGCCGCCTTCTTCTCCAGGGCGACCTCAGACCTTTCATCAAGGGAACATCACTGGACTGCTTCAAAAATTGGACTCGATTTCTGAAGGCTACTTTGGGATGTTACGTTCCCTAAATTATTGAGCTGTGTCTGTGCTTTCTGTTACACAGAATACACCGAGCTTTTGATAATATTGTTATTGTTTCTTTAGTGTCTGAGGCTGGTCATCACGGAAGCCTTGCGCTTTATTTTCTTGCTACCTACCCGGGAGCTGAGCAAGCTTTCCTAGGAAACGCTTGCCTTTTGAAGGCAGCGGGGCTTGTTTGCGAGTTCTCAGCTCAGAAGATCGAGCTTCTGCGGAAAGGGTGGGAAGCAGCCAGAATCTGCAGGATCCGCAAGAGTTTCCGCCCCCTCCTGGGGTGGGTTCAGCTGCTGAGGGGCTGTCCCTTGGAAGTGATTCACGCGTGCGCCTTCTTCCTGTTGTGACCCACAGTTGACGTGGAGATGAAGCACCCGGAGCACCTCTACATTTCCGCCTCGGAGTGGCCCCTCATGGTGGTGAGTGGCAGAGGTCTGACTTGCGGGAGAGGCGGGATCTGTGCGGTGCAGCGAGAGTGACCCCTGGAGGGTTTGGGGAAAGGCACGATTGCACATTGCTCCGGATCGAGCTCAGCTATCCATGCTTGGACCTCCCGTCCCATGTCCCGCCAAGATTTTTTATCTCCTCCCTGTTCTCCCGACGCGGTGCCGCATCCCCCAACTTTTTGGAGGGTGAGCGCACAAAAATGTCTCCTGCGTGGTAGTACACGTCCTGTGGATGCACACGGCATAGCAATCCAGATGTCAACGTGCGATCCAGATTCGACCCAAGACACATGAACACATGAATTTGACTTCTTGATGGGCCCTGGGTCCATCAAAGACAGTCTTGTCTACTCAGACTGCCAGCAGCTCTCCAGGGTCTCAAGCTGAGGTCTTTCCCATCACCTCCTGCCTGGTCCTTTGAACTGAAAATGACAGGGATTGAACCTGGGACCTTCTGCATGCCAAGCAGAGGCTCTACAACTGAACCGCAGCCTGACTTCATGGCTTTCCAGAGTCTCAGGCTGAGGTCTTTCCCATCCCCTCCTGCCTGGTCCTTTGAACTGGAGATGCTGGAGATTGAACCTGGGACCTTCTGCATGCCAAGCAGATGCTCTTCCACTGAGCCACAGCCTGACTTCATGGCTCTCCAGGGTCTCAGGCTAAGGTCTTTCCCATCCCCTCCTGCCTGGTCCTTTTAACTGGAGATGCCGGGGACTGAACTGGGGACCTTCTACATGCCAAGCAGAGGCTCTGCCACTGAGCCACAGCCCCACTTCATGTCTCTCCGGGGTCTCAGGCTAAGGTCTTTCCCATCCCCTCCTGCTTGGTCCTTTTAACTGGAGATGCCGGGGACTGAACTGGGGACCTTCTACATGCCAAGCAGAGGCTCTGCCACTGAGCCACAGCCCCACTTCATGGCTCTCCAGGGTCTCAGGCTGAGGTCTTTCCCATCCCCTCCTGCCTGGTCCTTTTAACTGGAGATGCCGGGGACTGAACTGGGGACCTTCTACATGCCAAGCAGAGGCTCTGCCACTGAGCCACAGCCCCACTTCATGGCTCTCCAGGGTCTCAGGCTGAGGTCTTTCCCATCCCCTCCTGCCTGGTCCTTTTAACTGTATACTAAATTGGGAGGTGTTGCAGATACAGTAGAATACAGGATTGAACCAGGGACCTTCTCCATGCCAAGCAGAGGCTCCACCTGTGAGCCGCAGCCACTCTGCAGATTTGACACCAGGCAGTAGAGTCTCTCGGTCCTTTGGGTCTAGGATCTGGAAGTGGCTTTCCTCCAGAGCAGCTTCTAGTTGTAGTGGGAACGGAGAGGCAAATGTTCCAAGAACAGCGATGTTGCACTTCACATCTGCTTGGTTTCTAGATCTCGCCTAGTCAAATTCTGTTGTCTTGTGTCCTGCTCTGTAGATTGTACAGATTTGATCTTTGTAATTTGTGTCATAGTGAGAAAGGCAGTCGCTAAATAACGTAAATGGAGCCAGTTTTGTGTCGTGGTTAAGTGTGCGGGCTCTTATCTGGGAGAACCAGGTTTGATTCCCCACTCCTGCACTTGCAGCTGCTGGAATGGCCTTGGGTCAGCCATAGCTCTGACAGAGGTTGTCCTTGAAAGGGCAGCTGCTGTGAGAGCTCTCTCAGCCCCCCCCCCACCTCACAGGGTGTCTGTTGTGGGGGGAGAAGCCGCTCTGAGTCTCTGATTCAGAGAGAAGGGCGGGGTATAAATCTGCAGTCTTCTTCTTCTGTTTGGCGTCGTGGTTAAGTGTGCAGGCTCTTATCTGGGTGAGCTGGGTTTGATTCCCCACTCCTCCGTTTGCAGCTGCTGGAATGTCCTTGAGTCAGCCATTGCTCTTGCAGAGTTGTCCTTGAAAGGGCAGCTTTTGGGAGAGCTCTCTCAGCCCCACCCACCTCACAGGGTGTCTGTTGTGGGGGGGAGAAGATATAGGAGATTGTAAGCCACTCTGAGTCTCTGATTCAGAGAGAAGGGCGGGGTATAAATCTGCAGTCTTCTTCTAAATAAATAAAAAGTTGGGGGAGAGATTGAAAGGCTTTCTTGCTGGTGCTGAAGTTAGTTGGCTCTGTCCGCTTCTGGGATGGCGTCCCTCCTGACCGCCTGGCCTCAGCCGCCTCCTTCCTTTCCGTCCCCGACCCTCGCAGTTCTACATGGTGATGTGCATCGTCTACGTGCTTTACGGCGTCCTCTGGTTGGTCCTGCTGGCCTGTTACTGGCGCGACATCTTGCGCATCCAGTTCTGGATCGGCGGCGTGATCTTCTTGGGCATGCTGGAGAAAGCCGTCTTCTATGCAGAGTTCCAGAGCATCCAGTACCACGGAGTGTCGGGTGAGTCGACCTCACGATCCATGCGCTGGCGGTGCCAGCAGCGCGCCCTCTGAGCCGCGGAGTCTTGTGAGCAAAAATTCGACTTTGAGCTGCTGGCATTAAAGTTACGAGCGGGTGATTTGGCTACTGCATTAATTAGTCCGTTCTGGGGGCCATTATTTTCCTGAGCCGAGACAAAAATAGGTGAGCGGGAGGCTAAAAAACCTGTGACCTAGCTCCCCCTAGCTCAGCTTAGAGGGAACGCTGCATGCCAGCGATCCCAGTAAGTCGTCGTCAAGGCAGCTGGATCTGCAGAATTGGTTTTGGGGTGCTTTAACGTTATCACACATCCTGCGACGTTGGAGGTGGCTCGTGAAGCCAAAAAACATTCTGAAAACCGAAGCATCCATTGATGGCCACACGACCGGTTAGCCCAGGGGTCTTTTGGCACCCACCCGAGTGTTTATAGAATGTGGGCCGGGCCGGTTGGGGCTTTTGCCTAGGAAGGCTTCTGATTGGTCATTGGAGATTTGCTTGACTGGGCAGATCTTTTTCAACGTCGCCTTGGCAGCAGCTATCATCACAGTGCAAAGGTCTTCACTGCGTAACTGAAGGGAGCCATTTTGCGGCTCGCTCCACCTCCTGTGGCAGCCATTTTGTGGCTGCACCCACCACACACTGGGATAGAGAAAGTAGAGAAAGAAGTACTTTTAGAGAAGGCAGAGAAAGAAGTACTTTTGGGATAGGGAAGGTAGAGAAAGAAGTGCTTTTCTCCCTTTCTCGCAATACAAGAGCTCGTGGGCATTCAATGAAATTGCTGAGCAGTCGGGTTAGAACAGATAAAAGGAAGTTCTTCTTTACCCAAACGGTGATTAACACGTGGAATTCACTGCCACAGGAGGTGGCGACGGCTGCAAGCATGGATAGCTTCAAGAGGGGACTGGATAAGCATCTGAAGAAGAGGTCCATCAGTGGCTATTAGCCACAGCATATTGTTGGAACTCTCTGTCTGGGGCAGTGATGCTCTGTCTTCTTGGTGCTTAGGGGGGGCACAGTGGGAGGGCTTCTAGTAGTCCTGGCCCCACTGATGGACCTCCTGATGGGCCTGGGTTTTTGGCCACTGGGTGACACAGAGTGTTGGACTGGATGGGCCATTGGCCTGATCCAACATGGCTTCTCTTATGGTCTTATGTGACACAGAATGTTGGACTGGATGGGCCACAGGCCTGATCCAACATGGCTTCTCTTATGTTCTTCTGTGACACAGAGTGTTGGACTGGATGGGCCATTGGCCTGATCCAACATGGCTTCTCTTATGTTCTTATGTGACGCAGAGTGTTGGACTGGATGGGCCATTGGCCTGATCCAACATGGCTTCTCTTGTGTTCTTATGTGACGCAGAGTGTTGGACTGGATGGGCCATTGGCCTGATCCAACATGGCTTCTCTTATGTTCTTATGTGACACAGAGTGTTGGACTGGATGGGCCATTGGCCTGATCCAACATGGCTTCTCTTATGGTCTTACACTGTTGGAATGCCAAAGATGCCCACAGGCTCAAATAAGTTGGGAGGCCCCCTGGCTTATTATTATTATTATTTGTTTATTTCTATTCCACCCCTTCTCCCTTCTGGGGGGCTCAGAGCGGAGTGCAACAATTTGAGATAAAATCACAATAAAATCAGCTTCAACATTCGGTAAAGTGCAACAGGTTTGTTCAGCAAGATGATGTGAAGCAAGATAGTATAGCACAAAAGGAATGTCACAATACAGCACCACAATACAGTAGTGCAGCGGGCCATGGGGGGAGGTAGATGCTTAGATAGATGCTTAGAAGAAGAGATTCGATTTATAGCCCGCCCTTCTCTCAGAGCGGCTCGCAATCTCCTTTCCCTTCCTCCCCCACAACAGACACCCTGTGAGGCAGGTGGGGCTGAGAGAGGTCTCCCAGAAACTGACCTTTCGAGGACAGAGTCACAGAGCAGCCCACAATCTCCTTTCCCTTCTTCCCCCACAACAGACACCCTGCGAGGCAGGTGGGGCTGAGAGAACTCTGACAGAAACTGTTCTTGAGAGATCAGCTCTCCGATGGCTGTGACTGACCCACGGTCACCCAGCCGGCTGCATGTGGAGGAGGAGGGGGGGAAATCAAACCCGGTTCTCCTAGATTAACGTCTGTGCACTTAATCACTACACCCAACTTAGCTGTTAAGAACATAAGAGAAGCCATGTTAGATCAGGCCAATGGCCCATCCAGTCCAACACTCTGTGTCACACAGTGGCAAAAAAAATTATATATACACACACACAAACTGTGGCTAATAGCCACTGATGGACCTCTGCTCCATATTTTTATCTAAACCCCTCTTGAAGGTGGCTATGCTTGTGGCCGCCACCACCTCCTGTGGCAGTGAGTTCCACATGTTAATCACCCTCTGGGTGAAGAAGTACTTCCTTTTATCCGTTTTAACCCGACTGCTCAGCAATTTCATCGAATGCCCACGAGTTCTTGTATTGTGAGAAAGGGAGAAAAGTACTTCTTTGTTGTTGTTAGACCCAGCATCCTGCTTCTGATCTGTGGCCGGATAGAGGCCTCCAGGAATATGAGAAGGCAGGCACAAAGGCAAAAGTGGTCCCCATCACTCATCTGATGTTCAGGGTATACTGCTTCAGAAGCTGGAAGCTCCATATATGTCATGACTAATAGCTACTGAAGGACTTGGCCTTTGTGAATTTGCTTTATTCTCTTTTTCGAAGCCCTCCACGCCAGTGGTCCATCATCCCATCTTATGGCTGTAAAAAATAGCAGCAAGGTGATAAAACAGTATGAGAGCCAGTTTGGTGTAGTGGTTAAGTGTGCGGGCTCTTATCTGGGAGAACCGGGTTTGAGTCCCCACTCCTCCACTTGCAGCTGCTGGAATGGCCTTGGGTCAGCCGTAGCTCTCGCAGAGGTTGTCCTTGAAAGGGCAGCTTCTGTGAGAGCTCTCTCAGACCCACCCACCTCACAGGGTATCTGTTGGAGGGGAGGAAGATAAAGGAGATGGTGAGCCACTCTGAGACTCTGATTCAGGGTGGAGGGCGGAATATAAACCCAATGTCATCATCTTCTTATTCTTCCTTGAAAAGGCAGCTTCTGGGAGAACTCTCTCAGCCCCAACCACCTCACAGGGTGTCTGTTGTGGGGGAGGAAGATCAAAGAGATTGTGAGCTGCTCTGAGACCCTGTCCTTGAAAGGGAAGCTTCTGGGAGTGCTCTCTCAGCCCCACCCACCTCACAGGGTGTCTTGTGGGGGAGGAAGATAAAGGAGATTGTGAGCTGCTCTGAGTCCCTGTCCTTGAAAGGGCAGCTTCTGGGAGAGGTCTCTCAGCCCCACCCTCCTCACAGGGTGTCTGTTTTGGGGGAGGAAGATAAAGGAGATGGTGAGCCGCTCTGAGACTCTGATTCAGGGTGGAGGGCGGAATATAAACCCAATGTCATCATCTTCTTATTCTTCCTTGAAAAGGCAGCTTCTGGGAGAGCTCTCTCAGCCCCACCCACCTCACAGGGTGTCTGTTGTGGGGGAGGAAGATCCAAGGAGATTGTGAGCTGCTCTGAGACCCTGTCCTTGAAAGGGCAGCTTCTGGGAGAGGTCTCTCAGCCCCACCCTCCTCACAGGGTGTCTGTTTTGGGGGAGGAAGATAAAGGAGATTGTGAGCCGCTCTGAGACCCTGTCTTTGAAAGGGCAGCTTCTGGGAGAGGTCTCTCAGCCCCACCCTCCTCACAGGGTGTCTTGTGGGGGAGGAAGATAAAGGAGATTGTGAGCTGCTCTGAGTCCCTGTCCTTGAAAGGGCAGCTTCTGGGAGAGCTCTCTCAGCCCCACCCTCCTCAAAGGGTGTCTGTTTTGGGGGAGGAAGATAAAGGAGATTGTGAGCCGCTCTGAGACCCTGTCTTTGAAAGGGCAGCTTCTGTCAGAGCTCTCTCAGTCCCACCCACCTCACAGGGTGTCCGTTGTGGGGGAGGAAGATAAAGGAGATGGTGAGCTGCTCTGAGACTGATTGAGAGAGAAGGGTGGGGTATAAATCTATGGTGGTCTTCTATTCTGCATGGACTGGCCTTAATCCATGCAGGCCTTTCAGAGGCTAAGGGCCAGACAGCTCACTAGAATTCGTAGTGGCTGATCGTGCCTGTTCCTCCCTCCCTCCATTCAGCAATGGTCAGCAGCCCACTGCCCCAGCCAGAGTTTCCTGGCATCGGCCATCTTGGCTCTGGTTTCGCTCAAAACACCAAAACCTTCTCTTCCTCTTCTTTCGTTTTAAAAAAATCCCCCAGTCCAAGGGGCGGTGATATTTGCGGAGATCCTCTGCGCTGTGAAGCGGATGTTGGCCCGAGTCCTCGTCATCATCGCCAGCCTGGGATACGGCATCGTCAAGTGAGTGCCCCACAAGTGTGGGGATGGGGGGGACAGGAGTTCGGGCATGGGGGAGCATCAGGGGAGTGGGTCCATTGGAGGGAGGCCGTTAAGATTTTTGCTCTTAAAAGCCAGTTTGGTGTAGTGGTGAAGTGCGCGGACTCTTATCTGGGAGAACCGGGTTTGATTCCCCACTCCCCCACTTGCAGCTGCTGGAATGGCCTTTGGTCAGCCGTAACTCTTGCAGAGTTGTCCTTGAAAGGGCAGTTTCTGTCAGAGCTCTTTCAGCCCCACCCACCTCACAGAGTGTCTGTTGTGGGGAGAGGAAAGGAAGGAGATTGAGAGCCAGCTTGGTGTAGCGGTTAAGCGTGCAGACTCTTATCTGGGAGAACCGGGTTTGATTCCCTGCTCCTCCACTCGCACCTGCTGGAATGGCCTTTGGCCCAGCCAGAGCTCTCGCAGAGCTGTCCTTGAAAGGGCAGCTGCTGTGAGAGCTCTCTCAGCCCCACCGACCTCACAGGGTGTTTGTGGTGGAGGAGGAAGATAAAGGAGATTGTGAGCCGCTTTGAGACTCTGAAATTCAGAGTGGAGGGCGGGATATAAATCCAACATCACCATCATCTCCTCCTCCTCTACCTCCCCCACTTTGCCTGAGCAAAGCAAAGTCTTGTATGCTCTTTCGTTGTCTTGGCCAGACTTACCCAAGGCAGGACTCGCACCTGTATCTTCCGTCCTGGGCTCTTGGATCTGGGAGGACCCACTGCTCCACCATCTGAGGCCCTTTGAGGCCTGGCCAGCACCTCCCTGCTCTTGACTGTATTTTATTATTTATTGTTTGTTTATAGAATCCTAGAGTTGGAAGGGACCTCCAGGGTCATCTAGTCCAACCCCCTGCGCAATGCAGGAAATTCACAAACACCTCCCCCCCAGTGGTGGAATTCTAGCAGGACCTCCTTTGCTAGGCCACACCCCCCTGATGTAGCCAATCCTCCTGGAGCTTACACAAAAGAGCCTTGTAAGCTCCAGGAGGATTGGCTACATCAGGGGTATGTGGCCTAATATGCAAAGGAGCTCCTGCTAGAATTCCGCCCCTGCCTCCCCCTAAATTCCCAGGATCTGCACTGCTGTCGGATGGCCATCCAGCCTCCCCTTTTCTCCTAACATAGACCCAAAGCAATTCACGCCCTTCTTTCTGCCGTTTTGCCATCCCAACCTCCTCGCGAGGTAGGCTAGGTTGAGAATTTGTGCCTGGCCCGAGGTCACCGTGCCGGCTTGCATGGCACGAGCTGGGGTTTGAGCCCAGGTCTCCCACATCTGAGTCTGACACTTTAACCACCACAGAGACAGTGTGGTGTAGCGGATGGAGGGGTGGATCAGGACCCTGGACGACCCAAGTTCGAATCCCTCCACTCCGCCCTGCAAGCTTGCTGGGCGAACCTTGGGCCCATCTCGAACTTTTAGCCTGGTCAACCTCGCAGGGGGAGAATGAGGTTGTTAGCCACTTTGAATCGCAGCTGGGGGAGAAAAACAAGATCTAAACGATCGAGTGCAGAACCATAAGAGGGAGGGCAGGGAGGGAGGAGCCGACGCCGAGGTCTTGTGGCCCTTTCTTACAAGCCACAGGTAATGCTGATCGCTGCTCTAGGGGTCAGGAACCAGACTCTCTCTAAGCCGTGCAGCCTTGTGAGCAAAAATTCCATTTCGTGAACTGTTGGCATTGAAGTTGTGAGCAGCTTCATAAGTTTGTTTGCTCTGGGGCCCTTTTTCCTGAGTTGAGACAAAAGCGTGTGAGCCCGAGGCTAAAAAAAACCTGTGAGCTAGCTCACACTAACTCAGCTTAGTGCAAGGGGGCTAAAACATGTGGTCCGGGGGCCGAATCAGGCCCCTGGAGGGTTCCTATCAGGCCCCCGAGCAACTGGCTGTCGTCTGCTTCCTTCCCTCTCTCTCTCGCTTCCTTCTGCATCACAGCTTGCTTTGCAAGGCTTGCTCAATCGCACAGCAGAGCTACAGAGCAAAGGCTCTATTTTCTCCATTTGCTGAGGCTTCTCCCTTGGGGAGAAAGGGGGGAGGGAAGGCTTGCTTTGCCAGGCTCTCTCAATCACACAGCAGACCTATTGAGCCAAGCCTCTCTTCCTTCTATTGGCAGAGGCTCCTCCCCCTCCTGGTCCCCTGGGGAAGAAAGGAAAGAGCCAGAGCTTCTTTTGCCCAGTTCCCTGGATCCCATGGGAGAGATGCCACGAAAGCACCTTTAAGACCAGAAGTGCTAATGTATTAAGCATGCTTTAAGTTAAAACAAAAAACCTTAATCGAGTTTACCTGTGCCCTTTATAAAGTTTATATCTCTGCTACCTAATCTTAAATAGGTCCATACATGGTCTCATTTATGTCAGATCCGGCCCTCATAATAAATGAGTTCGACACCTGTGTTATAGAGGTTCTGGAGGATTTTTTGCCCTCTTCTGGGCACGGAGCAGAGGTCCCTGGAGGTGTGGGGGGAGGTAACTGTGCATTTCCTGCATTGTGCCCAGGACGTTGGACTAGATGACCCTTGGGGAACCCTGTCCAGCTCTGTGTCTCTCTGCTGCTAAATGTATTCTCTTCCTCCCCCCCCCCCACCCCAGACCGCGGCTGGGTGCTCTCTTGAACCGCGTGGTTGGTGTCGGCCTGATGTACCTGCTCTTCTCCGTCATCGAGGGTGTCCTGCGGGTGAAATCGGTAAGATGGAAGGCGTTGGGGAGTGGGGGGTTTGCTTTGGGCCGCTGGGCTGGGGGGACGCAGCGACCTCAGTCTCTGATTGTCCCCACCCCAGGAGCAGACTAACCTGACCGCACTAATCTGCGAAATCTTCTTGGCCTTTGTGGATTCCTGTATCGTCTGGTGGATATCCTTTATGCGGGACTCAAAGCGGTGGGGGGGGGCTGCATTTCCCCGCTTCTGGCCCCACTTGGGCCTTATTATTTGAGGAGGGGGGGCGTGTGGGAGCCATTCGGAACAAGCCAGCAGAGGCTGTTGAACCGTGGAGATCTCGGCTAACTTCTCTGTCCGCACAGAGCTTGGGCCTGTATCGCATTGCTGGCCTTAGAGACTCGGGGGGGGGGGGGGGAGGGAGGGGACGCACCTTCTATTTGCATGGTCCCCTGGCTGTGGATTTCTGCTCGCCCCAGGCGAGTAACTGTTTGCAAGCCTGTATTTTCACCTTGCTGGGAGCCCCCCCCCCCCCCCCCCGCTTGCCGCATGCGTGGTTTGTGCCTTCCCCTGCTCCCTTTCTATCCCCCTTATCACTTTTTTTTCTCCTTTCTCTCTCTCTCCTTTTCTCCCAGGCGCAAGACGACTTGGTGCTCCTGTCTGCCATCCCCCTGGCTATGCTTGACTCCGCCCTCTGCTGGTGGATATCCTTCTCACCTGGCTGGCCACGGCAGGCCCGCCTCTCACCTTTTGCCTGCATGACCCTCCCTGCCTCCTCCTTCCCTCCCCAAATTGTTCCTTTCGATCCATTCCTCTGTGGATTTAGAGTCCTTTCTGGCCGCCTCAGGTTTAGAAGTGGAAGGCTAAAAAGTGTTGGATGTCAGGAAATGGGGCGTTCTGGGACTTGGGCTGTGATTGGATGCCAGAAGGAGGGGCGTTCTGAGGCTTGGGCTGCGATTGGATGCCAGGAAGAGGGGTGTTCTGGGACTTGGGCTGTGATTGGATGCCAGAAAGAAGAAGAAGAATTGCAGATTTATACCCCGCCCTTCTCCCTGAATCAGAGACTCAGAGCGGCTTACAATCTCCTATGTCTTCTTCCCCCACAACAGACACCCTGTGAGGTGGCTGGGGCTGTGAGAGCTCTGACAGAAGCTGCCCTTTCAAGGACAACTCCTACAAGAGCTATGGCTGACCCAAGACCGTTCCAGCAGGTGCAAGTGGAGGAGTGGGGAATCAAACCTGGTTCTGCCAGATAAGAGTCAGCACACTTAACCACTACACCAAACTGGCTCTCAAACTGGATGCCTGGAAGAGGGGCATTCTGGGACTTGGGCTGTGATTGGATGCCAGGAAGAGGGCATTCTGGGACTTGGGCTGCGATTAGATGCCAGGAAGAGGGGCATTCTGGGACTTGGGCTGTGATTGGATGCCAGGAAGAGGGGCATTCTGGGACTTGGGATGTGATTGGATGCCAGGAAGAGGGGCATTCTGGGACTTGGACTGTGATTGGATGCCAGGAAGAGGGGCATTCTGGGACTTGGGCTGTGATTGGATGCCAGGAAGAGGGGCATTCTGGGACTTGGGCTGCGATCTTAGGCTTAGTGTAGTTCCTGTGAGTGCAGGCCTCAGTCCCAAAAGACCAGGGTGGGAGGTTGGGAGGACGGACCCCTGGCTCTCGTCCTAAGATTGGGCAGGCATCTTCTTTATGGGCTGAAAAGAGCTGCTTTAACACCAGAGCCGTCATATCCGTTAGGCAGGGGAGACACAGTGACCGGGGCCCACCATTGGGGTAGGTATTTGTGGGTTTCCTGCATTGTGCAGGGGGTTGGACTAGATGACCCTGGAGGTCCTTCCAACTCTAGAATTCTAGAATTCTTCAGGAGGAGGGGGCTCTCCTTTCTTGGAGGTTTTTAAACAGAGGCTAGATGGCCATCTGACAGCAATGAAGATCCTGTGAATTTTGAGGGAGGAGTTTGTGGGTTCCCTGCATTGTGCAGGGGGTTGGACTAGATGACCCTGGAGATCCCTTCCAACTCTGTGATTCTAGGATTCTATCCTGTGAATTTAGGGGGAGGTATTTGTGAGTCTCCTGCATTGTGCAGGGGGTTGGACGAGATGACCCTGGAGGTCCCTTCCAACTCTGTGATTCTATCCTGTGAATTTAGGGGGAGGTATTTGTGAGTCTCCTGCATTGTGCAGGGGGTTGGACTAGATGACCCTGGAGGTCCCTTCCAACTCTAGGATTCTAGAATTCTTCAGGAGGAGGTGGGCTCTCCTTCCTTGGAGGTTTTTCAACAGAGGCTAGAAGGCCATCTGACAGCAATGAAGATCCTGTGAATTTTGGGGGAGGAGTTTGTGGGTTTCCTGCATTGTGCAGGGGGTTGGACTAGATGACCCTGGAGGTACCTTCCAACTCTTATGATTCTATGATTCTTTTAGGTGCCCAGGAAAATGCTTAAATTTCTTTTAACATCAGAAAGGGGTGGGGGATGAGCTTTTATTTATTTAGGTTTTTCAAGCGCCCTCCCCCAACAAACTGGGCTCAGAGCAGCGTACAATGGTCGAAGAAGTTTTGTTTTCCCCACATCAGAAAAAACTCCGAAATTTTTAGGGCCCACACAAATATATTAAATTTTGAAGTGTTTCATGTTATAGCAAAAATAATTTTTAATATTGATATTATTATGGTGCAGGGGTGGGCAAACTTGCTTAATGTAAGAGCCACATAGAATAAACATCAGATGTTTGAGAGCCGTAAGATATGAATTTCAGATGTTTGAGAGTTGCAAGATATGAACATTACTTGTTGGGGAGCTGCAAGACAGGAAGGCAAGCAGGCAAATATATGGAGGGAGAGAAAGGTGCAAAGAAAGCAACTTTAACTTTAAATGCATTCTCCAAGCCACCAACTGTCTTGGCTTGGAGAAGTTTTTTAAAAGAGAGAAATGCTTTCTCTAAGCTGGCCAACAGGGCAGAGGGGTCTTCAAGAGCCACACAATATATGTCAAAGAGCCACAGTTTGGCCACCCCTGTTAGGGTGGAAGGGGCCCACGAAGGCAAAAGTGCCGAGGGCCCGTGAAAGTCACGATGCTGCCCGGTTTGACACCTGGCAGTGAGCCAGCTTGGAGCTCCCCTTGAAGACTGTTCGAGAGTTAAAGCTAGTGCAGAATTCTGTGGCTAGACTGCCAGTTGGGACCAGCTATTGGAAGCACGCGACCCAATACTACAGCAGTTCCACTGGCTGCTGATCCACTCATAAGCCCTATTCAGGGTGTTGGTTCAGTCCCTTAAAGCCACACATAGCTTGGGGCTGAGTTGTCTGAACAACCACCCCACGTTCCTGCCTAGAAATTAAGATCACAGGGAAAGAGGCCCTCCTGACTACCCCACCAGTCAGAGAAGCTCATCTGGGCGGGCACGAGAGTCAGGGCCTTTTTGGTGGTAGCCCCACGAATATGGAACAATCTCTGGAACAGCCTCCCCAAGGGAGGTGTGCCCGACCCTCGCTCTTGACCTTCAGGATCCAGTTGAAGAAAGACCATTGTATTTAGGACTGCATTTGACTTAATTTCGTTTTTATGTGTCAGCGGTCCTAGTGGGAGATTTAAAAATTGTAGCTCCTGGGCTTCTCTCCCCAAGTGCTGTTTGAACCTTAACAACAGGGTGGGAGCTAAACTGGCTCGGAACTGCCTCTCTTTCCGGGGCTCCCATGACTAACAGAATAGAATTGCAAGTTTATACCCCGCCCTTCCCCCTGAATCAGAGACTCAGAGCAGCTTACAATCTCCTATGTCTTCTCCCCCCACAACAGACACCCTGTGAGGTGGGTGGGGCTGAGAGAGCTCTCACAGAAGTTGCCCTTTTAAGGACAACCTCTGCCAGAGCTATGGCTGACCCTAGACTATTCCAGCAGGTGCAAATGGAGGAGAGGGGAATCAAACCAGGATCTCCCAGGTAAGAAGAAGAAGAATTGCAGATTTATACCCCACCGTTCTCTCTGAATCAGAGACTCAGAGCGGCTTACAATCTCCTATGTCTTCTCCCCCTACGACACCCTGTGAGGTGGATGGGGCTGAGAGAGCTCTCACAGAAGCTGCCCTTTCAAGGACAACTCCTGTGAGAGCTATGGCTGACCCAAGGCCATTCCAGCAGCTGCAATTGGAGGAGAGGGGAATCAAACCCAGTTCTCCCAGATAAGAGTCTGCACACTTAACCACTACACCAAACTGGCTCTTTTAACATCAGAAGGGTAGGGGGGGGAGATGAGCTTTTATTTAAATTTTATATTAAAATAATAAATATAAAAATAAATATAAAATAATAATAATATCTCAGAGGGAGGTTTTAAGCTCCGGCGTATTTATTCACGGTGTGTTGGGGTGGGAGTGTCAGGAGTTTGAGATGTAACCCCCCCTTCCTTTGGACGCCTTGCCGTATTCCTTAACCTCGGCCGCCACATCCTGATCAGCCTAGTCCAGACCATGAAGCTGTTGAAACTCCGTCGGAACTTGGTGAAGCTCTCTCTCTACCGCCACTTCACCAACACCCTCATCTTCGCCGTCATCGGTAAGGCCAGTCTGGGAGGGGAGGCGGCTCAGTTACTTAGAACCAAGGACCTAAATTTAGAGATAGATCCAAGCGGGCAGCCGTATTGGTTTGAAGCAGCTGAACAAAGCAGGAGTCAAGTTTCAGCTTTAAGACGAACCCATTTTTATTGAGTACGCAAGCTTTCGTGTGCTCTTGAGCACACTTCATCAGACGAGGAATCCAGCACAGTGAGCAAAGCCATACAGAGCTGAGCAGAGCCATACAAAGCTGTTAGGCAGTGGCCTACCTATTAAAACAATTAGAGAAATTGTTTTAAAGTCTCCCTTATCCTCAAAAGAGACCGGGGCAATTAATAGCCTGGCCTTGTGGGGGGGGGGTGGGGGGAGAAATGTTCTTTTAAAATGCTTTTGTGTAAAGAAGAAGAAGATCGTAGATTTATACCCTGCCTTTCTCTCTGAATCAGTCTCAGAGCGACTCACAATCTCCTTTACCTTCCTCCCCCACAACAGACACCCTGTGAGGTGGGTGGGGCTGAGAGCTCTCCCAGCAGCTGCCCTTTCAAGGACAACCTCTGCCAAAGCTATGGTTGACCCAAGGCCATTCCAGCAGCTGCAAGTGGAGGGATGGGGAATCAAACCCGATTCTCCCAGATGAGAGTCCACACATTTCACCGCTACGCCAAACTGGCTCGGAATAGCTGAAATCAGCTTGCAGCTAAAATAATTCCTTTGCCACAAAATGCTAATGCACCGGACTCACTGAAGAATAGAGTAAGGAGCGAAGGAAAAAAAAAACACTTTGATGACTGGCTACTTATCTCAAAACGGAATAAGCAATTCACATCAAAAACTTTAGAAAGGTGTTTGGTAATTATGCAGAAATAACCCAAGGAAGTCTGTTGTGAATTATCCGAAGCTTTGACCAAGGAGTGCCCAGGTGTTTGCTCGTTTACAACAGATGGAACTTTCATTGGGAGGTCCTTTGAAGTGTTATTAGCACGTCTTTTCGTTTGGTTCTCGGAAGTAACTCTGTATTCTTTGTATTACAGACGTTTAACATGTGGAATCTTGGATCATTTGTACGGATAATTATTCCTGACTAATATTTGTCCGTTGATCTTTGGATATTTTGTGTAAAGGCGTGTCTGGAGGCTTTTGCATAATTAGCAAACAGAAGGTCTAAAGTTTTGGGGTGTGAATTGTGTGCTACGTTTTGAGATAAGCACCCAGTCATCACAGTGGTTTGATTTTCTTTTCTTTATTGAAGAATGACATAAGCCTCGCGATCGAAGCGAGTGGGTGAATAACAATTTAATAAGCATTTATTAGTTTGTTTACATTGCTTATACCGGAGGGGTGGCCAAACTTGCTTAATGTAAGAGCCACGTAGAACAAATGTCAGATGTTTGCGAGCCACAAGGCATGAACGTCAGAAGAAGAAGAACTGCAGATTTATACCCCGCCCTTCTCTCTGAAGCAGAGACTCAGAGCGGCTCACAATCTCCTTTACCTTCCTCCCCCCCACAATGGACACCCTGTGAAGTGGTTGGGACTGGAGAGGGCTCTCACAGCAGCTGCCCTTTCAAGGACAACCTCTGCCAGAGCTATGGCTGACCCAAGGCCATTCCAGCAGCTGCAAGTGGAGGAGTGGGGAATCAAACCCTGTGAGGTGGGTGGGGCTGAGAGGGCTCTCACAGCAGCTGCCCTTTCAAGGACAACCTCTGCCAGAGCTACTGGTGACCCAAGGCCATTCCAGCGGTTCTCCCAGATAAGAGTCCGCACACTTAACCACTACACCAAACTGGCTCTCTGGAAAATAGGGAGGGAGAGGTGGAAAGAAAGCAACATTAACTTTAAATGCATTCTCCAAGCCAGTGATTGGCTTGGCTTGGCGAAGTGATTGAAAGAGAAAATGCCTTCTCCAAGCTGGCTGATGGGCCGGTTGCGGCTTCGAGAGCCACACAATATGTGTATGAAAGAGCCACACGTGGCTCCCAAGCCACACTTTGGCCACCTCTGGTTTATACCTTGCCTTTCTCCCCAGCGAGGACGCAGAGTGGCTTCCACCGTTCTCCTCCCCTCATAATAACCCCGTGAGGTAGGTTAGGTGGAGAGAATGTGACGGTGGCTTTGTGCTTTTCTCCCCAGCCTCCATCATCTTCATTATCTGGACCACCAAGACTTTCCGGCTCGCCACCTGCCAATCGGTGAGTAGCCGCATCCGGTGCGAGGGGAGGGATTTACGCTGATGGTCTAAACGAGGGGCCTCCGACGTGGCGCCCCAGGGTGTGCCCGCCCCTTCCCCGGTGCCAGCCAAGTGCTTTCAGAAAGTGGGTGGGGCTAGGTAGGGCTTTTGCCTAGCGAGGCTTCTGATTGGCTGCGGAGATGGAAAGGCATCTGCCTGAAATGTTAGAAGAGTCACTGTTGGAGTTATATGTATCCTCGCCCTCTGACATATTGTGGTTGGCTCCGCCTCCTGGGGCAGCCATTTTGTGACTGTGCCCATCACCCTGTGTCGGAATTCCAAAGGTGCCCACAGGCTCAAAAATGGTTGGGGATCCCATTCGAAACTTTGGCTTTAATAAATATATACATAGGCAGTGTTAGGGACTTGGTAAATAGATCTGTGCTGTTCTCTAGAACATATACACAGAGAACATATACATATACTTAAGAGCCCTGTGGCGCAGAGTGTTAAAGCTGCAGTACTGAGGTCCTAAGCTCTTCTCACGACCTGAGTTTGATCCTCGGTGGAAGCTGGGCTTTCAGGTAGTTGGCTTGAGGTTGACTCAGCCATCCATCTTTCTGAGGTCGGTCAAATGAGTCCCCAGCTTTCTGGGGGGGGGAAGTGTAGAGGACTGGGGAAGGCAAGGGCAAACCACCCCGTAAAAAGTCTGTCGTGAAAACATTGTGAAAGCAACGTCACCCCAGAGTTGGAAACGACTGGTGCTTGCACAGGGGACCTTTCCTTTTTTCTGATTCTTGCTTTCTAGGATCCATTTGCTGAATTCTAAGATTTGACAAACTTTCTAATGTTTTTCCCCACAAAAAAAATGCAGAAATAACCAAAAAGTATAAAGGAGACAGAATGGAAATCTTCCTCACGCCACTGTGGCCACAGAGGAGAAAGTAATTTAAAAAGTAGGATGGGAGTAAAGTTGTATTCTGACAATTCTAATTCAAGAAGCGTTTTAAGGTCGATGCTGACCTGATAGAATGGAGTCCACCATCCGGTGATAACAGGGGCGGGTGGCATATGCAAATGAGCTGCGCTAATGAGCTACGGCACCTCTTTTTCTATGAAATGGCCCCTGCCTAAATGTTTTCAGTGGGGGGGGGGACCCACAGGAACATAAGAACATAAGAGAAGCCCTGTTGGATCAGGCCAATGGCCCATCCAGTCCAACACTCTGTGTCACACAGTGGCCAAAAAAACCAGGTGCCATCAGGAGGTTCACCAGTGGGGCCAGGACACCAGAAGCCCTCCCACTGTGCCCCCCCCCCCAAGCACCAAGAATATAAGAACATAAGAGAAGCCCTGTTGGATCAGGCCAATGGCCCATCCAGTCCAGCACTCTGTGTCACAGAAGAACATAAGAGAAGCCCTGTTGGATCAGGCCAGTGGCCCCTCCAGTCCAACACTCTGTGTCACATAAGAACATAAGAGAAGCCATGTTGGATCAGGCCAATGACCCATCCAGTCCAACACTCTGTGTCACAGAAGAACATAAGAGAAGCCCTGTTGGATCAGGCCAATGGCCCATCCAGTCCAACACTCTGTGTCACATAAGAACATAAGAGAAGCCATGTTGGATCAGGCCAATGGCCCCTCCAGTCCAACACTCTGTGTCACAGAAGAACATAAGAGAAGTCATGTTGGATCAGGCCAATGGCACATCCAGTCCAACACTCTGTGTCACAGAAGAACATAAGAGAAGCCATGTTGGATCAGGCCAATGGCCCATCCAGTCCAGCACTCTGTGTCACATAAGAACATAAGAGAAGCCATGTTGGATCAGGCCAATGGCCCCTCCAGTCCAACACTCTGTGTCACAGAAGAACATAAGAGAAGTCATGTTGGATCAGGCCAATGGCCCATCCAGTCCAACACTGTGTCACAGAAGAACATAAGAGAAGTCATGTTGGATCAGGCCAATGGCACATCCAGTCCAGCACTCTGTGTCACAGAAGAACATAAGAGAAGCCATGTTGGATCAGGCCAATGGCCCATCCAGTCCAGCACTCTGTGTCACAGAAGAACATAAGAGAAGCCATGTTGGATCAGGCCAATGGCCCATCCAGTCCAGCACTTTGTGTTACAGTGGCCAAATATATATATATACACACACACACACACACACACATAGTGGCTAATAGTCACTGATGGATCTCTGCTCCATATTTTTATCTAACCCCCTCTTGAAGCTGGCTATGCTTGTAGCCGCCACCACCTCCTGTGGCAGTGAATTCCACATGTTAATCACCCTTTGGGTGAAGAAGGACTTCCTTTTATCCGTTCTAACTCGACTGCTCAGCAATTTCACTGAATGCCCACGAGTTCTTGTATTGTGAGAAAGGGAGAAAAGGACTTCTTTCTCTACTTTCTCCATCCCGTGCATAATCTTGTAAACTTCCATCGTGTCACCCCGCAGTCGACGTTTCTCCAAGCTAAAGAGCCCCAAGCGTTTTGACCTTCTTCATAGGGAAAGTGTTCCAACCCTTGAATCATTCTAGTTGCCCTTTTCTGCACTTTCAGGAAGCTTACAGACCTTGAATGGCGGAGGGGACATTAATCCTTGTTGTGGGGGAGGGGGGTGTCTGTCTGCTAAGCCTCCTTTCTCTTTCCCGGCTCGTTCAGGACTGGCGGGAGCTCTGGATCGACGACGCTTTCTGGCGGTTCCTCTTCTCCATCATCCTCTTAGTCATCATGTTCCTCTGGAGACCCTCGGCCAATAACCAAAGGTGCGGCAGCCCCCCCCCCCCCCGGCAGGCCTTGGCAGCTGCTTTCCCCAAAGGGACAGGTCTCTGGTTAGGGGCAACGTTCCCTCTAAGTTGCGGAGTCTTGTGAGCGAAAATTCTACTTTGTGAGCCGCTGGTGTTGAAAGTTGTGAGCTCCTGCGTCAGTTGGTTTGCTCTGGGGCCATTTTTCCCTGAGCTAAGACAAAAAACGCGTGAGCCGGAGGGAACACTGGTTAGCGGGAAAGTGTACCTCCCCTAGAGCTCAGTAGCAGAGCAGCTGTTCTGCACCCAGAAGATTCTTGGGTAGCTGAGCTGGGGACATTCCCTTGGCTTAAGGTCTCGAAAGCTAGCTGGAGCAGGAGGCACAGATAACGGTGGTTCAGTGGTCCACCTCTGTGGAAGACAAAATCTAACCGGATCTGACATAAACGAGACCTTGTCGGGCTGGTCGACGCGTGCCATAAAATGTAATGCCAGGTAGCAGAGATAGAAGCTTCATATAGAACACAAAACACAAAAGATTTTTTTTTAAAGCTTAAAATAAAACATTCTTCAAAGATAGCACTAGTCGGTCTTGAAGGTGCTTTCTTTGTCTTTTTCCCGTGGGATCGAGGGAACTGGTTAAAGCAAGCTCTGCCTCTTTCCTTGCTTCCCCAGGAGACCAGGAGGGGGGGGGGAGGAGCCTCAGCCAACAGAAGGAAGAGAGGCTTGGCTCAGAAGCTCTGCTGCGCGATCGAGTGAGCCTGGCAAAACAAGCTCTCTTTCCCCCTCCCTCCCCAAAGGAGGAGCCTCAGCCAATGGAGAAAATAGAGGCTTTGCTCTGTAGCTCCCGTGCGATTGAGCAAGCCTGGCAAAGCAAGGTGCGATGCAGAAGGAAGCAAGAGAGAGGGAGAAGGAAGCAGAGGACAGCCAGTTGCTCGGGGGCCTGATAGGGGCCTGATTCAGCTCCCCGGGCTGCATGTTTGATGCCCCTGCAATAATGGCTTTCCCCCCCCCACACCTCATAACGTTTGGCTGCTACCGTCTCTCCACAGATACGCCTTTATGCCCTTGGTGGACGAAGGCAGTGAGCCAGAAGACGAGGAGGATGAGCAGATGGTCAACAAGGCCTTCGGTAAGTTGGGTCAAACTGACCAGGCCGTGCTAGCAGGTAGAACTCACCACCTGTTTGGATCTTGGGGGGGTAATGTGTGGGGTGAGGACAGGCCCAGGGGCGTTATTGGGTCTCCCTTCTTGGGACCAGGGTCTTGCTTTGGTAATCCTCTCCTGTTGTGGGGCGGAACAGGAAGAGGCTGTGATGAAGCCCTCTCATTCCTTGACCCTCAGTTGCTTACCTCAGAGATCCTTACGTGTCGGAGAGCCTAGAACGGGGTCCCTCAACATGGCGCCTGCCGAATTTCACAGAAAGTGGGTTGGACCATCGTAAGGCAGGGCTGGTTATTGGCTGCCCTCACAACTGAATGGGCTTTCCACTGGAGGACGAGGAAACCTGGGGAATGGCTCATTTGTGCTTTCCTTACTCAGTGGGTGGTTCCAAACCCTCTTCAAGATTTCCTCCGTCTCAAGAAGTGTGAGGAGGGACGTATTCTATTTGGCTCCACCTCCTGAGGCGGCCATTTTGCCTTTGGCGCCACCTCTTGTGGCTGCCATTTTGGGATGGCGCTGTCTAAACCTACCCCCCTCCCAGCCGAATTCCAAAGGTCCCCACTGGCTGAAAAGGTTTAGTGACCCCTGGCCTAGGAAGTTTTTGCAAGATACGTTCTGTGCAATTCCCGCCTGCCCTTCTTGATGCTCAGCGTCTTTTCCCACTCAGAATGAGGAGGGGACAAGCAGTTTCATCTCACCTAAGTTGTCCTCGGACTCGCGGCAGGGTTGCAGGATTCCGAGAAAACCAGCTCAGCCCCGGAAGCGCGAGTGACAATCATTCCCTCGAGCTACTGGACACAGTTGATTTGGGCCTCATTTTTCCCTTTTTCCCCCTCCGGTAGGGATGAAGATGAGAGGCACGAAGCCCGAAGCCAACGGGATCCTCAGGGGGAGCCGTGTGGTAAGACGCCTCCCCCCGCCTTTCCTTCACCCTGGCGCATCCTCTCGCCCTTGCTCAGATTGTAAACCCGCTGGCCAGGATCCCTCATTTTGTGACCGTTGCGGTTAAAAATGCACCGCAAAACACCTGATCTGTTTATATCCGTGTCCCAGATTTAAAGTGGATGTCCTTCCACTGTTTAATTCAGGAGTGGCCAGACTGTGGCTTGGGAGCACGTGTGGCTCTTTCACTGTCAAGTCGGCAGGTTCAATAACGAGTCGTTGTTGATACAAAGAAACTAGTTTATTGATACTGGTACTGGATGGCAAAAGCCAGCATTGAAAGACTAAAGAGTATACCTTGATACATTGCATTTAAGGGGATACTTCTGAGGAATTCCTAAGGGGGGGGGGATTATGCAGGGTACATTCACACACTGATGTTACAAATTCGTTCTCAGGCCTGATGGCCTTGATCGTCTCGAGCTCTTGACTCCCTCCTGAGAGCCAGGCCTGAGAAGGTACAGATAAGGCTTTCACATCTTTCCATTTCAAAGCAAAGCTATCCACTACAGGAAGGAGGGGATGGGAAAGGTTTGAGCTAGCAGCATTTGGTTATACTTTGGTTCTACCCAGAATGCTCTCTGACTGAGCCAGAGTTTACAGACAGACTTGACATTCACACATATTGTGTGGCTCTCAAAGCCCCCGCCGCCCCATTGGCCTCCTTGGAAAAGGCATTTGTTGTCGTCGTTTGAGTGAGCAGATTTGTGACCACCTAATCTTACCACCACCAGTCCACTCAAGTCACCAACCGTCCACGTAGGCGAGTTGCTATAGTAAGACACAGTCCAACAACACTCTGTGTACTTAACTATATACAGGTTTATTTACAAATATACGAACCCCAGAGAGCACTGAGGTCAGCAGGGAAGAACCAGCTGACTATCCCTGGACCAAAGGAGGCCAAACTCCAAAACGCCCGTACACGGGCCTTCTCCATCGCAGCTCCACACCTATGGAACCAGCTCCCGGCAGAAGTGCGAGCCCTGCGGTGCCTTGACCAGTTCCGCAGGGCCTGCAAGACCACCCTTTTCAGGATGGCCTTTGCTGGCCGAGAGACCGCTGTCGGGTGACTTTCGCTATTATCATCTATAAATGGAATTAGCACCTGGAAATCTGTATAATACTTGGTTAACTGGAATGTTTTAAAGCTAATGCGATTTTAAACTCTGTATAATTTTATGAAAATGTTGTTAGCCGCCCTGAGCCCGCCTCGGCGGGGAGGGCGGGATGTAAATAAAATTTTATTATTGTTGTTATTATTATTAAATATACAGACTCTCCATCAAAGCGCTCCACCAGACATTCATATAGAGTAGTAGGTGCAGCTATGTAATCATAGCCTTACTTATATACAAAACCATTAGTCACTGTACCAATGAGCTTCCAGCGCTGAGTCATTCTGCACTCATCACCTTATTGTATCATCCACCTGGTTGGAACCAGTTCTTACTTGGCAGAGCCCTGCTAGAATACTGATGTCATCTATTATGACAGTGGCTGTCAGGTCCGCATGCTTCACTTGCCTCATGCCTTACTGAGCGTTTCATATGCTAACATTGGTCTCTTTAAGCCGAGCCAGCTGGCGATTTGGATCATGCATTTGAAGTTAAAGTTGCTTTCTTTCCACCTCTCCCTCCCTCCATCTATTTTCGTGGTTAAAACAATTTATTATAATGTAATATATTGTAATGGTATGTTATCATTTGTCATTAAATGTTAATACACATATATCACATTTTCTCCCCCCCACCCCTCCTTTTGGTGACCCCCCCGCAGTGCCTTCCCCCTTAACAAACATCTCCATATTACTATTCATTTTAGTTTGTTATAAGGTAATAAACTCTTATCGATTAAAGAATCTTTCTCTAAAAAGCCCAAAGATTATAATTATAATCCATCTTCATGGTAGTTCTTCTTAGTCGTTAGCAAGTAAACGAAAAAGTTATAATCCAATAATTCTATTTTTTTTAAACTGTAGTCCATATATAGTTTCTTTAAAGATTAACCATTGTCAAAGATCACCAAATGTCCTTTAACGTTCCATTGTTTTTCAATATATTTTTGAAACTTTCCCCACTCGTTTTTAAACTTCTCCAGATCTTGTTCTTTTAAGATTCTTGTAAGTTTGTCCATTTCACTCCCCTTTCATCTATTTTCCTTCCTTCCTTCCTTCCTTCCTTCCTTCCTTCCTTCCTTCCTTCCTTCCTTCCTTCCTTCCTTCCTTCCTTCCTTCCTTCCTTCCTTCCTTCCTTCCTTCCTTCCTTCCTTCCTTCCTTCCTTCCTTCCTTCCTTCCTTCCTTCCTTCCATCTCGTGGCTCTCAAACACATGATATTTTTTCTATGTGGCTCTTGTATTACGCCAGTTTGGCCACCCTTGGTTTAATTTAACTTCAGAAAGCAGTGGGGGCAAGGGAAAGGCAATTCAGATCTGGGCCACGTTGCTGACTTACCTCTTTCTCCCTTTTCAGGATGAAGACTTGAAATGGGTCGAAGAAAACATTCCCACTTCCATGGCCGACGTGTAGGTGTTTCGTTTACTAATTCTTGTCTCTCCCCTCCCCCCCCCACCAATTCAAATCCCCCTATTGTAAAAATCAACCCAAAGGGCATTTAAGACAAGAAATATACATGTTCAGGATCTGTCAACATGAGGGGTTGTTTTGTAGAAAAATAGGTGGTGGAGCTCATCCAGGGATTGTTATGCAGCTGCACCTACTATTCAGTGGACAAGGTGGGAAGGAGGAGGTGGAACTCTCAGAAAGGTTCAGGAGCTGTGCTCCTGTGAGCTCCTGCTGAATCTGAGGCCCAGTCAACATGTGAGATCCAGAAATAAAAACCAACGGACAACCAGAGGTGCCCATTCGGTTTCAGCCGTGAGCAGTTGGCTGCACTGGCCAAGACACAACGGAGATTCTTCCTATGTTGACTTCTCTTCTAGCAGTTAAAAGCACAGTTCCTATTAAGGACATAAGAAGAAGAGCCCTGCTGGATCAGACCACTGGTCTGTGGAGGGTAGCTTTCTTCGTTTGCAGTAAAAGAGCTAAATTTGAGTCCAGCGGTGCCTTAGAGACCAACAAGGTTCTTCGGGTATGAGCTTTTGAGGACATACAAAGTGCCCTGCTGGATCAGACCCAGTGATTCATCTGGTCCGGCACCCCGTCTCACGCAGTGGTCAGCCAGTTTCTCTGGAGGGCCAACAGCAGAGCAGAGAGGCCAAGGCCTTCAGAAGAATATCAGAAGAGCCCTGCTGGATCAGACCAGTGAGAGTCTATCTAGTCCAGCATCCTGTCTTAAATGGTGGCCAGCCAGTTCCTCCAGGGGGCCAGCCACAGGGCAGAGAGGCCAAGGCCTTCGTAAGAATATTAGAAGAGCCCTGCTGGATCAGGCCAGTGGTCCAGCTAGTCCAGCATCCTGTATCACCCAGTGGCTAGCCAGTTTCTCTGGAAAGCCAACAACAGAGCAGTGAGGCCTTCCCCTGAGAAGAACATCAGAATAGCCCTGTTGGATCCAAACAGTAGTACATCTAGTCCAGCATCCCGTCTCAGCAATCTGCCGGTTCCTCTGGACGGCCAACGACGGGGTATAGAGGCTGAGGGCTCCCCGTAATGTTGTCTCCTGGCTCTGGGATTCAGAGGATTAGCGTTTTGGAATGTGGAGGTTCCCTTCAGCCACCACGGCTAGTAGTCATTAATAGACTCATTCTCCACGAATCTAATCCCCTTTTAAAGCTGTTTGTTCCCGTGGTCATCACAATGTCCTTTGGCAGTGAGTTCCACATTTGAATCTCTCTGTACTCCAAGCAGACGCTCTGCCACTGAACTACAGCCTCTCCCCTTCTGGGCAACGCTCTAGGAAGCCCCGCCATCTCTGTAGTTAACACCATAGAGATTGGGGGTTTCCTAGAGTGTCATATTTCCTTTTGTCTGTCCTGAACCTCCTGCCCATCGGCTTCCTTGAATGCCCTCGAGTTCTAGACTTTGGGGAGAGGGAGAAGGCTTTTGTCAGTTCTCTCCGCCCCACGCATCATTTTATAAACCTCTATCATGCCCCCCCTCGCTTAGACATCTCTTTTCTAAGCCCTTTCTCAAGGGGAAGGGGTTCCAGTCCCCTCTATCATCTTTTACCTGTTGCGGATGTGAACCAAAAAGCCAAACTAATAATAATAATAATAACTTTATTTTTGTATCCCGCCCTCCCCCGCCAAAGGCGGGCTCAGGGCGGCTCACAGACATGGAATTCCATGATTCCCGGATTCTTTTTCTACTGGATTGTGCGATTGCAATAAAAAAGGCCAACGCTATGCTGAGAGTTTATTAGGAAGGGAATTGAAAACAAATCAGCCAGTATCGTGACGCCCTTGTATAAATCGATGATGTGGCTTCATTTGGAGTACTGTGTACAATTCCGGTCACCACACCTCAAAAAAGATACGGCATTGGGAGAAGCGCAGAAAATGGCAACTAGAATGATTAAAGGGCTGGAACACTTTCCCTATGAAGAAAGGTTAAAATGCTTGGGGCTCTTTTGCTTGGAGAAACGTCGACTGCGGGGTGACATGATAGAGGTTTACAAGATAATGCACGGGATGGAGAAAGCAGAGAAAGAAGTTCTTTTCTCCCTTTCCCACAATACGAGAATGCATGGACATTCAATGAAATTGCTGAGCAGTCGGGTTAGAATGGATAAAAGGAAGTCCTTCACCCAAAGGGTGATTAACATGTGGAATTCACTGCCACAGGAGGTGGTGGCAGCTGCCAGCATAGCCAGCTTCAAGAGGAGATTGGATAAGCATATGGAGCAGAGGTCCATCAGTGGCTATTAGCCACAGCGTATTGTTGGAACTCTCTGGGGCAAGTGATGCTCTGTATTCTTGGTGCTTGGGGAGCACAGTGAGAGGGCTTCTAGTGTCCTGGCCCTGCTGATGGACCTCCTGATGGGTTTTTTGGCCCATGAGTGTTGGACTGGAGGGGCCATTGGCCTGATCCAACATGGCTTCTCTTATGTTCTTCTGTGACACAGAGTATTGGACTGGAGGGGCCATTGGCCTGATCCAACATGGGTTCTCTTATGTTCTTCTGCGACACAGAGTGTTGGACTGGATGTGCCATTGGCCTGATCCAACATGGCTTCTCTTATGTTCTTCTGTGACACAGAGTGTTGGACTGGATGTGCCATTGGCCTGATCCAATATGGCTTCTCTTGTTCTTCTGTGACACAGAGTGTTGGACTGGATGGGCCATTGGCCTGACCCAACAGGGCTTCTCTTCTGTTCTTATGGATTGAGCCCTGAGAGAGAGGAGAGGCGACTCCTCAGTGCCACACCCCCTGTCTTCTCAGCCACCCAGAAGTCTCGGCTATATTTCAGCCTTGCTGATGTACCCAAAATTTTGAATACGCCCAGGGGTTGTTTTGTAGAAAAATAGGTGGGGGGTGCTCATTAGTATAACTCATTAGCATATGCTGTCCCCCCCCCCGGACCAAAAGCAACCCGATGCTAGAAAGGAGAGCCCCGGGCGAGTGAGGCCTGCTTGGACTGGCTAGAGATCCACCAGTCCAAGCTGGCCTCGCTCACCCGGGGCTCTCCTCGGCCGGCCACCCCCCCCCCCCCCAATCAAAAGGCCAGCAAGCCACGCACTGCCCAGAAGTACACAAGAGGTGGAGAAAGGGTGGTGTGGGCTTCTCCAGGGGTTAATGAGGGCTGCTGGGGGTGTGGCAAAGCCCTTGGTGGCTGGCTGCTCTCCTAATCCAGGGATTGTTATGCAGCTGCACCTCCTATTCAATGGACAAGGGAGGTGGGGAGGAGGAGGGGGAACCCTCAGAAAGGTTCAGGAGCTGCAGTCCTGTGAGCTCCTGCTGACTCCGAGGCCTGCGTACGCTATTAAAGGCCTCCTTGACTCAATTGCGCCCATTCACTGGTTGGAACTATGCCTTCTTGGGCTGATACGAGGGGAAAAGCCCCCTTGGAAACTTTTAGGAGGTGCTCGAAAGAGAATCGTACTTGCAAGAGCTTTGAACAGAGTCATTGCGTGCGTTTTATTAAGTGGGCAAGCGGGGATTGGGGTTTTTATTATTATTTTTAATTACGTACGGAGAGCTGCCTCGAGCCCGTAGGGAATTGTGGGATACGATTGTTCTAATAAATGTTTGTAATTGGCTTTACTCCTTTCTTTTTCTAGCGTGCTGCCCCCTTTGCTGGACTCTGATGAGGTGAGCCGCGCTTAATCCGGTTCCATTATTCTCGGTTGTTTTGTTTGCCCTGTTAATTCTAGGTGGGGTCGACCACGGCATCGCCAAGGGCCGCGAAGCGACTGAATTGTCTGAGCCAAGCAGAGTTGGGAGGGAGCTGCCGATGGGGGCAGGAAAGCCAGTTTTGTCTTGCACGGGGCTTTTTTGGTAGCAGGAACTCCTTTGCATATTAGGCCACACACCTCTGACGTAGCCAGTCCTCCTGGAGAAGACGACGACATTGGATTTATATTCCGCCCCCCACTCAGAGTCTCAGAGTGGCTCACAATCTCCTTTTTCTTCCTCCCCAACAACAGACACCCTGTGAGGTGGGTGAGGCTGAGAGAGCTCTCCCAGAAGCTGCCCTTTCAAGAACAACTCCTTAGAGAGCCATGGCTGACCCAAGGCCATTCCAGCAGCTGCAAGTGGAGGAGTGGGGAATTAAATCCGGTTCTCCCAGATCAGAGTCCGCACACTTAACCACTATGGCTGACCCAAGGCCATTCCAGCAGTTGTAAGTGGAAGAGTGAGGAATCAAACCCGGTTCTCCCAGATAAGAGTCCGCACACTTAACCACTATGGCTGACCCAAGGCCATTCCAGCAGCTGCAAGCGGAGGAGTGGGGAATCAAACCTGGTTCTCCCAGATCAGAATCCACACACTTAACCACTACACCAAACTGGCTCTCAGAGCTTACAGTAGACCCTGAACCAAGAGCCCTGTAAGCTCTTGGAGGATTGGCTACATTGGAGGATTGGGGGGGTGTGGCCTTAAATGCAAAGGAGCTCCTGCTAGAATCCCACCCCTGGTGACATATGAACCTATGAAGCTGCCTTCTACTGAATCAGACCCTCTTTGGTCCATCAGAGTCAGTCTTGTCTACTCAGACTGGTAGCGGTTCTCCAGGGTCTCAAGCTGAGGTTTTTCACGCCTACTTGCCTAGACCCTTTTTAGTTGGAGATGCCAGGGATTGAACCTGGGACCTTCTGCTTACCAAGCAGATGCTCTACCACTGAGCCACCGTACCTCCCCTAAATTGGATTGAGACTGCATTATTTAGCATGTGCGAAAACCCCCTAATTTTTGTCTCCTCTCCCCCCGCCCCCCTCTTTTTTTTTTTTAGGAAATAGTAACCACGAAGTTTGAAATGTCCAAGATGGAATGAAGTCAAGACTGCTAACCCAACTGCGCTCTCTTCCTGTTGGATTTTGTGCGGCGAAAGAGTGGCAAATGGTCACTTGGTTCCTTTTTACACACGCATATATATATAGATATATATATATATACACACACACACGTATATATATTTGTATATTGTTAAGAAGATTATTTTATTACCGTTTGCATTTCTGACTCTGAAGCTTCGGGGCTATTGCTGGGCGGGGAGTGCCACTCACTCCCACCAGCCACGAGAGGAATTCCGGAACGGCCACGCCTCCCGCCGGTGAGAAGGACAGCTCGATCCGACTAACCTCACTCCCCCTGCCGTCTCCCCGACCGCTTTTGGAACTAGCGTTTCCCCCAGCCGTTAACACGACAGCGGTTTTGTTAACATCAGTCCGGCCCCGTGCTTTCCGTTAGCGACTGCCCCCACGTTAGGTGGCGTGACAGTATTGGCAGCACGCGCGACTCTCAAGTTGAAAGGTGGAATTGGGTCCAGTGAAAGTGATTTCTCTCCTCCTTCCCAACCTGTTGGTGACTTGGAAGTGGTGTTTAGGGGCGGGGTGGGGGGGTGACCAAAAGGGTGTGTGTAAATACGTATGTGATTGTTACTGACATTTTCCGGTGGGGCTTTGGGGATGGTGGAAGGTCCGTCGGGGGCCAGGCCGAGGGGGATTTGTGCTTCTTGGAGAGGAATAAGCGTCCAGTCGCACGGCCAAGATGGTTATCGGGCAGCTGGCAAAATTCGCGAGGGACGAGGGCCTTGCTGCAAATGAGAACAGATTACTTATGAATGCCAGTGGGCTGTGGCGCGTACTTGGGAAGGGGAAGGTTCTGGGTTTGAATCCCCGTGACGGAAATCCCTTCAAAAACTGCTTCTCAAACCGTGCTGGGGGTGGAGGAAATCTTACAGAGAATCTGAGCTGCGAATGCACATCTGCTGGCATTTGGGGCCTGGCCGGGTGAGGTTGAGACGGGGGAAGTGAGAAATCGGTTCTCACCTGCGAACGCTGAAGCCTGCTACCCTTGAGTGTGTTTTTTCAGGTCGCAAGAACATTCTTCCTTCTCGCCCGCTCCATTTTTGGAGGGAATAACGTCAGATTTTTTTGGGGGGGGGAGGAGAGGGAATCCTTCCTACCCTTTTGTTTCAACCCTGTAATCTCTGAGCCTCCTCTGCAGTTTCAGCAGGAGAGAGAGACGCCGCTCAGCTCCGAACGCCTGCCGCGCTCAAGACCCAGCTCTGCCTTCGTTCACGCTTTTCTTTAAATTTCCACAAACTAAAATAGCGCATTCGATCAGAGCTGTGGCCTGAATTCTCCCAGAGGTGGGAGCTGCATCGGCAACAGCTGGCCTCCCCATACCTTCACACTTTTTTGCGCATTTTCACACTCGGGTACATTTCCTATGTCCTGGCGTGGTGCTTCGGAGGTGACCTAGATAATCGGTGGGGGATAGGAAGAGAGAAAAATCAGATTTCTTCTCCAGTAAACCTTTATTTATTTTGCAATTGTACATAATGTCTTCTCTCGGGGAGGAACTCCTGTGTGTATATGTGTGTGTGTGTATTACACAGTAATATTAAAAAAAGAAAAGAAAAAATTACGCTCTCTGCTTCAAGTGTACGCTTGGATTCTTTTTTCTTTTTCTTTTTTTGTGATCACCCAAGGCTTTTCGTAAGAGCCCCGTGGCGCAGAGTGGTAAAGCTGCAGTACAGCAGTCGGAGCCCTCTGCTCACGACTTGAGTTCGATCCCGGCGGAAGCTGGTTCAGGTAGCCGGCTCCAGGTTGACTTGGCCTTCCATCCTTCCGAGGTCGGTCAAAGGAGTCCCCAGCTTGCTGGGGGGAAAGTGTAGATGACTGGGGAAGGCAAGGGCAAACCACCCCGTAAAAAGTTTGCCGTGAAAACTTTGTGAAAGCAGCGTCACCCCAGAGTTGAAAACGACTGGTGCTTGCACAGGGGACTACCTTTACCTTTATTTATTTCATCTGTACAAGGATTCAGATTGGAAGGAGAGAAGATTTGTAGGAGCATCTCTGAGCATGCACAGAATACCTTTCTTTTGTTTAAGTGACCGCATCCTATCCCGGACAGTCGTCGTTGGCAATAGGGGGATTTTTGTCCTCCAGTGTTGCTTTGGGGATATCAAATTTCGGCAGTGAGAGAGAGGCTGTGAGGTTGGGGGGGGGGGCCTTTGGGGAAACAGGTTGAGAGCCCGTTAATCTAGCCATCCGTGTTGTTGCATGGCAGCCGCGGCCCTGTGTCCAGCTTCCTCCTGCTCTTTCTTCTTAGCCAACTGCTCCGCTGCCGCGTCGATGGCCGCTTCCACTATTTCTACCGCAGCCACGTAGATCAGGCGCTTTTGCTTCTCTTCTGGCCCTGTGGCGTCTGGCCACGGCGTGGCTCCGTCAGGCTCTGTGGGGCACGGCGGCTGCTGCCCTGTCAGACTTCCTGGAGATGAGCTGTTTCCCCCTGTCAAGTCCAGGGCGGCTACTTGAGTAGGCATAGAGATCAGACTGCCTTCAGAGCCTCTCTCTAACTCCCTGGAGGGGCAGGGCTCCAGCGGCACTGGCAGGTTCCTTTCCTGTGAGAAAGCCGGATAGGAGGTACCCACTTCCTCTAGTGTAGCAGTGCCAAAAAGGTAGGATGTGGCTACTACTCTTGTGCCATTTTCGGAGACGGCAGGTGGAAAGAGGCAACCGGCTCCGCTGGTTTTGTCTGGGGATGTATGCTCATTGGAGTGTTTAATCTCTCCAGGACTATCTGCCAAAATAGTCTCTTGTTTGTTCCCTTGTGTATCGGGATGGCTCCTTGTGGAAGCAACTGCCTTTTCTTCCACCTTCAGGCCTCCCAGCCCCTCGCTGTTCAACCATCCCCTCGTCGCCATGACCATCCCCTGTCCTCCGGGATTCTCAGCAAGTTCTGCCAAATCTTCCTCCGCAGAAAGTTCTGGCCAACACCCATCGTCTCCCTGCTCAGAACCTTCGTCTTCTGTGTCAGCACCCCCTGCCTCCAGCATCCTTCCCCCCGGAAAATAGCAAACCTCTGCTTGGATGCCTTCCAGTTCAGAAACAACATCAAGGATCGGATTGTCTTCGCAATATTCGTTTTCTTCTCGGATTGGCAGCTTGGGGACAGGTTTCAAGATGGCTTCCATCCTTCTATGGCTCTCCAGTCTATGCTGAGGTGTTCTGTTGGCTTCTTCGTCCTCTCGGGATCCACAAAGCTCATCTGCCACAGACGGAGGTGTCGAGGGCGGAGTTTTGTCCTCTACCGCAACGACATTGTTCTGTTGTTCTCTGATGGGTTCGTTTGCTCCGGAGGCTTCCAACTCCGCCGGCAGGGAAATAATCTTTTCTCCCGTGGCTTCTGGATTTCTCTTGTTCCCTGAGAGGATGGATCCTTTCTTTGCTCTGGCGGCTATCATGGTTCTGAATGTTCTCCATGGTTTGGCCAACCACGAGGCGTCTTGCTGAGGGACTGTTTCTGCTTTCTCTGGCTCAGCGAGTGAGCCAACCTCTTCTGGACTCTGCGTCTCAGCTCTGGGCTTCCACCTCAGCGGAGATTCCCCGTGAGGGTCTGCCGTTCTACTGAGGGCGGCGATGGGCCCACAGCGCGCTCTCTGAAGAGGTGACACCTCTGATCCGAGGGGCGATTTCTTCAGCTTAGAGTTAGTGGCCTTCAGACACCACAGTTTCCTCAGCAAGGAGGGGCCTGTTTTCTTTCGTGTGGAGTCCTCCTCGGTGTCCAAACTGAGGGCCTCTCTCTGTGTTGGTTTCCTGACGGCCTGAATGGGACTTTCATGGGTGGCTTCCATGCACAGACGGCTCCGGGAGACCACCATTCCCTGAGGAGAGTTGGCAGGCCCTTTTCTCTTCAGCCACAATGGGAGTTTCCTCTTTAAAAACCCTTTTCCAGAGGGAGAGCTCCCTCCAGCCTTGGGTTTGAACATTGGCCCTCCGGTCCCTGAAGTAGACTGGGAGACAGGCCAAATGGCTTGTTCCTTGACTCATGGGAGACGTGAGCTTGTTTTGATCACTACATGAGGTTGGATAGGCCTCTGTTATCTCTATGGTGGTCTGCATGTTTCCTTTCTTGGACTTCTGTCCAATTTTTTTCTTGGAAGAGAGACTTGAAGCTTTTCTTTCTTGGCTGCTGTTTCTGAATCTTCAATCTTGGCTACGCCCTATCCTCCACAGGTTCATTTTTTTTAAATGCCACCCAACTTTTTAAAAATCCAACTGAAGTTCCGACACTCGCCTAAAGTCTCCCAGATTCTGTTTTAACTTTCTTCAAAGGATTTCCCCCTTCCTGTGCTTTTCTCTGGCTGAAGTATTTGCATAATAACTTGGACCAGAAGAAGAATGGATTCTGAGGGCAAAAAGTCAAAAGCAGTTCATGATGATCTCGCAGGGCTTCCTAGAAAATGTGCACATAAACAAAAAATGAATAAAAATGATTGACTGAATTATTCTTGGATAATTTTAAACATTAGCTTAGATTGCCATTACAAACCCCTCCCCCTAAGCTAGGGATGTCGAACTCATTTTGTTATGAGGGCTGAATTTGACATAAATGAGACCTTGTCGGGCCGGGACTTGTGTGTACCTATTTAAGATTAGTAGCAGAGATATAAATGTTATAAATGACACAGACAAACACAATTAAATGTTTTTTAAATTAAAAAAAATCCTTAAAACGCGCTTAAGACTTTAGCACTCATTGGTCTTAAAGATGCTTTCTGTGTATTTCTCCCATGGGATCCAGGGAACTGGGCAAAGGAAGCTCTGGCTCTGTCCTTCCTTCCCCAGTGGACCAGGAGGGAGAGGAGCCTTAGCCAATAGAAGGAAGAGAGGCTTGACTCAGTAGCTCTGTGATTGAGAGAGCCTGACAAAGCAAGCTCTGCCTCCCCCTCCTCCTTCCCCAAGGGAGGAGCCTCAGCCAATGGAGAAAATAGAGGCTTTGCTCTGTAGCTCCTATGTGATTGAGCAAGTCTTGCAAAGCAAGCTGTGATGCCGAAGGAAGCAGATGACAGCTAGTCGCTCGGGGGCCTGATAAGAGCCCTCCGGGGGGAGGGGCTGATTTGGCCCCTGGGCCACATGTTTGACACTCCTGCCCTAAACTATACAATTAGTCAGTGACCTTTGTTTTCATCTACCTTGGAATATGGACTGTGGTTCAGTGGTAGAGCATCTTCCTGGCATACAGAATGTCTCAGGGTTCCATCCCCGGTCTTTCCAGTTAAACTAAAATGATTAAACTATATTGTACTTGGGTCATGTTACGAGAAGACAAGACCAGAAAAGGCATAAATGCTAGGAGAAGTTGCAGGCAACAGGAAAAGAGGAAGATTGACCAGAAGATAGGATTAGGGGAGGGACGGTGGCTCAGTGGTAGAGCATCTGCTTGGGAAGCAGAAGGTCCCAGGCTCAATCCCTGGCATCTCCAAAAAGGGTCCAGGCAAATAGGCATGAAAAACCTCAGCTTGAGACCCTGGAGAGCCGCTGCCAGTCTGAGTAGACAATACTGACTGATGGACCGAGGGTCTGATTCAGTATAAGGCAGCTTCATATGTTCATTAAGTCTGCCAAGGAGACCACAGTGGCCTTCAGTTTGCAAGACTAGAGCAAAGCTATGAAAGAGAAGATGTTTTGGAGGTAATTAATTCATAGGGTTGCCAGAAGTCTCAGAAATGGTGAGAAAGGCCTCAGCCTGAGACTCTGGAGAGTGCTGCCTGTCTGAGTAGACAGTATTGACCCTGATGGACAATATGATCTGATTCAATTCCCTTTGAAACGGAAGTGTCGACAGACATCCTAACATTCTTCTCGGAAGCTTTCTTCGGCCGCCGAAGCATCTTCTTCCAACTTCCTTCCCAGGCTGGCAAATCAAACTTCAAGTTGGGGGAAGGCACCTCAGGCCTGCTATAATCCACCTCTGGCTAAAAGGAAAGATTCAGGCAGGCAGCCATGTTGGCCTGAAGCAGCGGAACAAATTTCGCATCCAGTGGCCCATTTCAGACCGACAAAGCTTAATTCTGGGTGTAAGCTTTTTTTCTGTGCACGTATCCTTCTTAAATGGAGAAGCTCTTTCAAGGGGAAATGTTAAATACACTTTTCTGGCCATCCGATGCAATCCTAGTAGCAAATCAGCCTTCCACTTCTTTCCCTCCGAAACCCGCTCTTGTCAGTTGAAAAGCACCTCCCATGGAGCATCAAAGACCAGGGCCTGACAGGATTTCGTTGTGGCTATTAAACCCTCTTCGCTCATTTTTCCTCACAGCTGAAGCTCCTTCGCATTATGTGGGGGCGGATATTTGTTAAGAAGAAGAAGCAAAAGAAACCGCCCGCTGAGAGAATTTTTCCGCCGTTTAAAAAAAAAACGTGTGCAAATTTTGCCTCATACGTTTCTACTGATTCTGTCCTCTGCGGGGGGCTAATGTGAGAGGAAATCACCACAGGGAATGTGACGGAAGAAATGTCAAGACTTGCCCTGTACAAATGTCGTTGATTTCCTTCAACCCAATGTGTGAAATGGATACGAGAGACTGAGAGGACTTAAACACGAGGTTACGGTTGCCAAGCCCCGGGTGGGACCTGGAGATATCCCCTGGAACAACAGCTCATCTCCAGTCTACAGAGATTAGTTCCCCTGGAGAAGAAGATGGTGATATTGGATTTATACCCCACCCTCCATTCTGAATCTCAGAGCAGCTGACAATCTCCTTTCCCTTCCTCTCCCACAACAGACACCTTCTGAGGTGGGTGGGGCTGAGAGATCTCCCCCAGAAACCGTGCTTCCAAGGACAGTTCTGCGAGCGCTCTGACTGACCCAAGGCCATTCCAGCAGCTGCAGGTGGAGGAGTGGGGAATCAAACCCGGTTCTCCCAGATAAGAGTCTGTGCACTTCACCGCTACACCGAACTGGAGGAATGGATGCTTACAAGGGCGGACTCTAGGGCATCATGCCCCACTGAGGTCCCTGCCCCCCCCCAGCTGCATCTTCCACACGCTCCATGCCCAACTTTCCAGGAATTTCTCAAACCAAAGTTGCCAGCCCTAGAACAAGGGCTGAAGCCCCCCACCCTCTCCTTCAATGGATTTTCTGAGTATCTTCAGCTAGGTCAGACAAGAGAGAGAATGCTCTCGGCACTCCCCAGGTTTGCAATTAAATATGCAACATCTTCTGCTCTCGCTAACACATCTGATGTGTGAGGCGGACTTGGAAGATGGTTGAGTGCGTGTTTTGAAAAGCTCTTGATTTTTGCTCGCACCCCAGAACTGAGGGTGAAGATGAGCTCTGTCCGCAAGCAGCAGAGAGAGCCGACTTTGGCTTTCGTCTGGTGGTTTCCTGGTCTCCCTCTCTTGAAAAGCCACCGTGGCTTTGTGTTCCTGGCTCTAGGAGAAACCCCAAGGCGCTTGCCTAAAGAGGATCTGCTAAACGTCACTTTCTTCTCCAAGGCCGAGAACAGATGGTGCCCTCCAGCCTTCCTCTCATCACTTTCCTCGGTGTGTTTGCCATGGCCGCAGCCCTTGAGGCAGCAAAAAATGTTCCAAATGGGCACTCAGCATTCCAGATGTCATGGTGATGGGCAAAAAGAGATTGCTCAACCATCTTTGCACTGCTACTTAAACCGAGAGAGAGAAGGGCAGGTCTTGGGGTGGGCAGCGGAAAAGACAAGAGGCTTGGTGTTTGTGTTCAGCGGAGAATCAGGGAGATCTTAAAACGGGAACCAAGATTGTTTCTGAGCACAGGCAGAGTATTTTTATCTGAATAATCACAAACTGTCTGCCTGCGTTTTTGGATCATACAAAGGGTAGCTTCCAGCAAGATCCAGCACCTTTTTGGAACTGAAACGGGGAGGGAGAGAAGAGAGAATGAACATATGAAGCTGCCTTATACTGAATCAGACCCTGGGTCCATCAAAGTCAGTATCGTCTTCTCAGACTGGCAGCGGCTCTCCAGGGTCTTAAGCTGAGGTTTTTCACACTTATTTGCCTGGAGATGCCAGGGATTGAACCTGGGACCTTCTGCTTCCCAAGCAGATGCTCTGCCACTGAGCCACCCATTGAAGAAGATGATACTGGATTTATATCCTGCTCTAAACTCTTGAGTCTCAGAGCGGTCACAATCTCTTTACCTTCTCCCCCACAACAGTCACCCTGTGAGGTAGCTTGGGCTGAGAGAGCTCTCCCAGAAGCTGCCCTTTCAAGGACAGCTCTGTGAGAGCCATGGCTGACCCAAAGCCATTCCAGCATCTGCAAGTGGAGGAGCGAGGAATCAAACCTGGTTCTCCCAGATAAGAGTCCGCACACTTAACCGCTACACTAAACTGGGACCAAATTGCTTCCCCTACATATTATAAACCTGAATTGATTATTTAATTTAAAGAACCCACCGCTAGTTGGTCCTAAGCTCTCAAAAGTGCCTTGGTATCTCTACTCCATTCTTGAGCAAGTATTATAAAGGGTTTTTTTTTGGGGGGGGGGGTGTATTTAGCATTGCCAGCTTTTATTCCTGACTGGGCTTCTTTTCTATTTCTTGGCTCCATCATCAACCAAAAGGGAAACTGCAACCAAAAAAATCAGAAGGAGATGGAAACGGAGGAGGGCAGTCTCAAAAGAGCTACCGGAGATCCTTAAAGAACAGAGCGGCCAAACTTGCTTAACGTAAGAACCACATAGAATGAGTGTCAGATGTTTGAGAGCTGCAAGACAGGAATGTCAACGTTTTGAGCATTTGAGAGAAGGAAAGGAGGGAAGAAAACTAGATGGAGGAGGGAGAGATGGAAAGAAAGCAATTTTAACTTTCAATGCATTCTCCAAGCTGCTGACTGGCTTGGCGTGGAGAAGTGATTTAAAGAGAGAAGTGCCTTCGCCAAGCTGGCCAACAGGGCAGTGGCGACTTCGAGAGCCACGCGATATGTGTAAAAGAACCACGTGTGGCTCCCGAGCTGCAGTTTGGTCACCCCTACTTAAGAGTAAAGATGGCCCCAGCAACCAAGTTGAAGATACTTCATGCCCCAGTGTTCCCCGTTGCTATGCATGGGAGTGAAAGTTGGACAGTGAGGAAAGTTGAAAGAAAGAACATAAGAACATAAGAGAAGCCATGTTGGATCAGGCCAATGACTCATCCAGTCCAACACTCTGAATCACACAGGGGCCAAAAAACCCAAGTGCCATCAGGTGGTCCACCAGTGGGGCTAGAAGCCCTCCCACTGTGGCTTCCCCCAAGCACCAAGAAGACAGAGCATCACTGCCCCAGACATAAGAACATAAGAGAAGCCATGTTGGATCAGGCCAATGGCCCATCCAGTCCAACACTCTGTGTCACACAGAGAGCAAAAAATTCAGGTGCCATCAGGAGGTCCATCAGTGAGGCCAGGACACAAGAAGCCCTCCCATCCCCCAAGCACAAGAATGCAGAGCATCACTGCCCCGGACAGAGAGTTCCAACAATACGCTGTGGCTAATAGCCACTGATGGACCTCTGCTCCAGATACTTATCCAGTCTCCTCTTGAAGCTGGCTATGCTTGTAGCTGCCACCACCTCCTGTGGCAGTGAATTCCACATGTTAATCACCCTTTGGGTGAAGAAGGACTTCCTTTTATCCGATCTAAAGCGACTGCTCAGCAATTTCATCGAATGCCCACGAGTTCTTGTATTGTGAGAAAGGGAGAAAAGGACTTCTTTCTCTACCATCTCCATCCCATGCATAATCTTGTAAACCTCTCTCATGTCACCCCGCAGTCGACGTTTCTCCAAGCTAAAGAGCCCCAAGCGTTTTAACCTTTCGTTGTAGGGAAAGTGTTCCAAACCTTTAATCATTCTAGTTGCCTTTTTCTGGACTTTCCCCAATGCTGTAATATCTTTTTGGAGGTGCAGTGACCAGAATTGTACACAGTACTCCAAATGAGGCCACACCATCGATTTATACAGGAGCATTATGATACTGGTGAAAGAAAGTTGATTTCCTTTGAGATGTGGTGTTGAAGAAGAGTTTTGTGGGTACCGTGAGCTGCCAAAGAGACCAGGACATGGGTCCTAGATCCGATTGAGCCTGTGCTGTCCCTAGAAGCTAAAATGTCCAAACTGAGGCTATTGTATTTCAGTCCCATTCAGTGTTCCCTCTAAGCCATGGAGTCTCGGGAGCAAAAATTCTACTCTGTAAGCTACTGGCATCAAAAGTTGTGAGCCAAGGGCATTAAAGTTGTGAGCTCCTGCATACCTTAGTTTGCTCTGGGGCTATTTTTCCTGAGCTAAGATGGGAATGTGTGAGCCGGAGGCCAAAAATCTGTGAGCCAGCTCACACAAACTCCACTTAGAAGGGACACGGCTCCCATTGTGAGAAGGCAAGAGACATTGGAAAAACCAATAATGCTGGGAAAAGTGGAAGGCAAGAAGAATTACCTCAAACTATACAAGGAAATTTAATTTAGCAAGAGAGGTACAAGTTAAATTTATTCATGCCACAACATGTGAAAGAATTTTAAAGAAGGAAAGGAAAAGAAAAGGTTCCCTGTGCAAGCACCAGTCGTTTCCAACTCTGGGGTGACATTGCTTGCACAACGTTTTCACGGCAGACTTTTTGCGGAGTGGTTTGCCATTGCTTTCTCCAGTCATCTACGCTTCCCCCCCTCCAGCAAGCTGGGGCTCATTTGACCGACCTCAGAAGGATGGAAGGCTGCGTCGACCTCGAGCCGGCTACCTGAAAACCCAGCTTCCGCCAGGGATCGAACTCAGGTCGTGAGCAGAGCTTAGGACTGCAGCACCGCAGCTTTAACACTCTGCGCCACGGGGCTATTTCGCCTGGTAGACGTCACCCTTAAAGCTGCAGCTGTGTGTTCGATGGAGCTGGATCAGTTGAATGCCTATCCGGTGCCAGTTAGAAAGGCCAGGAACCCTTATGGAATCTTTCTGGGATTGGCAATCTTCCTTTGTTCCAATAAATGTGCACTAGATCTAAATGAGAATTGCCCTACAAGAACACCAGTAGGGGATGGAATGGAGAAGTGGTCAGAGAAGACTACTGAGGTGTGACCAGGCCTCGAATTCAACAGCTCACAGGAGCACAGCTCCTGAACCTTTCTGATGGTCCCCGCCTCTCCTCCTTTGTCTTGTCCATTGAATAGTAGGTGCAGCTGCATAACAATCCCTGGATGAGCTCCACCACCTATTTTTCTACAAAACGACTCCTGGGTGTGGTGCATTTCCCCTCCCTCTCTTTTACAGTTCAGTATCCCTCCCTTGAAGAGCCCCGTGGTGCAGAGTGGTAAAGCTGCAGTACTGCAGTCGGAGCCCTCTGCTCACGACCTGAGTTGGATCCCAGCGGAAGCTGGTTCAGGTAGCCGGCTCCAGGTTGACTCGGCCTTCCATCCTTCCGAGGTCGGTCAAAGGAGTCCCCAGCTTGCTGGGCGGGGGGGAAGTGTAGATGACCGGGGAAGGCAATGGCAAACCACCCCATCAAAAGTATCTTGTGAATACGTTGTGAAAGCAACGTCACCTCAGAGTTGGAAACAACTGGTGCTTGCACAGGGGGACTACCTTTACTTTTTTTTTTATCCCTCTCTTGAAGAAAAGGAAGCATCACAGATCGTTCCCGGCTAGAGACTGGAAGAACCTCTTATAGACTGACACCCCTCCGACCGCTATCTGGAAATCAAGATGTCTGGATTCAGTGCTGGATTAAACCCTGTGGAGGCCCCTAGGCAGTTGAAATCTTGGGGGGCCCCCCACAAATCATTTCGGAGTCTGAGCACCCGCCTCACTGCCCATGGCCCCCCCTGCAGCCTGCAGGCCCCTTCTCAAAAGCCCCTTGCACAAAGCTGCGGGGGAGAGGCAGAGAGAGGCAAACTTGGCGACGACGCCAGCGGCAGCCACACCGGGCAAGTCGGGCAAAGAGCGGCTCAACTGCTGGCTGCAGGTGCAAGCTGGGAGGGCTGCAAGCAGGGGGAGTACCGGGGGGAAAGCTGTCCTGGGACCCCTAAATCTGTCTGGATTCTGCCAATCTTTTGGCCGTCCACAAACTGCGCCGGTTGCCCGCGCATAACTAGTCCTCCGTCTGAGAGCTCAGTTTTGTTTCTTGAATGGAGGTGTGGGGCAGGAACCATGCTTCAGGGGGGAAGGGAGGGGACAGTTTGTGTCTAGGGGGTCTGGAAGGGGCAGAAATTTGGGGGATTGGGGAGGTCAAGAGACGTAGGAACTGGCAATCAGATTTCCTTCTTTGGGGGGGGGGGGAGAATTGTGGGAAGGTGGTAAGCTTTGCTTTTAGCCTTTTGGTTCCGGGAAGGCTACAGAGTCTAGTGATTGGGGGGAATCTAAGGTTAAGCCCTTCACCCCGAACCATGCATCCACTCATCTAGCGTTGCCAGCTCCTGGTCAAGAAATACCTGGAGATTTTGGAAGTGGGGCCTGAAGAGGGCAGGGGTTGGGGTTTAATACCCTAAAGCAGGGATGTCAGACATGTAGTTCAGGGGCCGAATCAGGCCCCCGGAGGGCTCCTATCTGGTCCCCAAGCAACTGGCTGTCATCTGCTTCCTTCTCCCTCTCTCTTGCTTGCTTCTTCATCACAGCTTGCTTTGCAAGGCTTGCTCAATCGCACAGCAGAGCTACAGAGCAAAGGCTCTCTTTTCTCCATTGGCTGAGGCTCCTCCCTTGAGGGATAGCTTGCTTTGCCAGGCTCTTTCAATTGCACAGCGGAGCTACTGAGCCAACCCCCTCTTCCTTCTGTTGGCTGAGGCTCCCCCTCCCCTCAGTCCCATGGGGAAGGAAGGAACGAGCCAGAGCTTCCTTTGCCCAGTTCCCAGGATCCCGTGGGAGAAATGCAAAGAAAGCATTTTTTAAGACCAATGAGTGCTAACGTTTTAAGCATGTTTTAAGGTTTTTAATATATACAGTATATATTTGTCTTTGTCTTTGTTCTTTGTTAGATTTATTTCTCTGCTACCTAATCTGCTACCACCAAACTGGAGAGCCAGTTTGGTGTAGTGGTTAAGTGTGCAGACTCTTATCTGGGAGAACCGGGTTTGATTCCCCACTCCTCCACTTGCACCCGCTGGAATGGCCTTGGGTCAGCCATAGCTCTGGCAGAGGTTGTCTTTGAAAGGGCAGCTGCTGTGAGAGCCCTCTCCAGCCCCATCCACCTCACAGGGTGTCTGTTGTGGGGGAGGAAGGTAAAGGAGATTCTGAGCTGCTCTGAGACTCTTCAGAGTATAGGGCGGAATATAAAGCCAATATCATCTTCTTAAATAGGTACACACATGGCCCAGCCTGACATGGCCTGGCCCAACAAGGTCTCATTTAGGTCAGACCCGGCCCTCATAACAAATGAGTTTGACACCCCTGCCCTAGAGCCCAACTTCCAACGCAGCCATTTCCTCCAGGCGAACTGGTCTCTGCCGTCTGGAGATCGGCTGTAATAGCAGGAGATCTCCAGCCACCCCCTGGAGTTTGGCAAACTCACAAATGCCCCCACGTCCATGTGACATGGTAGAAAGCCAGCCTGATCTAGCAAAGACATTCTCTGCTGGATCCTGAAATGATGCTCTTCTCTTCCCCCACCCCTCCCAGCATCCTCTGGGATCCCCCTATCCTGCACCTGTGCCCTTACTCCCCCCCCCCAACTCCCTCCACCTCCAGCCACCTTTACCTGTCTCCTGCCTTGGCCACGTTCATCCGAGTATCTTGCCTTCTTCCTTCCTTCCTTCCTCGCCTCTCCAAGCTGACCTGGCTGCAACCCTTCCGCAAAGACACCGAGAAGCAGGCGGCTCATCGCCTCTCCCCCCCCCCAACTGGTTACTACAGCAACCAGCCTGCTCAAGGGGCAAGGATGCAGCTGTGCAGAAAATTGGGGAGGGGGGGCGGGGGAGGAAGAGGAGAGACAGAGACAGACACGCACGCACACGGGCTTGCCTGGTTGGCTCTTCCTCCTTACCTGCTGGCTGGGTCTGCACAGCTGTCTCAACGCTCAAGGGGAGCCCTGGTTTTGGAAAGGGTGGCGCTGCGTCCCTAGGGGAGGTGGGGGTGGGATGGCAACGGCAGGAGGGCAGCGCAGCCCTCGCACACACTGAGAGGCTCGGGGCCCGCCCTAGACCGTCTGGCACCCTAGGCAAGGCGAAACTCTGGCGCTCCTCCTCTGCACTGGTAAAGTCACCTTCGTCATCTCCGTTCAGCGCCCCCCAAAGGCTGGCGCCCTAGGCAATAGCCTAGCTTGCCTAGTGGCCGGGCCGGCTTTGGAGAGGCTGCACGCCTGCATCTCCTGCACAGCTGTGGTCCCCCCCAGCCTCGGTCTTTCCCATCCATAAAATGGGTATGTTGCTGGAATTGTGAGATTTCCCCTCCCCCTCTTCATTCCCAGATTCCTGTGTTTTTGCAGCGGTTTCTGAAAAGCTGATGGGATGCCAGCTCCCCCCAGCCGTTGCGGGGCAATACAGGGGAGGCAGAGTTGCCCTCTCCATGTATATATATGGCGCAGAGTGGTAAAGCTGCAGTACTGCAGTCCTAAGCTTGGAAGCTGGGTTCAGGTCGCCGGCTCAAGGTTGACTCAGCCTTCCATCCTTCCGAGGTGGGTAAAAGGAGTACTCAGCTTGCTGAGGGGGAAAGTGTAGATCAGGGGTGGCCAACGGTAGCTCTCCAGATGTTTTTTGCCTACAACTCCCATCAGCCCCAGCCAGCATAGCCAATGGCTGGGACTGATGGGAGTTGTAAGCAAAAAACATCTGGAGAGCTACCGTTTGGCCACCCCTGGTGTAGATAACTGGGAAAGGCAATGGCAAAGCACCCCGTAAAAAGGTCTGCCTTGAAAACGTCACAATGCGATGTCGTCCCAGAGTCGGAAACGACTGGTGCTTGCAATGGGGACCACCTTTACCTTTTTATCTTATTTATTACTATCATCATTTTATTTGAGGCCAATAATCGTTTGTCCTGTACAATGTGCCCTTGCCATCTGTGATGCATTTAACTGTTGTTTTATTTGCTCCTGTCTGGTTTAATTTTAATGTATTGTTTTCACTTTGATTTGCAGGTTTTATTGGAGGGTTTGTTATTAGCAGAGCTTTTTTTTTGTAGCAAGAACTCCTTCGCATATTAGGCCACGCACCCCTGATGTAGCCAATCCTGGAGTTTACAGCGGGCCCTGTAAGAAGAGCCCTGTAAGCTCTTGGAGGATTGGTTACATCAGGGGTGTGTGGCCCAGGGGTGAAATTCTAGCAGGAACTCCTTTGCATATTAGGCCACACACCCCTGATGTAGCCAATCCTCTTGGAGCTTACAGCAGGCCTTGGAAGAAGAGCCCTGTAAGCTCTTGGAAGGTTGGCTACAACAGGGAGGTGTGGCCTAATATGCAAAGGAGTTCCTGCTACACAAAAAAAGCCCTGGTTATTAGTATATGTTATGATCCACCCTGAGCCCATGGGAAAGGGAGGAATATAAGCCTACCAAATAAATAATTTTTTAAAAGGTAAAGGTAGTCCTCTGTGCAAGCACGAGTCATTTCCGACTCTAGGGTGACGTTGCTTTCACAGTGTTTTCATGGCAGACTTTTTACAGAGTGGCTTGCAATTGCCTTTCCCCCCAGCTGAAAATGAGCTGAAATTCAAAGGGATCCCCAGGTCCCACCTGGAGGCTGGCATCCCCTTCTGATGTTAAAGGATTTTTAAACGGGGAGGTAATCGTTGTCAATGTTTTCAAATGTTTAAACTTAGAACATGGGCATATTGTATTTCCAAAGCAGGCTTAAAGACGGAGGGGGGGGGGCATTCTCAGTTTGTTCGGTGTAGTGGTTAAGTGTGCGGAGTCTTATCTGGGAGAACCGGGTTTGATTCCCCACTCCTCCACTTGCACCTGCTGGCATGTTCTTGGGTCAGCCATAGCTCTGGAAGAGGTTGTCCTTGAAAGAGCAGCTGCTGTGAGAGCCCTCTCCAGCCCCACCCACCTCACAGGGTGTCTTTTGTGGGGGAGGAAGGTAAAGGAGATTGTGAGCCGCTCTGAGACTCTTTGGAGTGGAGGGCGGGATATAAATCCAATATCTTCATCTACCTCACAGGGTGTCTGTTGTGGGGGAGGAAGGGAAAGGAGATTGTGAGCCGCTCTGAGACTCTTCGGAGTGGAGGGCGGGATATAAATCCAATATCTTCATCTACCTCACAGGGTGTCTGTTGTGGGGGGGAATGTAAAGGAGATTGTGAGCCGCTCTGAGACTCTTCGGAGTGGAGGGCGGGATATAAATCCAATATCATCATCTTCTTCTTCATCATCCACACATCAGAGATTCCAAGCCCTAGGGGGGGGAACCTATTTGTAGTACTGGTGCTACTGGATTTGAACCTTGCTCTTCAGTTTGTGGTACAAGATCGAGCTTCACACCTGCGCGCCTGTCATAAATGCAAGGACAACCTCGCCTCTTATTATTATTTTTTTTAAAAAAAAAATCGATTTCAAATACGTTAAATAAGCAGCAGTTAAAATGAAGGCACCAGTCACCGACGTTTAGCTAAAACCCACACATATGCAAGGAAGCCAACAGACATGGCCAATCGGCCCCCAAACGCAACCCACAGGTGTAGAACGGGGATGGCCAAAGGCCCATAACAAGTTTGCTCCTCTCTGTTCAGGGCAAGCAGTTAGAACCTGCGCAACTCATGGCCACAAGACGATGTACAAACAACTTGGAGAGATGCTTAAAAAAAAAAGGTCAAAAATTCATGGAAGAGGAGACAGTAACTGCCCCCGGCTGAAATTAAGAATGGATCCAATATTCCTCCGCGCACCAGATGGCGACGTGCCCCATCTCCGAGGGCAGAAGCAGACATAAAAAGCCAATCGCTGGCAGCCCTGATTTGCATCAAAGTCCTGCACAAAAGGGAGATGGTGTTTAACCCTTTAAACGTTTGCTGTGAGCTCTCCTGCTCTGCTATTCGTATTTTAAAATATTCATATTTTATAGGAAAACAGACGCCTTTAAAAAGCACATTTCCCCTCCCCCCCCTTTCAAGATGCTAATGATGAAGCAGCATGCCCGGGTCAGCGGCAAAAACGAGTGGAGTTTGAAAAGAGAAATCTCCTTTCCCTTCTCCACGTGGCCCCAGTGCAAATTGAGGCGTCACAAGCCGGCAGTTTATAGCTGGAGGCAGGGGTCGTTTTGTAGAAAAATAGGTGGTGGAGCTCATTAGCATAACTCATTAGCATATGCTGCCCCCCCCCAGCAAAAAGCAACCCGATGCAAGAAAGGAGAGCCCCGGGCTAGTGAGGCCTGCTTGGGCTGGCTAGAGATCCAGCCAGCCCAAGCAGGCCTCACTCGCCTGGGGCTCTCCTGCTCACCCCAATCAAAAGGCCAGCAAGCCACCCGACACCCAAAATCACGTAAGAAGTGGAGAAAGGGTGGCATGGGCTTCTCCAAGGGCTGCTGGGGGTGTGGCAAAGCCCCTGGCGGCTGGCTGGCTGCCCATTCTCCTAATCCAGGGATTGTTATGCAGCTGCACCTCCTATTCAATGGACAATGCGGGTGGGGAGGAGGAGGGGGAACCCTCAGAAAGGTTCAGGAGCTGCACTCCCGTGAGCTCCTGCTGAATTCAAAGCCTGGTTGAAGGAGCCCAGGAGGAGATCTGTGGTCGCTTTTCTTTCTTCTTCCAAGCTGATGTAATCTAACCGGAGAAGCGACTTCTGGAATCTGTGTCTAAAGCCCTTGCAATTTCCTTCCCCAGAAGAGATGCCAGTTTGGTGTAGCGGTGAAGTGCACGGACTCTTATCTGGGAGAACCGGGTTTGATTCCCCACTCCTCCACTTGCAGCTGCTGGAATGGCCTTGGGACAGCCATAGCTCTGGCGGAGTCGTCCTTGAAAGGGCAGCTGCTGGGAGAGCTCTCTCAGCACCACCTACCTCACAGGGTGCCTGTCATGGGGGAGGAAGATAAAGGAGATTGTGAGCCTCTCTGAGTGAAGGGCGGAATATAAATCCAATGTCGTCATCTTTTAGAAGACGACTCGCTATTCCATGGCTCTCGCTAAGTAGGTGGTGGCCCGTTGATGTGTTTTAGCACCAGGTGGAATGATCGGGTGTAGCCATTGGTCCGCAGGCAGGAGGGGTCCGCTAGGGACAGGACACAAGCACTGGCGAGTAGGAGGAGAAGCAACAGGCCGACGGTGGAGAGCATCAGTCGGTTTAACAGGGTGGGGATTCTGGGAAACTGCTGGGAGTGGGCGGAGATTCCCAAGGGCTGTGGCAGGTCGTATCTGGAAGGAGAAAAGAGACAAGCTTCAGTTACGGGAGGGTAGATTTTGGCTGAGCTGGGAGAGGAACTTCCTACCAGGAAGAGCGGTTTGAACTTTAAATACAAGTTGATGGGGTGTGAACTGGCAGAGACTGACCAAAAGAGAGATCTTGGGGTCGTGGTAGAGAACTCACTGAAAATGTCGAGTCAGTGTGTGACTGCAATTAAAAAGACCAATGCCATGCTGGGAATTATCAGGAAGGGAACTGAAAACAAATCAGCCAGTATCATAATGCCCCTGTATAAATCGATGGTGCGGCCTCATTTGGAGCACTGTGTTCAATTCTGGTCGTCGCACCTCCGAAAGGATATTATAGCATTGGGGAAAATCCAGAAAAGTGCAACTAAAATGATTCAAGGGTTGGAACACTTTCTCTGTGAAGAAAGATAAAAATGCTTGGGGCTCTTTAGCCTGGAGAAACGTCGACTGAGGGGTAACATGATAGAGGTTGACAAGATGATGCATGGGATGGAGAAGGTAGAGAAGGAAGCCCTTTTCTTCCTTTCTCACAATACGAGAACTCATGGGCACTCAGTGAAATTGCTGAACAGTTGGGTTAGAGCGAATAAAAGGAAGTCTTTCTTCCCCCAAAGGGTGATTAGCACATGGAATTCACTGCCACAGGAGGTCGTGATGGCTGCCAGCATTTCTTCCTTTCTCACAGTACGAGAACTCGTGGACATTCAATGAAATGGATGAGCAGTCGGGTTAGAACGGATAAAAGGAAGTCCTTTTTCATCCAAAGGGTGGTTAACACGTGGGATTCACTGCCACAGGAGGTTGTGACAGCTGCCAGCATAGGCAGCTTCAAGAGGGGATAGGATAAACATCTGGAGCAGAGATCCATCAGTGGCTATTAGCCACAGGATATTGATGGAATTCTCTGCCTGGGGCAGTGATGCTCTGTATTATTGGTGCTTGGGGGGGGGGCACAGTGGGAGGGCATCTAGCCCCACTCGTGGACCTCCTGATGGCACTTGGGGTTTTATTGGCCACTGTATGACACAGAGTGTTGGACTGGATGGGCCATTGGCCTGAACCAACATGGCTCCCCTTATGTTTTTATGTGACACAGTGTTGGACTGGATGGGCCATTGGCCTGATCCAACATGGCTTCTCTTATGTTCTTATGTGACACAGAGTGTTGGACTGGATGGGCCATTGGCCTGATCCAACATGGCTTCTCTTATGTTCTTATGTGACACAGAGTGTTGGACTGGATGGGCCATTGGCCTGATCCAACATGGCTTCTCTTAGGTTCTTATGTAACACAGAGTGTTGGACTGGATGGGCCATTGGCCTGATCCAACATGGCTTCTCTTATGTTCTTATGTGACACAGTGTTGGACTGGATGGGCCATTGGCCTGATCCAACATGGCTTCTCTTATGTTCTTATGTGACACAGAGTGTTGGACTGGATGGGCCACTGGCCTGATCCAACATGGCTTCTCTTATGTTCTTATGTGACACAGAGTGTTGGACTGGATGGGCCATTGGCCTGATCCAACATGGCTTCTCTTAGGTTCTTATGTGACACAGAGTGTTGGACTGGATGGGCCATTGGCCTGATCCAACATGGCTTCTCTTAGGTTCTTATGTGACACAGTGTTGGACTGGATGGGCCATTGGCCTGATCCAACATGGCTTCTCTTAGGTTCTTATGTGACACAGAGTGTTGGACTGGATGGGCCACTGGCCTGATCCAACAGGGCTTCTCTTATGTTCTTATGTGACACAGAGTGTTGGACTGGATGGGCCATTGGCCTGATCCAACATGGCTTCTCTTATGTTCTTATGTGACACAGTGTTGGACTGGATGGGCCATTGGCCTGATCCAACATGGCTTCTCTTATGTTCTTATGTGACACAGAGTGTTGGACTGGATGGGCCACTGGCCTGATCCAACATGGCTTCTCTTATGTTCTTATGTGACACAGTGTTGGGACTGGATGGGCCATTGGCCTGATCCAACATGGCTTCTCTTAGGTTCTTATGTGACACAGAGTGTTGGACTGGATGGGCCATTGGCCTGATCCAACATGGCTCCTCTTATGTTCTTATGAACAAGGAAACAATTCCTTGGGGGAAAGGGGGGGGAACGGCTCACCATTGCTGGAGACTGCAGACAGTTGTCTGTCAGGGATGGTTTTTAGCTTTGGAACAGACACCTCATCCCCAACCCTTTTTTCTAGCAATCGATGCAATATTACACTGGTTTACATCCATCATAAACACCTGCAGTTAAATCTGCAGAGAATTGCTGGAGGATCAAATCAACCACTAGAGGGAGCCAAACGCATGTGGAACAGTGGGGGGGGGGGCGATTCCGAAAAACCAGGATCTTACAAGCAAGGGAAATTAGAAAGCAGAAAAGCCCCAGCTACTAAAATGTGAAACAGAAATATTTTAAAAAAATACAAAGACTGCATTCTGGGGAGTTCCCTTACCCCTTTTCAATGGTGACTACGATTTCTCCCGAGCAGGAATCCGTCTGTTTCTTCTTGTAACTCTACAAACAGATGCACAGCAAAAAAGAAAAGAGGGAGTGAGAACTGAAATTCCCTTCACCAAACACTATTTTGCAGTAAAGCAAATCCAAGCAGAGACACGGGCTTCCCTAGGAGGGATCCAGCCCAAACATCCCACTGAGTTTGATTCATTTATACCCTGAGCCTGTCTCCTCAATAGGGACCCAAAGCAGTTTAAACATTCTCCTCTGTTTTATCCTCACAACAACCCTGTGAGGTAGGCTACTTAGAATCTGGAGAAGGCAGAGAAAGAAGTACTTTTCTCCCTTTCTCGTAGACACTCAATGAAATTGCGGAGCAGTCGGGTTAGAACAGGTAAAAGGAAGTCCTTCTTCACCCAAAGGGGGATTAACAGGTGGAACTCACTGCCACAGGAGGTGGCGGCGGCTGCAAGCATAGCCAGCTTCCAGAGGGGATTGGATCAACAACTGGAGCAGAGGTCCATCAGTGGCTATTAGCCATAAGATATAAGTGGAACTCTCTGTTTGGGGCAGTGATGCTCTGTATGCTTGTGCTTGGGGGGGGCACAGTGGGAGGGCTTCTTGGCCCCACTGATGGACTTCCTGATGGCACCTGGGTTTTTTGGCCACTGTGTGACACAGAGTGTTGGACTGGATGGGCCATTGGCCTGATCCAACAGGGCTTCTCTTATGTTCTTCTGTGACACAGAGTGTTGGACTGGATGGGCCACTGGCCTGATCCAACATGGCTTCTCTTATGTGACACAGAGTGTTGGACTGGATGGGCCACTGGCCTGATCCAACAGGGCTTCTCTTATGTTCTTCTGTGAGTCAGAGTGTTGGACTGAAGGGGCCATGGGCCTGATCCAACATGGCTTCTCTTATGTAATCTCTCAAACCCGGCGGAAGCTTGACTTGGTTTTAATTTTTCTCTGTAGCCCCCGAGGGATTTAAGCCAAAAGCCCTCATGCCTGGATTCTGGGATTATCCCGCCTCTGTCTACTCACCTGCCCAGCCTGGGAGACGGGGGTTGCCCAGGATTTCTTCTTTATCCGCTGCTGGCGTTTCTGTCGCTCCACTCGCTGACCCTTTCTCTGGGATTCCACAGGGAACGGCAAGCCGGGGGCAGGTGGAGGAATACCTCCGAACGATCTCGCAACCTGCAGCGTAAATGAATAGACACGGTGCAGAGGCCAAGTTTCTAACATAGCAAAGATGCGCTTTCCATCATGCGTTCAAGAAATGGTCCGTGGTGTCCTGTACAGCAGCGGTGGCCAAACCACGGCTCATGAGCTGCGTGTTGCTCTTTCAAATATATTGTGTGGTTCTCGAAGTCCACCCTGTTAGCCAGCTTGGAGGAGGCGTCTGTCTCTTTAAATAAGTTCGCCAAGCCAAGTTCTCCAAGCCAAGCCAGCCAGTGGCTTGGAGAAGACATTTCAAGTAAAGTTGCTTTCTTTCCACCTCTCCCTCCCTCTTCCCTTGCCCATCTATCTCCTTCCTTCCTTCCTTGGTCACCTCTGTTGTAGAGCCACTAGGAACACGTCCATTTCGCTTACCTGTTCTGTTTCCAGCTTCTCCCAGTGGGTCTGGCCCAGCCAGCTCTCAATACGTCTGGGGTCGAAGCTCATCGGTTCTGCCTGGCGGCCGGTTCCCTTCCCCCATGGAAAGGCTGAGGGATGCAGGTGCTGTCCCTTCTCCAGGTACTCCAAGGGGGACTCTCCTATAAGGCAGTCAGGAGACACACACTTGTGTTTCAAATCCAAGCTGGAAAATTACACCTTTAAGCTCCAGAAGTTGACAGCCCTACAACACTGGCTGACAAGAATCACCCACAGAGGAGGACGTTGTTTTCGGACAGATATTAACTTCTAAGCACATCGACAGGTGGACATCAGAAGAGCCCTGCTGGATCAGACCAGGGAGGGTCCATGTAGTCCCGCCTCTTGTCTCACACAATGGCCAACCAGTTTCTCTGGAGGGACAACAACAGGGCAGAGAGACCAAGGCCTTCCCCTGAGAATAACCTCAGAAGAGCCCTGCTGGATCAGACCAGTGAGGGTCCATCTAGTCCAGCCTCCTGTCTCACACAGTGGTCACCCAGTTCCTCTGGAGGGCCACCAACAGGGCAGAGAGGCCGAGGCCTTCATAAGAACATCAGAAGAGCCCTGTTGGATCAGACCAGTGAGGATCCATCAAGTCCAGTCTCCTGTCTCACACAGGGGCCAGCCAGTTCCTCTGGAGGGCCAACAACAGGGCAGAGAGGCCGAGGCCTTCCCCTGAAAAGAACATCAGAAGAGCCCTGCTGGATCAGACCAGTGAGGGTCCATCTAGTCCAGCATCTTGTCTCACATGGTGGCCAGCCAGTTCCGCTGGAGGTCCAACAACAGGGCAGAGAGGTTGAGGTCTTCCTTGATGTTGCCTCCTGGCTCTAAGAATCAGAGGTTTAGTGCCTCTGAATGTGGAAGTTCCCCTCAGTCACCATAGCTAGTAGACATTGTTAGACCTTATTCTTCATGGATCTATTTAATTTTCAAGTGGTTTATTCCTGTAGCTCTCACGACCTCCTCTCTGGCAGTGAATTCCACATTTTAATCCCTCTCTGTGTAAAGAAGCATTCCCTTTCGCCCGTCCTGAACCTCCTGCCCTCAAGTTCGTCTTTGGGGAGAGGGAGATGAATTTCTTTTTGTCCACTCTCTCCACCCTGTGGATAATTTCACAAACCTTGATCACATTCCCCCTTTGTCGTCTCTTTCCTAAACGGAGAAGTCCCCGCCTCCTCAGCCTTTCCTCATAGGAAGGTGTGCCAAACCCCTTGTAGGCTTGCCAACCTCCAGGCGGAAGCCGGTGGTCAGAATTTCAACCACTCTCCAGACAACAGATCAGTTCCCCCGAAGAAAAATGGCTGTTTTGGAGTGTGAGGCCTGTGGCATTACATTACTGATGAATAGGGCCGCTAAGCTCCCGGGCCGGTGAAGGGAACCTCTCCCAACACTGCTGCCATAATGACGTCACCCACAAGTGACATCATCGTGCCGGCAATGTCACACGCAGGTCACTCTAGGCGTTTCCGGGAATACTCTATGGTTTTTTCCGGACGCTCTAGTAATAGGCACCATAGAGTTTTCCCTCCCAAAATGCTAGTGTCTGGGGAAACCATAGAGTTTCCCCGAAAACTCCTAGAGTGGCTGGCACACAACGTCGCCGGCGCGATGACGTCGCTTGTGGGTGACATCATCGTGCCCCGTGCATGAAAGAAGTCCTCCGCCGGCAGCTGCAGGAGACTTGGCAATTCTACTGCTGAGCTCCCTCTGCTCCCCAAATCCTGCTATTTCCAGTCTTCGTTCCCAGAATCTCCAGGGATTTCCCAACCAAGAGCACCATTCCCTTATGCCCCAAATTTACCCGCCAGTTGTTTTGTTTTGAAACGGAACAGAACTCCCAGGAAGATAAAATGGGCTTACTTACTAGAATGGCCGAGTTGTACTTCCTTGGGCATCTGGTCTGCTGAAGAGCAATTATACTGCTCCAACTCTTCCTGGAGGCCATTTCGTCCCTGCGAAGTCACCAGAACAATTTTTCTTTTTAAATAAAAGTCCCAAGCAATGGAGGCTATTCCTATTGTTTGTCCAAAACATTTTGCAAACTCTAAAATCTGCACCTGTGCTGAAAGCTCCGACACCAGTTGGTGGGTCGTTTTGTTTCCTCCAAAGAAGAATGAAAAAAATATGGATCTTTCAATAAATTTATGGAGGATGGAAGCAGTGGATATGGAAGCACAAGAAAAACCTCCATGTTCAGAAGCAACTTACATTTCAATACTCCAGGGGTGGCCAACGGTAGCTCTCCAGATGTGTTTTGCCTACAACTCCCATCAGCCCCAGCCAGCATGGCTGATGGGAGTTGTAGGCAAAAGACATCTGGAGAGCTCCAGTTGGCCACCCCTGCAATACTAGAGAAGAGGCTAGAGCTGCCACGCCCCCAGTCTGGGCAGGGGTTCTCCCACCCAAGAGGTTCCCAACCACCCGGCCCACACTGGACCGATGGGGGGAACCTCCCCTGACATCGCCGGCGTGATGACATCACCCATGAGTAACGTTATCGCGCCAGCGATGTCGTGTGCCAGCCACTCTAGGAATTTCTGGGGAAACTCTGTGGTTTTTCCAGACACTCTAGGAATTTTGGGGGGACTCTATGGTACAATAGGTGCCATAGAGTTCCCCTCCCAAAATGCTAGAGTGTCTGGGAAACCCATAGAGTTTCCCCAGAAACCCCTAGAGCGGCCGGCATGTGACGTCTCCAGCATGATGACATCACTCTTGGGTGACGTCATCACGCCAGCGATGTCGTGTGCCAGCCACTCTAGGAATTTCTGGGGAAACTCTGTTGTTTTCCCAGACACTCTAGCAATTTGGGGGGAACTCTATGGTACAATAGGTGCCATAGAGTTTCCCCTCCCAAAATGCTAGAGCGTCTGGGAAAACCATAGAGTTTTCCCAGAAACGCCTAGAGCGGCCGGCACGTGACGTCTCCAGCGTGATGGCATCACTCTTGGGTGACGTCATTGTGCAAAGCATGCGCAAATAAGTTCCCCGCCAGAGGCTCGCAGGGGGGAAGAGATTTGGCAACTCTAGAGGGGAGAGAATAGAGGAATGTTTATGGCTCTTCAATTGGGCCTTCCCACCCATATTGGAAGAAAAAACAGAGTCAGTATTGCAATAATTTAATCCATTGATACCCTGAAATATATGTTAAAAGCAATAACATTTTGACAGCAAAACTATTCCGCCTCCATCTAATTCCACAGGCTTTAAACACACACATGCCGTTCCGCGCCGACGGAGGCGAAGTAGTACATTCAATTTTGTAAAATCCCATCTGGGCTTATTCCTCCGCTAGAGGAGCTAAGTCACACCTTCTGTTTTAGCACAACTGGCAACATTCATTGCCTTGCAGAGGGCTAAGATCTCGTGAGGAGCTCTGCTTCCATTGATGGGTGTAAGTGAGGCTGGCAACAATGGCCTTCCAGAAGGCAATGCTTCAACGCAGAAAGCGGCGGGGAGGGGGGATCCTTTAGCCATCAATAAGAGTTTTTTATTTGGGAAGACAAGATGAAAACAAACCAGATTCTAAAATGCTAGGCGTCTCCCATAGGGTGGGAGAGGTGGCAGCTAGTCTAAAGATTAGGCAAGGAACGAAGTAGAAAATAAGAACTGGTCAACTAAGATTTCTCCTTCAGGTAGGCTTAACATAAGAATGTAAAAAGAGCCCTGCTGGATCAGACGTGTGGTCCATGTAGTCCAGCATCCCATCTCAAACAGGGGCCAACCAGTTCCTCTGGAGGACATAGAGCAGGGGTGTCAAACATGCAGTTCAGGGGCCAAATCAGCCCCCCAGAGGGCTCCTATCAGGCTCCTGAGCAACTGGCTGTCATCTGCTTCCTTCTCCCTCTCTCTTACTTCCTTCTGTGTAACAGCTTGCTTTGCAAGGCTTGCTCAATCGCACAGGAGCTACAGAGCAAAACCTCTCTTTTCTCCATTGACTGAGACTCCTCCCTTGGGGAGGAATAGCTTACTTTGTCAAACTCTCTCAATTGCACAGCAAAGCTAGTGAGCCAAGCCTCTCTTCCTTCTATTGGCTGAGGCTCCTCCCAGTCTCCTGGGAATGGAAGGAAAGAGCCAGAGCTTCCTTTGCCCAGTTCCCTGGTTCCCATGGGAGAAATACAAAGAGAGCATCTTTAAGACCAATGAGTGATAATGTTTTAAGTTTATATAAATATGTGTGTGTGTGTGTGTGTGTGTGTTTGTCTGTGTTCTTTGTTAGATTTATATCTCTGCTACCTAATCATAAATAGGTACACACGTGGCCCGGCCTGACATGGCTCGGCCCAACCTGACACGGCTCGGCCTAACAAGGTCTCATTTATGTCAGATCCGACCCTCATAACAAATAAGTTCGACACCCTTGGCATAGAGGCTGAGGCCTTCATAAGAAATCAGAAGAGTCCTGCTGAATCAGACCAGGGAGGGTCCATCTAGTCCAGCCTCCTGGCTCAAGCTACAGCCAACCAGTTCCTCTGGAGGGCCAACAACAGGGCAGAGAGGCTGAGGCCTTCATAAGAACATCAGAAGAGCCCTGCTGGGTCAGACCAGAGAGGGTCCATCTAGTCCAGTCTCCTGTCTCACACAATGACCAACCAGTTCCTCTGGAGGACCAACAACAGGGCAGAGAAGCCGAGGCCTTCCCCTGAGAAGAACATCAGAAGAGCCCTGCTGGATCAGACCAGTGAGGGTCCATCCAGTCCAGCCTACTGCCTCACACAATGGCCGACCAGTTCCTCTGGAGGACCAACAACAGGGCAGAGAGGCTGAGGCCTTCCCTGAGAAGAACATCAGAAGAGCCCTGCTGGATCAGACCAGTGAGGGTCCATCTAATCCAGCATCCTGCCTCACACAATGGCCGACCAGTTCCTCTGGAGGGCCAACAACAGGGCAGGGAGGCTGAGGCCTTCCCCTGAGAAGAACATCAGAAGAGCCCTGCTGAATCAGACCAGTGAGGGTCCATCTAGTCCAGCCTACTGCCTCACACAATGGCCAACCAGTTTATCTGGAGGGCCAACAACAGGGCAGAGAGGCTGAGGCCTTCCCCTGAGAAGAACCTCAGAAGAGCCCTGCTGGATCAGACCAGTGAGGGTCCATCCAGTCCAGCCTACTGCCTCACACAATGGCCAATCAGTTCCTCTGGAGGGCCAACAACAGGGCAGAGAGGCCAAGGCCTTCATATGAACATCAGAAGAGCCCTGCTGGGTCAGACCAGTAAGGGTCCATCTAGTCCAGCCTCCTGTCTCACACAATGGCCAGCCAGTTCCTCTGGAGGGCCAACAACAGAGCAGAGAGGCCAAGGCCATGACCCTGAGACTCTCTTTCTTTCACCTCTTCCCCCCCAATACCTACAGACGGATCTTCCTGGCTCCCGCATCTCAAAGGGAAGTGTCGGCAGGTCCGGCGAGAGTTCCGGCCCTTCCGGCTGGGTTCGTCCCATTGACCCACACCTGCAAGGAGGAAGAGCAGATTCCAAGGCCAACCATCTGGCAAGCGGCAGCTTAGGAATTTCAGGTTTCATTCTCAAAAAGCAAGTTTCTAGCCCTTACGGAGGTAAGCAATGTGACATTTCAGAGGGAGGGACCGAAGGGAAGGTGGTGCTGAAGAGGACCACGTGAGATTCCGGGGCTATTAGGATCTAATTGGAAAATCGATTCATGAACATATGAAGCTAAGGTTGCGGAGTCCAATTCAAGAAATATGTATCTGGGGACTTGGGGGGTGGAGCCAGGAGACATTGAGGGTGGAGCCAGGAGCAAGCTCGTGACAAGCATAGCTCCAAAGGGAGTTCCGGTCATCACATTTCAAGGGAATGCACACCTTTTAAATGCTTTCCCTCCATTGGAAATAATGAAGGATAGGGGCATCTACTTTGGGGGCACATAGAGTTGGACCCCTTTTTCCAATTCTTTTGAAACTTGGAGGGTATTTTGAGGAAAGGCATTGGATGCTATGCTGAAAATTTGGTGCCTCTACCTTAAAAAGCAGCCCCCCTCCAGAGCCCCAGATACTTACAGATCAATTCTCCATTATACCCTAAGGGAATCGGTCTCCATAGGGAATAATGGAGTACCCATCAGGCATTCCCTCCCCCCGCTTTCCGATGACCCTGAAGTGGGAGGAGGGCCTCCAAACCAGGGGATCCCCCTGCCCCCACCTGGGGATTGGCAACCCTATATGAAGCTGACATACCTAATCAGGTCACTGGTCCATCAAAGTCAGTATTGTCTACTCTGACTGGCAGCAGCTCTCCAGGGTCTCCGGGGAAGGTCTTTCCCATCACCTCTTGCCTGGTCTTTTAAAACTGGGGACACTGGGATTGAACCTTGGACCTTCTGCATGCCAAACAGAGGCTCTACCACTGAGCCACAGCCCCACTTCATGGCTCTCCAGGGTCTCAGGCTGAGGTCTTTCCCATCACCTCCTGCCTGGTCCTTTTAACTGGAGATGCCGGGGATTGAAACTGGGACCTTCTGCATGCCAGGCAGATGCTCTACCACTGAGCTACAGCCCCACTTCACGGCTGTCCAGGATCTCAGACTGAGGTCTTTCCCATCCCCTCCTGCCTGGTCCTTCCAACTGGAGATGCCGGGGATTGAATCTGGGACCTTCTGCATGCCAAGCAGAAGCTCTACCACTGAGCCGCAGTCCTACTTCATGGCTCTCCAGGGTCTCAGGCTGAGGTCTTTCCTATCACCTCCTGCCTGGTCCTTTTAACTGGAGATGCCGGGGATTGAACCTGGGACCTTCTGCACGCCAAGCAGAGGCTCTACCACTGAGCCACAGCCCCACTTCATGGCTCTCCAGGGTCTCATGCTGAGGTCTTTCCCATCACCCCCTGCCTGGTCTTTTAAAACTGGGACACTGGGGTTGAACCTGGGACCTTCTGCATGCCAAGCAGGTACTCTACCGTTAAGCCAGAGCCCCCATTTTGCAATAATTTCCACTTTGGTCCAGACCCCATCGTGGTCTTGGGCTTACGGCCTTCGTAAAGCGTATTGCTCAACCACTCACCCGTGATAGCGCTGTAATACGAGGAATCCTCTTCATCGTGCGAGGTGGATCCCCCCACGTCCACAGATGGATCCCATTCCAGATCCATGGCGGTCCCTAAACTGCAAGCCAGGCATTGGTTCCGCTGGGGGGACTTCTTTGGAGTGGATTGGCGCATCTGACCGAGGGCCGGCAGGGAGGAGTCGGTTTCTCTATCCAGGGACCCTTCGGTGAAGCAGTCCGATTCCACGTCGCTGTCGCGGTCAGACAACCACTCGTTCTCAAAGACCTGAGGGAAAGAGATGGAGAGAAGGAGGCGTGCGCGTCTCGGCTTCACGGCCGAGCAAGGATTGGGTCTCCCTTTTGAGTCACAAGATAAGAAGACTGCAGATTTATACCCCGCCCTTCTCTCTGAATCAGAGGCATACAATCTCCTATATCTTCTCCCCCCACAACAGACACCCTGTGAGGTGGGTGGGGCTGAGAGAGCTCTGACAGAAGCTGCCCTTTCAAGGACAACTCCTGCGAGAGCTATGGCTGACCCAAGGCCATTCCAGCAGGTGCAAGTGGAGGAGTGGGGAATCAGACCCGGTTCTCCCAGATAAGAGTCTGTGCGCTTAACCACTACACCAAACCGGCTCTTATATATTTGTATTTACTTTATTTCTGCCTCGACTTTCTGATCAATGGGGACTTGAAACAGCTTACATCATTCGTCTCTCCTTTGTTTTATCTTCACAACAACCCTGTAAGGTAGTTTAGGCTGAGAGTATGTAACTGACCCAAGGTCACGCAGTGGGCTTCCATGGAACAAGTGGGGATTCGAACCTGGTTCTCCCAGATCCTTGTCCTTGAGAACCCAGTGTGATATAATGGTTAAGAGTGTTGGAATAGTATCTTGGAGACCCAGGTTCGAATCCCCACGCGTGCCATGGAAGCTTGCTGACTCTTGGCCAGTCACACACTCACAGCCTCACCTACCTCACAGTTGTGATTATTATAACAGAGGAGAGTAGAAGGATGTCAGCTGCTTTGGGTCCGAGAAAGATGGGGTACAAAGGAATTAAATAAATAAAAATAATAATTCAACACTCCAACCATGCACCATGCTGGCTGTCACATACCCGGTGAGGAAAATGTGTTGGTCTTTAAGGAGATATTGGAGCCGGACTTTGTTCCAGTCCTGGTTCAACAGGTTACACATTGCTTAACAGTGGGAAGGCTTCTGGAGTTCTGGCCCTGCTGGTGGACCTCCTGAAGGCCCCTGGGTTTTGACCACTATGTGACACAGAGTGTTGGACTGGAGGGGCCATTGGCCTGATCTAACATGGCTTCTCTTATGTTCTTATGTGGCACAGAGTTTTGGACTGGATGGGCCACTGGCCTGATCCAACATGGCTTCTCTTATGTTCTTCTGTGACACAGAGTGTTGGACTGGATGGACCATTGGCCTGATCCAACATGGCTTCTCGTATGTTCTTATGTATGAGGTAGGGATGCTCTAACTCCTTGGTGCTTGGGGGGACAACAGTGGGAGGGCTTCTGGAGTTCTGGTCCTGCTGGTGGACCTCCTGATAGCCCCTGGGTTTGGGCCACTGTGTGGCACGGAGTGTTGGACTGGAGGGGCCATTGGCCTGATCTAACATGGCTTCTCTTATGTTCTTATGTGGCACAGAGTTTTGGACTGGATGGGCCACTGGCCTGATCCAACATGGCTTCTCTTATGTTCTTCTGTGACACAGAGTGTTGGACTGGATGGACCATTGGCCTGATCCAACATGGCTTCTCGTATGTTCTTATGTATGAGGCAGGGATGCTCTAACTCCTTGGTGCTTGGGGGGACAACAGTGAGAGGGCTTCTGGAGTTCTGGTCCTGCTGGTGGACCTCCTGATAGCCCCTGGGTTTGGGCCACTGTGTGACACGGAGTATTGGACTGGAGGGGCCATTGGCCTGATCTAACATGGCTTCTCGTATGTTCTTATGTATGAGGCGGGATGCTCTGCCTTCTTGGTGCTTGGGGGGACAACAGTGGGAGGGCTTCTGGAGTTCTGGTCCTGCTAGTGGACCTCCTGAAAGCACCTGGGTTTGGGCCACTGTGTGACATGAGCTGGAAGGGCCATCGTCCTGATCTAACATGACTTCTTGTATGTTCTTGTGTATGAGGCAGGGATGCTCTGCCTTCTTGGTGCTTGGGGGGGACAACAGTGGGAGGGCTTCTGGAGTTCTGGCTCTACTGGTGGACCTCCTGAAGGCACCTGGGTTTTGGCCACTGTGTGGCACAGAATGCTAGACTGGATGGTGGGGTAATTGGCCTGATCCAACATGGCTTCTCTTCAGTTCGTATGTTCTCCAGGTAGCCTGTCCAACATCCACTCCTTCGGGTCAGGTGAACCCCCACCTGCCACTACCTCCTTGGAAAAGCAAGACCTTAGCCATACCAGCCTCATGCTGACCAGGCGCCTGCGGAAGCGGAAGACTCGTCGGAAAACCTCCTGGCAGAAGCAGGTGAGGTCCTGCAGCTCCTCCTCCAGGACTTCTGCGTCCTCCGGCTGGCTCTTCTGGATCAAACATTCCCCACGAACCAGCAGCTGGTCCACCCGCTCTGCGTTGCTTTGGACATCTTGCTGGAAGGCCTGGACACCGGGCGAAAGGGACAGACAGAGTCATGACAGGACACCCCACAGTAAGTTTCCAAAGTTGAGTAACGAAGTTTCCCTGAAGTCTAACCACTGGTGTGGAACTTAGCACCTTGGTTATCTAGGGTTGCCAGGTCCAATTCAAGAAATACCTGGGGACTTTGGGGGTGGAGCCAGGAGACAGGTTGCGGCAAGCATCATTGAACTCCAAAGGGAGTTCTGGCGATGACAGTTAAAGGGACCGCACACCTTTTAAATCCCTTCTTTGGGAATAAGGATGGGGGGGAGAAGAAGAAAAAGACTGCAGATTTATACCCCACCCTTCTCTCTGAATTAGAGACTCAGAGCGGCTTACAATCTCCTTTATCTTCTCCCCCCCACAACAGACACCCTGTGAGGTGGGAGCAGATTTATACCCCGCCCTTCTATCTGAATCAGAGTCTCAGAGTGGCTTACACTCTGAGACAGCTCAGAAGACAGCTCTGCAAGAGCAATGGCTGACTCAAGGCCATTTCAGCAGCTGCAAATGGAGGAGTGGGGAATCAAACCTGGTTCTCCCAGATAAGAGCCCGCACACAGAAGAAGACGACTGCAGATTTATACCCCGCCATTCTCTCTGAATCAGAGACTCAGAGCGAATTACAATCTCCTATATCTTCTCCCCCCACAACAAACACCCTGTGAGGTGGGTGGGGCTGAGAAGGCTCTCACAGCAGCTGCCCTTTCAAGGACAACTCCTGCGATGGCTCTGGCTAACCCAAGGCCATTCCAGCAGATGCAAGCGGAGGAGTGGGGAATCAAACCTGGTTCTCCCAGGTAAACTTTCACACACTTAAACACTACACCAAACTGGCTCTCTGGACCCCCTGGTCCAATCTTTTTTAAACTTGGGGGGGGGCATGATTTGAGGAGAGGCACTGGATGCTATGCTGCAGATTTGGTGCTTCTGCCTCAAAAAACAGTCCCCCCAAGCCTCAGATACCCACAGATCAATTCTCCATTATACCCTATGGGAATTGGTCTCCACAGGGTATAATAGAGTGCCCAGCAGACATTTCCCTCCCCTATTGTCTTTTTGATAATCCTGAAGTGGGGGGGGGGGCTCCAAACTGGAGATCTCCTGCCCCTGCCCTGGGGATTGTCAAGGTCTCAGGCCAAGGTCTTTCCCATCACCCACTGCCCGGTCTTTTCAACTGAGATGTCGGGGATTGAACCTGGGACCTTCTGTGTGCCAAGCAGATATTTCTAGTCCTTGTTAATAAATGCTTGTGAAGGAGGAAAATGTCTTGAAGCAGAGATGTTGTAGCTAATTTCTACAGGGGGGGGGGGGAGAAATCTCCAAAGGATCAAGTGGAGGCCAGGTGTTTCTAGCTACAGATTCAGATAGGGTTACACTCGGCATGCGGTGGAAACCGAGTAGCCGAGTAACCAAACAATTGAAATTTGCAGCCTGCCTAAATTAAGCCTTTCCAATTATGGGATTTAGGGTTCATCCGGACAGAAGTCTGGGTTAAGTCAGTGCTCGCTTACACACAATCTTATGCAAATCCGATTTAAAGACAAGGCTTTTAAAAGGGTAATGACTGCAGGAAGCATTGTGGATTTGGACATAATTACCCTGAAATAACCTTTTTCCCCAGGAGAGATTTCACCTGATGTTCTAAGCAAACAAACTGGCTGGCAGTTGTGGGTTCCTTCCGCTCTGCCCAGGACACATTCATAAGAACATAAGAGAAGCCATGTTGGATCAGGCCAATGGCCATCCAGCCCAACACTCTGTGTCACAGAAGAACATAAGAGAAGCCATGTTGGATCAGGCCAATGGCCCATCCAGTCCAACATTCTGTGTCACAGAAGGAGAAGCCCTGTTGGATCAGGCCAGTGGCCCATCCAGTCCAACATTCTGTGTCACAGAAGGAGAAGCCCTGTTGGATCAGGCCAGTGGCCCATCCAGCCCAATACTCTGTGTCACACAGTGGCCAACCCCCCCCCCCCCACACACACACACACCAAGTGTCATCAGGAGGTTCACAAGTGGGTCTAGAAGCCCTTCCACTTTGCTCCCACCCCCACAAGCACCAAGAATACAGAGCATCACTGCCCCAGACAGTTCCAATAATATACTGTGGCTAATAGACACTGATGGACTTCTGCTCCATATTTTTATCCAATCCCTCTTGAAGCTGCTATGCTGGCAGCCACCACCACCTCCTGTGGCAGTGAATTCCACATGTTAATCACCCTTTGGGTGAAGAAGGACTTCCTTTTATCCGTTTTAACCTGTCAGCAATTTCATCGAATGCCCACGAGTTCTTGTATTGTGAGAAAGGGAGTACTGCTGCTTTACCGTTCTGCGCCACGGGGTCGCTAATGAATCATGAGGGAAATGCAATTAAATTTTGGAGCTGGCAGATGCGTGCATGTACAGATCAGGGTTCCCCCCCCCCTTTTTAAGAACCCCCCCTCCCCAGTCCACAGTCGTACCTGAAGCTGTATAATTTTTTCCAGCGACGTCCCTCCCGAGAAGTGCTCCACATCTGTGAGCCGGAGATCAAGCTCCGTCAGCCACACCCGGATGGTTTCCCTCTCGGATTCAAACTCTTCCCGTTGACTCACAAAATACTGAAGAGGAAGAGGGAAGAAGAAGGAAAAAGAAAACACTCTTTCTTCTGGGACCAGTTGGGTTAGAACAGATAAAAGGAAGTTCTTCTTCACCCAAAGGGTGATTAACATGTGGAATTCACTGCCACAGGAGGTGGTGGGGCTGCCAGCATAGCGAGCTTCAAGAGGGGATTGGATCAACATGTGGAGCAGAGGTCCATAAGTGGCTCTTAGCCACAGCGTATTGTTGGAACTCCATGTCTGGGGCAGTGATGCTCTGTATTTTTGGTGCTTGGGAGGGGCAGCAGTGTGAGGACTTCTAGTGTCCTGGCCCCATTGGTGGATCTTCTGATGGTGCCTGGTTCTTTGGCCACTGTGTGACACAGAGTGTTGGACTGGATGGGCCATTGGCCTGATCCAACATGGCTTCTCTTATGTTCTTATTTGACACAGAGTATTGGACTGGATGGGCCACTGGCCTGATCCAACATGGCTTCTCTTATGTTCTTCTGTGACACAGAGAGTTGGACTGGAGGGGCCACTGGCCTGATCCAACAGGGCTTCTCTTATGTTCTTATGTGACACAGAGTGTTGGACTGGATGGGCCATTGGCCTGATCCAACACGGCTTCTCTTATGTTCTTAACAGTGGGAGGGCTTCTAGTGTCCTGGCCCCACTGATGGACCTCCTGATGGCTCCTGGTTCTTTGGCCACTGTGTGACACAGAGTGTTGGACTAGATGGGCCATTGGCCTGATCCAACCAAAGAAGGTGCCCCTATCCATTATTTCCAATGAAGGGAAGTCATTTAAAAGGTGTGCGGTCCCTTAAATGTGATGGCCAGAAATCCCTTTGGAGTTCAATTATGCTTGTCACACCCTTGTTCCTGGCTCCACACCCAATGTCTCCTGGCTCCACCCCTAGTTTCCAGGCTCCACCCCCAAAGCCCCAAAATAAGGTTCCCCTATCCATTATTTCCAATGGAGGGAAGTCATTTAAAAGGTGTGCGGTCCCTTTAACTGTGTTGGCCAGAACTCCCTTTGGCGTTCAATTATGCTTATCACACCCTTGCTCCTGGCTCACCCCCAATGTCTCCTGGCTCCACCCCTAGTTTCCAGGCTCCACCCCCAAAGCCCCAAAATAAGGTTCCCCTATCCATTATTTCCAATGGAGGGAAGTCATTTAAAAGGTGTGCGGTCCCTTTAACTGTGTTGGCCAGAACTCCCTTTGGCGTTCAATTATGCTTATCACACCCTTGCTCCTGGCTCCACCCCCAATGTCTCCTGGCTCCACCCCCAGTCTCCACGCTCCATCCCCAGAGTTCCCAGATATTTCGTGAATTGGACTTGGCAAACCAAGTCCCACCCTGAACATCAGCTTTTGCTCCTGTGTCTTTCTACAGCAGGGGACCCCAATAACACCTTTCCTGTCTCCCCAAATATTTTTAGAAAGTGGGGCCATAGGGGGCCTGCCCAGCAAGGGCTCTGATTGGCCACTGTCAAATTGATCGGCTGTGGAGATTTTTAGAACCGTTTTGGCAGAATCTTCACTGTGTGACTGAGAGTAAGCTGGGGCAGCCATGTTGTGGCTGACTGGGCCTCACGTGACAGCCATTTTGTGGCTGTGCCCACCATGCGGTGGCAGAATTCCAAAAGAGCCCACAACTCCTATTCGTTGGAGCTCGCCGGTTCCCACCTTCAGCCTCTTGTAAATGGCAGATGCTCTTCTCTGCAGGTCATCCCAGCGCTGGTTGACGTCCTGAACCACGGACCTGAGGTGCAAGCCGTTGCTGCCAGTCCTCGCCAACTGCCGGTACTGCCGGTTTAAGTCTTCCAGGGGCATCAGTTTCTCCAGGACTTGTTTCTGGAGCACCTAAAAGGAAAAGGGATTTCTCTCTTTAAATTACTTTTCCCAGCCAAACCAGCTTGTGGCTTTTACAGTTAAAGTTGCTTTCTTTCCATCTCACCCTCCCCCCTCTCCCCCATCTATTTCCATCCCTCCTTCCTTCCTTCCTTCCTTCCTTCCTTCCTTCCTTCCTTCCTTCCTCCCTCGCTTCCTTCTTCCCTCCCTTCCTCCCTCGCTTCCTTCCTTCTTCCCTCCTTCGCTTCCTTCCTCCCTCCTTCCCTCCCTCCCTCGCTTCCTTCCTTCCTCCTTCTTTCCTCCCTCCCCCCTCCCTCCCTCGCTTCCTTCCTTTCTTCCTCCCTCCTTCCCTTCCTCCCTCCCTCGCTTCCTCCCTCCTTCCCTCCCTCCCTCCTTCACTTCATTCCTTCCTTCCTCCCTCCCTCACTTCATTCCTTCCTTCCTCCCTCGCTTCCTTTCTTCCTCCCTCCCTTCCCCCTCCCTCCCTCCCTCCCTCCCTCCCTCCCTCCCTTCCTTCCTTCCTTCCCTCCCTCCCTCCCTTCCTCCCTTCCTTCCTTCCTCCCTTCCTTCCTCCCTCCCTTCCTCCCTTCCTTCCTTCCCTCCCTCCCTTCCTCCCTTCCTTCCTTCCTCCCTTCCTTCCTCCCTTCCTTCCTTCCTTCCTTCCTTCCTCCCTCCCTCCCTCTCTCCCTTCCTTCCTGACATGCAGCTCTCAAACATCTGATGTTTATTCTATGTGGCTCTTAATTTAACCAAGTTCAGCCACCCGTGGCATAGAGGCAGAGGCCTTCCTCGGATGTTGCCTCAGGGCTCTGGGATTCAGAGGTTGACTGCCTCGGAACATGGAGGTTCCTGTCCAGCCCGATTATTTTAGTATAAGATGGCTGAACAAACAACAGGTTAATACTCTGGTCCTTCCCCATTATTTACAACCTCGCAACCAAGTACGCCTCACCGTTTGGCAAAAGAATGTTTTCGGCGCTGGGAAAGGCCTTCTTGTGTCTCAAGGATGCACACCCTAACATTCACAGGCTCGTTATCAGTTTGCAACGTAGTGTGAGAATGCTTTTGTAGCGAGAATGACAGTCGCCGCTGTAACCTTCGAACCTTAGATTTGAATGAAGCGCCTTTTGTAACGGTTTATGATACCCTATATAGTAACCATGGAACCTCTGGTATCTCGGTATTTCCAAAGGCCATGTTCCTTGGAGCGCCTTTGAATTCCTAAATAAAGCAGTCTATTTGAAATGAAACAAAGGACTTCATTATTGGGAATCTCGGGGCTTGACAGCTCCCTTTCATTACCACGGCTGGTGACTGCTGACAGACCTCTCTTCCGTGAATCTGCCTGATCCCTTTTAGAGCCACCTACTCCTGTGGCCATCACCGCAACCCCTTGCCGTGAATCCCACATTTTAATCACTCGTAGCGTAAAGAAATACTGGTTATGCCATCTCTGGGCCCCGCCTGGAGGTAGGCAACCTGACTTCCAGACTTCCTTTTTTTTCTCACGCAAGGTGACCCAGGTGGATGTGGATTTAAAGAGCGATATCAAAATGCAAGATTTGGGGAGGAGGCAAAGAGACCCAAAGTGCATTCTCTCCCCAGTGTGCCCCCTTTGCAACTGTAGGGACCAGGATCTAAAAGAAGAAGATATTGGATTTATATCCAAGCGGTCACAATCTCCTCTACCTCCCCCTCCCCACAACAGACACCCTGTGAGGCAGGTGGGGCTAAGAGAGCTCTTACAGTAGCTGCCCGTTCAAGGACAGAGTCTCAGAGTGGCCTACAATCTCCTTTATCTTCCTCCCCCACAACAAACACCCTGTGAGGTGGGTGGGGCTGAGAGAGCTCTTACAGCAGCTGCCCTTTCAAGAACAACTTTTGAGAGAGCTATGGCTGACCCAAGGCAATTCATAAGAACATAAGAGAAGCCATGTTGGATCTGGCCAATGGCCCATCCAGTCCAACACTCTGTGTCACACAGTGGCCAAAAAACCCCAGGTGCCATCGGGAGGTCCACCAGTGGGGGCAGGACACTAGAAGCCCTCCCACTGTGCCTCCCCCAGCACCAAAAATACAGAGCATCACTGCCCCAGACAGAGAGTTCCATGTATACCTTGTAGCTAATAGCTACCTAATGGACCTCTGCTTTTAAGAACCTAAGAAAAGCCATGTTGGGAAAAACCAATGGCCCATCCAGTCCAACACGCTGTGTCACACAGTGGCCAAAAAACCCCAGGTGCCATCAGGAGGTCCACCAGTGGAGCCAGGACACTAGAAGCCCTCCCACTGTTGCCCCCCTCCCCCAAGCACCAAGAATACAGAGCATCTGGCCCAGACAGATAGTTCCATGTATACCTTGTAGGACCTCTGCTCTTAAGAATGTAAGAGAAGCCCTGTTGGATCAGGCCAATGGCCCATCCAGTCCAATACTCTGTCACACAGTGGCCCAAAATCCCCAGGTGCCATCAGGAGGTCCATAGTGGGGCCAGGACACTAGAAGCCCTCCCACTGTTGCCCCCCAAACGCCAAGAATACAGAGCATCACTTCCTCAGACATAAGAACACAAGAGAAGCCATGTTGGATCAGACCAGTGGCCCATCCAGTCCAACACTCTGTGTCACACAGTGGCCAAAAAACCCCAGGTGCCTTCAGGAGGTCCACCAGTGGGGCCAGGACACTAGAAGCTCTCCCACTGTGCCCCTCCAAGCACCAAAATTCCAGCAGCTGCAAATGGAGGAGTGGGGAAATCAAACCTGGTTCTGCCAGATAAAAGTCCATGTATTTAACCACTACACCAAACTGGCTCTCATTTGTTTGCTGAGTGTTAGATCCGGTGCATCGCCACACCTTTAAAACAAAGGGCCCAGCAGAATCTCAGGTGTCAGATCCGTCCCCTCCTGGGAGAGCACAGTGTGAAGGACACTCGGCAGCTGGGAGGAGATTTCCTGACCTCGAAACGTTGCAGCTCCTTCTTGGAGCCGGCGTAGGAGACCTGGGAGGAGTCGGCAGCAGAGACGGTTGCTTCAGCAGCCCACAGCCAGTCCTGGAAGCGGAAAGAGCGAGTCCTGGAAGGCTTTCTGTCGCCGCCATGCCTGTTCCGCCCTGCCGGGAGGACAGCAATCAGGTTGGCCGTGCAGGAAACTTAAGGGGCAGCCTCACATATGATCAGGTGCGGCCCTCTGGCTGTCAGTCGCAACTGGATTTTCCGGCGCAGAGAAGAGAAGCCCTTTGCAAATGGCTGCCGCAGCGCCATCTCTAGTGGAGCCCCAGCCTGGGGCACTGGTGAAGAGTATCCGGCTCATCCAGGGGTGTCGAACGCATTTGTTATGAGGGTTGGCTCTGACATAAATGATGCCTTGTTGGGCTAGGGTTGCCAAGTCCAATTCAAGAAATATCTGGGGACTTTGGGGGTGGAGCCAGGAGGCTTCGGGGTGGAGACAGGAGACGTTGGGGGTGGAGCCACAAGACGTTGGGGTGGAGCCACAAGACGTTGGGGTGGAGCCAGGAGACATGGGGTGGAGCCAGGAGACATGGGGGTGGAGCCAGGAGATGTTGGGGTGGAGCCAGGAGACTTTGGGGTGGAGCCGGGGAACTTTGGAGGTGTAGCTGGGAGACATCGGGGGTGGGGCCAGGAGATTTTGGGGTGGAGCCAAGAGACTTTGGGGGGTGGAGCCAGGAGATGTTGGGGGTGGAGCCGGGAGACGTTGGGGTGGAGTCAGGGAACTTTGGAAGTGGAGCTGGGAGACATTGAGGGTGGGACCAGGAGATTTTGGGGTGGAGCCAGGAGACTTTGGGAGTGGAGCCAGGAGCAAGGGTGTGACAAGCACCATTGAACTCCACAGGAAGTGCTGGCCATCACATTGAAAGGGACCGCAAACCTTTTCAATGCTTTCCTTCCATAGGAAATAATGAAGGATTGGGGTACCTTCTTTGAAGGCTCATAGAATTGGACCCCCTGGTCCAATCATTTTGAAACTTGGGGGGTATTTTGGGGAGAGGCACTGTATGCTATACTAAAAATTTGGTGCCTCTATCTCAAACATTAGCCCCCACAGAGCCCCAGACACCGCGGATTAATTCTCCATTATTTCCTATGGGAATAAGTCTCCATAGGGAATAAAGGAGTGCCCAGCAGACATTTCCCTCCCCTCCCCCCGCTTTCTGATGACCCTGAAGTGGGGGGAGGGCCACCAAACCGGGGGATCCCCTCCCCCCACCTGGGGATTGGCAACCTTACGCCCCCCCTCTGTCGGCACCCAGGGCAAGCAGCCCCCGCCCCCCCCCCCCAGATCTGGCCCTGGGGCAGGAGGAAAGGAAGGAAGGAAGGAAGGAAGGAAGGAAGGAAGAAGGGGAGGGGAGGGGAGGAAAGAAAGAAAGAAAGAAAGAAAGAAAGAAAGAAAGAAAGAAAGAAAGAAAGAAAGAAAGAAAGAAAGAAAGAAAGAAAGAAAGAAAGAAAGAAAGAGGAGAGGAGGGAAGAAAGGAAGGAACAAAGAAAGGAAGGAAGAAGGGAGGGAGGGAGGAAGGAAGGAAGGAAGGAAGGAAGGAGGAAGGAAAGAAAGAAAGGAGGGAAGGAAGGAAGGAAGGAAGGAGGGAGGAAAGGAGGGAAGGAAGGAAGAGAAAAGGAAGGAAGGAAAGGAGGAAAGATAGAAAGGAGGAAAGAAAGTCCAAATAAACAAACATGCAAATGCCGAAGCCTGTGAGCTCTTGCCCAAAATGAGGCCTAATAGCAAAGGGGGGGGGGGTGTTTATAGTTCTTTCCAGGATTGTATAAAGGACCAGGTTGGTCTTGAACTAGGAAAAATCCTCCAGGCAGGATCTGTGGCTTTTAAAAACCCTGGCGCTTGTAAGGAGCACCTGTTGCCGTTGGTTATAGGTGTGCTCATTTCCTTAAGCGGAAATACCACTATTTTTTTTTCTTTTTTAATCGGTGACTCCAAGCTGGCCGCCCCTCCCCGCCCCACTTCTCACCTGATCCGCTTCTCCAGCGATCCTGTGCATAAGCTGCAAACGGCTGCTTCGGGCATCGCTTCTCCATAGCGGCCCACGAGTCCACAGCGCATGCAATCCTCCTGGCGAGGGCTGAAGGGGAGATGGCAACTTAAGGCAGCCTCTTGCATCTTCGGAGTCCAGCGATGGCTTCAGCCTGCTATCCCCTGGGCTGAGGACGAGCCGGAGTTCTCCAGGAGTGTGCCAAGAGCCCAGGAAACCAGAAATGCCACATGACGGCCACGGGCACAGCGAGTTCAAGGCCTGCTGAAGTCACCGTGGGCCCTGCCAGGAAAGGAGCAGAGTTTGTTGGGGGAGGGAGGGCCCACTCGAAAGGCAGCCAAGAGCAGATCCTGAGAAAGGCAAACAGCAGAGGGGGACCACAAACATCGGAAGAGAGAGAAGGAGGGAGGTGGAGGGAATCAAGGCCCTGGATGCTAAGATCTGCTAGGGTTGCCGGGTCTGACTTAAGAAAGATCTGGGGACTTTGGGGGTGGAGCCAGGAGACTTTGGGGGCGGAGCCAGGAGCAAGGGTGTGACAAGCACAATTGAACTCCGAAGGGAGTTCTGGCCATCCCATTTAAATGGACCGCACATGCCTTTTAAATGCCTTCCCTCCACTGGAAATAACGGATAGGGGCACCTTCTTTAGGGGCTCATAGAATTGGACCCGCTGGTCCAATCCTTTTGGAACTTGGAGGGTATTTTGAGGAGAGGCGCCGGATGCTATGCTGAAAATTTGGTGCCTTTCTAGGCTAGGAGCTAGGAGACTTTGGGGGTGGAGCCAGGAGCAAGGGTGTGACAAGCACGATTGAACTCCAATGGGAGTTCTGGCCATTCCATTGAAAGAGACCGCGTGCCTTTTATATGCCTTCCCTTTGTTGGAAATAATGAAGGACCGCACACCTTTTAAAAGAAATGATGACGGGTAGGGGCACCTGTTTTAGGGGCTCATAGACCCCCCCCCCCGGTCTAATCTTTTTGATACTTGGGGGCAGGTAGAGGAGAGGCATCGTATGGGGGTTGGACTAGATGACCCTGGAGGAAGGGTTGCCAAGTCCAGTTAAAGAAATACATGGGGACTTTGGGGGTGAAGTCAGGAGACTTTGGGGATGGAGCCAGGAGACTTTGGGGGTGGGTCCGGGAGACTTTGGGGGTGGAGCCGGGAGACTTTGGGGGTGGAGCCAAGAGACTTTGGGGGTGGAGCCGGGAGCCAGGATGTGACAAGCATCATTGGACTCCAAAGGGAGTTCTGGCTGTCACATTTCAAGGGACCGCATGCCTTTTGAAATGCCTTTCTTCCATAGGGAATAATGAAAGATAGGGGTACCTTCTCTGGGGGCTCATAGAATTGGACCCCCTGATCCAATCTTTTTTGAATCTTGGGGTTATTTTGGGGAGAGGTCCTGGATACTATGCTGAAAATTGGTGCCTCTACCTCAAAACACAGCCCTCCCAGAGCCCCAGATACTCACAGATCAATTCTCCACTATTTCCTTTGGGAATCAGTCTCCAGAGGGAATAATAGAGTTCCCAAAAACATTTCCCTCCCCTCCCCCCCGCTTTCTGATGACCCTGAAGCGGGGGGAGGGCCTCCAAACCAGGGGATCCCCTGTCCCCACCTGGGGATTGGCAACCCTACCTGGAGGTCCCTTCCAACTCTATGATTCTACGCTATGCTGCAAATTTGCTTTGTAGCAAAGCAAGGTATACCCGCGCCTTTCAGAAAACAGGACTTCAGGACTGCAGGAACATATACCTTACGAATATAGGACTGTACATGGACTTTATTGGAACCAATCAAATTGTTCATGAATTCTGAATTTGCTTTGAGTGTTAAAGCTGCAGTCCTGCAGTCCTAAGCTCTGCTCAAGACCTGAGTTCGATCCCGGCGGAAGCTGGTTCAGGTAGCCGGCTCCCGGTTGACTCAGCCTTCCATCCTTCTGAGGTCGGTCAAAGGAGTCCCCAGCTTGCTGGGGGGAAAGTGTAGATGACTGGGGAAGGCAATGGCAAACCGCCCCATAAGAAGTCTGCCGTGAAAACGTTGTGAAAGCAACGTCACCCCAGAGTCAGAAACGACTGGTGCTTGCACAGGGGACCTTTCCTTTTCATATGAATTTTGCTTTGAAATATGTGTGAGTTCCAACAAAATGCATAAGTGAAAAACAAAAAAGTGTATAAGAAATTATTTATGTGTCTAAGTATTCACAGCGTTTCCTCCATCTTTTTACTAATCTCTACACTGTGGTTTCTGGCTTTGTTACATTTCCCACCTGGGGATTGGCAACCCAAGGCAATTTGGATAGCAAGACTTCTTTGCGCCACACACAACACTGGTTGCAAATAAACACCAGGGTGGAGAAAAGTGGGGAGTGGTGGGACAAAGAGCAGAGAGTGAAAACCCAGACAGCACAAAGAACCCTTTCTGGCCAGTCTGGGGACTCCCCTGCTGTCCCTTCCCTTTTCCTTTTACACAGAAGGCGGCCATGTTCACAACCCCCTTATCTTCTTCTGTGCAAATAAACACAGGAAAGTTTATCACCCAGGGATCTCATTAAAAAGGAGGGAGAGGCCGGCTCTATAATTTCCATGCCACCTGGCTGCCAAGGCCTCGCTCGTTAGGGTTGCCAAGTCCAGTTCAAGAAACATCTGGAGACTTTGGGGGTGGAGCCAGGAGACATTAGGGGTGGAGCCAAGATCAAGGCTGTGACAAGCATAATTGAACTCCAAAGGGAGTTCTGGCCCTCACATTTAAAGGGACGGCACACCTTTTCAATTCCTTCCTTCCTTAGGAAATAATGAAGGCTAGGGACACCTTCTTTTGGGGCTCATAGAATTGGGCCCCCTGGTCCAATCTTTTTGAAACTTGGGGGGTATTTTGGGGAGAGGCACTAGATGCAATATGGAAAATTTGGTGCCTGTACCTCAAAAAACAAAATAACCCAGAGCCCCAGATACCCGGAGATCAATTCTCCATGATTTTCTATGGGAATAAATCTTCATAGGGAATAATAGAGTTCCCAGCAGACATTTCCCTCCCCTCCCCCGCTTTCTGACAACCCTGAAGCAGGGGGAGGGTCTCCAAACTGGGGGATCCCCTGCCCCCACCTGGGGATTGGCAACCCTATCGCTCATTCAGAGGCACAAAGATCAGAGAACCAACGGCTAGGAAGGAATCCCGGGGGCCAGGTCACCCAGGCTCTTTCCGGCTGGCAGAGAGCAGGGCTAGTGGTTAGCTGCATAGCGCTGTCTGCTTACTCCTTTGCCAGGGTAGGTGGAGAGCAGACGGTGCTTACAGCAGTCCGTGCATCCCACTATTAGGTAGTATTACCCAATTAGGCTTCCAGTGTTGCTTGACCTAGATCAGGGGGTGTCAAACGTGCAGCTCAAGGGGTGGATCAGGCCCCCAGAGGGCTCCTATCAGGCTGACGAGCAACTTGCGGTCACCAGTTTCCTTCTCTCTCCCTTGCTTCCTTCTGCATCACAGTTTGCCTTGCCAGGCTTGTTCAGTTGCACAGAAGCTACAGAGCAAAGCCTCTATTTTCTCCACTGGCCGTAAGTGTGAAGCCACTTATGTACAAAAGCGGGCAGTGCCCAGCCGTTTCATGTTTTCCCCTGGGTTTTAGGCTCCAAGCACTGGCCATAAGATTGCTGTCATGAATGTCCATAAATCAAAAGTAGGCTTGCAACTTACAGACTCACACCGGAACGACACCCGAACAGCATACTCAAGATTGCTACAGCTGACATTGCCTCACGATTTTGATGCAATAGCACACAGCAAGAGGCGACAGTCATCAGAGACTGTCAAATAAACAAAATATTGCAAGAGTGCTGATCTTTTAAGCATTTTATTATTTTATGTTATTAGGGGTTTTTTAAAAAAAATATTTAATTGTGTTTGTCTGTGTCCTTTATAAAGTTTATATCTCTGCTACCTGGCAGTTTGGTGTAGTGGTTAAGCGCACAGACTCTTTTCTGGGAGAACCGGGTTTGATTCCCCACTCCTCCGCTTGCACCTGCTGGAATGGCCTTGGGTCAGCCAGAGCTCTCGCAGGAGTTGTCCTTGAAAGGGCAGCTTCTATCAGAGCTCTCTCAGCCCCATCTACCTCACAGGGTGTCTGTTGTGGGTGGGGGGAGGTAAAGGAGATTGTAAAGCACTCTGAGACTCGGAGTGGAGGGCAGCAGATATATATAAGAGAGCCAGTTTGGTGTAGTGGTTAAGTGTGCGGACTCTAATCTGGGAGAACCGGGTTTGATTCCCCACTCCTCCACTTGCAGTTGCTGGAATGGCCTTGGGTTAGCCATAGCTCTGGCAGAGGTTGTCCTTGAAAGGGCAGCTTCTGGGAGAGCTCTCTCAGCCCCACCCACCTCACAGGGTGTTTGTTGTGGGGAGAGAAGATATAGGAGATTGCAAGCTGTTCTGAGTCTCTGATTCAGAGAGAAGGCGGGGTGTAAATCTGCAATTCTTCTTCTTCATAATATTTTATGACCCACATGACCTGGCCCAACAAGATTTCATTCATGTCAGATCCATCCCTCATAACACATGAATTCACTCCTGGTCTAGAGCATCACCTAACAATCAGGGTATCTTATGACTGCCACCTTTTCCCTCCTTTATGTGTGTTTCATTTGGTGTTAGAGAGAAATCTGAAGTATTGGCTTTTGTAGCTTTAATTGGGGACAGGGGTGCCGGGTTCAGGTGGTGAAATTCCTGGAGATTTAGGGATAGTCTGGGGAAGGCGGGGCTTGGGGATGCAGGGATGCAGAATGACCAGTTCCTGTTTCCTGTCGTAACGCTGTGCTGAGTTGTAATTCTGTGAAATTCCCTATGGGTATAATGAGATTCCCGTAGGGTATAAAGGAGAATTGATCTGCGGGTATCTGGGGCTCTGAGGGGGTTGCTGTTCGAGGTAGAGGCACCAAAGTTTCAGCATAGCATCCAACGCCTCTCCTCAGAATACCCTCCAAGTTTCAAAAAGATTGGACCAGGGGGTCCAATTCCATGAGCCCCCCCAAAAGAAGGTGCCCCTATCCATCATTATTTCCAATGGAGGGAAGGCATTTAAAAGGTGTGCTGTTCCTTTAAATGTGATAGCCAGAACTCCGTTTGGAGTTCAATGACGCTTGTCACACCCTTGCTCCTGGCTCCACCCCAATGTCTCCTGGCTCCACCCCCAAAGTCCCCAGATAGTTCTCGAATTAGACTTTGCAACCCTAGTTGGATCAGGCCAACGGCCCACTCAGTCCAACACTCTGTGACACATGGTGGTGGCCACAACTCGGGTGCCATCAGGAATCCCACCAGCAGGGCCGGAACTCCAGCCCCTCCACCCCCCAGCACCAAGAAGACAGCGCATCCCCGCCCCTGACAGAGTGCTCCATCTATCTCCATCTAGGCCTATGCTGCTCTCCTAGAAGTTAGTTTCAGAGGGCGGCCATTTTGATTTGGGTTCAGCAGCAACCTTAGGAGACCAACAAGATTTCAGGGTAGGGTTGCCAATCCCCAGGTGGGGGCAGGGGATCCCCTGGTTTGGAGGCCCTCCCCCCGCTTCAGGGTCATCAGAAAGCGGGGGGAGGGGAGGGAAATGTCTGCAGGGAATTCTATTATTCCCTATGGAGATTTATTCCCATAGAAAATCATGGAGCATTGATCTGTGAGTAACTGGGGCTTGGGGGGGGGGCTGTTTTTTGGGGTAGAGGCACCAAATTTTCAGTACAGCATCTAGTGCCTCTCCCCAAAATACCCCCCAAGTTTCAAAACTATTGGACCAGGGGGTCCAATTCTATGAGCCCCCAAAGAAGGTGCTCCTATCCTTCATTATTTCCTATGGAAGGAAGGACTTGAAAAGGTGTGCCGTCCCTTTAAATGTGATGGCCAGAATGCCCTTTGGAGTTCAATTATGCTTGTCACAGCCTTGATCTTGGCTCCACCCCTAATGTCTCCTGGCTCCACCCCCAACGTCCCCAGATATTTCTTGAATTGGACTTGGCAACCCTATTTCGGGGGGGGGGGGAGGAAATGAACTTTCGAGAATCAAAGCTCCCTTGGTCAGATATGCAACTCAAACCCCCCCCCTCCACCCCCCAAAACCTTGCTGTTTTGTAAGTGGCTGCTGGCCTCGATTCTAGCAGTTCCTCTGGAACTGAAGGCCAAAAATCACAAGAAACATCGCAAGGCAAAGCGAGTCTGATGGCAACCGACCTTCCTCCAAGGCCAGGCAGTCCACTCAGAGCCAGAGCGGAGGGGGGCTCACCACAGCCTGGGAACCAGCTTTCCAGCCACGCTCAGCCTTGGAAAATATGACATGATCCAGAAAGGGTAGTCTTAAGACCAGGCCTTGAATTCAGCAGGCGCTCACAGGAGCACAGCTCCTGAACCTTTCTGAGGGTTCCCCCTCCTCCTCCCCACCTCGTCCATTGAATAGGTGGTGCAGCTGCATAACAAAAAATCCCTGGATGAGCTCCACCACCTATTCTACAACATGACCCGGGCTAAAGAACCCTAGCGGCCCCGTGGCGCAGAGTGGTAAAGCAGCAGTACTGCAGTACTGTGATTTGAACTCTTTGCTCACGACCTGAGTTCGATTCCGGTGGAAGCTGGTTCAGGTAGCCAGCCCAACATTGACTCAGCCTTTCATCCTTCTGAGGTCGGTCAAATGAGTCCCCAGCTTGCTGGGGGGAAAGTGTAAAAGACTGGGGAAGGCAAGGGCAAACCACCCCGTAGAAAGGTCTGCTGTGAAAACGTGAAAGCAACGTCACCCCAGAGTCAGAAACGACTGGTGCTTGCACGGGGGACCTTTCCTTTCCTAAGAACCCTGAGGGAACCTGATTCAGGGTGTCTCTAGGGTAGCCAATATCTGGTATTGAATACCCAGTGTTAAATAATTGAATATCCGGTATTTCCTTCAAATTTATGCTTAGACACTCTCCAGCTTTTACAATTGAAGATCAACAGTCTTCCATTAGGGGTTACCCTTTGTCAACACAGAATATGAATGTTGGAAGAATGTTGGAATAATGTTGATCGCTGAGGCTCCAACTGGAACTGTCTATACCAGGGGTGGCCAACGGTAGCTCTCCAGATGTTTTTTGCCTACAACTCACATCAGCCAAGCCATTGGCCATTCTGGCTGTGGCTGATGGGAGTGGTAGGCAAAAAGACATCTGGAGAGCTACCGTTGGCCACCCCTGGCTATACAACAATTGTAAAAACTGGAAGAAGATGGTATTGGATTTATATCCCACTCTATACTCTGAATCTCAGAGTCTCAGAGCGGTCACCGTCTCCTTTACCTCCCCCCACCCCCACAACAGACGCCCTGTGAGGTAGGTGGAGCTGAGAGAGCCCTCACAGGAGCTGCCCTTTCAAGGACAACTCCTACGAGACCTATGGCTGACCCAAGACCATTCCAGCAGGTGCAAGTGGAGGAGCGGGGAATCAAACCCGGTTCTCCTAGATAAGAGTCCGCGCACTTAACCACTACACCAAACTGGAGAGTGTCTAAGCATAAATTTGAAGGAAATGCTGGGTATTCAGTTATTGAATTCAAGGCTTTACCTAGTGTACTGCAGCCTGAAGAAGGCGAATGAAATGGAGAGTGACCTAGGGAATCCATTGCTGCTGTTGCTGTAACATCAACCCTCTGTTGTAACTTTGTCAAGCGTTGTTAAAATCTGTCATCCAGTGTATTTTGTTATTAACACCGATAATAAATGGTTTGTTTCAAAATACAGAGTAGCAAGCCAAGACTTGTATTCACAGTTGTTACTTCTATACAGTTTTTCCTTTTGTTGCAATATCGCTTTTCTGTATAGCCATCTTTTTTTTTTTATAACGACCCGGAGGCTGGCAACCAGGGGTGGGATTCTAGCAGGAGCTCCTTTGCATATTAGGCCACACCCCACGATGTAGCCAATCCTCCAAGAGCTTACAAGACTCTTTTTTTTTTTTTGTCACAATCTTGCTCCTTCCTCCATCCCCAAATTCTCCCGGCTGCACCCCCAGAGTCTCCAGATATTTCTTGAAATGGACTTGGCAGCCCTCATCCAGTAACTTGGGATGCCAGCCTCCAGGTGGGACCTGGGGATTCGTTGCAATTCCAGCTCATCTTTAGGCTACAGATATCATTTCCTGTGGAGAAAATGGTTGCTTTGGAGGGGGGGCTTTATGGCGTTGTGTCCCAGGCTCAAATCTCCAGGAGTTTCCCGACCTGGATATGGCAACCCTATCTCCCCCATCTCACATCAGTGGTAGCCCTAGCAGGAACAGGGTCTCGGCGGGGGTGGGGGTGGGAGAAAAGCAGAGCCAGACTTTTTTGGGCCAGGAACAGTTTTGCTCTCAAGTAACAAATCCCACCCCAGGCGCGAGGTTTCTGTGAGTAGGAGGATGAGGTTTCCAAGGGCTCTGCGCACTGCAGAAATAAAAGGAGGAAGAGATACGATTCTTTTGTTGGAAAGGATGGCCCAAGCAGATACTGTCCCAAGAGAAGCTGCTCGGCAGACTTATCAAAAGGCAGCAGTATCGCCTTCTCTGTAAAGAAAAGAGAAAGGAACTTTCTCACAGACGCTGGCTTTGTTTCGTTCTTCACATCCAGATCAATTCAGTGGCAACACTAAAGTCCTTCACTTCGGTGGAGAGAGAAACCCGTTTGTCTCTCTGCCAAGCACAGGGCCTTCCATCTTTGAGGCCACACGGAGAGTTGGCCCACTATCTGCACATGCGTGCTAAGGCGGAATTCAAAAGAGGCCCTCAAATCCAGGGCTTGGTCTGAAATAAGACTGGGTTCAGTTCTGGAACTGAAATGGACCTAGGGTTGCCAAGTCCAATGCAAGAAATATCTGGGGACTATGGGGGTGGAGCCAGGAGACTTTGGGGGTGGAGCCAGGAGCAAGGCTGTGACAAGCATAGTTAAACTCCAAAGGGAGTTCTGGCTATCATATTTAAAGGGACCACACACCTTTTAAATGTCTTCCCTCCATTAGAAATAACAACGGATAGGAGCACCTTCTTTTGGGGCTCATAGAATTGGACCCCCTAGTTCAATCCTTTTGAAATTTGGAGGATATTTTGGGGAGAGAGTCTGGATGCTGTGCTGCAAATTTGGTGACTCTGTCTCAAAAACAGCCCCCTCCCCGGAGCCCCAGATACCCACGGATCTATTCTCCATTATACCCTATGGGAATCGGTCTCCATAGGAAACAATGGAGTGCCCAGCAGCCATTTCCCTCTCCCAATCCCGCTTTCTGACAACCCTGAAGTGGGGGCAAGGCTTCCAAACCTGGGGATCCCCTGCCCCCACCTGGGGATTAGACAAAGCAAGAAAAACACTCTGCACCAAATGTTGCAATATAAGTGCAAAATGCTCTTTTACCCAACCACTTTATCACTGTAATTCTTAAATGTCCTTCAAAGCAAGTCAACAGTCCTTAGTAGAAACTCAAACTTTAAAGGTTGCCAGGTGTGAAAATCTGCTGTCTTCTTGTCTTTCTGTTAAGAGACGCAGATAGCCCGGCTGTTCCTCTTCGAAGAGCAATTCAACAGGTGTAGTAGCAGCGACACGACTCCTAGGTTCAAGTTCGTGTTTCCTTTACACTTCCTCTGGCCGCTATTTTTACACTACGGAACCCGTGCAATGAATTCCACGTGTTTATCACACTTTGGGTGAAGAAGGACTTCCTTTTATCTGTTCTAACCCAACCGCTCAGCAATTCCATTGAATGCCCACGTGTTCTCGTATTGTGAGAAAGGAAGAAAAGTACTTCTTTCTCTACCTTCCCTATCCCGTGCATCATCTTGTAAACCTCGATCACTTCACCCCTCAGTCGACGTTTCTCCAAGCTAAAGAGCCCCAAGTGTTTTAACCTTCTTCTCATAGGGAAAGTGTTCCAACCCTTGAATCGTTCTAGTTGCCCTTTTGCAGTCAAATCCCGCATGACCACCCCAAATCTCCAGGAATTTCCCAACAGAGTTGGCAACTCCACTGAAAGCAGGTTCTGAAATGGAGCGCCTGGTTCGGAATTCGTAAGTCTTTCTTGGTCCTCCTTTCCGTCCAAGAGCCCAGAGGAGATTTTTCACCTGTCTTTTGTGCAGCTCTTCAAAAATAGTCCGACTGGCTTCCTTTTCAAGCTCGGGTCAAAAGCCGCCCCGCTGTGCTCCTCTTTATCAGCCCCTTTTGCCTTTTCAAATATTGCAAATATTCTCGTGGCGGCTAAAACAAACAGCGTGTGATTCTCTCCTGGCAGCTGTGCTGTTATGGCTGCCCCAAAGCAAACAGCACACTCCCCTGGGCCGTTGCCAGCCTGCGCACACACAAACACACATGTACACTATACACCCTGCCAGCAGACGCTGGAAAAACTGTATTTGTACACAGTGGCGGATCAGGCTTCCCTCTTTGGCACGGTGCTGGGATATTTTGCCTACACACAGGAAAAGCTTTCGGGGCACGGGGCAGAGCCCGTTTCTAAGGGCAAATGTGACAAAGAGAGCAACTCTGAACATAGAATCATAGAGTTGGAAGGGACCTCCAGGGTCATCTAGTCCAACCCCCTGCACAATGCAAGAAACTCACAAACACTTCCCCCTAAATTCACAGGATCCTCATTGCTGTCAGATGGCCATCTAGCCTCTGTTGAAAAACCTCCAAGGAAGGAGAGCCCAAGGAGGAAGCCTGTTCCACTGAGGAACTGCTCTAATGGTCAGGAAGTTCATAGAATCACAGAGTTGGAAGGGACCTCCAGGGTCATCTAGTCCAACCACCTGCACAATGCAGGAAACCTACAAACACCTCCCCCTAAATTCACAACCCCACTTTCAATGCACTTGTTTGCAGGCCTCAGATTCAGCAGGAGCTCACAGGAGCGCAGCTCCTGAACCTTTCTGAGGGTTCCCCCTCTTCCTCCCCACCTATCTTGTCCATTGAATAGGAGGTGCAGCTGCATAACAATCTCTGGATTTGGAGAGCGGGCAGCCAGCCAGCCCCCAGGGGCTTTGCCACACCCCAGCAGCCCTCATTAGCCCCTGGAGAAGCCCATGCCACCCTTTCTCCGCTTCTGATGTGATTTTGGGCGGCGGGGGTTTTGCTGTCCTTTTGACTGAGGGGGTGGCCCAAGAGAGCCCCACGCGAGCGAGGCCTGCTTGGGCTGGCTGGATCTCTAGCCAGCCCAAGAAGGCCTCACTTGCCTGGGGCTCTTTTTTCTTGCATCGGGTTGCTTTTGGCTGGGGGGGGGGAGCTGGCATATGCTAATGAGCTATGCTAATGAGCTCCCCCACCTATTTTTATTTACAAAACGACCCCTGCTTGTTTGCAAGTGGGCCTCGCCATTTCACAGCGGCCCCGTGGCGCAGAGTGGTAAAGCAGCAGTACTGCAGTACTGTGGTCTGAACTCTCTGCTCATGACCTGAGTTCGATTCCGGCGGAAGCTGGATTCAGGTAGCCGGCTCCAGGTTGGCTCAGCCTTCCATCCTTCCGAGGTCGGTCAAATGAGTCCCCAGCTTGCTGGGGGGAAAGTGTAAAAGACTGGGGAAGGAAGGCAATGGCAAACCACCCCGTAAGAAGTCTGTCGTGAAAATGTTGTGAAAGCAACATCACCCGAGTCGGAAATGACTGGTGCTTGCACAGGGGACCTTTCCTTTCCTTGCCATTTCACACAGTAAAATCCAGTTGCAAAGTGCGTAATTCATTGTGTGTGAAAGCGCTTGAAGCCTCAACCCTTGTGCCTCTGTTTTCGACAATGAAGCAACAGCTTCTGGAGGTGCCAAATAAATCTGTCTGATTATTCTGCTGAAAGACAAATTATTTGTAGCCTCCATGCTGGCACCTAGGTTGGCACGACAGGGCACGTCTGGGGGCCAGGAAAGGGAGTTCCTTGCTCTCATTTTAACCCAGGGCAGAAAGCACAGAGGGCAAACCGCCCTGTAAAAAGTCTGCCGCGAAAACGTTGTGAAAGCAACATCACCCCAGAGTCGAAAACGACTGGTGCTTGCACAGTAAAAGGTAAAGGTAGCCCCCTGTGCAAGCACCAGTCGTTTCCGACTCTGGGGTGATGTTGCTTTCACAACGTTTTCACGGCAGACTTTTTATGGGGTGGTTTGCCCTTGCCTTCCACAGTCGTCTACGCTTTCCCCTCAGCAAGCTGGGGACTCCTTTGACCGACCTCAGAAGGATGGAAGGCTGAGTCAACCTTGAGCTGGTTACCTGAACCCAGCTTCCGCTGGGATCGAACTCAGGTCGTGAGCAGAGGGCTCCGACTGCAGTACTGCAGCTTTACTACTCTGCGCCACGGGGCTATTAACCATCATAAAAAGGTAAAGATAGTCCCCTGTGCAAGCACCAGTCATTTCCGACTCTGGGGTGACGTTGCTTTCACAATGATTTCATGGCAGACTTTTTATGGGGTGTTTTGCCATTGCCTTCCCCAACTTGCATATGGGATTACCTTTACCGTTTACTAGCAGAGATATAAACTTTACAAAGGACACAGACAAGCACAATTGAAGATTTTTTTTAAAGCTTAAAATAAAATATGCTTAAAACATTAGCAATGGTTGATCTTAAAGGTGCTTTCTTTGTATCTCTCCTGTGCGATCCAGGGAACTGGGCAAAGGAAGCTCTGGCTCTTTCCTTCCTTCCCCAGGAGACGGGGAGGGTGAGGAGCCTCAGCCAATAGAAGGAGGAAGAGAGGCTTGGTTCAGTAGCTCTGCTGTGTGATTGAGAGAGCCTGGCAAACCAAGCTATCCCTCCCCCCCCTCTTCCTTCCCAAAGAAAAGTCTCAGCCGATGGAGAAAATAGAGACTTTGCTCTGTAGCTGCTGTGCGATTGCGCAAGCCTGGCAAAGCAAGCTCTTCCTCTCCACTTTCCTCCGCAAGGGAGGAGCCTCAGCCATTGGAGAAGATACAGGCTTTGCTCTGTCGCTCCTGTGCGATTGAGCAAGCCTGGCAAGGCAAGCTGTGATGCAGAAGGAAGCGAGCGAGAGAGAGAAGGCAGCAGATGACAGCCAGTTGCTCGGGGGGGGGGGCTGATAGGAGCCCTCCTGGGGCCTGATTTGGCCTCAGGGTCGCATGTTTGACACCCCTCCTATAGATCCAGGTGGGCAACCGTGTTGGTCTGAGGCAGTAGAACAAAGTAGGAATCCAGTAGCACTTTTAAGACCAACCAAGTTTTATTCAGAATGTAAGCTTTCGTATGCATGCAGACTTCATCAGACCAGGGGATGGGATAGAGTGAGCTGAAATACATAGAGCTGGTGGGTTAAGAGTGTAAACCGATACAAAGGATCAAATGGCAAAATAGTGTAATAAATCGGAAGACCGTTTGGTCTGGATAGCATTTGCGTGGGAAACCAATATAAGATAATAAAGGAAAGGTGCCCTGTGCAAGCACCAGTCGTTTCCGACTCTGGGGTGACGTTGCTTTCACGTTTTCATGGCAGACTTTTGACGGGGTGGTTTGCCATTGCCTTCCCCAGTCATCTCCACTTTCCCCCCAGCAAGCTGGGTACTCATTTGTCTGACCTCGGAAGGATGGAAGGCTGAGTCAACCTGGCACCGGCTACCTGAACCCAGCTTCCGCTGGGATCGAACTCAGGTCGTGAGCAGAGCTTAGGACTGCAGTACTGCAGCTTTACCACTCTGCACCACGGTAAGAAAAGCTGCCTGTTAATTGCTCTTGCTACAAGTCTAAGTAAAACAAAAGGACATGCGTTTCCTAGTAAAGTTTTTCCTAGTGATGTATTTCCTTGACATATCCTACTGTGATATCCTACTGTAGGGTTGCCAAGTCCAATTCAAGCAATATCTGGAAACTTTGGGGGTGGAGCCAGGAGCAAGGTTGCGCCAAGCATCATTGAACTCCAAAGGGAGTTCTGGCCATCACATTTAAAGGGACCGCACACCTTTTAAATGCCTTCCCTCCTTTCGAAATAATGAAAGATAGGGGTACCTTCTTTGGGGGCTCATAAGATTGGACCCACTCATCCAATTATTTCGAAACTTGGAGGGTTTTTTAGGGACAGGCACTGGATACTATGCTGCAAATTTGGTGCCTCTACCTCGAAAGACAGCCCCCACCCAGAGCCCCAGATACCCACAGCTCAATTCTCCATTATACCCTATGGGAATTGGTCTCCAGAGGGAACAATGGAGTGCCCAGCAGACATTTCCCTCCCGTACCCCTGCTTTCCGATGACCCTGAAGCGGGGGGAGGGTCTCCAAACCGGGGGATCCCCTGCCCCCACCTGGGAATTGCCAACCCTATATCCTAGTGACCCCTGCAATACAGTTCACCCTCCAAAGCATCCATGTTCTCCAGGGAAATTGATCTTCACTGTCTGGACATTAACTCCAATAGGAGGAGCTCTCCAGATGCCACCTGGAGGCTGGCAACCTTACTTGGTCCCCATACCAATCCTTGCAGGGATCTAACCGCAGCCGGTGCTGCCTTTTGCCACCTGTTCCAAGGTACAGGTCTCCTCCAGGTATCTGCATGTACAAAAGTCCTCTGAATCCCTGGCTTCTACCCAGATGAAGACGGGGATTTGCAAATGTCAAAGTACAGCCTTCGTGGCTTCTTGTTTGCTTCCTTTGGGGGGAGGGGGCGGATTCTGCAACCGGCTCGTGGGAGATTTACTGCCAAAAATAAAAAAAAGTCTAGCCAGTTTGGTGTAGTGGCTAAGTGTGCGGACTCTTATCTGGGAGAACCGGGTTTGATTCCCCACTCCTCCACTTGCACCTGCTAGCATGGCTTTGGGTCAGCCATAGCTCTGGCAGAGGTTGTCCTTGAAAGGGCAGCTGCTGTGAGAGCCCTCTCCAGCCCCACCCACCTCACAGGGTGTCTGTTGTGGGGGAGGAAGGGAAAGGAGATTGTGAGCCGCTCTGAGACTCTTTGGAGTGGAGGGCGGGATATAAATCCAATATCTTCTTCATCTTCTTCTAGTCTTTTGTAAACCACAGGAGTCCTTTTAAAAATAAGAGGTGCCATATCAGCTCTTGTGCCTGGCTGGATCAGGCTAAGATCTGTTCCTAAGCGGGATATGGCTCCATCTCCTATTGAGGTTTTTTTTTTTTTTCTGAGCTTCAGAATTTCTGGAAATTTGACATCACTAGCCCAGCATCACCCAATTAGTATTATAGGCTGCTTTGAAAACTTTTAAAGCTGAGAGAAGGAACAGAGATCTTTTTGCCTGCACCATTCCATCTGAACTGCCTTTTACCCTTAAGTAATGGCATCTTAAAAGTCACAATTTGGCCTCCTTACCCTGCCATGTGCCCTTTTGCTTTAGCCAAAGAAGTGCCATGCCTTTGGGGACACCATGCTCTTTCCCAAATAGGTCAGCTATCAAACCCGCCCTCGTCTGGGCAAACAGATACATAAGACAGTTCCTGAACCTCAAAAAGTCGTTGCCTTGGCCTTTGTTTAGAGTACCTTGCCAGTAACTTTCCAAACTGCCCTGGCACCAGTTCTTTACCCACACGACAACAGAGTAGGCCAAAGAAACCCCACCCGTCCAGTTTCTACACGATATCGTCAGCAGAAGTGGAAAGTGGTCAAAGGTCTGACTTCGTCGACCAGGTCTTTTTTCAAGTCCTGTGCACTTTTCATCCACACAAGAATCATAGAAGAGTTGGAACGGACCTCCAAGGGTCATCTAGTTCAACCCCCTGCACAATGCAGGAAATTCACAAATCCCTCCCCCTCAATTCACAGGATCCTCATTGCTGTCAGATGGCCATCTAGCCTCTGTTGAAAAACCTCCAAGGAAGGAAGAAGATATTGGATTTATATCCCACTCTGAATCTCAGAGCGGTCACAATCTCCTTTACCTCCCCCCCCAACTGACACCCTGTGAGGTGGGTGGGTCTGAGAGAGTTCTTACAGCAGCTGCCCTTTCAAGGACAACTCCTACAAGAGCTATGGCTGACCCAAGGCCATTTCAGCAGCGGCAAGTGGAGGAGTGGGGAATCAAACCAGATAAGAGTCCACACGCTTAACCACCGACACCAAACTGGCCCACCACCTCCTGAGGAAGCCTGTTCCACTGAGGAACCGCTCTGACTGTCAGGAAGTTCTTCTTATGTTGAGCCGGAAACTCTTTTGATTTAATTTCAACCTGTTTGTTCTGGTCCAATCATCTGGGGTCCAACCTTCTGTTATTATGCAACAAGTAATAACAAAGCAAGACTCTGAGCATACCCAGAGTGCATCTCACAACTGACACCTTGAGTTCGAGTGAAGGGCAGGTTATGAGTAATGTAAATAAATAAATATAGAATTTGGAGAGAAATCTGGAAGCAGCTTTTTGAGATATTGAAGGAAACACATGACACAGTTCATTAAAATCTGCCAGATTACTAGAAGGCAACTTTTAGTTTTTATTTTACTTCAACTCCCCCAAGACATACCCCTGAGTTGCAACATTACCAATTAAAAGCTGTTGTCACCAGGTAGGCGTTTAAAAGTCTGAGGCCCTGCACCATGCCAGTAATAACCAACATTTTGCCAAATTTTAGATTGTTTTCATTCTCATCTTGCCAAAAACCTGGAGTCCTTATGTCTGAGAACAGGATCCAACCCATTTTGGAGAGGTTTCAGGTATGTTTGGGTGGCTTGCAAGTAGACAAGTTTGAAGGATTACACCAGGGTGGCCAAACTTGCTTTACACAAGAGCCACAGAGAATAAATGTCAGATGTTTGAGAGCCACAAGACATGAGCATCAGAGGTTTGAGAGAAGGGAGGGAGGGAGGGAGGGAGGAGGGGAGGGAGGAAAGGAGGAAGGAAGAGAGGGAGGGAGGAAAGAAGGAAGGAGGGGAAGAAGGGAGGGAGGGAGGAAGGAAGGAAGGAAGGAAGGGAGGGAGGGAGGGAGGAAGGAGAGGAGGAAGGAGGAAGGAAGAGAGGGAGGGAGGGAGGAAGGAAGGAGAGAAGGAAGGAGAGAAGGAAGGAAAGGAGGAAGGGAGGGAGGGAGGAAGGGAAGGAGGATGGAAGGAAGAAGGGAAGGAAGGAAGGAAGGAGGGGAGGGAAGGAAGATAGATGGGGAGAGGTGGAAAGAAAGCAACTTTGAATGCATTCCTCAAGCCACTGGCTGGCTTGAATTGGAGAAGTGATTTAGAGAGACAAATGCCTTCTCCGTGCTGGCCAATGGGGTGGTGGGGTCTTCAAGAGCCACAAAATATGCGTGAAAGAGCCGTGTGTGGCTCCCAAGCCACAGTTTGGCCACCTCTGGACTACACTATGCCAGTAAAAAAAACATTTTGCCAAATTTTAGGGCCCTTAATTACAGCCAGAAGCCTTTATGTCAGAGGACAGGATCCAACCCTCACTGAAAGCAAGTCTCTCAGGTACGTTCGGGTGCCTCGCAACCTACCTGAAGATGCCAGATCTCCCAGAAGAAATCCGCAAGGCTTCACCTCAACATCTTCGTTCGGCAACCTCTGGGATGCCCCGCTGGGTCCATCTCTCTGAAGCGTGGAAGCTCTGCATCACAGACTGAAGTATTCCACACCTGTCAATCATTAAGCCAGTGCTCAGACGCCACTGCTGTTACCGCATCAGACACGGTGGATCTCAAAGCAGGAGAAGCAAAACTCCGCTCTCTTGTCCGGATTTTGCACCTCATGGAGAGAAGACTGGCCTTAAGCCGCCTGTTCCGAAGGGATTCCTTTCAAAAGCCGCTGCCCGCTCACCTGGGCGCTTTCGCCTGCTCACCTGGGCGCTTTCCCCTCCTCCCCAATCAGAGCAGGTGAGCGGCTGCAGTAGCTGCACAAAAGAGAAGCCAGGAAAGGGGAGGGCTAACAGGTAACCTGATTCCCCAAAGGGAAGGAGGGGAATAAGCCCAACCCAACCGCTTGCTTGCTACCTGCACAAACCAGGTGGCTTCTCTTTTGCAACGTAATGGGGGAAAGAGGAACAACAACAAAAAAAAAAGCACAAGACTTCACAACACCCACTTCGTGCAAACAAGAATTGCAGGATCGTGGAAGGAAGGGGATGGGGTGCGTCCCTCTGCATTAACCCTTGCAGCACCGAGGGTACTTTGATGAGATTCTAGGGGGAAAAGAGCCCCTTGGCGCAATGTGTTAAAGCTGCAGTGCTACAGTCCTAAGCTCTGCTCACGACCTGAGTTCGATCCCCGGCGGAAGCTGGGTTTTCAGGTCGCCGGCTCGAGGTTGACTCAGCCTTCCACCCTTCCGAGGTCGGTGAAAGGTGTCCCCAGCTTGCTGGAGGGGAAAGCCTAGATGACTGGAGAAGGCAATGACAAACCACCCCGTCAAAAGTCTGCTGTGAAAACGTCGTGAAAGCAACGTCACTCCAGAGTCGGAAACGACTGTTGCTTGCACAGGGCACCTTTCCTTTCCTCATTCAAGGACGGTCGTGCAATTCGAGAAGAAATCGCCAGCGACGGGTGGCATCCTTGTTTGGCACTTTGAACTTTTACAGGAACTTGCTTGGCACGGTCAACCATCACCAGTGGTCTGACCTAGCCTCAGATCGCAAAGCATGGAGGCACACCATCCACCAGGCTGTCTCTTCCTTTGAGAACACACGCATAGCTGGTCTTGAGGACAAAAGGAGATTGAGGAAGAATCGCACTGCTACAGGACCAACCCTAAATCAGACTTTTCCCTGCAGCCGCTGTGGCCGGACCTGCCTGTCCCACATTGGTCTTGTCAGCCACCAGCGAGCCTGCAGCAAACGTGGACTATTGCACCCTTCTTAAATCTTCGTTCGCGAAGCCAAGCCGAGAGAGAGAGAGAGAGCTTGGCACGGAGGAACAGTAAAGGCAAAAGGCCACGAGCCAAGTCTCCTGGTGCCACGTGGCATCGCTCGCTTGGCAGCCGTTTCTAGCCCTTTCTGGTAAAGCCTTGCACCAGAGGTTTTTTTTTAAAAACGGTGTGCATTTTTCAGACCTCCAGGGGATGTATCTGAGCTGTGGCCGGGCCCCAGGAGGTATTCCCGGGGCCAAGGAAGTCCAGCCAACCCAATGATTTATTCTTCAAACAAAAACAAGCTGGTACAAGGGTAAGAGCGCTACACGAAAAGCGTGCCGTGGAAGTTACGCAAAGAGCACCAAGCACACAGCAAAGGTTTAGTTACATTATTCGCCGCCTGCCCTTCCCGCTTGAACTCAAGGTGCCAGTTGTGAGATGCACTCTGGGTATGCTCAGAGTCTCGCTTTGTTATTACTCGATGCGTAATAACAGAAGGTTGGACCCCAGAAGATTGGACCAGAACAAACGGGTTGAAATTCAATCAAAAGAGTTTCCGGCTCAGCAATAGGAAGAACTTCCTGACGGTCACAGCAGTTTCTTGGGGGAACAGGCTTCCTCGGGAGGTGGTGGGCTCTCCTTCCTTGCTTCTAGGGTCCGATTTCAACTCACAACGCAACGAACGGGGTGTTATGATCCGGACTGCTAGTTTCCGCTAACCAGCTCTCCCCACCAAAAAACAGCCACCAAAAACTGTGCAAACCTATTATTATTCAGTGGCGTTTGGGCCCAGAGTGACAGCTAAGATGTTTCATTATAAACGGGACACTTTTGTTTTGATAATCTGGAGGGAGTTCCCTGCAGGAGAAAAGCTCAAGCCAAGCCATGGAGCGCCTTAGAAACCCGCCAGATTTTCAGGGTAAGAGCTTGCAAAAGCTAAAGTCTTCGTCAGCATCTGATGAGCACGGTTTTGACTCTTGAAAGCTTATACGCTGAAAATACGGCTGCTCTCTCAAGACGTCGCTGGACTCGAATCAGGCTGGCAACTTGGAGGGAAATGAAGGCGAGACGTTAAAGCGCTCTTCAAATATCTGAAGGGCTGTCCCATAAAAAGGGTCAAGGTCTTTTTCTCTCCTGCTCCAGAGGACAAGACTAGACCAAATGGAGAGAGATCAAGATGGGTCACTGTGTTAGTCTTTCTGTAGCTGTACACAAAATCAAGAGTCCGCTCGGAGGTGTAGAATTCATTCGTTATGAGGGCAGGATCTGACACGAATGAGACCTTGTCGGGCTGGGCCAGGTGTGTCACAAAAACTTTATAAAGGGCACAGACAAACACAATAAAAGTTTTTTTTTTTAAAAGCTTAAAATAAAACATTAGCGCTTGTTGATCTTAAAGGTGCTTTCTTTGTATATCTCCTGTGCGATCCAGGGAATTGGGCAAAGGAAGCTCTGGCTCTTTCCTTCCTTCCCCAGGAGACTGGGAGGGGGACGAGCCTCAGGCAATAGAAGGAGGAAGAGAGGCTTGGCTCAGTAGCTCTGCTGTGTGATTGAGAGAGCCTGGCAAAGCAAGCTATCCCTCCCCCCCCCCCTTCCTTCCCAAAGAGAAGTCTCAGTCAATGGAGAAAATAGAGACTTTGCTCTGTAGCTCCTGTGCGATTGAGCAAGCCTGGCAAAGCAAGCTCGCCCTCTCCACCTTCCTTCCCGAGGAGCTCAGCCAATAGAAGGAAAAGAGGCTTTGCTCAGTAGCTCTGCTATGTGATTGTGCAAGCCTGGCAAAGCAAGCTGTGGTGCAGAAGGACGCAAGAGAGAAGGAGAAGGAAGCAGATGACAGCCAGTTGCTTGGAGGCCTTATAAGAGCCCTCCAAGGGCCTGATTTAGCCCCTGGGCCACATGTTTGACACCCCATGGTCTAGCAGAATCTTAAAAACTAACATTTTTGTTCGTCTTTAAGGTGCTACCGGACTCTTGCTCTTTTCTAGAACTAATGGGTCCAAGCGGGCAGCCGTGTTGGTCTGAAGCAACCGAACAAAGCAGTAGACGAGTTTCACCTTTAAGACCGACTAAGTTTTATTCCGAATGTAAGCTTTCGTATGCTCTAAGCAGACTAAGTCTGCTTAGAGCATACGAAAGCTTACATTCGGAATAAAACTTAGTCGGTCTTAAAGGTGAAACTCGTCTACTGCTTTGTTCTAGAACTAATGGGTTCAAGATTTCCACAGGACACAGGGAGAAACTTCCTAACAGGGGAATGGTCAGACAACAGAACATGTTATTTAGGAAGGTTTGAAGATCCTCAGCAGCCAGAGGTAATCTTACTCTGGGTTTCTTCCACTGAGTAAAGGGTTAGAGCACACGCCCTATGAGCCCCCTTTCAACTCTCAGATTCAAATTTATTTAAGTCGTTTATACACTGCCTTTCTCCCCAGTGGGGACTCGGAATGGTTTACCTCATTTTAAACCTTGCGACAACCTTCTGCGGCAGGCCGGGCTGAGAGTGTGTGATCGGTCCAAGGTCACCAAGCAAGTTTCCATGGCAGAAGTTGGAATTCAAATTTAGGTCTCCCACTTTCTAGTCCAACTCTCTAACCGCCCCATCATGCCGGCTCCCCAAATTCAGAGAAATACTACTTGTATTTCATCACCTCTGGTTGTCACATTCGGTGCGCCGGTCAAGTTTAAATGGTGCATGGTTGTGGGGAACCTGAACTCGATCCTTTTAAAAAAATGTCTACTTTGGCATTGGGTCTAAAGAGGTATGGCCCATCTAGCTGCCGCAGAATTCTCATATATGAAGATGCCTTCTACTGAATCAGACCTTGGTCCATCAAAGTCAGTCTTGTCTACTCTGACTGGCAGCGGCTCTTCTGGGTCTCAAGCTGAGGTTTTTCACGCCTACTTGCCTGGACCCTTTTTTGGAGATGCCAGGGATTGAACCTGGGACCTTCTGCTTCCCAAGCAGATGCTCTACCACTGAGCCACCCTCCCTCCCCCAAAAGTTATACTATGTGGCTCTTACGTTAAGCAAGTTTGGCCACCCCTGATTTACTCAGACTGGCAGCAGCTCTCCAGGGTCTCAAGCTGAGGTTTTTCACGCCTACTTGCCTGGACCCTTTTTAGTTGGAGATGCCAGGGATTGAACCTGGGACCTTCTGCTTCCCAAGCAGATGCTCTACCACTGAGCCACAGCCCCATTCATGGCTCTCCAGGGTCTCAAGCTGAGGTTTTTCATGCCTACTTGCCTGGACCCTTTTTTGGAGATGCCGGGGGTTGAACCTGGGACCTCCTGCTTCCCAAGCAGATGCTCTACCACTGAGCCACCGTCCCTCCCCAAATTCTCAGAATCAAATTGCTTCTACAGCAGACTTCTCAAGAGCCCTCCGCCCTGTAAGCTACTTAATTCCTGTCAAAATCTGTGGTTCACGTCTTCCGACTCTCAACAGTCCATACCCACCGGGTGGGTGAAAAACCCTCATTCACACAGGTTCCCTTGTTAGGAAACGTCGTTGGCATACCGTGTGTCTAAGAAATTTAAGAGTTCTGCAAGAACCAGATGCTAAATCCTCTGTGAAGAAGACGACTGCAGATTTATAGCCCGCCCTTCTCTCTGAATCAGAGACTCAGAGCGGCTTACAATCTCCTATATCTTCTCCCCCCAAAACAGACACCCTGTGAGGTGGGTGAAGAAGATATTGGATTTATATCCCACCCTCCACTCTGAAGAGTCTCAGAGCGGCTCACAATCTCCTTTATCTTCCTACCCCACAACAGACACCCTGTGAGGTGGGCGGGGCTGGAGAGGGCTCTCACAGCAGCTGCCCTTTCAAGGACAACCTCTGCCAGAGCTATGGCTGACCCAAGGCCATTCCAGCAGGTGCAAGTGGAGGAGTGGGGAATTAAACCCGGTTCTCCCAGATAAGAGTCCGCACACTTAACCACTACACCAAACTTGCTGAGAGGGCTCTCACAGCAGCTGCCCTTTCAAGGACAGAGTCTCAGAGCGCCCTACAATCTCCTTTCCCTTCTTCCCTCACAACAGACACCCTGTGAGGTGGGTGGGGCTGAGAGGACTCTCACAGCAGCTGCCCTTTCAAGGACAGAGTCTCAGAGCGGCCTACAATCTCCTTTCCCTTCTTCCCTCACAACAGACACCCTGTGAGGTGGGTGGGGCTGAGAGGGCTCTCACAGCAGCTGCCCTTTCAAGGACAGAGTCTCAGAGCGGCCTACAATCTCCTTTCCCTTCCTCCCCAACAACAGAGTCTAAAGAGCAGCCTACAATCTCCTTTTCCTTCCTCCCCCATAACAGACACCCTGTGAGGTGGGTGGGGCTGAAAGGGCTCTCCCAGCAGCTGCCCTTTCAAGGACAGAGTCTCAGAGCGGCCTACAATCTCCTTTCCCTTCTTCCCCCACAACAGATACCCTGTGAGGTGGGTGGGGCTGTGAGGACTCTCACAGCAGCTCCCCTTTCAAGGACAACCTCTGCCAGAGCTATGGCTGACCCAAGGCCATTCCAGCAGCTGCAAGTGGAGGAGTGGGGAATCAAACCCGGTTCTCCCAGATAAGAGTCTGTGCACTTATCCATTACACCAAACTGGCTCTGTGATGTCAAAATGCACCTACCGGGTCAACATTCGGGCTTTAAAATTAGCCTTCTCTAACAGAATGGAAGACGGAGGAAGAAAACACTGCAAAGAGATGATGTTTGCAAATTGGAAGCCACACGGAGAAAGGCCAAGTGTGAAAACCAGTCACTGGGACATAGTCCTGAGAATAACGTCCAGTTTCTCCATCAGAAGGCATTCCTGTGATAAAGAAATAAACACCCTGGTTTCCTGAGGTCGCCCCCCACCTCTGACTCCTCCCCCTGATGGAAAGACACCCTCAAGTTCCTCAGTCGTTGCTTTCCTTGGGAGAGAACCGTAGAAGGCAGATTTCCCAATTCTCCTTGCTGGGAAGACAAGCGCCGATGTTTGTTTTCCTGCTCCAACCACTAGGCCGCACTGGTGACTGGAAGATGCAATGGAGTAGGCCACCTCCTTGCCTCTGAGGCCTTCTATTCCTGTCTCCTGAGTTTGCTAGTTCTTTATAATTAATTCATACAGATATGCAGTTGCTTACAGCTGCTCTCCCATGAACTGGCGTTTCACAATCGCTCCCTTCTGCTTCTTTCTCACAGGTGAAGAGACAAACTTTTGCTTGGGCTGTGTGATTTCAGCCAACAGGCGAGGGGGCTCAAGTCATGGAAATCCCTTCCACTCATATCCCCCAGTCCCCTGAACACAGAAAATTAGCATTTCAGGGAAGGAAAGTTTGCCTTGAGAAGCTTGTTTTCTACATGTAGGGAATTCTTTCCCACAGAGGAGGGACTTCCTGTCCCGTGAGCCTCTCCCAAGGCCTCTCAAAGAGTCACTTTCTCCTGCCCAGAACAATGGACGTTTTGAGCACTTTGGGGACGTGTCGGATGGTGAGCGAAACCCGTGTCCCTCGACACAACATGTCCCCGAGCTCAGAGCCGCACGCATCCAAGTTGGCCACTTTCTCCATGACGGTGTCTTCTGTGACAAAGCGGATTCCGTGCAGGTAATGTAGGTACATGTCTTCCCGCAAGACCAAGAGGCTGCGGGGCTTCAGGAGCAAGGAGAGGAAGTGGCGCTCTTCCTCGGTCTGGGAAGCGAGTCCCTGGAAAAGGAAACAAACTCTTAGGAGATTGCATTTCAAAAATTAATAAGGCAGACACGTTGCTGCCTGATGAGAAGAAGAAGGAGGAGGAGAAGGAGAAGGAGAAGAAGGAGGAGGAGGAGGAAAAGGAGGAGAAGGAGAAGGAGAAGAAGAAGGAGGAGGAGGAGGAGGAGAAGGAGGAGGAGAAGGAAAAGAAGGAGAAGGAGAAGAAAAAGGAGAAGAAGAAGGAGGAGGAAGAGGAGAAGCAGAAGAAGAAGGTGTTAATTAGCTGAAGCTGTACCAACTGCTGAACTATGGTCTCAGGCTGTACTATTGTTGGAGTTATAGGTCTTCTTATTTTAATCTGCATGTATTATGTTTAGGAGATATCTTAAATTCGCTGGGTTTAATTCGATATGTTTTATTTATTGTTATTGCAATGTTTTAATGTTGTAAGCCACCCTGAGCCCGCTTTGCGGGATAGGGCGGGGTATAAATCGCAAATTAAAGTAAATTTAAATCAAAATTAAGAAGAAGACAACAACTATAGATTTATACCCTGCCCTTCTCTCTGAATCAGAGCCTCAGAGCGGCTTACAATCTCCTGTACCTTCCTCCCCCACAATAGGCACCCTGTGAGAAGGAGGATATTGAATTTATATCCCGCCCTCCACTCCGAATTTCAGAGTCTCAGAGTGGCTCACAATCTCCTCTATCTTCCTCCCCCACAGCAGACACCCTGTGAGGTAGGTGGGGCTGAGAGAGCTCTCCCAGAAGCTGCCCTTTCAAGGACAACTCTGCGAGAGCTATGACTGACCCAAGGCCATCCCAGCAGGTGCAAGTGCAGGAATCAAACCCGGTTCTCCCAGATAAAAGTCCGCACACTTAACCACTACATCAAACTGGCTCTTGAACTAAAGCCACCAGGAACCACGCCTTTCAGAGGTATGACTCATACGGTTCACGCCGCCCATCTCCGTTCTGCACACCTGCCCCTCAGTCAGTGTGTTTTCCACAGAGCTGTGGTTTCTGGTGCCCACTGGCACCAAGCGACTGATTCCCACAACGCAGTAACAGAGTTGGTGTTCACCCCAGGGGCATGCAGCGAAAGTTTTTTCTCATACATCACACATGCTGAATCAGAAAGGAAGACTCAACAGCCAGGGCGTGGGTGAGAGCACTCCACCCCCAAAAAAACAAAACCGAGGAAGGGGGAGGAGGCGTAAAAGAGGTTAACAGGCGGAGGTCTGGTTAATTGACACAGCAGAAGTCGGACAAGATGTTTTCAGAAAACAGAGCGGGCAAAAATGCAGGTGAATGGGACCTTCCGGCACTCTACCCCTGGGAAAAAAACCGGATTTCTGCTTCGGCGGTCACTGCCCAGGCCACCCGCGGAGCTCTGCCAGCTTCAGGGCCCAGGGTTTCGGCCAGAGCGAGTTAAAGCTTGTCTGGCAGGGAGCAGAGAGAAGCTGGAAGAAGGAGACGCTTCCTCTGTACTGCTCACCTGTCCACCTTCCGTCTGCTGCCCTCTGCTGACAGGATGGTAGAAATCCAGAAGGGTGTGAGACCCTAGATTGATGGTGGTGACCGTCGGGAAGTATAGCGGGCCATCCTCGTGAGGCTGCCGATGAAAAAGAGGCAGAAAAACAGAGCCACCCATCTTGTCCAAAGTACGATCAGAGTGGATGGAAGGAACAGAACTTCAAAACCCTGCCATTCACCTACCCCCATTTCAACGCACAAACCCTAGGATGTATTACCATGATCCCCTCACCGGGGCGGTACTCGTTCACCAGGACGTGATTGGCCAGCTTCCCTCCAAAGACGCCGAGAGAGGACACTTTGTCGGTATAAGCCTGAAGCCATGGGGGCAGCTTCTCCGACACCATCCCCTTCGGGTGCGGCAGCCCCCCTGTAGAAAGCACAGAGAGAAGCCACGGAATTTGTCTGTCCTCCTCCGACTCCTCTTCGTGTACAATCCACCTTTCTCACGGAGATTCAAGGCGGATTACAAAGTTGGACGAAAGCAATCAAATCAAATAGCAGTGTCCTCTAACAGACAGAAGAGCCCCGTGGCGCAGGGTGCTAAAGCTGCAGTATTGCAGTCCTAAGCTCTGCTCATGACCTGAGTTCGATCCCCGGTGGAAGCTGGGTTTTCAGACCGCCGGCTCGAGGTTGACTCAGCCTTCCATCCTTCCGAGGTCGGTAAAATGAGAACCCAGCTTGCAGGGGGGGGGGGAGTGTAAAAGACTGGGGAAGGCAATGGCAAACCACCCCGTAAAAAGTCTGCCGTGAAAACGTGAAAGCAACGTCACTTCTGAGTCGGAAACGATTGGCGCTTGCACAGGGGACCTTTCCCTTTTCCTAACACACAGAGCTGAAGAACTGGAAAACATCACCATTACTGACAAGCAAGCCACAGATGGTCTTGTACAGGGGTGGCCAAACTGTGGCTCGGTTTAAATGTCTGACAAAGGGAGGTTTGACTTTCTAAAGCTCATACACCCCCCCCACCCCCTCAAATCTTCATGATATCTAAAGCACTACTAAACTCAAGCCTAGCTGTTTTGAGGTAAAATTTGTAGCAAAATGGCTGCTCGCCTCCACTCAGGCCTGAAAATTTTACAAATCTTAATACAGAATAAACCACAAATGGAGGTTGTGTCTATCTGTCTCTCCTTTGTCCTCTCCAACTGGCTAAATAGGAAGGTTTACAATAAATTTGTTGTGACAAAGAATTCAACGCCATTTTCACAGAAAGGCCACACTCTTCCTCCAGGAAGCCCCAAGCTTCTGACAAAACTACCATCTTGCTCAACTATCAAGCCAAAATTATATCACCTGCTTTCAGCGTGACACCCGAACCGGTTTTTAAAAATGGAGTATCTAACTCAGGGGTCCCCAATCTTTTTGAGCCTGTGGGTAGTTTGGGGATTTCAAGTTGGGTGATGAACATATGAAGCTGCCTTATACTGAATCAGACCCTGGGTCCATCAAAGTCAGTATTGTCTTCTCAGACTGGCAGCGGCTCTCTAGGGTCTCAAGCTGAGGTTTTTCACACCTCTTTGCCTGGACCGTTTTCAGTTGGAGGTGCCGGGGATTGAACCTGGGACCTTCTGCTTACCAAGCAGATGCTCTACCACTGAGCCACAGTCCCTCCCGACTGTGAGTGTCATCCTAAAATGATGGTGAGTGTCATCCTAAAATGGCGGCCTCAGGAGTTGGAGCCCAACACAAAATGGCTGTTATGGCTTTCATTTGGACGAGAGCAGCCAATAACAATGGCCCCACCTACTTACAATAGCCCTGCCCACTTTCTGAAAGGCTTGTTGGGTGGTAGAGGAAGGGGTGGTGGGCACCATGTTGGGGAAGGCTGTCCTAACTTCCGTGTGGCGAAAACGATCCGTAAACAGAAGCTAAATGGAATCAAACCACAAATTTGTGGGATGAAGAGCGGACTGTACCAGCGCCTCACAATGTCGAGCTTTCCACAAATACTAATTAAGTGCCACTCCCACAAACCTACCTACATCATGCACACAACATCAGATTCACACCCACACATATATGTCAAAAGTTTACCCCAGTTCTGCAACCTCCTCCCAGAAAGCTGAGTCCACTTTGGCTTAGGGGCACCATAAACCTGGAGGTGAAAAAACACTGGAGCTGTGGGTGCTGTGAGGACCTTGTGCGCACTCCACCCTCAATCAAATCCCCACACAGATGTGCTCAGAGTCTCAGTTTCCCCCTTTCTAAAATGGGAACTCTGGCATCTTTGCCCACAGTGGGAGTACAAGACTCAAACCCTTACAAGAAATTAAGATTCATAATCTTGGGATAGAAATCGGTTTGTCTGAACTGAGCTACGGGTATATTGCCCTGATCTAGATAGCCCAAGCTAACCCAGTCTTGTTAGATCTTGAAAGCCAAGCAAGGCTTGTATTTGGTTAGTATTCGGCTATTATTTGGATGGGAGACCTCTAAGGAACACCACAGTCATGACATTAAGGCAAACGACTTATGAATTTCTTTTCCCTTGAAAACCCCATAAACCAGCTGTGACGCTTTCTACCACCATGGGTATGTTATGCAAACACTAGCAGAAAACCATTTTTAAAAAAAAAAATTAAAAATTTAAGCGGGACAAAATACAACAGGGACGCGTCTGTCAGCAGCCTTAGAGCTTCCATGTCAAGAGGCAGTCTACCTCCAAGGACCAAAGAACAGGGGAAAGGGTATGAGTAACAGATCATGGCCATGGGCATTTTGACCCTTCCTTCTTAAAAGCATCTGGCTGATCACGGATAGAGACAGGACATGGGGGCTGGGGGGCCATAAATTAATCCCACAAAATATTCTTAAAACCCATCACAAAAAGGGTATAGAATAAAGGCACACACCTGTTGCAAAAGATGCGCTTCCTCAGCCTCAGTAATGAAATCTGGGATATAATAAGCGACGGGTGGACACTGTGAAGAACAAACAGAATCTTGGCATAACAAACACCTTCAAAACACATTAAGGGGGTTTAAACTCCCCACCTCTTCATCTTAGCAGATGCTGCTATGCGCTACGAATTGCTAAAATTTTGCACAGTAATCAGTCACAGTTAAATCTGTGTGCAAGCAAGGAGAAAAATCCACCCAACCCAATGAACTGACTGTTTACTACTATTCTGCCTTAATTTTCTGCACAGCCCAAGGAAAATATTTCTTTGCTTTGGTCTCAACAGAAATCTTCCTCATTGTGTGTGTGTGTGTGTGTATGTGTGTGAAGTGCTTCAAGTCACTGCCGACTTAGGGTGGCCTTATAATTGAATGCCCTCCAAAATCTCCCGTAATTAACAGCCTCGCTCAAGTCTTGTGAGCAGAAGAAGAAGAAGAAAGAAGACTGCAGATTTATACCCCGTCTTTCTCTCTGAATCAGTGACTCAGAGCGGCATACAATCTCCTCTGTCTTCTCCCCCCACAACAGACACCCTGTGAGGTGGGTGAGGCTGAGAGAGCTCTGACAGAAGCTGCCCTTTCAAGGACAACTCTGCCAGAGCTATGGCTGACCCAAGGTCATTCCAGCAGGTGCAAGTGGAGGAGTAGGGAATCAAACTCGGCTCTCCCAGATAAGAGTCTGCATACTTAACCACTATACCAAACTGGCTGTATTATATCTCCATCTATCTAATCTATCTATCTATCTATCTATCTATCTATCTATCTATCTATCTATCTATCTATCTATCTATCTGTCTGTCTGTCTGTCTGTCTGTCTGTCTGTCTGTCTGTCTGTCTGTCTGTCTGTCTGTCTGTCTGTCTGTCTCCTGCCCCCACTCCGAATCTCAGAGAGGCTCCCAATCTCCTTTCCCTTCTCCCCCCACAACAGACACCCTGTGAGGTGGTAGGGCTGAGAGGACTCTCCCAGCAGCTGCCCTTTCAAGGACAACTCTGTGAGAGCTACGGCTGACCCCAGGCCATTCCAGCAGCTGCAAGTGGAGGAGTGGGGAATCAAACCCGGTTCTCCCAGATAAGAGTCTGCCCTTTCAAGGACAACCTCTGCCAGAGCTATGGCTGACCCAAGGCCATTCCAGCAGGTGCAAATGGAGGAGTGGGGAATCAAACCTGGTTCTCCCAGATAAGAGAGTTCTGGCTGACCCAAGGCCATTCCAGCAGCTGCAAGTGGAGGAGTGGGGAATCAAACCCGGTTCTCCCAGATAAGAGAGCTCTGGCTGACCCAAGGCCATTCCAGCAGCTGCAAGTGGAGGAGTGGGGAATCAAACCTGGTTCTCCCAGATAAGTCTGCACGCTTAATCACTGTACCAAACTGGCTCTCACCAAACTGGAGGTGATGTGAAAGACCTCAGCCTGAGACCCTGGAGAGCCACTGTCCTTCTGAGTAGACAATACTGACTTTGATGGCCCAGTGGTATGATTCTGTATAAGGCCATCTTAATGTGCTCTTATCTGTCCATGGGATGGTAGTTATAGGATCTGGGAGACCCAGATTCAAACCCCTCATGGGTCATGAAAGCTTGCTGTGTGACTTCAACCAGCCAGTCTCTCGCCTAACTCACTTAGCAGGGTTGTTGTTCAGCAGATAAAATGGAGAAAGGAGAACAATATTGTAAGCTGCTGTGGTCCGAACAGCAGGGTATGAATAGCTTAATAAACAAACAAAGCCAGCTTTCCAGCCAACTACAGCAGGGAAAAAAGGAACGGCCCAAAGTGAGATGGACTGCCATTGCTCTCAACCTCAGCAAGGCTGTGAACAGATAGAGCATTCTGGAGGTCGTGAATTCTTAGTGCTCTCATAAGACAAAAGCGATGCAAACAGCAGCAATGCCCTTAACTCTGCCTCAACTGAGAGCCAGTTTGGTGTAGTGGTGAAGTGCGCAGACTCTTATCTGGGAGAACTGGGTTTGATTCCCCACTCCTCCACTTGCACCTGCTGGAATGGCCTTGGGTCAGCCATAGCTCTCATAGGAGTTGTCCTTGAAAGGGCAGCTTCTGGGAGAGCTCTCTCAGCCCCAACGACCTCACAGGGTATCTGTTGTGTGTGGGGGGGGGGGGGGAAGGAAGTAAAGGAGATTGTGACCACTTTCAGACTCTGAGATTCAGAGTATAAGGTGGGATATAAATCCAATATCATCATCATCTTCATTTTTTCTTCATCTTCTTCTCCTTCTCCTTTTTCTTCTCCTCCTTCTTCTCTGTCTTCTTCTTCTCCTTCTTCATCTCCTTCTCCATCTCCTTTTTCTTCTCCTTCTTCTTCTCCTTCTTCATCTTCTTCTTCTCCTTCTTCATCTCCCTCTTCTCCTTCTCCATCTCCTTTTCCTTCTCCTTCATCTCCCTCTTCTCCTTCTCCATCTCCTTTTTCTTCTCCTTCTTCTTCTCCTTCTTCTCCTCCTTCATCTCCTTTTTCTTCTCCTTCTTCATCTCCTTCTCCTTCTTCTCCTCCTTCATCTCCTTTTTCTTCTCCTTCTTCATCTCCTTCTCCTTCTTCTTCTCCTTCATCTCCTTTTTCTTCTCCTCCTTCTCCTTCTTCTTCTCCTTCTTCATCTCCTCCTTCTTCTTTGCAGGCTTTCTCTCCCTTGGTTGCCATCTGCAGTTCAAACCCAAGGGCAGGGCAGACCTTTGTTTTTAACTAGCGAGCTGGGAATATTGTACAATCGTGGGAAGTCTGTGGCTAACAATGCGTACCGCCTTGAACTGGATGGCCCGGGGCCAGTCTGATCTTGCCAGATCTCAGATGCCAAGCTGGGCTGGTCCTGCTTAGGTGGGAGACCACCAAGGAAGCCCAAGGTCCTGACGCAGAGGCAGGCAATGGCCAACGACCTCTGATTGTCCCCTGCCTTGATAACCCCTAGGGCTCGGCTGTGACCTGACAGCGCTTCCCACCACCAAGAATATGTGCTAATGCAGATGGCACTTTGAAAACATGCGCATATACAACGGAGATCTCAAAGACATATTGCCTACCAAAGTGCTCCTTGGATAAAATTTTTGAAACAGGGACCAATAGGGGCATTGCCACTCTTTGGGGTGGGGGGGGAAGGAAAGGGAAAAAAACTGTATAAAAGCAACAACTGTTGACAGAGGTCTTGGCCTGCTACTCTACATTTTGAAACAAACAGTTTATTATCGATATTATTGACAAAAAAAACCACTACACACTAGATGCCAGATCTTAACAACACTGGCAAAATTGTAATAGAGGGTCGATGTTACAGCAACAGCAATGGATGGCCTAGGTAACTATCCAGTTCATTCTCCTTCTGCAGGCTGCAGTACACCAGGGAAAGCCTTGTATTCAATCATGGAATACCCAGTATTTCCTAAGCTTAGCACAGAGACATTTTGAATCTGCCAAAGAGTAACCCCGAATGGAAGACCGCTCATCTCTGAGGCTCCAACTGCAACTGTCTATGCAACAACTGCAAAAGCTGGAGAGGGTCGAAATATAAATTTGAAGGAAATACCGGGCATTCCATTACTGAATTCAAGGCTTTACCTAGTGTACTGCAGCCTGCAGAAGGCGAATGAAATGGATAGTTACCTAGGGCATCCATTGCTGCTGCTGCTGTTGCCAGTTTGAGCCAGTTTGGTGTAGTGGTGGTGAAGTGCGCGGACTCTTATCTGGGAGAACCGGGTTTGATTCCCCACTCCTCCACTTGCACCTGCTAGCATGGCCTTGGGTCAACCATAGCCCTGGCAGAGGTTTTCCTTGAAAGGGCAGCTGCTGTGAGAGCCTTCTCCAGCCCCACCCACCTCACAGGGTGTCTGTTGTGCGGGAGGAAGGGAAAGGAGATTGTGAGCCGCTCTGAGACTCTTTGGAGTGGAGGACGGGATATAAATCCAATAAATCCAGTATCTTCTTGCTGTAACATCAACTCTCTATTGCTGAGCAGTCAGGTTAAAACGGATAAAAGGAAGTCCTTCTTCACCCAAAGGGTGATTAACATGTGGAATTCACTGCCACAGGAGGTGGTGGCAGCTGCAAGCATAGCCAGCTTTAAGATGGGATTGGATAAAAATATGGAGCAGAGGTCCATCAGTGGCTATTAGCCAGTGTGTATATATATGTGTGTGTGTGTGTGTGTGTGTGTGTGTATATATTGGCCACTGTGTGACACAGAGTGTTGGACTGGATGGGCCACTGGCTTCTCTTATGTTCTTATTGCAATTTTGCCAATGTTGTTAAAATCTGGCATCTAATGTGTAGTCTTTTTTGTCAATATTGATAATGAATTTGTTGGCTTCAAAATATTGAGTCACAAGCCAAGACCTGCATCAACAGTTGTTACTTTACAACAGTTCCCCCCCCCTTTTGTTACAATACCACTTTTCTGTATAGCCATCTCTTTCTGTGTAACTTACCTAACGGCATTCTGGAATGAAAGTTTTGTTTTTACTCTTTTGGAAAAGGCACGAAAATCTGGGATCGAAGGGACCATTGGCATCAACCCCATCCTGAAATTTTGGGGGGCGGCTGTACGCAACGTAAAGAAAGAAACTGCCCCTTCATCATTGAGGTGGGGTATGGAAAAGCTTTCTAAATCGCCACCAGTCCTAAAGAAGCAATGAACTCCGCCCCCACCCCCCCAAGACAGTACCTGGCCTACATGAAACGGCTCCAGCGCCGGAGTCTCGACGCCCGTCTCTGACATCTTTTAGCCAAGCGGAGGCGAGCCTTCCAGACTGCACCTCAAACAACCAAAACAGCAAGAACCTCACGAGGACAGGAGTTGCTGTGACTACCTGGGAAAGGACAAAAGCACAACAGAGAGAGCTGGGAAGAGAATTCGGAATGACCTGCAGGAAGCCAGCACAACCGTAGGCAAGACAAGATCTTCTGCAGACACAGGATCCCATTTATAGCCAGTTTGGTGTCGTGGTCAGGTGTGTGGACTCTTATCTGGGAGAACTGGGTTTGATTCCCCCCTCCTCCCCCTTGCAGTTGCTGGAATGGCCTTGGGTCAGCCACAGCTCTCTTATCTGGGAGAACCAGGTTTGATTCCCCACTCCTCCACTTGCAGCTGCTGGAATGGCCTTGGGTCAGCCACAGCTCTCTTATCTGGGAGAACCAGGTTTGATTCCCCACTCCTTCACTTGCAGCTGTTGGAATGGCCTTGGGTCAGCCAGAGCTCTCTTATCTGGGAGAACCGGGTTGGATTCCCCACTCTTCCACTTGCAACTGCAGAATGGCCTTTGGTCAGCCAGAGCTCTCGCAGGAGTTGTCCTTGAAAAGGCAGCTGCTGGGAGAGCCCTCTCCAGCCCCAGCCACCTCACAGGGTGTCTGTTGTGGGGGGGGGGGGGAGGGAGATAAAGGAGATTGTGAGCTGCTCTGAGATTCAGAATGGAGGATGGGATATAAATCCTATAGCATCATCGTCATCCTCACTCTCCTTTTTTCAGCTGACCACAAAGCCTTCTAAGTTCTTTTGAACAGGATCAATTGTTAAGAAGGCAGACAGCACAATTATTTTGTAATCTGGTAGATCTGCTCTTAGTATGTTTGTTTGGAGAAACTGTCTACATTGAGACATAAACTATTATGTTTTATCTTTAGTTTGTCAATTTTTTTCTCTTTATGTTCTATGACATTTTAAATCTGTTTTTTTTTCCTCTTTCTTTCTGCTTGAATTAAGTGGAAGGATAAAGATATTTGTTTCATATGGTTATTTTAATGATGATATTGTTAAACTAACAAGTTAGCCTGTGCTTTCAATATGGTTAAGCGTAGCCAGCCAGTTCTGTGTTGAGACGGCTCTGATTCTTTTATGCTTGTATGTGCTGAAGAAGAATTGTTTAGGCTTGTATTTTAAGTAATAGCTTAGTAAAAAAAAATCTATAATGAAAGGTAAAGATGGTAAAATTTATGGGGAGAACCTCATACTTGCAGGTAGAAAGAATTGGGTATTTTATTTGGAAGTAGAATTGTAACTGACATATTTGCATTTTCTTTTGTTTCTGTGTTTCCCACTTTGTATCCCCCCTTCCCCTCTTTAATGTATCTCTGCTTGTGCCTCTTCTCTTTGTAGATAAAATCAATAAAAATTATAAAATTTAAGTTCTTTTGAACTTAAAAAAAAACCCACCCTGCAAATGATTTTGATTGTTCCTAATAAAAGAAGCATTTCCAGGCGGTTGTCACCCTTCCTCACCTTAACACCCCTATGCCTCCCATCTCATCCTGATCTCTGAGGCTGCCAACTCCAGGTTGGGAAATTCCTGGAGATTTGGGGGTGCAGCCTGGCGAGCGCAAGGTGTGAAGAAAACAGGGACCTCAGTGAGGTATATAATCCAACAGATCCCCTCCCCTCCAATGCAGCCACTTTCTCCACGGAAACTGAACTCCGTCGTCTGGAGATCAGCTGGGATCTCGGGAGATCTCCAGGCCTCGCCTGGAGGCTGGCAATCCCATTTGCGCCTCTTCTCTTTAGAAAAAAAGGCGCTTTCTGCTTTGTGCTTCCACCACCGCCACCTTTTTAATGGCTTTCCTAAGTGGCAGAGAACCAGATGGACAGTGACGGCATTACCGGTTGGATTCCTGCCTGCCGTGCAGCAACATCAGAGGAAAGGGGGAGGCGTGCCTTTAAAAAAAAACCCTAGGCAATCTGGCTCCCCTTGAAACCCAGCCCTTTCCAAAAAGGACCCAGGAGTCCTGGCCCCCCAGGACCTCCCCCCAACCCCCAAAGAGACCCCAGGCGTCCTGACCCCCCACCCTCCCCTTTGCTCACCCAATCACTGCAGCAGACAACAGCAGGGACGCTGGCTTCCGGGTGGTGTTGACTGGCAGCTCCTCCGCCCAATGAAAAAGGAAGGCCCGGGAGAAAGCCGGGTAGATCCCGCCCTTCGGGCAACAGGAGAACCAATCAGCTCCTGGCATGCCGGAGGGGGCGTGTCTTTGTGCTTACTGGCTGGGGAGGGGAATTCCTGGGTCCTTGCAGAGTGTTGCTTTTGTTAGCCCAACAGGGATTCTGGGAGGCTGGACTACATTGAGCAATGCAACTTGCAACTGGATTTTTTTTGGTAGTCTTGCAACAGTAAAAATCCAGTTGCAAGACGCGTTTCTCAGTGTGGTGTGAATGCACCCCTGGATTGTTTTGGAACGGGGAGGAGGGAAAGTGCCCCCCTCCCCAGCCCTAGCTGAGTTCCCTGCTTACTTATTTGTTTCTATGTATTTCCATTTCCAAATAACGGCATGAGATCCCTTGGAACCGTTCTTTTCAAACAAGGCGGAAGGTGCGGCTTCAAATCTATTGCAAGCTGTATTTTTTTTATTATATATGTGGTAATTATTTTTCTTCTTTTTAAAAGGCATAAGCGGGGGAAGGGGAGGGAAATGTCTGCTGGGAACTCTATTATTCCCTAGGGAGATTTATTCCCATAGAAAATCATGGAGAATTGATCTGCGGGTATCTGGGGCTCTGGGGGGGGGGGGGGGCTGTTTTTTTGGGTAGAGGCACCACGTTTTCAGTATAGCATCTTGTGCCTCTCCCCAAAATAACCCCCAAGTTTCAAAAAGATTGAACTAGGGGGTCCAATTCTATGAGCCCCAAAAGAAGGTGCCCGTATCCTTCATTTCCTATGGAAGGAAGGCATTGAAAAGGTGTGCCGTCCCTTTAAATGTGATGGCCAGAACTCCCTTTGGAGTTCAATTATGCTTGTCACAGTCTTGATCTTGGCTCCACCCCAATGTCTCCTGACTCCACCCCTAAAGTCTCCTGGCTCTACCCCCAAAGTCCCCAGATATTTCTTGAATTGGACTTGGCAACCCTCCTTTCTGACGACCCTAAAGCAGGGTGGGGAGGGTCTCCAAACCGGGAGATCCCCTGCCCCCACCTGGGGATTGGCAACCCTATCCAGGCGGCATCTAGAGGTCTCTCGCTATTATTACAGCTGCTTTTGATATGACCAAGACCAGTTCCCCTGGAGAAAATGGCTGCCTTGGCGGGGATGGGGGGCGGGGTGGATTTGAAGGGATTATATTCTGCTGTGGTCCCTCTCCTATCTACATTTCACCCCCTGGGGGCTCCACCTCCCCGCAAACCACCATGCATTTCCTTACCTAGAGCTGTCAGTCTTATGCATTTGGTGTGAGGAAGACTGCCTAAATTTGCAGAAGAAAAAAATTGGGGGGGCGGATTCCTTAGGGTTGCCAGCTCCAGGCTGGTTTGGGGAGGTGAGGAACTTCCATGCCCTAGAGTCCACCTTCCAAAGCGGCCGTTCTCTCCAGGGGAACTGCTCTGCTGCCACCTGGACCTCAGTAGTACAAACCCAGGAGATCTCCAGTCACCAAAGGCAAAAGCTCAGAAAAAAATATCAAAGTGTTTCTGAAGCATCAAGAAATTGCAAAGCTGCAAAAACCCCCCGCAAGATTCTTTTTCAGCGCGCCCAAAGACGGCACACGGAATTCCCAAATGGACAAATGCGACAGAAAGTCTCCAGTAAGATTTCAAAATGGCACTAAACTCCAAAAGGCTCAAGGCCTTTTGACTGAGAGATGTGCTCGGAGCCCCCTATGCTAGAAGAGGATTCGTAGCAGGAATAATCAAGTCGACCTCCTGTTCGTTGGGACTCTTTTGAGGGAACTGCAAAACTTTTGGGGAATTGTTATTGCTATTTAGTCTTCCGTTGAACATATTTGTATGATTTAGTTTCAACTGCGTTCCTGCTCAAAAAAAGGCCCAGCTTTATCCTACAAGTGACCTCTCGCCCTTTGAAGAAGATGAAGATATTGGATTTATATCCCGCTCTCCGTTCCAAAGAGTCTCAGAGCGACTCACAATCTCCTTTCCCTTCCTCCCCCACAACAGACCCCCTGTGAGGTAGATGAAGATATTGGATTTATATCCCACCCTCCACTCCGAAGAGTCTCAGAGCGGCTCACAATCTCCTTTCCCTTCCTCCCCCACAACAGACACCCTGTGAGGTAGATGAAGATACTGGATTTATATCCTGCCCTCCACTCCAAAGAGTCTCAGAGCGGCTCACAATCTCCTTTCCCTTCCTCCCCCACAACAGACACCCTGTGAGGTAGATGAAGATATTGGATTTATATCCCACCCTCCACTCCGAAGAGTCTCAGAGGGGCTCACAATCTCCTTTCCCTTCCTCCCCCACAACAGACACCCTGTGAGGTAGATGAAGATATTGGATTTATATCCCACCCTCCACTCCGAAGAGTCTCAGAGCAGCTCACAATCTCCTTTCCCTTCCCCCCCACAACAGACCCCCTGTGAGGTGGGTGGGGCTGGAAAGGGCTCTCACAGCAGCTGCCCTTTCAAGGACAACCTCTGCCAGAGCTATGGCTGACCCAAGGCCATTCCAGCAGCTACAAGTGGAGGAGCGGAAAGAAAGAGTCATGAACACAATGCACAGAGAAACACTTTTTATTAATTTGTTAATAACAGAGAAGCAATAAGCATAGTGATTCTTTTTTTTTTCCATGCTAAATTTTATTTTATTTTTTCTCTCTCTCTCTCGCTTTCAGAGTGCCTGAATGGACAAGGATTCGGAAAGGGTAGGAATCATGCAAGATTTAACAGAGAGCTCAGCAGAGAGATGGCAAGCTACTCACGCGACGATTTACAAAGTTATTGTCCTTTAAAAAATAAAGAATATACGTGGAGGTGGAAGGACGCAATCTTGTGTGATTTGTACCCCAAAAGAGGGGGAGAAGGTGTGTTACGGAAAGCCACCACAAAGGGCCGCAACTCGAGTTGGATATTCCAGCGGCAAGCTGGAATAACAACGTTTGGGGAAGGACAACTCAAGCCCCGTTGGGAAACCCACTGCAAGGCCTGGGTTTAGAAGAGGGTGGAGGTGAAACCAGGATTCTGAAACGAACGGAGGGGTCTTTTTTTATTGCTGATCAATTGAAGGACTACAAAAAGGAATCGTAAGAGTCTAGTGACAGCTGTGGATGAGGGCACGGTGTGTATTTACACTGCAGTGATATCTAGCGGATGGGCCGGGTTGGTATGAGCCGGGGGCTATCTTGGCATCTCAAAACACAACAGCAAAGGCAACCCAGGGGATGTACGGAGATGCAGGTTAGAGGGCACAAGGACCAGGCCAGAGCTCTTGATTCTATTTAATAGATCCGTACCGATCTACCTTTCCTCCCAAAACAATCCCATCTTTTTTTTTTTGCCAGAAGGCAAAATACACCCTCTCTACTCCTCTGTCAAAAATGCACGTCCAAACGTGCCTCCTTTCTAGCTCTGACGCCGCATTTATTTTCCTGAAACGGACTTTGCGCCTTGAAAAGCAGCAAGGCTGGCAGAAATTCAACCGGTGTGGCTTTCTCTCCCATTAAGGTGTGCCACAAATGGGTACAACCTGTGGGGTTTCTGGCAGAGAATCAGCAGGCTGCCAGTCATCTGCTCAGCCCTAGGATCAGGTTTCAGGTTTGCTTCTCCCAGGTTCCAAAGGTTGGTCTTTCAGGCATGGTGAGGAAGGGAACAGAAGTGCCCAAAAAAGCGGTGGAGGATGAAGTGATGCGTTGGGGGACATCCAGTGTTGCCCCTTCGCTCTTCTCCCAAGATGAGAGAAAGCGTCCAGAACCCTAGCTCAGATCTGAAATGAAGTTCGGCATGCTTACATTCTGAATTCTGGCAGCCCTCCAAATTTATACGCCAAATCTCTAAAGATCTGAAGTATAAAAAGGTAAAGGCAGTCCCCTGTGCAAGCACCAGTCGTTTCTGACTCTGGGGTGACGTTGTGTCATGACATCTTCACGGCAGACTTTTTTACGGGGTGGTTTGCCGTTGCCTTCCCCGGTCATCTCCGCTTCCCCCCCAACAAGCCGGGGACTCATTTGACCGACCTCGGAAGGATGGAGGGCTGAGTCAACCTCGAGCCGGTGACCTGAAAACCCAGCTTCCGCCGGGGATCGAACTCAGGTCGTGAGCAGAGCTTAGGACTGCAGTACAGCAGCTTTAACACTCTGCGCCACAGGGCTCCTAAATCTGACGTATGCATTTTCATAAATCAATCTGGATTGATTGCGGTTGAGTCCGTCACTCCCCCAAACCTCACATTCGCTTTTCTGATTGGCAGATTTTTACAGATTTGTTTATTCCCACCTTCATATCTGTTCCAGTTCTCTACTACCAATACTATGGATTTTCCAAGATCCTGGGGGTTTTGCTACACCCGCCTGGTCATTCCCAGGGCTATAAAGCTTAGAGAGAGCTTTCTAGCCCCCCAGGCCAAGATAGTAACGACTACAAATGAGATGTGTTTGCAACTACCATCAAAATACATTTCCCGCCCTAACATTTTGCAACTGATAAAAGCAGGAATGCAATAAAAGTAAAATATTATTATATTATCCCCTCACACCCCCTATTTTTTAGTAAAGTGACTTCTGGAAATATAGATTTGATTATATACACAGAGAGAGACATACACACGACACGCCGTCAAAGGTTGTTAACTGGATGGTTCGCTCCTCCCTGTATGATAAGCGTGACTGCTCGCACACACGTTGCATTTTGAGCTGCGGAAGGTGTCTCCTTGAAGCGGCACCCACGGTTAATTTAGAAACACAAAATGGAAAAAGAGGTGCTAATTTGATAGGCGACTCAGAGGCCTCGGAGAGGAATACTAAAGCGTGGAAAGTTTTCTTTGCACTGTGGATTTACTCCTCCTCCTGGGAGTTGCACAAACACACCCTGGGATCCAGAGATCGCTTTGCTTATGTCTCTGAATTGCTGCCCAGAAGTGACTTTTGCAGGAGGGGTGGCTAAAATAAGGACAGGAGGGTTCTCGGTAGAGAACAGAGAGCCCGGATAACATGAATCTCATCTCCAGCAACAGCAGAACAACGTTTGAGTCCAGTGGCATCTTTAACACCAGTGAAGTTTTATTCCAGGTATAAGGATTTGAATGCATTAAGGCCAGTGAAGTTTTATTCCAGGTAGAAGGATCTGAATGCTTTAAGACCAGTGAGGTTTTATTTCAGGTATAAGGATCTGAATGCTTTAAGATCAGTGAAGTTTTATTCCAGGTATAAGGATTTGAATGCATTAAGGCCAGCAAAGTTTTATTCCGGGCATAAGGATCTGAATGCTTTAAGACCAGTGAAGTTTTATAACAGGTATAAAGATTTGAATGCTTTAAAACCAGGAAAGTTTTATTCCAGGTATAAGGATCTGGATGCTTTAAGACCAGTGAAGTTTTATACCAGGTATAAAGATTTGAATGCTTTAAAACCAGGAAAGTTTTACTCCAGGTATAAGGATCTGAATGCTTTAAGACCAGTGAGGTTTTATTCCAGGTATAAAGATTTGAATGCTTTAAAACCAGGAAAGTTTTACTCCAGGTATAAGGATCTGAATGCTTTAAGACCAGTGAGGTTTTATTCCAGGTATAAAGATTTGAATGCTTTAAAACCAGGAAAGTTTTACTCCAGGTATAAGGATCTGAATGCTTTAAGGCCAGTGAGGTTTTATTCCAGGTATAAAGATTTGAATGCTTTAAAACCAGGAAAGTTTTACTCCAGGTATAAGGATCTGAATGCTTTAAGACCAGTGAAGTTTTATACCAGGTATAAAGATTTGAATGCTTTAAAACCAGGAAAGTTTTACTCCAGGTATAAGGATCTGAATGCTTTAAGACCAGTGAGGTTTTATTCCAGGTATAAAGATTTGAATGCTTTAAAACCAGGAAAGTTTTACTCCAGGTATAAGGATCTGAATGCTTTAAGACCAGTGAAGTTTTATACCAGGTATAAAGATTTGAATGCTTTAAAACCAGGAAAGTTTTACTCCAGGTATAAGGATCTGAATGCTTTAAGACCAGTGAGGTTTTATTCCAGGTATAAAGATTTGAATGCTTTAAAACCAGGAAAGTTTTACTCCAGGTATAAGGATCTGAATGCTTTAAGACCAGTGAAGTTTTATACCAGGTATAAAGATTTGAATGCTTTAAAACCAGGAAAGTTTTACTCCAGGTATAAGGATCTGAATGCTTTAAGACCAGTGAAGTTTTATACCAGGTATAAAGATTTGAATGCTTTAAAACCAGGAAAGTTTTACTCCAGGTATAAGGATCTGAATGCTTTAAGACCAGTGAGGTTTTATTCCAGGTATAAAGATTTGAATGCTTTAAAACCAGGAAAGTTTTACTCCAGGTATAAGGATCTGAATGCTTTAAGACCAGTGAAGTTTTATACCAGGTATAAAGATTTGAATGCTTTAAAACCAGGAAAGTTTTACTCCAGGTATAAGGATCTGAATGCTTTAAGACCAGTGAGGTTTTATTCCAAGTATAAGGATCTGAATGCTTTAGGACCAGCAACGTTTTATTCCAGCTATAAGAATTGGAATGTTTATACCAGGAATAAAACTTTGCTGCTCTTCCAGGTGCCACTGGACTCAAATTTGTTCTGCTGCTTCAGACCAACACAGCCGCTCACCTGAATCTATCTTTGGCAACAAGGTTAGACTTCTGCAGTAGCGATCCCAGGTTCACTTGCTTGAGAATGAATCCCGTCAGCCTCAACAGGTTTGACTTCCAAGTAAGCACACACAGCACGGGGCAGTCAATGAAATAGCTGAGTTTTGTACACACAAATCATTGACAGGAATAGTAAAGAACTGGGGGTAAAAAAGGCCGGAGAGCTGTCTCCAAACCATAGTTTTTAGGGCTGGCACCCCTTTAAAGAAATCCTCGTCAGTTAAATTCCTGGGTTTCAGACAATTAAGCAGTTGAGTCATTCATTATATCTATGTGTGCATAAACTCAGAAGGGGGAATGCAAACACCACACTTCCTCTGGGATTGGGCTACTCATAAAATAAATCAGCGGAGCTTACCCAGGGCTTACTCCCGAGGAAACTGGCGGGATTCTAACCAGAAGGACGGGCCAGTCGTGATCTTCATCCTCGCCCTATAGCCTCCCTGAGTGGCACAATGCAGAGTGCAAGGGAAACTGCACAAGAGGAGACCTCAGAAATTCTGCATCTAATCCTTTCTCCCCATGCTGCTACTGAAGCAGGGCGGGGGAAAGACGGGCAAACTTGTAGGATTCGCTACCAGAGGATGTGGTAATGGCCACAGGAATAAACAGCTTGAAAAGGCAGATTAGATAGATTCACGGAGGAGAGGTCTGTCAATAGCGACTAGCCGTGGGGACTCCACGTTCAGAGCCTCTCAATCCCTGTGCCAGGAGGCAACCTCAGGGGAAGGCCTCCGCCACTCTGCTCCGTGAGAAAGGATGCTGGACTGGATGGACTCCCACTGGTCTGATCCAGCAGGGCTCTTCTGATGTTCTTACGAAGGTCTCAGCCTCTCTGCCCTGTTGTTGGCCTCCAGAGGAACTGGTTGGCTCCTGTGTGAGACAGGAGGCTGGACTAGATGGACCCTCCCTGGTCTGATCCAGCAGGGCTCTTTTGATGTTCTTCTCAGGGGAAGGACTCAGCCTCTCTGCCCTGTTGTTGGCCCTCCAGAGGAACTGGTTGGGCCTCTGTGTGAGACAGGAGGCTGAACTACATACACCCTCAGCGGTCTGACACAGCAGGGCTCTTCTGATGTTCTAAGGAAGGCCTCAGCCTCTGTGCCCTGTTGTTGGCTCTCTGGAGGAACTGTTTGAGACAGGATGCTGGACTAGATGGACCCCTGGTCTGATCCAGAGGGGTTTTCTGATATTATCAAGGGAAAGCCTTGGTCTCTATGTCTGTTGTTAACCCTCCAGAGGCCACTGTGTGAGACAGGAGGCTGGACTAGATGGGACCCTCACTGGTCTGATCCAGCAGGGCTCTTCTGATGATCTTCTCAGGGGAAGGCCTCGGCCTCTCTGCCCTGTTGTTGGCCCTGCAGAGGAACTGGCTGGCCCTTGTGTGAGACAGGAGGCTGGACTAGACGAAGCCTCACTGGTCTGATCCAGCAGGGCTCTTCTGATGCTCTTATGAAGGTCTCTATGCCTTGTTGTTGGCCCTGCAGAGGAACTGGTTGGCCACTGTATGAGACAGGAGGTTGGACTAGATGGACCCTCACTGGTCTGATCTAGCAGAGCTCTTCTGATGTTTTTATGAAGGCCTTGGCCTCTCTGCCCTGTTGTTGGCCCTCCAGAGGAACTAGCTGGCCACTGTGTGAGATGGGATGCTGGACTGGATGGACCACCGGTCTGATCCAGCAGGACTCTTGTTTTGTTCTTATGTTTTTATCTGGGAAGTGCCAATTTAAAATGGGAAGACAGAGAGACAGGCAGAAGAGGAGAACCTAAAAGTGCTTCCAACCACTTGGGGCCCCGTTTAAAAACAATTTGGAAGGCACAACCCGATTCGTCAGTGAAATGACTCAATCCGGCAGCGTAGTCCTAACAGCTACAACATCAACCGCCCTCGCGAAGACCAGAGAGCTGCTTCGGCCTACGTGGGCTGGAAAAGAGGGGGCCCGGTGAGCCAAAAACCTCACGTGTCTGCGAAACGGAGAACAGAAGAGACCAGTTATTATCGCTTTTCGCACCCACAACCGGAGGGGATAGTATTCATATGTTGTTAACAAGGCACTGGGGCGCACGAGAATCGGGGAAGGAGAGACGAGCGAACGAACCGAAGAGCAGTCTTTGATTACTTGAAGAGCCGAGGGACAGCGGAGGAAGAAGAGGACGTGGAGGAGGAGGAGGAGGAGGAGAAACGGAACTCTCTCTCAGGGATTCTTACGACTGCATCTCTGCCCGCAGCATCCAGGGGAACCAGCAGCAGAAGAGTAACCTGCAGAAGCAAAGCAAAGCAAAGCAAATTTTATTCTTATATCCCGCCCTCCCCCGCCAAAAGGTGGGCTCAGGGCGGCTCACAGACATGGCAAGCCATGATTTGATTAAAACAGATACACAATGATTTAAATGGTACAGTTATAAGTTAATTAAAGTTTAAAAATATAAAATATAAAAATAGAAAGATATAAAAATAGATAGAAATAGGTGCTATACTTCTGCATATGCAGAAAGCAAAGCAAGTTGAGGAGACCTCCTTAGAATCATAGAATCAAAGAGTTGGAAGGGACCTCCAGGGTCATCTAGTCCAACCCCCTGCACAATGCAGGAAACTCACAAACACCTCTCCCTAAATTCACAACATCCTCATTGCTGTCAGGTGGCCATCTAGCCTCTGTTAGAAACCTCCAAGGAAGGAGAGCCCACCAGCTCCAGAGGAGAAAGCCTGTTAGAATCATAGAAGTGTTAGAAGGAACCTCCAGGGTCATCTAGTCCAACCCCCTGCACAATGCAGGAAACTCACAAATCCCTCCCCCTAAATTCACAGGCTCTTCATCGCTGTCAGGTGGCCATCCAGCCTCTGTTGAAAAACCTCCAAGGAAGGAGAGCCCACCACCTCTCAAGGAGAAAGCCTGTTCCACTAAGGAACCACTCGAGCTGTAAAAAGTTTCTCCTAATATCCAGCCGGTACCTTCCCTTCCCACCCTTAATTTAAACTGATTCCGATGAGTCTTCTCCTCTGTGGCCAACAAGAACAGCTCCCTGCCCTCCTCCTCTAAGGGACAGCCCTTCAGATACTTCAAGAGAGCAATCGTGTCCCCCCTCAACCTCCTTTTCTCCAGACTGAATGTTCCCAAGTCCCTCAGCCTTTCCTCTTAGAGCAGGGGTGTCGAACTCATTTGTTATGAGGGCCAGATCTGACATAAATGAGACTTTGTTGGGCTAGGCCGTGTGTGTAACTATTTGAGACTAGCAAAGATATAAACTTTATGAAGGTCACAAAAACAATTAAATATTTTTTTAACGGTGCTTTCTTTGTATCTCTCCCATGGGATCCAGGGAACCTGACAAAGAAAGTTCTGGCTCTTTCTTTCCTTCCCCGGGGGGGGGGGCCCAGAAGGAGGAGGAGCCTCAGCCAATAGAAGGAAGAGAGGCTCGGCTCAGTAGCTCTGCTGTGCGATTGAGATAGCCTGGCGAAACGAGTTCTCCCTTCCCCCTTCCTTCCCAAGGGAAGAGCCTCAACCAATGGAGAAAATAGAGGCTTCGCTCTGTAGTTCTGCTGTGCGATTGAGCAAGCCCGGCAAAGCAAGCTGTGATGCAGAAGAACGCGAGAGAGAGGGAGAAGGAAGCAGAGGACAGCCAGTTGCTCGGGGGCCTGATAGGAGCCTGATTTGGCCCCTGGGTCGCATGTTTGACACCCGTGGACTAGAGCTTGGTCTCCATCCTCATCCTCGTCACTCTCTTCTGCACCCACTCCATTCTGTCCACGTCATTTTGGAAGTGAGGCCATTAGAACTGCACCCTGTAATAGGCAGGGGTGGAATTCTAGCACGAGCTCCTTTGCATATTAGCCCCCCCCCCGATGTAGCCCATCCTCTTTTGTGTAAGCTCTTGGAGGATGGGCTACATCAGGGTGTGTGGCCTAATATGCAAAGAAGCTCCTTCTAGAATTCCACCCCTGGTAATAGGAGGGGACCTCCAGGTGCTACCTGGAGGTTGGAAACCCTAGGGAGGTGCCTCCCCCCCGCCCTTTTTACCTAGAGATGGAGTTTTCCGACGTGATGTCTTTGGGGGTTCTGACTGCAGTAAAGTTGCGCTTCGGCTGTGAAACTGTCGTAGAGAGAAAACAGCACAGGGGTGGGCAAGGGTGGAAATCGTTTTGAAAATGCAGAAGGTTGGAAAACTCACCGAATGATTCCTCCCCCCCCCTCACCCCCACCCCGCTCAGTCCTGCCTACATGCGAGAGAATGAAGAGGTGGAACAGACCGCCTCGTTTCAGATTTTGGGGGGAAGATTGAGGAGAGTTCACATTTTGAAATGTTGCCCTATGTCACAAGCACCCTGGAGCTAAAGAATAGCAAAGCTAACAACAGTAGGGTATAGGGTAGGGTAGGGTAGGGTAGGGTAGGGTAGGGTAGGGTAGGGTAGGGTAGGGTAGGGAAGGAAGGAAGGAAGGAAGGAATGTAGATTGGGGGAAGGAGAGGTGGAAAGAAAGCAACTTAAAATTCAGATTCAATTCAAATTCATCTACTCCTAGATAAGTATGCTTAAAATGGACAAACTGAAGAATATACTGAAAGATAAAACAGAAGAAGAATGTATGGGACCGTGGAAGGAATTTTATGACTGGTTAGCGCTCAGATACATAGATGTGAATGTGAGATACAGATTAAAAAGGGCTTTAACGATGACTTTAATAATGACTTCCGTCTATTATGACGTGCCCAACTGAGCCGCCAAATTGCATTGTTTACTTTTATTGTTTTTAATTGTTGTTTTACTGTTTTTAAAATGTTATCTGTCCTGAGCCCGTCTGGAAATGGGTGGAATAGAGATCATCTAAAATAAATAAATAGACAGATAAGCATGCAGAAAAACGAATAGATTTTTATCTTAGAATTTCTGCATTTCCCACACACCCCTCCCTCTATCCCTTCCTATATACCAGGGGTGGCCAACGGTAGCTCTCCAGATGTTTTTTTGCCCACAACTCCCATCAGCCCCAGCCATTGGCCATGCTGGCTGGAGCTGACGGGAGTTGTAGGCAAAAAAACATCTGGAGAGCTACCGTTGGCCACCCCTGGTATATACTCAATAAAAAACTCAGTTTATAAAAAAGAAGAAGGTGAAGGAGTCCTGGCAATGGAACAGCCCTGTTGGAGGCGTCGTTGCCGAAAAGGACAGAAAGAAGGGAAAAAACAATGGCAAAGAAAATCCAGAGTGTACCTACTCGTGACTTGGTGAACCTTCTTGCCCGAAGTGCCATCTCCTTGACCATCCTTGGGGCCTCCAATTCTGCCACAGAGGAAAATACTGTCAGATCACAATCCCCATGCCAGAGCTGCCTTTGACGGACCTCCGCCTTTGGGGGTCTCCCACCCGCCGACCCACAGGGCCGGCAGAGAAATCCCCTCCCGACGTCGCCAACATGATGACATCGCTCCTAAGTGACATCATTCGGACGGCGACATTGCACGCCAGCTGCTCTAGGAGCTTCCGGGGAAACTCTGTGGTTTTCCTGGATGCTCTAGCAATTTAGGAGGAAAACTCTATGGTGCCACGGTATCATGGAGGCTGGAGGCCATGAGGGACTTGGCAGTCCCACTCCGTGCAGCACGAACTTCAAGAACAGATCTCATTGCTCTCCTGCGTAGGGTCCTCCTGACTCATGCCATGATTATAAATACTTCCATAGAATCATAGGGCGTTTTCGCACTGACCTTACGCCGGAGCGACGTCCCTCTTCACCACGCAGCGTCTGCGCGGATTTCGCACTAATTGCTCTGCAGAACCTGGAAGAGCCGCAAAGTCCCGCGGCTTTTACGTCGCAAATGTAAACTGGTTTTTGGCGGTTTACATTTGCGACGCAAAAGCCGCGGGACTTTGCGGCTCTTCCAGGTTCTGCGGAGCAATTAGTGAGAAATCCGCGCAGACACTGCGTGGTGAAGAGGGACGTCACTCCGGCGTAAGGTCAGTGCGAAAACGCCCATAGAATTGGAAGGGACCTCCAGGGTCATCTAGTCCAACCCCCTGCACAATGCAGGAAACTCACAAACGCCTCCCCCTAAATTCACAGGATCTTCATCGCTGTCAGATGGCCATCCAGCCTCTGTTGAAAAACCTCCAAGGAGGGAGAGCCCATTATTTATCATTATTTATTTGTCATTATTTATTATTTATTTGTCATTATTTATTAAGTGGATTTTATTTCACCTTTTTTAAAAAAAAAATTAAAATAATATCCAAGGCCATCTTGGAATAAGAAGTAGGGTTTCCAATCCCCAGGTGGGGGCAGGGGATCCCCCAGTTTCGAGCTCCTCTTCCCACTTCAGGGTCATCAGAAAGCAGGGGGAGGGGTGGGAAATGTCTGCTGGGCACTCCATTATTCCCTACGGAGACTGATTCCCATAGGGTATAATGGAGAATTGATCCATGGGTTTCTGTGGCTCTGGGGGGGGGCTGTTTTTTTGAGGCAGAGGTACCAAATTTTCCGTACAGCATCCAGTACCTCTCCCCAAATGACCCTCCAAGTTCCAAAAGGATTGGACCACGGGGTCCAATTCTGTGAGCCCCAAAAGAAGATGCCCCTATCTACTTCATTATTTCCAACGGAGGGAAGGCCTTTGGAAGGCATGTGATCCTTTTAAATGTGAAGGCCAGAACTCCCTTGGGAGTTCAATGATGCTTGTCATAACCTTTCTCCTGGCTCCACCCCAATGTCTCCTGGCTCCACCCCCAAAGTCCCCAGATATTTCTTGAATTGGACTTGGCAACCCTAGTAAGAACAAGAACAAACCAACAATCTGTATTAACATCGTAAGTTAGAACTGGCAAGGAAAAAACCCACAATAACAAATGAGAAAGAAACAGTAATGTCATTTCAGTGTTAAAACCAAAGCTTTTTTTGTAGCAGGAACTCCTTTGCATATTAAGCCACACCTCCCCGATGTAGCCAATGCTCCTGGAGCTTACAGGGTTCTTAGTACAGGGCCTACTGTAAGCTCCATGAGGATTGGCTACATGAGGGAGGTATGACCTAATATGCAAAGGAGTTCCTGCTACAGAAAAGCCCTGGTTAAAAACACAAACAAACAAGCTAGCCTTCACCTATGCAATGTTAGAGCTCAGGGCAGTATGCATGATTCCTTCCCCTCTGTCGTCTCCCTTCAACAACGCTGTGAGACAGGTACGGCCAGGGGTGGAATTCTAGCGGGAGCTCCTTTGCATATTAGGCCACCCCCCCCCCCGATGTAGCCAATCCTCCAAGAGCTTACAAAAAAGAGCCTTGTAAGCTCAGAGAACTGGCTACATCAGGGGTGTGTGGCCTAATATACAAAGGAACTCCTGCTAGAATTCCACCCCTGGGAATGGCCATGTTAGAGAAAGAACAATTGGCCCAAGTTTGCCCTATATTTGCTCTCGAGAGGTGAGTCTCTCCCGTCCACAGGGCTTGAAACGTAAAACTCTTACCTGTGGCATATTTCTGGATCACTCAGAATAAACTCTGCACATGTTTAGAGACGCGTATTACTACTTTGCACATTCTCGGCATGCAAACTGACCCAACCCACCTCTGGACTCTGGAGGGAGGGGCAAAGACTCCGTGCTTTGGGGGGCAGGTGAAATAGCGGACGCCGAAGACAGAGCCATCGTGTTTGCCGGTGGGTTTGTCAAGTTCGATACCAAACCAGTAGCCTGGGAAGAGGGGAAAGCAAAAAGAAGAGAAAGGGCTCAGAAGCATCAGAACGTTTGCAGTCCAGTTCCTGCGAGGGAAGAGAGAGTTGTCAATCATAGACGGGAGTCGAATTTCAGACGGATCCCTGTTTTATGGAACAGGCTGAAAACTGGGAAGAGGTCTCAGGACACAGAAAAAGTTACAGAACAACTCTAGCGTGGGAAATTCCTGGAGATTTGGGGGCTGTGTCAGGAGAGGATGGAGTTTGGGGATGGTTGAAACTCAGCAGGGATATGAAGTCACTCTGGGACTTCTGTTTTTCCTAGACTCTATGGTATGCCTCCAAAAACTGCCATTTGCTCTGGAAGAATTAAACTCTTTAGTGTGATCAGGACAACTCCAGGCCCTGTGACTTTTGCTAACCCTAGACCAGGGGGGAAAGGAAGGTTTTATGGCAATAAGAACTAAAAAGATGTGGCAGGGGAAGAAGTGAATTCACGTTTTCAGTTGAGCCATGTTGCCTGTTCCGTTATCAACTCACAGTGCCTGCAAAGCAATTCTGATTACGTAGACTCAGAATTAAATTCCTTTTATTTTAATGCGGAATTACTCCCAGGTTAGTATGCTTAAAATGACGGTGTTTGCTCTGCAGAATACTTAGAACTCTCAATCCTTGTTTTTACCTCACACCAGCCCTATGAGGTAGGCCACACGGCTACTCCTGATGCGGATAAGCAGAAAGGAGAATGGCTTGCCGCAAAACACAAAAATAAGTCCACAGCAGGAGCAGGACTCGAATTCAGGATCCTGCACTCTAAACCTCTTGGCCTGAGGTGTCCTTTTAAAAAGTAGCCCCCGAAACCCATTCTGTCAGCTGCATCTCACTTTGCAGCCAGTAACAACACCGCTCAGGTACCTGGATCCCCAACCCCATCCCTGGTTTTCTTACCTGGTGCAAAGTCCGTCTTCCCATAGAAGCGGATGATACCTTGTTTCTGGCCTGCCACCATGACCTGGTCCCCAATTTCAATCTTTAACCCTTCGCGGTCCAGGCTGCCAACGGACAAGGACTTCTTTCTGAGAGCTGGTGGAAGACAGGAGGAACAGAAATGAGGTCTACAGCAAATGAGGTCTACAGCGAGCCAGTTTGGTGTAGTGGTTAAGTGTGCAGACTTTTATCTGGGAGAACCGGGTTTGATTCCCCCACTCTGCCACTTGCAGCTGCTGGAATGGCCTTGGGTCAGCCATAGCTCTGGCAGAGGTTGTCCTTGAAAGGGCAGAGGTCAGCCCCACCCACCTCACAAGGTGTCTGTTGTGGGGGAGGAAGGTAAAGGAGATTGTGAGCCGCTCTGAGACTCTTCGGAGTGGAGGGCGGGATATAAATCCAATATCTTCATCTACCTCACAAGGTGTCTGTTGTGGGGGAGGAAGGGAAAGGAGATTGTGAGCCGCTCTGAGACTCTTCGGAGTGGAGGGCGGGATATAAATCCAATATCTTCATCTACCTCACAAGGTGTCTGTTGTGGGGGAGGAAGGGAAAGGAGATTGTGAGCCGCTCTGAGACTCTTCGGAGTGGAGGGTGGGATATAAATCCAATATCTTCATCTACCTCACAGGGTGTCTGTTGTGGGGGGAGGAAGGGAAAGGAGATTGTGAGCCGCTCTGAGACTCTTCGGAGTGGAGGGCAGGATATAAATCCAATATCTTCATCTACCTCACAGGGTGTCTGTTGTGGGGGAGGAAGGGAAAGGAGATTGTGAGCCGCTCTGAGACTCTTCGGAGTGGAGGGCGGGATATAAATCCAATATCTTCATCTACCTCACAAGGTGTCTGTTGTGGGGGAGGAAGGGAAAGGAGATTGTGATCCGCTCTGAGACTCTTCGGAGTGGAGGGTGGGATATAAATCCAATATCTTCATCTACCTCACAAGGTGTCTGTTGTGGGGGAGGAAGGGAAAGGAGATTGCGAGCCGCTCTGAGACTCTTCGGAGTGGAGGGTGGGATATAAATCCAATATCTTCATCAACCTCACAGGGTGTCTGTTGTGGGGGAGGAAGGGAAAGGAGATTGTGAGCCGCTCTGAGACTCTTCGGAGTGGAGGGCGGGATATAAATCCAATATCTTCATCTACCTCACAAGGTGTCTGTTGTGGGGGAGGAAGGGAAAGGAGATTGTGAGCCGCTCTGAGACTCTTCGGAGGGCGGGGTATAAATCCAATATCTTCTTCTTCTAATAACCACTGCTCCTGGAGACCAGATTTCGGTCAAATCTTTAGAAGTCTCTTCACAGCAAGCGCAGTTTGACAGTGGAAAGTATGACCTATTTATTTATTATTATTTATCTATTTCTGGTGATTAATACCCCGCCCTTCCCGCAAATGGCTCAGGGCGGCTTCCAGCAAGATACATTAAAACATCACACAATAAATCCAGTAAAACACATCATTAAAATCAAATCAGACCCTGGAGAGCCACTGCCAGTCTTAGACAAGACTGACTTCGATGGACCGAGGGTCTGATGGAGTATAAGGCAGCTTCATATGTTCAAACAGCATATGCCGTAGACCGGGGGTGTCAAACTAATTTGTTATGAGAGCCTAATCTGACACAAATGAGACCTTGTCGGGCTGAGCCCTGTCAGGTTGGGCCGGGCCGTGTGTGTACCTATTTATGATTACATAGCAGAGATATATAACTTTATAAAAGACACAGACAAACATAAAGATCTTTAAAAAAAACCCCAACCTTAAAACATCCTTAAAATATTAGCACTTGGTCGTAAAGGTGTTTTCTTCGCATTTTTCCCATGGGGCCAAGGGAACTGGGTAAAGGAAGCTTTGGCTTTTCCCTTCCTTCCCCAGGGGACCAGGAGGGGGAGGAGCCTCAGCCAATAGAAGGAAGAGCGGCTTGGCTCAGTAGCTCTGCTATGCCTGGCAAAGCAAGCTCTCTCTTTCCCCCGCCCTCCCCAAGCGAGGAGCCTCAGCCAATGGAGGAAACAGAGGTTTTGCTCTGTAGCTCCTGCAGGATTGAGCAAGCCTGGCAAAGCAAGTTGTGATGCAGAAGGAAGCAAGAGAGAGGGAGAAGGAAGCAGGCAACAGCCATTTGCTCAGGTGCCTGATAGGAGCCCTCTGGAGGCCTGATTTGGCCCCCAGGCCACATGTTTGACACCCCTGCCATAGAAAAACAGGTGCTGATACTCTACAAGCTACAGTCAATACTAGTAGCCGTGTAACATAGACCAGCATATACAGTTTCTTGTTACCAGTATCATCAGTAGGAGGGCTAGATCACTCTTGCTGGTGGCCTTGAGATATTAACCAAAAGCCATCCGGATAGGGTTGCCAAGTACAATTCAAGAAATATCTGGGGACTTTGGGGGTGGAGCAAGGAGACGTTAGGGGTGGAGCCAAGATCAAGGCTGTGACAAGCATAATTGAACTCCAAAGGGAGTTCTGGCCATCACATTGAAAGGGACAGCACACCTTTTCAATGCCTTCCTTCCATAGGAAATAATGAAGGACAGGGACACCTTCTTTTGGGGCTCATAGAATTGGGCCCCCTGGTACAATCTTTTTGAAACTTGGGGGGTATTTTGGGGAGAGGCACTAGATGATATTCTGAAAATTTGGTGCCTCTACCTCAAAAAACAGCCCCCCCCCCGAGCCCCAGATACTGACAGATCAATTCTCCATGATTTTCTATGGGAATAAATCTCCATAGGGAATAATAGAGTTCCCAGCAGACATTTCCCTCCCCTCCCCCCGCTTTCTGATGACCCTGAAGCAGGGGGAGGGCCTCCAAACCAGGGGATCCCCTGCTCCCACCTGGGGATTGGCAACCCTACATCCGGAAAAGCTCAGTTTTACAGGCCCTGCAGAACTGTAGCAAGTCCCGCAGGGCCCTGATCTCCTCTGGCAGTTTTTTCCACAGTTTGGGAGCCAGAGGTGAAAAGGCCCTGCTTCTAGTCGAGGCCAGCCTGACATCTTTTAGGCCAGGACAGACAAATGATGTTGAGAGCTTGACCGAGTTGCTCTTTGGGGAACATATGGGGAAAGGTGATCCCACGGGTACACTGGCCCCTGACCATATGGGGACGCTGGCCCCTGGCGTAGAAGGGATTTCGGTTGTCCCTCATCAGCGGCTGAAGAGCCGTCTGTGAGGGATGCCTGTCTCTCTAGCACATTTATACCCTAAGTGGTTCAATGTGGCCAAGTGCAAAGTCATGCACATTGGGCCAAAAATCCTAACTATAAATACAAGTTGATGGGGTGTGAACTAGCAGAGACTGACCAAGAGGGGTCAGTCTTGGGGTCGTGGTAGAGAACTCACTGAAAATGTCGAGACAGTGTGCGATTGCAATAAAAAAGGCCAACTCCTGAATGCCATGCTGTGAATTATTAGGAAGGGAATTGAAAACAAATCAGCCAGTATCATATTGCCCCTGTATAAATCGATGGTGCGGTCTCATTTGGAATACTGTGTACAATTCTGGCCACCGCACCTCAAAAAGGATATTATAGCATTGAAAAAAAGTCCAGAAAAGGGCAACTAGAATGATTCAAGGGGTTGGAACCCTTTCTCTACGAAGAAAGGTTAAAATGCTTGGGGCACTTTAGCTTGGAGAAACATTGACTGAGGGGTGACATGATAGAGGTTTACAAGATTATGCATGGGACAGAGAAGGTAGAGAAAGAAGCCCTTTTCTCCCTTTCTCACAATACAAGAACTCGTGGGCATTCAATGAAATTGCTGAGCAGTCGGGTTAGAACGGATAAAAGGAAGTACTTCTTCACCCAAAGGGTGATTAACGTGTGGAATTTACTGCCACAGGAGGTGGTGGCAGCTACAAGCATAGACAGCGTCAAGAGCGGAATGGATAAACATATAGAGCAGAGGTCCATAAGTGGTTATTAGCCACAGCTTATCGTTGGGACTCTGTCTGGGGGAGTGATGCTCTGTATTCTTGGTGCTTGGGGGGGGGGCACAGTGGAAGGGCTTCTGGCCCCACTGGTGGACCTCCTGATGGCACTTGGGGGTTTTTTGGCCACTGTGTGACACAGAGTATTGGACTGGATGGGCCATTGGCCTGATCCAACATGGCTTCTCTTATATTCTTATGTGACACAGAGTGTTGGACTGGATGGGCCAATGGCCTGATCCAACATGGCTTCTCTTATGTTCTTATGTTCACACGACTGGGACTTTCCCTTCCTCCTTCTCTAGAACTCTGTTTCTCCCACCCTCCTTCCAGGACCCCCCTATGAGTGGGGAATAATGGATCCCATTTCTACGTCCAACCCCCCCCCCTCCCCTTTTACCTTTCTTGTCTTTATCCTTCTCTTTGCGGCCCTTTGCAGTCATGCGGGAAAAGTCCACACGGGGTGTACGAGGGGTGGAGGTTACTGATGAAGGCGTCTGGTCAGCGGCTTTGGTGATCTTGGAGACTGAAGCAAAGACACCTGCAGAAGCAAGAGAGGGGGGGGGGGAAACAGCAGAGTTTGATCAGTATAATGCAAACTTTTGTACATTTCTGCAGATTTAATGTCTTTCATTGGCATCTCTGGGAAGAAGATGGAATTTAAGAACACAATAGCAGGAGAACAGCCCTGCTGGATCAGACCAGTGAGGGTCCATCTAGTCCAGCCTCCTGTCTCATACTGGGGCCAGCCAGTTCCTCTGCAGGGCCAACAATAGGGCAGAGAGGCCGAGGCCTTCCCTTGAGAAGAACATCAGAAGAGCCCTGCCGGATCAGACCACAGAGGGTCCATCCAGTCCAGCCTCCTGTCTCACACAGTGGCCAGTCAGTTCCTCTGGAGGGACAACAACAGAGCAGAGAGGCCAAGGACTTCCCCTGAGAACATCAGAGGAGCCCTGCTGGGTCAGACCACTGAGGGTCCATCAAGTCCAGCCTCCTGTCTCACACAGTAGCCAGCCAGTTCCTCTGGAGGGCCAACAACAGGGCAGAGAGGCCAAGGCCTTCCCCTGAGAGGAACCTCAGAAGAGCCCTGCTGGATCAGACCAGTGAGGGTCCATCTAGTCCAGCCTCCTGTCTCACACAGTGGCCAATCAGTTCCTCTGGAAGGCAGACAACAGGGCAGAGAGGCCGAGGCCTTCCCCTGAGAAGAACCTCAGAAGAGCCCTGCTGGATCAGACCAGGGAGGGTCCATCTAGTCCAGCCTCCCGTCTCACACAGTGGCCAACTAGTTCCTTTGGAGAGCCAACAACAGGGCAGAGAGGCTGAGGCCAGAGAAACTGGCCTCTGACATTGCCTCCCGGCTCTGGGATTAAGAGGATTAGTGGACATGGAGGTTTCCTTTAGTCACCATGACTGGTAGCCACTGATCTCTCTCTCTCTCTCTCTTTTTCTCCCTCTCTCTCTTCCCCTCTCAAACTGTTTCTTCCTGTGACCATCACGACATCCTTTGTCAGTGAATCCCACATTTGACTTACTCTCTGTGTCAAGGAGTATTTAAAGCTGAAGTCCTCCTACCGTGCTTCGGAGGGCAGATAAAGTAGCGGATTCCTCCCACGCTGCCGTCGTTCTTGCCGTCTGGCTCGTCCAGCTCCACGCCGACCCACTGGCCACTGGCAAACTCCGTGGTGCCGCAGAAACGCAAAGTGCCCACCTGCAGAGTCGGATGAGGGTTTAGAGCAGGGGTGTCAAACACGCCGCCCAGGGGCTGAATCAGGCCCCAGAAGGGTCCTATCAGCCCCGTGAGCAAATCAAAAGTAGGCTTGCAACTTACAGATCCATGCTTGAACAGCACCTGAACAGCATACTCAAGATTGCTGCAGCACAGACATTGTCTCCAGTTTTTGATGCAGTAATTCAAAACCAGAAACACTTGAGCAGTAATTCAGAACTAGCCAACATTGGAGCTTTCCTGTGTGGTTCTATCCTCCCTTTGAGAATTTCTTCTTCCCAGAAGATGTGAGAAAGGAGACGTTTCTTTATTTAATTCATTTATACCCCACCTTTCTCCCAAGGGGGGACCCAAGACATTTTACATCCTTCTCTTCTCCTCCATTTTATCCTCACAGCGACCTCGTGTGGAGAGGCAGGCTGAATGTGACTAGCCCCCAAGTTCACCCAGTGAGATTCCATGGCACAATTGGGGATTTAAACCTCAGTCTTCCAGATAACTAGTTTGCCACTCTTAAGCACTTCACCACACTAGAATAATAGAATCATAGAGTTGGAAAGGACCTCCAGGGTCATCTAGTCCAACCCCTTGCACAATGCAGGAAACTCACAAACACCTCTCCCTAAATTCACAGGATCTTCATCACTGTCAGATGGCCATCTAGCCTCTGTTTAAAAACCTCCAAGGAAGGAGAGCCCACCACCTCCCAAGGAGGAAGCCTCTTCCACTGAGGAACCGCTTTAACAGTCAGGAACTTCTTCCTAATGTTGAGCTGGAAACTCTTCTGATTTAATTTCAACCCACTGGTTCTGGTCCTACCTTCTGGGGCCACAGAAAACAATTCCACCCCATCCTCTAGATGACAGCCCTTCAAGTCCTTGAAGATGGTGATCCTATCACCTCTCAGCTGCCTCCTCTCCAGGCTAAACATGCCCAGCTCCTTCAACCTTTCCTCATAGGACTTGATCTCCAGACCCCTCACCCTCTTCGTCGCCCTCCTCTGGACCCATTCCAGCTTGTCTATATCCTTCTTAAAATGTGGTGCCCAGAACTGAACACAGTACTCCAGGTGAGGTCTTACCAGAGCAGAGTAAAGCGATACCATCACATCGCGTGATCTGGACACTAAACTTCTGTCGATACAGCCCAAAATTGCATCTGCCTTTTTTAGCCACCGCATTTGCCTTTTTTAGCCACCGTCTCTCCAATATATCTGGCTCCGCCTCTTGAGGCAGTGATTTGGAGTCTGGCTCCGCCTCCAGTGGCAGCCATTGTGGGGAGGCATTCAATACCTCCTCCCCTCTCCAAATCCCAAATGTGATCGCAGGATGAAAATGGTCGGGGATTCCTGAATAAGAGTCACAGCAGGGCAAAAGCAGAACTAAATCATACATACTAGGGTTGCCAATCTCCAGGTGGGGGCAGGGGATTCCCCACTTTGAAGGCCCTCCCCCTGCTTCAGGGTCATCAGAAAGCGGGGGGGGGGGAGGAAATGTCTGCTGGGCACTCCATTATTCTCTATGGAGACCAATTCCCATAGGGTATAATGGTGAATTCATCTGTGGGTATCTCGGGCTCTGGGGGGCTCTTTTTCGAGGTAGAGGCACCAAATTCTCAGCATAGCATCCAGTGTCTCTCCCCAAAATACCCTTCAAGTTTCAAAAGGATTGGACCAGGGAGTCCAGTTCTATGAGCCCAAAAAGAAGGTGCACCTATCCTTCATTATTTCCAATGGAGGGAAGGCATTTAAAAGGAGTGTGGTCCCTTTAAATGTGATGACCAGAACTCCCTTCGGAGTTCAGTTGTGCTTGGCATACACTGGCTCCTGGCTCCACCCACCCCAAAGTCTCCTGGCTCCACCCCCCAGTCTCCTGGCTCCACCCCCAAAGTCTCCTGGCTCCATCCCCAAAGTCCTCAGATATTTATTGAGTCAGACCTGGCAACCCTACACACCACCGGTCCACGAGGACCACACTGGAGCCATTCCAGTGAGAACCGGCCTCGTTCTCACCTTTTGCCCATCCACGAGGACTCGGTCGCCGAGCTTGAGGCCAAGAGAGATGAGCATGAGGTTGCCGGGAATGTTGTCGTAATTGGGCAGCGTGACCTTGGGGAGGTTGCAGCTCAGGGGCACGGCATCCAGCAGCAACTGCTTCAGCTCCTTGGCGATCATGGCTGCCTCAGCCTTGTCCAGGGTCATGTCCATTGGGTCCGGCACAACGTCCGCTGGGACCTGACCTTTGCTGTTCTGTTGGAAAGAGGATTGATACAGGGAAGTCACTTGAAGATGGAAGACTGGAAGGGCAAAGAACTCAGAGATGTCCCAGTAGAGAAGAACTTAATGATGTAAGAAGAGCCCTGCTGGATCAGACCAGTGAGGGTCCATCCAGTCCAGCCTCCTGTCTCACACAGTGGCCAACCAGTTCCTCTGGAGGGCCAGCAACAGGGCAGAGAGGCTGAGGTTTTCCCCTGAGAAGAACATCAGATGAGCCCTGCTGGATCAGACCAGGGAGGGTCCATCTGGTCCAGCCTCCTTTCTCACACAGTGGCCAACCAGTTCCTCTGGAGGGCCAACAACAGGGCAGAGAGGCTGAGGTCTTCCCCCGAGAAGAACCTCAGAAGAGCCCTGCTGGATCAGACTAGTGAGGGTCCATCTAGTCCAGCCTCCTTTCTCACACAGGGGCCAACCAGTTCCTCTGAAGGGCCAACAACAGGGCAGAGAGGCCAAGGCCTTCCCCTGAGAAGAGCATCAGAAGAGCCCAGCTGGGTCAGACCAGGGAGGGTCCATCTAGTTCAGCCTCTTGTCCCACACAAGGGCCAACTGGTTCCTCTGGAGCGCCAGCAATAGGGCAGAGAGGCTGAGGTCTTCCCCTGAGAAGAACATCAGAAGGGCCCTGCTGGATCAGACCAGGGAGGGTCCATCTAGTTCAGCCTCTTGTCCCACACAAGGGCCAACTGGTTCCCCTGGAGGGCCAGCAAAAGTGGAAAGAGGCTGAGGTCTTCCCCTGAGAAGAACATCAGAAGAGCCCTGCTGGATCAGACCAGGGAGGGTCCATCTAGTCCAGCCTCCTTTCTCACACAGTGGCCAGCCAGTCCCTCTGAAGGGCCAACATCAGGGCAGAGAGGCTGAGGCCTCCCCCTGAGAACATCAGAAGAGCCCTGCTGGGTCAGACCAGTAAGGGTCCATCTAGTCCAGCCTCCTGTCTCACACGGAGGCCATCCAGTTCCTCTGGAGGGCCAACAACAGGGCAGAGAGGCCGAGGCCTTCCCCTGATAAGAACATCAGAAGAGCCCTGCTGGGTCAGACCAGGGAGGGTCCATCTAGTCCAGCCTCCTGCCTCCCACAGAGGCCAGCCAGTTCCTCTGGAGGGCCAACAACAGGGCAGAGAGGCCGAGGCCTTCCCCTGTCCTATTAACCAAATATCCCAACACTCCCCACCTCTTGTCCCTCCACGCCCCTCCTTTTCTCACCCTGACTGCAGGGTTGGCTCCGTGTTCCAGCAGACACTTTACGGCTCCGAGACACAGGTTCGAAGCAGCGATATGGAGAGCCGTCCCGTGGTTGAAATCGCTGCATGTCGAGTTGAGAACTTAAAGGGAGAAACACACACAAGTCGTGAAGTTATGAAGATCAGGTGGCAGCTATTCACTGCCTTCTCCACTCACAGGATGCGAGGCTCAATGTAAATCATGGACGCCCTGGCCCAGAGAGCTTGCTATGAGACAGAGTGAGAGTCGAGGACCACCCAATGAATTCTGGGAATGGGCCATGAGAGATTTTGGTGTTAGCAGAGAAGCCAGTACAGCGAGGCTCGAGCAGGGCTCTTTTCGTAGCCAGAACTTCTTTGCATATTAGGCCACACACCCCTGATGTAGCCAAAACTCCTGGAGCTTACAGTAGGCCCTGTGCGAAGAGCCCTGTAAGCTCTTGGAGGGTTGGCTAGAACAGGGAGGAGTGGCCTAATAGGCAAAGGAGTTCCTGCTACAAAAAAAGCCTTGGGTTCGAGTGTGACCCAGTGCGGTAGGAAGCGGCACAGCAATTTTTGCTGGTGAGGAGCCAGTTCTAGGAACGTATTGGGTGCATTCATACTATGCTAAATAATGCATTTTGCAACTGGATTTTTACTGTGTTAAGAACAAGCAAAAATCCAGTTGCAAAATGAATTATTTAGCAGGTGTGAATGCACCCGTGAGGGCTAGAAGGCCGCTTTCTTCCTTTAAAAAAATTTATTTCAAAGTGATTTTAGCTCTCCTTCCTTCTCACAATGCAGAACCCAAAATGGCTTGTAATAAAAAATAAATTAAGCGGATGTTACATAGAGTTCAATAACAACACTGAAAATCTTGCATATATCTTGTCAGGAAGGGCTGTGGCTCAGTGGTAGAGAAGAAGAAGAAGAAGAAGAAGAAGAAGAAGAAGAGGAGGAGGAAGAAGAAGAAGAAGAAGAGGAGGAAGAAGGAAGGGCTGTGGCTCAGTGGTAGAGAAGAAGAAGAAGAAGAAGAAGAAGAAGAGGAGGAAGAAGAAGAAGAAGAAGAGGAAAAAGAAGAGGAAGAAGAAGAGGAAGAAGAAGAAGAGGAAGAAGAAGATGATATCGGATTTATATCCTGCCCTATCCTCTGAATCTCAGAGCAGTCACAATCTCCTTTACCTCCCCCCCACCCAGCAGACACCCTGTGAGGTGGGTGGGGCTGAGAGAGCTCTCACAGAAAGCTGCCCTTTCAAGGACAACTTTCAAGGACAACTCTGGTGAGAGCTATGCCTGCCCCAAGGCCGTTCCAGCAGCTGCAAGTGGAGGAGTGGGGAATCAAACCTGGTTCTCCCAGATAAGAGTCCGTACACTTAACCACTACACTAAATTGGCTCTCTTATATATATATCCTGTCCTTCACTCCGAATCTCAGAGTCTCTAGAGCGGCTCACAATCTCCTTTACCTTCCTATCTCGCAACAGACACCCTGTGAGGTGGGTGGGGCTGAGAGAGCTCTGACAGAAACTGCCCTTTCAAGGACAACTCCTGCGAGAGCTATGGCTGCCCCAAGGCCGTTCCAGCAGCTGCAAGTGGAGGAGTGGGAAATCAAACCCGGTTCTCCCAGATAAGAGTCCGAGCGCTACACCACTACACCAAACTGGCTCTCGAAGAAGAAGATATTGGATTTACATCCTGCCAGGCCTCAGATTCAGCGGGAGCTCACAGGAGCACAGCTCCTGAACCTTTCTGACAATTCCACCTCCTCCTCTCCGCCTTGTCCGTGAATAGTAGGTGCAGCTGCATAACAATCCCTGGATGAGCTCCGCCATCTATTTTTCTACAAAATGACCCCTGTTCCCCACCCTATACTCCGAATCTCAGAATCTCAAAGCGTCCTACAATCTCCCTTATCTTCTTCCCCCGCGACAGACACCCTGTGAGGTAGGCGGGTCGAGAGATTTCTTCCAGCAGCACCTGGAGATCTCTTGCTATTACAACAAACATCAGTTCCCCTGGAGAAAATGGCTACTTTGGAGGGTGCATTCAACGGCATCATACTCTGCTGAGGCCCCTCCTTCCCACATCTCCGCCCCCAAATCTCCGGGCATTTCCCAACCCAGATCCAGCGCCCCAGTCATAAGTCCCGTGAAGTCCCACCTCCTTTGTAAAAGGCTCCACTCCCTCGTCCGTGAATAGGGTTGCCAAGTCCAATTCAATAAATATCTGGGGACTTTGGGGATGGAGCCAGGAGACTTTGGGAGTGGAGCCAGGAGACATTGGGGGCGGAGCCAGGAGCAAGGGTGTGACAAGCAGAATTGAACTGCAAGAGAGTTCTGGCCGTAAAGGGACAGCACACCTTTTTTAAATGCCTTCCTTCCATAGGAAATAATGGAGGATAGGGGCACCTTCTTTTGGGGCTCATAGAATTGGACCCCCTGGTCCAATCGTTTAGAAACTTGGGAGGTACTTTGGGGAGAGGCACTAGATACTATACTGAAAGTTTGGTTCCTCTACCTCAAAAAACAGCTCCCCCAGAGCCACCAAAACCTCCAGATCAATTCCCCATTATACCCTATGAGAATCGATCTCCTCATAGGGAATAATGAAGTGCTCAGCAGACGTTTCCCTTCCTACCCCCATTTCTGGCGACTCTGAAGCAGGGATTGGCCTCTCTACTCATGAGTTGCTGCCAACTTCTCCAAAGTAACACAGACACCCCATCCCAAGAGGAAGCCTTTCAATCGGAGACTGAAGCCTCCAGAGGTGGAAAGGCATATGGTCCTGTGGGGGCGGGGCTTCCCCCCGCCGGCCAGCTGACTGGGGGCAGGAAGGAGCCTGGGAAAGCGGAAGAACCCTCCTGGGACCTGGGGACTGGCGAGCCTATCCGTGAACAAACAGACCCACCTTTCGGCTTGGAGGACTTCAGAAGGATCCGGATGAGTTCCGGGACGTCAAAGTAGGCTGCATAATGGAGGGCGTTCATGTTAGTCCAGCGGCTGCGCAGGGTCACATCTGCGCCCAAAGCCAGCAACTGGTTGGAGAGACGCACCGCGGCAGCCGGGTCACCTGTGCGAGGGGGGGAGGGAGAGAAAGTAAAGTCCGGGCAGTTAGATGAACTAAACCCTCACCTAGGGTTGCTAAGTCCGATTCAAGAAATATCTGGGGATTTTGGGGGTGGAGCCAGCAGACTTTGGGGGAGGAGCCAGGGTACATTGGGGTGGAGCTTGGAGCAAGGTTATGATAAGCATGATTGAACTCCAAAGGGAGTGCTAGCCATCACAGTTAAAAGGACTGCACACCTTTGAAATGCCTTCCCTCCATTGGAAACAACGAAGAATAGGGGCACCTTCTTTTGGGGCTCATAGAATTGGACCGCCTGGTCCAATCTTTTTGAAAGTTGGTGGGTATTTTGGGGAGAGGCACTGGATGCTATGCTGCAAATTTGGTGCCTCTGCCTCAAAACACAGCCGCCCCAGATACCCGTGGATCAAGTATCCATTGTATTCTATGGGAATTTGTCTTCATAGGGAATAATGGAGTGCCCAGCAGACATTTTCCACCCCCACCCCCGCTTTCTGATGACCCTGAAGCAGGGGGAAGGCCTCCAGCAGAGGATCTCCTTCCCCCAGCTGGGGATTGGCAACCCTACCCTTGCGAGAACTGAACATACAACCCCAAGGGTGATCCTGCAGCTTGCCTGTAACAGGCCAGAAGAGACTCTGACGTCGCTAATTGCTGGGACCACAGAGAAACCTACTGTCCAGATAATCACCAAACCCCTCTCCATGAAAGCACAATCATCCAAATGTAACAATTTAACCATTATAGATAGTTACTCACAAATCCAAACAGTACTAAATTCCAAAGTGATACATAAGAAATCATATAGGAAAAGATCCATCCACAACGCGTGCCACTCCTACTGTGCTTTCTGTGACTGACGGCCAAATATAATCAAGTTTATTTCTGAAAAGTTCGATGACTGGAGAACCAGTCCAAAAATCGTTTCGGGCCAAATAGCCCTTCTTCCAGGGACTGTCTTTTCAAATAATAAATGCGGTAGATAAGAAGTGCCAAAATTCAAATGCTACTCTTCATTATGTATCATTTCTCCTGCCTTGCTGTGTTATATTTATTTCGCTATGGAATGTTACTACAAATTCCCTTCATGTCAGTTTTTGAATAGACTTTGCAGAAGAAGAAGATATTGGATTTATATCCCGCCCTCCACTCCAAAGAGTCTCAGAGCGGCTCACAATCTCCTTTCCCTTCCTCCCCCACAACAGACACCCTGTGAGGTAGATGAAGATATTGGATTTATATCCCGCCCTCCACTGCGAAGAGTCTCAGAGCGGCTTGCAATCTCCTTTACCTTCCTCTCCCACAACAGACCCCCTATGAGGTGGATGAAGATATTGGATTTATATCCTGCCCTCCACTCCGAAGAGTCTCAGAGCGGCCTACAGTCTCCTTTCCCTTCCTCCCCCACAACAGACACCCTGTGAGGTGGGTGGGGCTGGAGAGGGCTCTCACAGCAGCTGCCCTTTCAAGGACAACCTCTGCCAGAGCTCTGGCTGACCCACAGCCATTCCAGCAGCTACAGGTGGAGGAGTGGGGAATAAAACCCGGTTCTCTCAAATAGGAGTCCACACACTTAACCACTACACCAAACTGGCTCTCCCCAACATGGAGAGGGTTCCCCAACATGGCAGCCATGCCCGTGTACCTCTGTGCTTCCTTCCTCCATGTGTGGTTCCCCTTTCCCTTCACACTTTTCCTTCTTTTTATTCCCTTTTTTCTTTTCCCTCCCTCCGCTTGGTCTTCCCTCCATCTCTTTTTTGGTTCCTGTTCTGAGATTCTTTTTTGTAAACAAGAAAGGAAATACTGCATTTGGCTCCACCTCTTGCAGCAGCCATTTTGGACTTGGCTCCGCCTTCTGCGGCTGCCATTGCAGAGTGGAGCTCACGCTCCCCTCTCAAAATGCCAAAGTTGGCTACAGGGCCAAAAAGGGAGGTGAGGCCCACCTTAAAGAAATCAGGTTTCAAAAGAGGACTGAGATCAAACTTAAGCAGGTCCCCTCCCCAAGAGATTCCATCAAGAAGTTCTGGTGCACACCGCCTCCTCGAGTTCGAATTGCCCTCTGCACCTGCTTACCAACACCGTGAGCTCCCGCTTTACAAGCATAATGCAGTAAGGTCATATCGGTCAGGCCGTCCCGGTCGTTGACATGGCAGCCACGCTTCAAGATCTGGAGGAGGCGATATCACGAGACAGCGAGTCAAAGCACAGCTTATAAATTCTGGGTAGACCAAAGACCAAAAGCTGTGCCTTTGGAATTCTGTATGGCTTTCGATATACATGTAAGAAAAACTGTCAAACTTGTTTTGCTTGAGAACTTTGGGTGAAGAAGAAGACTGCAGATTTATACCCCACCCTTCTCCCTGAATCAGAGACGCAGAGCGGCTTACAATCTCCTATGTCTTCTCCCCCCACAACAGACACCCTGTGAGGTGTGGGCAGATTTATACCCCGCCCTTCTCCCTGAATCAGAGACTCAGAGCGGCTTACAATCTCCTATGTCTTCTCCCCCGACAACAGACACCCTGTGAGGTGTGGGCAGATTTATACCCCGCCCTTCTCCCTGAATCAGAGACTCAGAGCGGCTTACAATCTCCTATGTCTTCTCCCCGCCACAACAGAAACGGACATGTCTCATCAAATTTTACATTCCGGGACCAGCTCCAATATAGCTCAAGGCGCTTCTGTTTTGAGATAGCGTATACAAAGAATGTTAAACGTTGAAGGAGGAAGAGTGTGAGGTTACCTTCCAATGGAATGTTGTAAAATTTATGGGAGTTGTATAACCCCAGTTTGGAACTAATGTAGAGTGCAGCTTTGCTGGAAGAAAACTTCGAAGCAGGATAATTAGTTGGCCTCCTGTACGTTGGAACTCTACTATGTATGTATTATGAATGATATATTTTGCAATATGATGTCATTAATAGTTTATTGTTATGTATGCAGTTGAGTGATTTTGTCACTATAACCGTCAGGTTGTTTTTTACACGTTTTCTCCGGGACGGGGGGAGCGGGGCTAGTCTCTGAACATCAGTTATTCTTCCAGGAGAACTCCAGGCCTCATCTGGAGGTTGGGAACCCAACATGCACCCCCCGCCACTCACCTCATTCCCAATGATGTCGATCTTGTGCTGGACCTGCGGCACCCACTGGCGAATGATGGCAAACAGTTCGGGGACGGTGGTGATAGGGTCATAGAGGATTTCTTGACATGCCGGATCATTGGGGTCGAAAAACGTGAAGGCTGCAGCAGACAGGAAGGAAAAGAAGACGGTAAGTGGGAGGGGGAGGCCCAGAAATATGTTGAAGCGAAGGCACTCTGCACACACGCTCAGACACTTGATGCTGTCCATCTTTAAGGACTGAACTTGGAAACCAAGATCACACATTCAGGAGCGGAGGGCCAGTCAGTCCAAGTCCAAATAAAGGCCTGATTTTTTGGGAGAGGAAGGGTTGCCAAATCTGGGTTGGGAGATTCATGAAGATTTGGGGATGGAGTCTGGAGAAGAAGAAGAAGATGAAAGAAGAAGAAGAAGAAGAAGAAGAGAAAGAAGCAGAAGAAGATGATATTGGATTTATATCCCGCCCTCCGCTCCGAATCTCAGAGTCTCAGAGCGGTCACAATCTCCTTTATCTTCCTTCCTGATCAATCGATCAATTCTTTATTATGGTCCAAGGACCAGCCAGTTTGGATAGGGTTGCCAATCCCCAGGTGGGGGCAGGGGACCCCCCGGTTTGGAGGCCCTCCCCCCGCTTCAGGGTCGTCAGAAAGCGAAGGGAAGGGAGGGAAATGTCTGCTGGGAACTCTGTTATTCCCTATGGAGATTTATTCCCATAGAAAATCATGGAGAATTGATCCGTGGGTATCTGGGGCTCTGGGGGGGACTGTTTTTGGGGGTAGAGGCACCAAATTTTCAGTATAGCATCTAGTGTCTCTCCCCAAAATACCCACCATGTTTTAAAAAGTTTGGACCAGCGGGGTCCAATTCTAGTGGCCCCAAAAGAAGGTGTCCTTATCCTTCATTATTTCCTATTGAAGGAAGGCATTGAAAAGGTGTGCCGTCCCTTTAAATGTGAGGGCCAGAACTCCCTTTGGAGTTATGCTTGTCACAGCCTTGGTCTTGGCTCCACCCCCAATGTCTCCTGGCTCCACCCCCAAAGTCCCCAGATATTTCGTGAATTGGACTTGGCAACCCTAAGTTTGGAGCAAATAGAAAGCAGGTTTGTAAATGTACATAAAAATAAATTCTAAGTCAATGACATTCCTTTAATCACACAGTTTCTTTTCCTAAGAGCTAATACACAGAATTTTGCTGCTGCACGTTTTACCCGTTTCTGGCTATCCCTTAACAAGAATGTGTGCAATATTTCAGGTCTGAGGTCAATATAGTCTTACAAAGTTTTAAATTTAGAGAGTAGTGGGATGAGTATCTTCCTCCGTCCAACAACAGATACCCTGTGAGGTAGGTGGGGCTGAGAGAGCTCTGATAGAAACTGCCCTTTCAAGAGCTGCCCTGCAAGAGCTATGGCTGACCCAAGGCCATTCCAGTAGCTGCAACTGGAGGAGTGGGGAATCAAACTCCGTTCTTCCAGAAAAGAGTCTGTGCGCTTAACCACTACACCAAACTGCCTCTCTGGAAGGAGGGGTTTGGCATGGGGAGGGGTCTCAGCAGGGTATAATGCCTTAGAGGGTCTGCTCTCTGAAGCTGCCATTTTCTTTCAAGGACAACTCCTACAACACCTATGGCTGACCTAAGGCCATTCCAGCAGCTGCCTGCAAGTGGAGGAGCGGGGAATCGAACCCGGTTCTCCCCGATAAGAGTCCGCGCACTTAACCACTACACCAAACTGGCTCTCAGCTTGTCAGAAGCTGTGCTGAGCATCTTGAAGGACGGTATCAACAAAGTCCACAAGAAGAACAATTGTGAAGAAGAAGAAGGAGGAGGAGGAGAAGGAGGAGGAGAAGAAGGAGGAGGAGAAGGAGGAGGAGAAGAAGGAGAAGGAGGAGAAGAAGGAGAAGGAGAAGAAGGAGCAGGAGGAGAAGAAGGAGAAGGAGAAGGAGGAGGAGAAGAAGGAGGAGGAGGAGAAGAAGAAGGAGGAGAAGGAGAAGGAGGAGGAGAAGGAGAAGAAGAAGGAGAAGGAGAAGGAGGAGAAGGAGGAGGAGGAGGAGGAGAAGGAGAAGAAGGAGGAGGAGGAGAAGAAGGAGGAGGAGAAGAAGGAGGAGGAGGAGAAGAAGGAGAAGGAGAAGAAAAAGGAAGAGGAGAAGGAGGAGATTGGATTTATCCCCCATCTTCTCTCAGAGTCTCAGAGCAGCTTACAACCTCCTTTCCCTTCCTCCCCCCCAACAGACACCCTGTGAGGCAGGTGGGGCTGAGAGGGCTCTAACCGAGAACTGCTCTTAGACGTGTGGCGATGTTTTCCGCACCCCAGATCACGAGCTCCACTTTTGACAGAACTGACCTAACGACAACACACATCGGCGCACAAACGCTTTCTTTTATTAGAGGCGCGTTCAACACAATTAACCCTGCTGCTCATTAAACAACAGAAGGCGATGCTTGTGAAAAGCTGGCTATAAATACATTTAATTGGCTCGAACGGAAACCGTTCTTTGCAGGGCGTTCAAATCGAGGCAAACCTGGGGAAGGGAGGCGAAGGCAGCATGGAATTGAATGAAGACAGGCGGGAAGTTGGGTGAATCTCCTGCTGCACCAGCAGTCTCCTGGCGCTTTAGACGGAGGCAAACAAAAACGGCGCTCCAGCAGAGGCATTCGGGGACTAGAGCATACTTTGTCAGGGTTGCCAATCGCCAGGTGCAGCCTGGAGATCACCTGGCATTTCAACTGGTAGATATCTGGTTATTGTAGTAGAGAACTCACTGAAAACGTCAAGGCAGTGTGCGATTGCAATAAAGAAGGCCAATGCCATGCTGGGAATTATTAGGAAGGGAACTGAAAACAAATCAGCCAGAATCATAATGCCCCTGTATAAATCGATGGTGCGGTTCTCATTTGGAGTACTGTGTACAGTTCTGTTCATCGCACCTCAAAAAGGATATTATAGCATTGGAAAAAGTGCAGAAAAGGGCAACTAGAATGATTACAGGTTTGGAACACTTTCCCTATGAAGAAAGGTTTCAGCCAGTATCATAACGCCCCTGTATAAATTGATGGTGCGGTCTCATTTGGAATACTGTGTGCAATTCTGGTCACCGCACCTCAAAAAGGATATTATAGCATTGGGAAAAGTGCAGAAAAGGGCAGCTAGAATGATTCAAGGTTTGGAACACTTTCCCTATGAAGAAAGGTTAAAACGCTTGGGGCTCTTTAGCTTGGAGAAACGTCGCCTGCGGGGTGACATGAGAGAGGTTTACAAGATTATGCATGGGATGGAGACTAGAGAAAGAAGTCCTTTTCTCCCTTTCTCACAATACAAGAACTCGTGGACATTCGATGAAATTGAGCTCTGGAGGCTGGAGAAGAGCTAGAATTCCAGGGGATCCCCAGATCCCACCTGGAGGTTGGCACCAATGTTCCCTCTCGTGCTCCACTTCCCTGACAAATATTGTGCTGCTTTTTGTGCAGAGTCAACTGATGGGAAAAGCATTTTTTAAAGTATCACTTCATTCCATCCCGTGACTCACGGCTTCTGCCTGTATCCCTGAGTCACCTGAGCTGTCATGTTTTGGGAAGCTGGTCATCCCAGGCTTTTTGGAGGGCGTCTGATGGCAGGCATCTTTTCATTGTGGGGGGGAGGAAAAGGGGGAGATATTTGGGGTTGGGAGATTTGGGGTTTGCTAGTGTAGTGATGTGTTGCTGGTGATCAAGATTACGTTAATCCATTCCACAGTATTCCTCAACCTACCTACCTACCTACCTTCCTTCCTTCCGATAAGCATATGGAGCAGAAGTCCATCCATGGCTATTAGCCACCTGAGAAACCATGCCTTCTATTTAAACTAACAAAGCCAGAATGTTACCTAGATTTATGGCACTTCACACCTACAACAGAGGTCTGCTTTTTATCGCCCTCCAGTGTTGTTTCAGCCCTGCTTTGTTCTAACACTAACAAGCACAGATCCCTGTTTGTGATTCTTTTAATCTGCTAAAAACATTCCCATGATTCTACAGACCAACTCACTGCCCACTTATATTAAGAATCGCTGCTTGCCATTCCCATTTTTGTCTGATGAAGTCTGCTTAAGAGCATGTGAAAGTTTACATTCTGAATGCAACTTGGTTGGTCTTAAAGGTACAACTCGTCTACTGCTTTGTTTGATTAGCCACAGCGTATTGTTGGAACTCTCTGTCTGGGGCAGTGATGCTCTGTATTCTTGGTGTTTGGGGTGGGGGGCAACAGTGGGAGGGCTTCTAGTGTCCTGGCACCGCTGGTGGACCTCCTGGTGGCACTTGGGTTTTTTGGCCGTGTGACACAGAGTGTTGGACTGGATGGGCCACTGGCCTGATCCAACATGGCTTCTCTTATGTTCTTATGTCTGGGGTACTGATGCTCTGTATTCTTGGTGCTTGGTGGGGGGACACAGTGGGGAGGGCTCCTAGTGTCCTGGCCCCGCTGGTGGACCTCCTGATGGCACCTGGGGGTTTTGGTCACTGGGTGACACAGAGTGTTGGACTGGATGGGCCACTGGCCTGATCCAACACGGCTTCTCTTACATTTTTATAATGTTCTTATGTTCTTATAATAAGCATGGGTGTGAAAGTCGGACAATGAAGGAAGCTAACAGAAAGAAAGTTGATTTGTTTGAAATGTGGCGTCAGAGGAGAATTTTATAAATACTGTGGACCGCCCAAAAGACAAATAAGGGGGTTCTGGGGTGGCCAAACAGTGGCTTGGGAGCACATGTGGTTCTTTCACACATCTTGTGTGGCTCTCAAAGCCGCTGCCCCATCAGCCAATTTGGAGAAGGCATTTGTCTCTTTAAATCACTTCTCCAAGCCAAGCCAGCCAGTCAAAGACCTGTTGAACCTGACAACAGGTAACCCCTAATGGAAGACTCAGGCCTCAGATTCAGCAGGAGCTCACAGGAGCACAGCTCCTGAACCTTTCTGATGGTTCCTCCTCCTTCTCCCCACCTACCTTGTCCATTGAATAGTAGGTGCAGCTGCATAACAATCCCTGGATTAGGAGAGCGGGCAGCCAGCCACCAGGGTCTTTGCCACACCCCCAGCAGCCCTTATTAACCCCTGGAGAAGCCCACGCCACCCTTTCTCCACTTTTATGTGATTCTGGGCAGTGGGTGGCTCGCTGACCTTTTGACTTTGTGGGGGCAGCCCAAGAGAGCCCCAGGAGAGTGAGGCCTGCTTGGGCTGGCTGGATTTCTAGCCAGCCCAAGCAGGCCTCGCTGGCCCGGGGCTCTCCTTTCTTGCATCAGGTTGCTTTTGGCTAATGAGTTATGCTAATGAGCTCCGCTATCTATTTTTCTACAAAACCACCCCTGGGAAGACTGTTCCTCTCTGAGGCTCCAACTATTTGCACAGCAACTGTAAAAGCTGGAGAGTGTCCTCAGCACAAATTTGAAGGAAATGCTGGGTATTCAGGCATTGAACTCAAGTCTTTACCTGGTGTACTGCAGCCTGAAGAAGGCAAATGAAATGGATAGTGGCCCAGGCAGTCCATTGCTGCTGTAATATCAACCTTCTATTGTAATTCTGCCAACTGTTGTTAAATTCTGGCATCGTTTTTCGTTAATCATACTGAGAGCAAATTGTTTGTTTCAAAATATAGAATAACACGCCAAGACTTGTATTAACAATTGTTACTTCTATACAGTTTTTCTTTTTGTCTTTCTGTATAGCCATATTGCTTTTTTTGTATAACTTAGCCCTGAGGAAATGGCAATTTTGAAAGGCAGACTCTATGGTATACCATAGATTCCAGGTGGAATTTTTCCCTAGACTCCCCCTTCCACAGAGACCTCCCCAAATCTCCAGGAATTTCCCAGGTCAGAGATAACAACCGGTCAGGCCTGTCAGAGTCAAGCTGCATCCGTTCCTCCCTCATAAGTTTAAAAGGGAAAGATGCGGAGGAAATGGCGAACATTAGTAGGTTCCAAAGTCCAATTCAAGAAATATCTGGGGACTTTGGGATGGAGCCAGGAGACTTTGGGGGTGGAGCCAGGAGACATTAGTGCTGGAGTCAGAAGCAAGGTTGGGACAAGCGTAATTGAACATCAAAGGGAATTCTGGCCATCACATTAAAGGGACCTTTTAAATGCCTTCCTTTCATAGGAAATAATGAAGGATAGGGGCACCTTCTTTTGGGGGCTCACAGAATTGGACCCCCTGGTGCAATCTTTTTAAAACTTGGAGGTTAATTTGGGGAGAGGCACTGGATGCTATGCTGAAAATTTGGTGCCTCAATCTCAAAAAACAGCCCCCCCACAGAGCCCCAGATATCCGCAGATCAATTCTCCATAGGGTATAATGGAGAATTGATCTGCAGGTATCGGGCTCTGGGATCGGTCTCCATAGGGAATAATGGAGTGCCCAGCAGACATTTCCCCCCCTCTGGCTTTCTGATGACCTTGAAGTGGGGGGAGGGCCTCCAAACCAGGGGATTCCTGCCCCCACCTGGGGATTGGCAACCCTAAATCTCAGGCATCTGCTATGGTTGCCAACTCTGGGTGGGGAAATTCCTGGAGATCTGGAGGTGAAGCCTGGGGGAAGGACCTCAGCAGAGCCGCCCTGAGCCTGCTTCGGCGGGAAACTGATCTCTGCAGTCTGGAGATGAGCTGCAATTCCACGAAATCTCCTGGCACCGCTTGGAGGATGGCAACGCCACGTGCACGCGCGCCGTTTTTTAAAAAAAGAAGTTAAAATGAAAAACAACAACAGGCAGAGACGGCTGAGTTCCTTCTGTGCACCGCCTCGGCCTCGACATCAGCCAACACACATTTGAATCGGCTCTTGTTCTGCCCTCCGTAGCCAAGTAGGCCGAAGAACGGGCCCTGTCGTCTCCATGGCAACCACCGGAGCCTTCCAGAAGGGCTTCCTGGACCTAAACCTTCCTTCCCCGGCCTTCCTGCCGAAATCATCTCCAGCCCTTTTGGCTTTCTCGTGCCCATCTGCTTACTCTCTCCCCCTTCGCCTCAGCCTCCTTTGGCTGAGCTGGTTCTTCATACCCGCCCCGTGTAGGGTATCCAAACGTAACACAAAGCCCTTGGAAGATACTGAATGGCACACAAGCCCATGCGTTCACGCCACGGCCCTCACATACTAGGGCCTCCCCAAAAGCTCAGTTTCTTTGGCACATTACGTGGGCTGCCTTTTAAGTCAGCCTACTCAAGAGCTGATTATAATGTCTGGCTCCAGACCACAAAAAGAGAAATAAGAACGGGGGCAGCCGTATCATCAGGCCTAACAGAATGGATCCCTAGGACCCAACGCAGGATACTGACTCCGATGGCACATCAAACACAAGCAGATTCCCTCTTAGAATCCTAGAACTTGGAAGGGACCTCCAAGGTCATCTAGTCCAGCCCCCTGCACAATGCAGGAGACTCACAAACACCTCCCCCTAAATTCACAGGATAGAATCCTAGAATCACAGAGTTGGAAGGGATCTCCAGGGTCATCTAGTCCAACACCCTGCACAATGCAGGAAACCCACAAATACCTCCCCCAAATTCCCAGGATATTCATTGCTGTCAGATGGCCATCTAGCCTCTGTTTACAAACCTCCAAGGAAGGAGAGTCCACCACCGCCCGAGGAGGAAGCCTGTTCCACTGAGCAACCGCTCTAACGGTCAGGAAGTTCTTCCTCATGTTGAGCCGGAAACTCTTTTGATTTAATTTCAACCCATTGGTTCTGGTCCTGCCTTCTGGGGCCACAGAAAACAATTCCACATCATCCAATATCATCAATCCACACCATTTGGCCCAACTGGAACACACACACGCAAAATGGACTTGCTCAAGCCTTCTCTAGCAACCATCTACACCACCGGTCCCCCCAAATCCTTCAGCCTGTGGGGTACCTTCGGTGGAGAAGTCAATCACAAAATGTTAAAAGGGCTCTACACAGTGGTCATTTTGCAGGAAGAGAGGTCCCAGAGCTCATTAGCACAACTCGTTAGCACAACTCATTTGCATATGCCACACAACCCCTGACATCTCTGGAAGGTGCACTAAATGATATCAGCTCAGCATCTACCTTAAAATGCTGCTTGAATTATAATTGTCACAATAACACCTTACTCCCATCATACTTTTAAAATTACTTTCTTCTATGTGGCCACAGCAGCATGAGGAAGATTTCCATCTGCCTGCTTTATATGTTTTTGGTTATTTTCTCATTTTTTGTGTGGAGAAAAATATTAGAATGTATGTCAAATCTTAAGAGTTCAGCAAAATTCTCACAGGGGGTTTGGGCAATGGAGCCCAGAAGCGTTTGGGAGGGGGGAGCGATAAGGAAGAAATAAAATTTAGAGGTTCCAGAGCTCTGCTCCTGCCCAAAATAAGGCCTGGTTAATAATAATAATAATATAATTTTTTATTTCTATCCCGCCCTCCCCGCCGGAGCAGGCTCAGGGCGGCTCACAACATAAGGGTTAGGGTTAGGGGGGTTAGGGTTAGGGAGGTTAGGGTTAGGGTTGTATATAACCAAAGTTAACTCTTCCAACGTTTATACAGCTGCTCTGTTTAAGAACCCTGTGATACAGAGTGTTAAAGCTGCAGTACTGCCGTTCTAAGCTCTGCTTACAACCTGAGTTCAATCCCCGGCAGAAGCTGGGTTTTCAGGCAGCCGGCTTGAGGTGGACTCAGCCTTCCATCCTTCCGAGATCGGTAAAATGAGTACTCAGCTTGCTGGGGGGGGGGGGGGGAGTGTAGATGACTGGGGAAGGCAATGGCAAACCGTCCCGTAAAAAGTCTGCCGTGAAAACGTTCAGGACAATCAGAATCAGGACAAAAGCTAGGGTTGCCAAATCCAGTTCAAGAAATATCTTTGAAGAAGAAGATATTGGATTTATATCCCGCCCTCCACTCCGAACAGTCTCAGAGCAGCTCACAAGCTCCTTTACCTTCCCCCCCCCCTCCACAACAGACACCCTTTCAAGGACAACCTCTGCCAGAGCTATGGCTGACCCAAGGCCATGCTAGCAGGTGCAAGTGGAGGAGTGGGGAATCAAACCCGGTTCTCCCAGATAAGAGTCCGCACACTTAACCATTACACCAAACTGGCTCTCCATAATTAACTCCATAATTTTCAATGGAGGGAAGATATTTAAAAGGTGTGTGGTCCGTTTAAATGTGATGGCCAGAACTCCCTTTGGAGTTAATTATGCACGTTACAACCTTGCTCCTGGCTCCACCCCCAATGTCTCCTGGCTCCACCCCCAAAGTTCACAGATATTTCTTGAATTGGATTTGGCAACCCTAGCTTTTGTCCCGCGGTGCTTCTGGTTGGCTGTGCAGATAAAAAGGCTTCCAGTTAAACAGAGGAAAGGAAAGGTCCCCTGTGCAAGCACCAGTGGTTTCCAACTCTGGGGTGACATCGCTCTCACAATGTTTTCACGGCAGACTTTTGACGGGGCGGTTTGCCATTGCCTTCCCCAGTCCTCTACGCTTTGCCCCCAGCAAGCTGGGGACTCATTTTAAATGACTTAATAATTGCGTTTGTTATTTTCCCACCTGGGGACTGGCAACCATAACGTAAGCCGTACCTAGCCCTGGCCACTTTCTCAAAGCACTTGGTGGACACGGGGCTGGGGATTCCTTTAGAGAGGCCGAAATCATACTTTGAGAACCACAGCATTAAAGGAAAGGACTTGCCATAATCTTTGGGGAGCGGAGCAGGGGCCGAGGGGTGAACCATGGGTTTCTTCCTTCTCTCCAGGACGGGGCTTTGGAACTCCAGGGGTTGGTGGTCCTCTTCGGACGGGGCCTCAGCAGAGTCGTCTTTGGTCATGCTTGCTGGAAGTTGTTTCCTCTCTGTAGGAATCGCGGATGAGAAGAAGAAGAAAAAATTACAGCAGAACCAAGACATATGAAAAGGTAACAAGGGGAGTAGAATTTAAATCCCAAAGGACAGAAATGATACACAGGGATGGCCAAACTTGTTTAGCATAAGAGCCATATAGAATGAATGTCAGATGTTTAAGAGCCGCAAGACAGAAACGTCAGATGTTTGAGAGCCGCAAGACGAAGGAAGGAAGGAAGGAAGGAAGGAAGGAAGGAAGGAAGGAAGGAAGGAAGGAAGGAAGGAAGGAAGGAAGGAAGGAAGGAAGGAAGGAAGGAAGGAAGGAAGGAAGGAAATGTATGGGGAGGGAAAGGGGAGGGAGAAGTGGAAAGAAAGCAACTTTAACTTTGCATGCATTTTCCGTGTGACATTCTAGGAATCGCAGTAAATCTCTATGGTACCATAGAGTTTTACCACGAATCTTACAGCATCCCCAGCATGCTGATGTCACTTCCAGGTGACATCATCGTGCTGAGCACGCAAGAGAACAGTCCCCCGCCACAGTGGCAACCCTACATAACGCACACAAAAGCTTATACAAAGAATCACTGGGCTCAAACTTCGTCCGAGAAATCTCATTGGTCTTTAATGTGCTACTGGCATCGAACCTAATCCTATTGCATTTTGTCTTTTCATATATTTATAACTCAGACTTTCAGTTTCTATTATATATATAATCTGTATTTCAACTAGTTATGGTTTCTGCAGTTTTGTGACAACGAATAGCTAAACATAATAAATTAATTGACTGATATATTTATAACTCTGGATGCTACCTGTCTTGGGTCCCAAATGTTGGGAGGAAAGATGGCTGATATATATATTGCAAATAAATTAATATTAATAAGATTTCTCTCTTGCCTTCTCACCACACGCAAGACAGGCTAGACAGCTCATGTCATATATCAGATACCACCCAATAAAACCAGCCAGCCATAACAGTAACCATCCAACAAAATATATCAAAAACAAAACAGCGCAGTCTGATCTGAAAGTTCAGTTGAAAACCTCATAAAAATATACGGACTTCAGAAGACCACTGCTGAATAAGACCAATGGTCTATCTAGTCCGGCATCTTGTCACACACAGTGTCTAGCCAGTTCCTCTGGAGGGTCAACAAACAGGGCAGAGAGGCCGAGGCCTTCAAGAGAACATGAGAAGAGTCCTGCTAGATGACGCCAGATGACCAGTGGTCCATCTAGTCCAACATCCTGTCTCACACAATGGCCAACCACTGAACATCCACAATCCCTGCAGAGAGGAAACAACTTCCAGCAAACATGACCAAAGACGACTCTGCCGAGGTCCCGTCCGAAGAGGACCACCAACCCCTGGAGTTCCAAAGCCTCGTCCTGGAGATGAGGAAGAAACCCATCGTCCATGCCTCGGATAAAAATATGAAGCAGAGGTCCATCAGTGGCTATTAGCCACAGTATATATATGTGTGTGTGTGTATACACACACACATATATTGGCCACTGTGTGACACAGAGTGTTGGACTGGATGGGCCATTGGCCTGATCCAACATGGCTTCTCTTATGTGACACAGAATGTTGGACTGGATGGGCCACAGGCCTGATCCAACACGGCTTCTCTTATGTTCTTCTGTGACAGAGTGTTGGACTGGATGGGCCATTGGCCTGATCCAACATGGCTTCTCTTATGTTCTTATGTGACACAGAATGTTGGACTGGATGGGCCACAGGCCTGATCCAACATGGCTTCTCTTATGTTCTTCTGTGACAGAGTGTTGGACTGGATGGGCCATTGGCCTGATCCAACATGGCTTCTCTTATGTTCTTATGTTCAGAGAGGCCCAGGCCTTCATAAGAGCATTATTTATTTATTTATTTATTGGATTTATATCCCACCCTCCCCGCCAAAGAAGGCTCAGGGCAGCTTACAACAACAAAAACATTTACAGTACTGAACATAAACCAATTAAAACCTTAAGGAAAGGAAAGGTCCCCTGTGCAAGCACCAGTCGTTTCCGACTCTGGGGTGACATTGCTTTTCACAACGTTTTCACAGCAGACTTTTTACGGGGTGGTTTGCCATTGCCTTCCCCAGTCATCTCCACTTTCCCCCCAGCAAGCTGGGGACTCATTTGACTGACCTCAGAAGGATGGAAGGCTGAGCCAACCTCAAGCCGGCTACCTGAAAACCCAACTTCCGCTGGGATTGAACTCAGGTTGTGAGCAGAGTTTAGGACTGCAGGACTGCAGCTTTAGCACTCTGCACCGCAGGGCTCTTCGAATTTTAAAAGTTGTATTAGTTTTCTAGAGATTGAGGGCAAGGGGTAAGAGGGGATAAGAAATTATAGTTACAAATTAATCTTAATCTGCATATAGTATACTTTCATAAAATAAAGGGCTCTTTAAAACCTTAAACAGTATAACAATTAAACATTTTAAAACAATTTGGTGCTAATGCTAAATTCCAGTATCTTCAGCCTTCTTGAGTATCCTCAGATGTTGCTATCACTATTTTACACAGTGTCCAGCCAGTTCCTCTGAAGGGCCAACAACAGAGCAGAGAGGCCGAGGCCTTCATAACAATATCAGAAGACCCCTGCTGGGTCAGACCAGTGAGGGTACATCCAGTCCAGCCTCCTGTCTCACACAGTGGCCAACCAGTTCCTCTGGAGGGCCAACAACAGGGCATAGAGGCTGAGGCCTTCCCCCTGAGAAGAACCTCAGAAGAGCCCTGCTGGATCAGACCAGGGAGGGTCCATCTAGTCCAGCCTCCTGTCTCACACAGTGGCCAGCCAGTTCTTCTGGAGGGCCAGCAACAGGGCAGAGAGCCCCAGGTCTTCATAAGAACATCAGAAGAACCCTGCTGTATCAGACCAAAGTCCGTCACACAGGGGCCAACAACAGGGCAGAGAGGCTAAGGTCTTCCTCTGAGAAGAACACCAGAAGAGCTCTACTAGATCAGACCAGGGAGGGTCCATCTAGTCCAGCCTCCTGTCTCACACAGAGGCCAACCAGTTCCTCTGGAGGGCCAACAACAGGGCAGAGAGGCTGAGTCCTTCCCCTGAGAAGAACATCAGAGGAGCCCTGCTGGATCAGACGAGGGAGGATCCATCTAGTCCAGCCTCCTGCCTCACACAGGGGCCAACCAGTTCCTCTGGAAGGCCAACAACAGGGCAGAGATTCTGAGGCCTTCCCCCTGAGAAGAACATCAGAAGAGCCCTGCTGGATCAGACCAAGGAGGGTCCATCTAGTCCAGCCTCCTGTCTCACACATCAAGGCAGAGAGGCCAAGATCTTCCTCTGATATTCCTGCCCGTCTCTGGGATTCAGAGGTTGACTGCCTCTGAATGTGGAGGTTCCTTTAGTCAGTGTAGCTGGTAAGCACTGACAGATGTCTCCCCCATGAATCTAATTCCCCTTTAAAGATGTCTGTGCCTAAATAGTTCCCATTCCATGGCAGGGCAGAGATGTATTCTGAAACTCATCCTTCTGAAATAGCTAGATTTGAGTCTGGGAGCATCTAAAGACCATCATAGAGTTGCCAATCCCCAGTTGGGGGCAGGGGATTCCCCTGGTTTGGAGGTCTCCCCCCACTTCAGGGTCGTCAGAAAGCGGGGTCGGGGAGGGAAATGTCTGCTGGGCACTCCATTATTCCCTATGGAGACCGATTCCTATAGGGAATAATGGAGAATTGATCTGTGGGTATCTGCGAGGGGGGGGGCTGTTTTTTTGAGGTAGAGGCACCAAATTTCCTGCATAGCATCTGGTTCCTCTCCTCAAAACTTCCACCAAGTTTCAAAAAGATTGGACCAGGGGGTTCCAATTCCATGAGCCCCAAAAGAAGGTGCTCCTATCCTTCATTATTTCCAATGGAGGGAAGGCATTTAAAAGGTGTGCAGTCCCTTTAAATGTGGTGGCCAGAACTCCCTTTGGAATTCAATTATGCTTGTCACACCCTTGCTCCCGGCTCCACCCACAATGTCTCCTGGCTCCACCCCCTCAAAGTCCCTAGATATTTGTTGAATTGGACTTGGCAACCTTAGACCAGCAAGATTTTCAGTGTTATGTGCTTTTGAAAGTTCCCTTCCTGTGACTTGATGGCATATCAAGCAAACATACACACACACGCACACCAGCTATGCCCTGTAATGTGGCCTTCCCATACCACCTCTGAACATCTCTGGCCTCAAAAACCCATATGGGATCCCCAAAAGAGAGCTGCAACCGGAGAGCAGTTTCCACCACCGTCATGTAACAAGAATAACAGAAGGACATGTCTTTAGCCTTTCCTCAACACAATCCGTTGTGTCGATTCCCTGAGCGGTGAAGGAAATAATCCACCGCGAAATTTATCCACTGAAGATAAGCTGTGTTTAAGAGGGAATCACAGCAAAGCGCAGTTTCGCCAGCACTTAGCAATTCACAGATGAAAAATGCTCTGTAAAAACCCATTGAGTGCAGAATCTCTAGGAGCAAGATATATTAGTCAGCTCAGAACAATTTCCTTTGAAAAAGGAGCAGCCTTAAAAGCATTTCAGACAATGTTTCGCCATCTCAGAAATCAACGGATTGAGAGTCTGAGATAGGGTTGCCAATCCCCAGGTGGGGGCAGGGGATCCCCTGGTTTGGAGGCCATCTCCCTGCTTCAGGGAGACCACCTAAAAGTGGGGGGGGGCAATGTCTGCTGGGAGACTGATTCCCATAGGGAATAATGGAGACTGATTCCCATAGGGAATAATGGAGAATTGATCCGTGGGTATCTGGGGGGGGGCTGTTTTTTGAGGTAGTGGCACTAAATTTCCAGCATAGCATCTGGTTCCTCTCCTCAAAACTTCCATCAAGTTTCAAAAAGATTGGACCAGGGGGTCCAATTCCATGAGCCCCAAAAGAAGGTGCCCCTATCCTTCATTATTTCCAATGGAGGGAAGGCATTTAAAAGGTGTGCAGTCCCTTTAAATGGGATGACCAGAACTCCCTTTGGAGTTCAATTATGCTTGTCACAGCCTTGCTCCTGGCTCCACCCGCCCCCCCCCCGGCAAAGTCTCCTGGCTCTACCCCTAAAGTCTCCTGGCTCCACCCCCAAAGTCCCCAGATATTTCTTGAGTCAGACTTGGCAACCCTAGTCTGAGATATGAAAGATCACAATAAAGAAAATTTTTAAAAATGCTTCAGTGGATATGTTTGAGTTAGGATTTCTGCAAGTCATATCCAGCGTTGCCAGAAGGGAAACCAGGCACTTTGTATCAGGGGAACTAAAAATAAAGAATTAATTTCGCTTTCGATCACATGTCTGAAACACACACACACACACACACAAAAGCAAGATTCTAAAATAATAATAACAACAGTAGTCTTGTAATATCCCGTCACATTCAAGAGTTCAAAAATTATAAACCTCGCTAGCCTTTGAAATGTTAACTCACAGGCTAGTTGCTGGCAGATTGGTTGATTTTTTTTAATGATGCATTTATTGATGAGGGGCTGAAATTTTATTAATTGCTCCGCGAATGATTTCGTTCCGTTTTACCGACGGTATTTTTTTCCACCCTGCTTTATTAATTTTTATTTTAATCCAGCCGCCTGCCGCTGGGCTAGGCATTTTAACATAAATCGCTTTCTGAAAAAAATAAGTGTTTTTGTGATTGGTGAGAGAAATGTTCCAGTGCTTCTATTTACACGCCTGTGCGCTCTCGTGCCCAAGATATCTCCGACCCTTGTTCAGAATCCAGGCGAACACTGCCAAAGCTACATCTACGGACATTCCCTCTTCTACTCAGCTATTCAATAAATCAAATATTATTTGGCCTTCCTTTGCCTCTCTTCTCGAATGAAAAATGTGGGGGGGGAGAAGATGAAAAATCGCCTGCATCAAGGAGATGGAGTATTGCTCGATCGGGCTAGGAATAAAGACCACATCTCAAGAGCAGTATCACAGTACTGTTTCCAGTAGACCACAGAGACGTAGCAGGTAAACCTTGCATTTTGCAATATCCTACAATCCCAGCTGCAAGGAGCACAATGCAAAATAAATCTCCAACGGCTCATTCTGCATTCTGATTGGGGAGGGGGCCACTTGGGTTTTCTAAGATACGGAGGGATTGCCAGAAGAGGCCAATGCAGTTGCCTGCAACCGCAGGAGGGGTAAAGGGCATCAGAGCGAAGCTGGGATGGATGGCATGGAGCAAGGCCACAGAAGGGGGGGGGGAGATTGGGGTTCAGAGCATCTTAGAAAGGGGGATCCATTGGGCAAGAGGGGAAAGGGTGATGCAGGATGGAGGGATGGAGAGACAAAGGAAGCCCCATGTGTGTGTGGGGGGCGTGATTTGGGGTCCAGTGGAAGGATGGGAGGGAAGAGATCCATCCCTTTATGGAGAGAAAAGGGGAGGGGGCTCTAAGACAGGTGGCAGACGGAGATGTGGCTGGGAAGACTGTCACATCCCCCTCCCCCACCGTTATGGGTCATCTTGGGAGGGGGGAGGAGCCCTTGCAATGGGGAATTACCCTAAGTAGGGAGAGGGAACTAAATTGAAGGGGGGGGGACACCCTGGCATAATAAAAGGCAGGGGAGAGCAGTTTCCACCACCATCATGTCGACAGACAGAGGTGGGGGGGTTGGGTTTTTGGAAATGTGCGAGGGGTGTGGCGGCTCCTCCATGGGGCAGAGGGGGGAGGTCTTGGGGGGGGGACTGTAGGGGGACATTGGGGGGGGCATAACAAGGAGTTGGGGGCAGCCCTGAATGGGGAAAAGACAGTGGCGGAGGGGGGGGGGAGAATGCATAACCCTGGGGGGGAATCTGGGGTGCATGCAAAGGTGTGTGTGGTTTTTTTTGGGGGGGGGCTTGCAACGAACAGAGGATGGTGGGGGGCAGTGGTTTGGCTTGGGGAGGGGGCGACAGGCAGCCTCCTGGAAGGCCTTTTGGGGAAGGAGATGGAGGCCCAGCGGAGGGGCGGGCTTCTTCCCCCACCCCAGAAGAAAAGGGTCTCCCCTACCTGCGACAGGAGCCTAGGAGCGAGCAGACGAGGGTGGCGGGCGGTTCCTGCGGCGGCGGCGGCTGCTTGGGGATGGCGGCGCGGGGGGATGGATGGAGGCGGAGCGGGAGGCCCAGCGCTCAGGCGCCGCCCCGCAGCATCAGCACCAGCAGCATCCGCAGCAGCATCAGGACCACTCCAGACCAGACGCGCCCGCCTCCTCCTCCTCCTGGGAGGCGGGGAGAAGCAGGGAGGGAGGGGGAGGCTAGCTTACTTGACTCCCCCCCCCCATTTGCACACACGCACACACACACACACACACACACACACACACCCTCCCCCAGCGGTCATTTTGTAGAAAACCTCAAGGATGTGTCCTGGGACCTGTTTTGTTCACCATAAGAACAGAAGAGAAGCCATGCTGGATCAGGCCAGTGGCCCATCCAGTCCAACCCTCTGTGTCACACAGTGGCCAACCCCCCCCCCCCCAGATGCCATCAGGAGGTCCATCAGTGGGACCAGGACACTAGAAGCCCTCCCACTGTGCCTCTCCGCAAACACCAAGAATACAGAGCAAGCATCACTGCCCCGGATATAAGAACATAAGAGAAGTCAGGTTGGATCAGGCCAATGGCCCATCCAGTCCGACACTCTGTGTCACACAGGGGGCAATATATGTGTGTGGGTATATACACACACACACATATACATACATACATACATACATACACACATACACACTGGCTAATAGCCACTGATGGACCTCTGCTCCAGATCCCCTCTTGCAGCCGCCACCACCTCCTGTGGCAGTGAATTCCACGTGCTAATCACCCTTTGGGCGAAGAAGGCCTTCCTTTTATCGGTTCTAACCCCACTGCTCAGCAATTTCATTGAGTGCCCAGGAGTTCTCGTATTGTGAGAAAGGGAGAAAAGGACTTCTTTTTCTGCCTTCTCTATCCCAGGCGTAATCTTGTCAACCTCTATCATGTCACCCCTCAATTGATGTTTCTCCAAGCTAAAGATGGGGATGTGTGTGTTTCTTAACAACACTCGTTGTGAGCATTGCTGAGCAGGGGCTGGAACCAGCCAAGAAAAAAAAAGACTGTGGAAAAATCTAAATAGCATCCATGGAGAGGAATATGGGACTCCCAGCCCTGAATGACAGTTTTATTTGAAGAAGCAGATATTGGATTTATATCCTGCCCTCCACTCCAAAGTCTCAGAGCAGCTCACAATCTCCTTTACCTTCCTCCCCCACAACAGGCACCCTGTGAGGCGGGTGGGGCTGAGAGGGCTCTCACAGCAGCTGCCCATTCAAGGACAACCTCTGGGAGAGCTATGGCTGGCCCAAGGCCATTCCAGCAGCTGCAAGCGGAAGAGTGGGGAATCAAACCCGGTTCTCCCAGATAAGAGTCCATTCACTTAACCCCTACACCAAACTGGCTCTCCACAAGGAACTGAGGAATGCACTGGATTGAAGCAGCCCCAATTTCTGATTTTTTTAAAAAAAATTGCTTTTCAGAGTGCATGGGATTAAAGCAGTCCTCAACTGTGTTTTTTAAAATGATGGTTTGGGGAGCACATTGGATGAAGGCAGCCGGACGTTGTGATTTTTCAACATTTGGGGCTCGATTTATTTTACCCATCCTGTTTTAGGCATTTTTTTTACTTTTGTTTTTATTTATTTTATTACGTGTATATATCACATACAATACACATTCTCATTTATATTTTATATATCGATTCTGTTGGATTGTATTATTTATACTCTGCCTTGTGTGCAGGGACTCTCAAGGAACGTTCCCCCCACCCACCCCACTTCAAGGAAAAGAAACCAGTGGTATCAGCGGCTGGCCTGTTGTTATCAAACTGACTTCCAGTGTGAATTTTCCATTTTGCCGGTGTAGTCACAGTTGACGGGGCCGCACAAAGTTATAAAAAATATTGCATGGCTGTGTGAGAGCCAGTTCAGTGTATTGGTGAAGTGTGCACACTCTGATCTGGGAGAACCGGGTTTGATTCCCCACTCCTCCACTTGCATCTGCTGGAATGGCCTTGGGTCAGCCATAGCTCTGGCAGGAGTTGTCCTTGAAAGGGCAGCTTCTGTCAGAGCTCTCTCAGCCCCACCCACCTCACAGGGTGTCTGTTGTGGGCGAAGGAGATAAAGGAGATTGTGAGCTGCTCCGAGACTCTGAGTGGAGGACAGGCTATAAATCCAATGTCGTCTTCAATGTCTTCTTGTGTGATACGCCAGGGGTGGCTGACGGTAGCTCTCCAGATGTTTTTTGCCTACAACTCCCATCAGCCCCAGCCAGCATGGCCAATGGCTGGGGCTGATGGGAGTCGTAGGCAAAAAACATCTGGAGAGCTACCGTTGGCCACCCCTGTGATATGCTATCAAATCACTTCCGACTAATAGTGACCCTAGGGATTTGTGATCTCATGAGTGTCGTAACCTTAACAACCTCGTTCAGGTCTTGCAAACCGAGGGCCCTTGTGGCTTCCTGAACAGAATTCATCCATCCCATGTTTTCCTGCTGCCTTCAATTTTCCCGAGAGTTATTGTTCCCCTCATCCCTCCACTTTTATGGCTAGGTTGTGCTTCTAGAGCCTCTTTGTCTGGAATTTGTTGTTAGCCACCCAAGGCTGGAAGGGAACATATATATGACCATATGAAGCTGCCTTCTACTGAATCAGACTCTCGGTCCATCAAAGTCAGTATTGTCTACTCAGACTGGCAGCGGCTCTCCAGGGTCTCCAGCTGAGGTTTTTCACGCCTATTTGCCTGGACCCTTTTAGTTGGAGACGCCAGGGATTGAACCTGGGACCTCCTGCTTACCAAGCAGATGCTCTACCACTGAGCCACCCTCCCTTTCTCCCTTCCTTCCAGTTTGGTGTAGTGGTTAAGTGCGCAGACTCTTATCTGGGAGAACCGGGTTTGATTCCCCACTCCTCCACTTGCACCTGCTGGAATGGCCTTGGGTCAGCCATAGCTTTTGCAGGAGTTGTCCTTGAAAGGGCAGCTTCTGTGAGAGCTCTCTCAGCCCCACCCAGCTCACAGGGTGTCTGTTGTGTGTGTGTGGGGGGAAGGTAAATGAGATTGTGACCGCTCTGAGATTCAGAGTATAGGGCGGGATATAAATCCAATATCTTCTCCTCCTCCTCCCTCCAACATCTGTTGTTCATGTCTTGTGGCTCTCAAACATCTGGACTCTTGCTTTTTTCCGCCACTACAGGCAAACATGGCTACTCATCTGGAGAAGACTCAATGCTACTACAGAATAAGAGTAGCAAGGGCCAAGGCAGGCCCGTTTTGCCAGGAATTCAGCTGGCCAAAACCTTGCAGGAGCAGCAGACAGAATCCATTACTACAAATTGCCTTCCAAAGGTTTGACACTAACCCATTCCGCCCCCCCATCTCCCCCACACTGGCACTCGCCGTATGAAATGGAAGTCAGTGCGCTAGCAATTAGGGTTGGAATGGCACACGGAATAGAAGGTTTGTTCCTGCGCTTGTTCAGGGACCAGAGTTGGCTTTTGAAGCAAGGAGGAAGGCGATCGATACAGGATAAATGGGCTCTCAGGAATCAATACTCCAGCCCAGCAGATTCAAGCAACTTGGCTGCAGTGAGGTGTGCAAAAGAATGTTTCAGGTATGACGCTAAGCTGGTGTGGTGCAGCAATTAGGGGAAGGGCCATGGCTCAGCGGCAGAGCCTCCGTTTGGCGCACGGAAGGTCCCAGGTTCAATCCCCAGCATTTCCAGTTGAAAGAAAGCAATAGGGCAGGGATGTCAAACATGCAGTTCGGCCTCTTATCAGGCCCCTGATTTGGCCTCTTATCAGGCCCCTGAGCAACTGGCTGTCATCTGCTTCCTTCTCCCTGCATTTTGCTTCCTTCTGCATCACAGCTTGTTTTGCAAGGCTTGCTCAATCGCACAGCAGAGCTACAGAGCAAAACTTCTATTTTCTTCATGGGCTGAGGCTCCTCCCTTGGAAGGAAGGGGGGTGGGGAGGAATAGCTTGTTTTGCCAGGCTCTCTCAATTGCACAGCAGAGCTACTGAGCCAAGCCTCTCTTCCTTCTATTGGCTAAGGCTTCCCCAGTCCCCTGTGGAAGGAAAGAGCCGGAGATTCCTTTGCCTGGTTCCCAGGATCCCATGGGAGAAATACAAAGAAAACATCTTTAAACCCAATGAGTGCTAATGTTTTAAGCATGTTGTAAGTTTTTTTTTAAAATAATTTTTATATATATATATATATATATATATATATATATATATATATATATATATATATATATATATATATATATATATATATATATATATATATATATCTGCTTCGTTGTTCAGTCGCACAATCGAGTTTGACTCTTTGCGACCCCATGGACCAAGTCACGCCAGGCCCTCCTGTCTTCCACCCTCCTCCGAAGTTTGCTCAAATTCGTGTTTATTGCATCAGTAACGCTGTCCAGCCATCTCCTCTTTTGCCATCCCCTTCTTCTTTTGCCTTCTGTCTTTCCCATTATCAGGGTCTTCTCCAGGGAGTGCTCCCTTCTCATTGGGTGGCCAAAGGATTGGAGCTTCAGCTTCAGCATCTGACCTTCCAGGGAACAGTCTGGGTTGATCTCCCTTAGGACTGACTGATTTGATCTTCTTGCAGTCCAAGGGACTCTCAAGAGTCTTCTCCAGCACCACAGCTCAAAAGCATCTATTCTTCTGCGCTTGGCCTTCCTTATGGTCGAACTCTCACAGCCATACATTAGGAAGGACTGATTAGATCTTCTTGCAGTCCAAAGGACTCTCACAAGTCTTCTCCAGCACCACAGCTCAAAAGCATCTATTCTTCTGCGCTCGGCCTTCCTTATGGTCCAACTCTCACAGCCATACATTAGGAAGGACTGATTAGATCTTCTTGCAGACCAAGGGACTCTCAAGATTCTTCTCCAGCACCACAGCTCAAAAGCATCTATTCTTCTGCGCTCAGCCTTCCTTATGGTCCAACTCTCACAGCCATACATTAGGAAGGACTGATTAGATCTTCTTGCAGTCCAAGGGACTCTCAAGATTCTTCTCCAGCACCACAGCTCAAAAGCATCTATTCTTCTGCGCTCGGCCTTCCTCATGGTCCAGCTGTCACAGCCATACATTAGGAAGGACTGATTAGATCTTCTTGCAGTCCAAGGGACTCTCAAAAGTCTTCTCCAGCACCACAGCTCAAAAGCATCAAAAGCGTATCTCCGCTACCTAATCTCAAATAGGTACACAAATAGCCCAGCCCGGCATGGCTCGGCCCAACCCAACATGGCCTGGCCCAACAAGGACTGATTTATGTCACATCTGGCCCTCATAACAAATGAGTTTGAAACCCCTGCAAAACGGGATGTGAAAGACCTGGAGAGCCACGGCCAGTCTGAGCAGACACAATATTGACCTTGATGGATTCAAATGTTACGGGAAGGGATGCAGGCCCATGGAAGAACATCTGCGTGGCCTGCAGAAGGTCCCAGGTTCAACCCCCAGCATCTCCAACTAAAAGGAGCAGGTGGTACATGATGGGAAAGACCTCAGCCTGAGACCATGGAGAGCGGCTGCTGGCCTGAGTAGACAAGACCGACTTTAATGGATTGAGGGGTTTTATGTTCTTAACTGGTGGACTTCCCGATGGCACTTGGGGTTTTTTTGGCCACTGTGTGACAGAGTGTTGAACTGGATGGGCCATTGGCCTGATCCAGCATGGCTTCTCTTATGTTCTTATGTGACACAGAGTGTTGAACTGGATGGGCCACTGGCCTGATCCAACATGGCTTCTCTTATGTTCTTATGTGACACAGAGTGTTGAACTGGATGGGCCATTGGCCTGATCCAACATGGCTTCTCTTATGTTCTTCTGTGACACAGAGTGTTGGACTGGATGGGCCACTGGCCTGATCCAACATGGCTTCTCTTATGTTCTTCTGTGACACAGAGTGTTGAACTGGATGGGCCATTGGCCTGATCCAACATGGCTTCTCTTATGTTCTTCTGTGACACAGAGTGTTGAACTGGATGGGCCATTGGCCTGATCCAACATGGCTTCTCTTATGTTCTTATGTGACACAGAGTGTTGAACTGGATGGGCCATTGGCCTGATCCAACATGGCTTCTCTTATGTTCTTATGTGACACAGAGTGTTGAACTGGATGGGCCATTGGCCTGATCCAACATGGCTTCTCTTATGTTCTTCTGTGACGCAGAGTGTTGAACTGGATGGGCCATTGGCCTGATCCAACATGGCTTCTCTTATGTTCTTATGTGACACAGAGTGTTGAACTGGATGGGCCATTGGCCTGATCCAACATGGCTTCTCTTATGTTCTTCTGTGACACAGAGTGTTGAACTGGATGGGCCATTGGCCTGATCCAACATGGCTTCTCTTATGTTCTTCTGTGACACAGAGTGTTGGACTGGAGGGGCCATTGGCCTGATCCAACATGGCTTCTCTTACGTTCTTCTGTGACACAGAGTTTTGGACTGGAGGGGCCATTGGCCTGATCCAACATGGCTTCTCTTACGTTCTTCTGTGACACAGAGTGTTGGACTGGAGGGGCCATTGGCCTGATCCAACATGGCTTCTCTTATGTTCTTCTGTGACACAGAGTGTTGGACTGGATGGGCCATTGGCCTGATCCAACATGGCTTCTCTTACGTTCTTCTGTGACACAGAATGTTGGACTGGAGGGGCCATTGGCCTGATCCAACATGGCTTCTCTTACATTCTTCTGTGACACAGAGTGTTGGACTGGATGGGCCATTGGCCTGATCCAACATGGCTTCTCTTACGTTCTTCTGTGACACAGAGTGTTGGACTGGAGGGGCCATTGGCCTGATCCAACATGGCTTCTCTTATGTTCTTCTGTGACACAGAGTGTTGGACTGGATGGGCCATTGGCCTGATCCAACATGGCTTCTCTTACGTTCTTCTGTGACACAGAGTGTTGGACTGGAGGGGCCATTGGCCTGATCCAACATGGCTTCTCTTATGTTCTTCTGTGACACAGAGTGTTGGACTGGATGGGCCACTGGCCTGATCCAATATGGCTTCTCTTATGTTCTTCTGTGACACAGAGTGTTGGACTGGATGGGCCATTGGCCTGATCCAACATGGCTTCTCTTACGTTCTTCTGTGACACAGAGTGTTGGACTGGAGGGGCCATTGGCCTGATCCAACATGGCTTCTCTTACGTTCTTCTGTGACACAGAGTGTTGGACTGGATGGGCCACTGGCCTGATCCAACATGGCTTCTCTTATGTTCTTCTGTGACACAGAGTGTTGGACTGGATGGGCCACTGGCCTGATCCAACATGGCTTCTCTTATGTTCTTCTGTGACACAGAGTGTTGGACTGGATGGGCCATTGGCCTGATCCAACATGGCTTCTCTTATGTTCTTCTGTGACACAGAGTGTTGGACTGGATGGGCCATTGGCCTGATCCAACATGGCTTCTCTTACGTTCTTCTGTGACACAGAGTGTTGGACTGGAGGGGCCATTGGCCTGATCCAACATGGCTTCTCTTACGTTCTTCTGTGACACAGAGTGTTGGACTTGATGGGCCACTGGCCTGATCCAACATGGCTTCTCTTATGTTCTTCTGTGACACAGAGTATTGGACTGGATGGGCCACTGGCCTGATCCAACATGGCTTCTCTTATGTTCTTCTGTGACACAGAGTATTGGACTGGATGGGCCACTGGCCTGATCCAACAGGGCTTCTCTTCTGTTCTTCTGTGAAACAGAGTGTTGGACTGGAGGAGCCATTGGCCTGATCCAACATGGCTTCTCTTATGTTCTTCTGTGACACAGAGTGTTGGACTGTGTGGGCCATTGGTCTGATCCAACAGGGCTTCTCTTACATACTTATGTCTGGGGCAGTGATGCTCTGTATTCTTGGTGCTTGGGGGGCACAGTGGGAGGGCTTCTAGCCCCACTGATGGACCTCCTGATGGCACCTTGGTTTTTTTTGCCACTGTGTGACACAGAGTGTTGGACTGGGTGGGCCATTCGCCTGATCCAACAGGTCTCTTATGCTCTTCTGTGTGGGGCAGTGATGCTCTGTTTTCTTGGTGCTTGTGGGGGGGCACAGTGGGAGGGCTTCTAGCCCCGCTGGTGGACCTCCTGATGGCACCTGGGTTTTTTTGGCCACTGTGTGACACAGAGCGTTGGACTGGATGGGCCATTGGCCTGATCCAACATGGCTTCTCTTATGTGGGTTTGATCCAGTATTAGGCAGCTTCATGCGTATCGTAGAAAGGACGGCGCAGAGCTGTTTTCCGCTGCCCCAAAAAGTCGGACCAGAACCAATGGCACGAAATTAGATGAAAAAGAGTTTCCAGCTAAACATGAGGAACTTCCTGACCGTTAGAGCGGTTCCTCAGTGGAACAGGCTTCCTCCTTGGGAGGCCGTGGGCTCTCCTCCTTTAAACAAAGGCTCGATGGCCATCTGACAGCAATGCCGATCCTTTGAATTAGGCAGATCATGAGAAGGACGGCAGGAAGGGCTGTACCAGGGCTGAGTTCCCACGGCCCTTTCTTATATGCCCAGGGAAACTGCAGAGTCCGCGCACTTTCTTATATGCCCAGGGAAACTGCAGGGGTTTTTTTTTGCCATCTTCTGGGCATGAAGCAGGGATCACTGGAGACATTTTTTTTTGTGGGGGGGGAAGTATTTGTGAGTTTCCCGCATTGTGCAGGGGATTGGACTAGATGAAGACGATGACTGCAGATTTATACCCTGCCCTTCTCTCTGAGCCTAAGAGCCCCGTGGCGCAGAGTGGTAAAGCTGCAGTACTGCAGTCGGAGCCCTCTGGTCACAACCTGAGTTCTATTCCAGCGGAAACTGGGTTCAGCTAGCCGGCTCCAGGTTGACTCAGCCTTCTATCTTTCCGAGGTCGGTCAAATGAGCACCCGGCTTGCTGGGGGGAAAGTGTAGATGACCGGGGAAGGCAATGGCAAACCACCCCGTAAAAAAGTCTGCCGTGAAAACGTCGTGAAAGCGGCATCGCCCCAGAGTCGGAAACGACTGGTGCTTGCGCAGGGGACTTTTCCTTTCCTTCTCTCTGAATCAAAGTGGCTTACAATCTCCTATATCTTCTCCCCCCACAACAGACACCTTGTGAGGTGGGTGCGGCTGAAAGGGCTCTCACAGTGGCTGCCCTTTCAAGGACAACTCCTGTGAGAGCTCTGGCTAACCCAAGGCCATTCCAGCAGCTGCAAGTGGAGGAGTGGGGAATCCAACCCGGTTCTCCCAGATAAGAGAGCTCTGGCTGACCCAAGGCCATTCCAGCAGGTGCAAGTGGAGGAGTGGGGAATCAAACCCGGTTCTCCCAGATAAGAGAGCTCTGGCTGACCCAAGGCCATTCCAGCAGCTGCAAGTGGAGGAGTGGGGAATCCAACCCGGTTCTCCCAGATAAGAGAGCTCTGGCTGACCCAAGGCTATTCCAGCAGGTGCAAGTGGAGGAGTGGGGAATCAAACCCGGTTCTCCCAGATAAGAGATCTCTGGCTGACCCAAGGCTATTCCAGCAGGTGCAAGTGGAGGAGTGGGGAATCAAACCCGGTTCTCCCAGAGTCCGCGCACTTAACCGCTACACCAAACTGGCGTAGAACCTGGAGGTCCCTTCCAGCTCTTATGATTCTCTGTGTGTTCGTGTGTGTCAGACAAGGACCTGTAGCCAAAAGAAATAGTGCCAAACCCTCCCCCTACAGCAGGGGTTGGGAACCTTTTTTCTGCCAAGGGCCATATGGATATTTATAACATCATTCGCGGGCCATAAAAAATTATCGACTTAAAAAACAGAGCTCCGCCGAGGGAGAAGGATTCAGGCCAGCAAAATTAATGCAAATAATTGTTTTTCTATTTGAAGTCATGTGGGGAGAGCCTAATCTGGCGCGCGCACACACACACCCGGCCCGCCGCCCTAGGCAAATGCAGAGGTCCAGGGCTTTTTTGTAGAAAAAGCCCAGCAGGAACTCAGTAGCATATTAGACCACATCCCCTAATATTAGCATATTAGATCACACACTCATTAGCATATTAGGTCACACCATCCGGGATAATCAAGGGCAAACTGAACTGGGACAGTAACTTTTCCAGGACCTGCAGCAATTCTGGCCGGCCGGCCAGGCCCCAGGGAGGCTGCCGCACAGTACATCTGGGCCCTGTGATCCCTGCCTGGCCCTGGGGAGGCTGCTGCACAGCGCGGCTGGGCCCCACAATCCTCGCTGGCCAGCCAGGCCCCAGAGGGCTCGGTTTGGCCCAGCAATCCCCGAGGGCCACACCAAGTGACCTCGAGGGCCGCACACGGCCCTGGGGACAGAGGTTCCCCACCCCTGCCCTACACAAAGACTCTCAACTACCAATACATCGTTTTTTTAGTACTTTATTATAGCACTGGTCAATGTATTACACACCACAGCAAAGGCGAGAGGGAGAGACGTTTCCTCGCCTCCTTCCCGCCGCTCGCCAACATGTAACAATCGCATCGTTTTCTCTGCCTCTGATTCCTGAATTAAGTTTTCAATCGAGGACCCACGTCAGGAAGAAAGGAAAAAGATTGACAATCGTACACGCTCATCCAGAAACAATTCTTTCATTTCAGTGGCCAGCTGGGAAGTCTCGCTGGCCGAAGGACAGAAGTATGAGATGAAACCCTAAGTTAAGTCCGGGCAGTGTTTCCTGAGGCCGCCTACACGACAGAAGCGTAAAACCTAAGAGAGACGGAAAGGCCTGTCCGGTTGCGAGAAAGATAAACTGACGCGGAGCAAGGCAGCGGGTTTCCAGGGCAAACTTCAGAAGGAAACACCGTTAGAAAACCTTCCCGAATTATGATTTCGGATGCAACTTCTGCTTCTCCCTGCCTGTTATGGGTGGGTGGGTGGGTGGGTGTGAGGAGGACTAGTACCCAGGCTTTACTTGAGAGGCCCTGCGAGTCAGCTAGATGGCTTGAGGAGGCATGATACGCGTCGTCCCTCTCGTGTAGGCCTTTGCTGATTTTGCAACAGCCAGGGGTAGCAGCGCTTTGGGCCGGCAAAAGTGTTGGCAAAGGGAAGCCCCCTTTGGCCCAAAACAACATTCGCAGAAGGTAGTTCAAAAACAGCCTTTCCAATCACAAAGGAGTAACGACATTCCAGCACTTAGTTCACAGAACTAAAGGGAGCCCTTCCAAAGACGTCTGTTCTAGATATCAAGACGTTCCATCCATCTTTCTTCAGTTCGGAGGTTTATTTTTTTTTTCCCCCTCCGGGGTTGCTTTCTCCTATTACGTGCCAACGGAGATGTGTCCTTTTCCTTCTTCGCAGTGGAAGAACCCCACTGACACAGAAGAACGTAATCTCATAGCAACTAGCGGCCATAGAGCTGGGGTCACCGGGGGAATGGGGGAGCTGTGAGTTTCATGCATTGCGCAAGGGTCGGACTAGAAGACCCTTGGGAGTCACTTCCAGTGCTATGTTTCCATTAGCGGCTAATAGCCACCGATGGACCTCTGCTCCAGATGTTTATCCAGATGTTTATGGAGTAGATGGACAGATCGGAGTCGGTGGGATTCTTCCAACGCGAAGAGGGAAAAGGACACCTCTCCATTGGCATGTAATAGGAAAAACCAACCCCGGAAGAAAAAAAAGAGCCTCACCCCACTCCCTGCAATGGACCTCTGGTACTGTTAGCTGAGGCTTTGCGGCCACAAAAGCTGAAGATGCTGACTTTTTTTTAGCAAAAGAAGGAAAAGTTAAGCCGCCCCCCCATGCCTCCTGCTTCCACCACCTACACCAGGGGTGGGGAACAGTGGCTCTCCAGATGTTTTTTTGCCTACAACTCCCATCAACCCCAGCCAGCATGGCCAATGACTGGGGCTGATGGGAGTTGTAGGCAAAAAAACATCTGGAGAGCCCCTGTTCCCCACCCCTGACCTACACAAAGACCACCTAATGGAGCCTGCAGGCGAGAAAATGGGCTAAACGGTCAGGTATCTGGGTTGGTAACAAAGTGGCAACACAGGATATCACAGACCAAAATCACCACCACTGTGTATCCAAACAATAAAGAATTCATACGTCCAAATTTGAAAAGTCTCTTCCTATTTTCCAAAGATACCTTACACACAGGACAAAAATTTCCAAAAAGGGGTGAATTCCACAACACAAATATTTAGCCAATTCTTCCATACAATTTTTCCAGGGAAGCTCCTTGTTAAATTTTTCATTTGAAGCACAAATTCACAGTCCTCCTCATTTACAAGCTTGTGCCTTTTGTGAATGCAAGAAGTCTCAGGTTTGACGTAAAAAGACTGAATTTGCAGAATGGCTCTGGGATCAAGCACCTCTGTGAAATGTGACCAATAAAGTCGACAGGCATATAAGCCTTTGGAGCCGTTACTCTAGGGGGATTTGGATTTTCCACACCGAGAAGGACGATGAATTTACGCTCTAAATGAAAATTTTAACAAGGAACCTCCCTGGAAAAATTGTATGGAACATTGGTGAAAGAACTGGTTAGATATCTGTACTGTGGAATTCACCCCCTTTGGAAATTTTTGTACTGTGTAGAAGGTATCTCTGGAAAATAGGAAGAGATTTTTCAAATTTGGATTTATAAATCAGGTATCTGGACTGATCTGCCAGAATAAAATTTTAGCCCTTGGCAGTGGACACGGAGTCGTTGCGTGAGATTCTGTAGATGCTTTCATCCGAACGGGTATTTTGACAGCAGCAGCCTCCTTCCACCCCGAGAGCAATTCCCACAATATACTTTGAAGGGAAAGGGGCCACAGAAATCTCACCTTCCCAGCATTTCCTTATGATCCCCCCCCCCCAGCCTGCTCAGGTACACATGATCTGTGGCCAGGGCGGAATTCTAGCAGGAGCTCCTTTGCATAGTAGGCCACACCCCGATGTAACCAATCCTCCAAGAGCTTACAAGGCTCGTTTTTTGTAAGCTCTTGGAGGACTGGCTACATCAGGGAGGGAGGGGGGTGGCCTAATACGCAAAGGAGCTCCTGCTAGAATTCCACCCCTGTCTGCGGCAGAGATACGGACCTCTCACCTGCCCCCAACTTTGCATGGAAGATGCTGAGGCAACCCCAACCCTTGCCAAAAGCGATGGCAGAGACGTGAGTAGAGAAAGACTGCATTGCGCAAACACGCACGCAGACACGCACACAGACTCTCCCAAGACCAGGGGGCCAGTGTCCTTGGGAAAACAACGAGGAAGCCAAGGCAGTGTAGTGCAAAAATCACGGCCTTCCTGAAACAGCGCTTGTGGCTTTCCTCGACTATGGCTCACGAGCGGGAAATCCTGTGCGATCGGCTCGTAACGAAACGGGAACGAGAAACTGTGAACTGCCAGCTGCGTTACCCCCGACCCCCGCCGCGGCAAAGGGGGGACGGGCCGTGGCACATTCTGCCGCAAGGCAATTTTATATACAATCATTTCAGACAGAATAAAAAAACGCAAGCAATCCAGAAGGACCCTTTTCCTGCGAAAATAAGGTGCCAGAGCACAAAGGCCACCAAACGCTTGTCCGAAGTCGGTAACGGAGCTGCGGTTCTTGCGGCCGGAAGGGGCGGTTCTTGGAGGTTCCCCGGGCACGCTGCTTTGGCCACGCAGGTGGCAGACGGGGGGGCTCCCCCGCTACCTCTGCCTGCCCCCCGTTTTGAAGCTACTGCTGCGCCACGTGGATGACCGTCTCGTTGCCTTCTTCCGCCAGCTGGGGCACGGCATAGACCACGGCTTGGTCGCTGTCCTGGCAGATAATGGCCACCGTGCCGCCACTCTCGGGCACCACGGCGCTGGTCTGCAAGCAAGCCTGGGAGGAGGAGAACAGAGGGGGCGGTCAACATCTGGAGTGAAAACGTGAAGAGAAGGGCAACTGGAAGGATTCAAGGGCTGGAGCACTTTCCCTGTGAAGAGAGGTTGAAACGCTTGGGGCTCTTGAGCTTGGAGAAACGTCGACTGCGGGGTGACATGAGAGAGGTTTACAAGACTATGCATGGGATAGAGAAGGTAGAGAAAGAAGAACTTTTTTCCCTTTCTCCCAATAGGTTAAAACGCTTGGGGCTCTTTAGCTTGGAGAAACGTCGACTGCGGGGTGACATGAGAGAGGTTGACAAGATGATGCACGGGATGGAAAAAGTAGAGAAAGAAGTACTTTTCTCCCTTTCTCACAATATGAGAACTCCTGGGCACTCAATGAAATTGCTGAGCAGACCGGTTAAAACGGATAGAAGGAAATCCTTCTTCACCCAAAGGGTGATTAACACGTGGAATTCACTGCCACAGGAGGTGGCAGCGGCTACAAACATAGCCAGCTTCAAGAGGGGGTTAGATAAAAATATGGAGCAGAGGCCCATCAGTGGCTATTAGCCACGGTGTGTGTGTGTATACATACACACACACACACACACACACACATATATATATTTGGCCACTGTGTGACACAGAGTGTTGGACTGGATGGGCCATTGGTCTGATCGAACATGGCTTCTCTTATGTCCTTATGTTCTTAATATGAGAATGCGTGGACATTCAATGAAATTGCTGAGCAGTTGGGTTAGAACCGATAAAAGGAAGTCCTTCTTCACCCAAAATGTGATTAACACGTGGAATTCACTGCCACAGGAGGTGGCCGCAGCTACAAGCATAGCCAGCTTCAAGAGGGGATTAGATAAAAATATGGAGCAGAGGCCCATCAGTGGCTATTAGCCACGGTGTGTGTGTGTATACATACACACACACACACACACATATATATATTTGGCCACTGTGTGACACAGAGTGTTCGACTGGATGGGCCATTGGTCTGATCGAACATGGCTTCTCTTATGTCCTTATGTTCTTAATACGAGAACGCGTGGACATTCAACGAAATTGCTGAGCAGTTGGGTTAGAACCGATAAAAGGAAGTCCTTCTTCACCCAAAATGTGATTAACACATGGAATTCACTGCCACAGGAGGTGGTGGCAGCTACAAGCATAAACAGCTTCAAGAGGGGATTGGATCAACTTCTGGAGCAGAGGTCCATCAGTGGCTATTAGCCACAGCTTATCGTTGGAACTCTCTGTCTGGGGCAGTGATGCTCTGTATTCTTGGTGCTTGGGGGGGCACAGTGGGAGGGCTTCTAGCTCCACTGATGGACCTCCTGATGGCACCTGGTTTTTTTGGCCCTGTGTGACACAGAGTGTAGGACCAACGATCAGGCCAATGGCCCATCCAGTCCAACACTCTGTCACACAGTGGCCAAAAAAACCAGGAGGTCCACCAGTGGGGCCAGGACACTAGAAGCCCTCCCACTGTCCCCCTCCTCCCCCCAGCACCAAGAATACAGAGCATCACTTCCTCAGAGAGTTCCATCTATACCCTGTGGCTAAGAGTCACTGATGCACCTCTGCTCCCTATGTTTATCCAGTCCCCTCTTGAAGCTGTCTATGCTTGCAGCTGTCTATGCTTGCAGCCGCCTCCTGTGGCAGTGAATTCCATGTCTTAATCACTCTTTGAAGGAAGCAAGGAAGACAGATGGGGATGGAGGGAGAGGCAGAAAAAAGCAACTTCAATTTTAAATGCACTCTCCAAGGGTGGCCAAATTGCTTAACGTAAGAGCCACACAGAATAAACATCTGAGAGCTGCAAATAGATGGGGAAAGAGGTGGAAAGAGAGATTGGGAGAGAGGTAGAAAGAAAGCAACTTTCACTTTAAATGCATTCTTCAAGCCAAGGGTGGCCAAATTGCTTAACGTAAGAGCCACACAGAATAAACATCAGATGTCTGAGAGCTGCAAACAGATGGGGGAAAGAGAGGTGGAAAGAGAGATTGGGAGAGAGGTAGAAAGAAAGCAACTTTAACTTTAAATGCACTCTCCGAGCCAAGGGTGGCCAAATTGCTTAACGTAAGAGCCACACAGAATAAACATCTGAGAGCTACAAAGAGATGGGGAAAGAGGTGGAAAGAGAGATTGGGAGAGAGGTAGAAAGAAAGCAACTTTAACTTTAAATGCACTCTCCGAGCCAAGGGTGGCCAAATTGCTTAATGTAAGAGCCACAAAGAATAAACATCTGAGAGCTGCAAATAGATGGGGGAAAGAGAGGTGGAAAGAGAGATTGAGAGACAGGTGGAAAAAAAGCAACTTTAACTTTAAATGTATTCTCCAAGCCACCAGCTGTCTTGGAAAAAGAGACTGAAAGAGACAAATCGAGAGCTACACAATATGTGTGAAAGAGCCACAGGAGAGCCAGAGAGAGAGATAAAATTCTACAGGGAGAAAAGTTTGCCTGCCAGTTCCCAACCACAAGCAGACCTAGAGTTGTCTTCTCCACCCCCGACCTACCATCTCCAGGAGCTTCAGCTTCTCCTCAGACACCAAGTTCTCCTTCCTTAGCTGATCCACCACCCCCTCCATGGCTTCCAGCTTGGCGCAGTGCCGGCGGTGGCGCTGCTGCAGCACTTTCACCTTCTTCTGGAGGCCCATCACCACCTCCGCCAGCTCCGCCGTCGTCACCTCCTCCCTGTGGTAGCGGTGCTCCTCCCCCAGCGGCTCCTCGGAGGCCTGGGCAGGGCTCAGCTCCTCGGCCTCAGGCTCCTCGGCCGCGGGGGCCTCGGGGGAGGCCTGGTTGGAGACGATGGGGAGGGTGGAGACGATGGGGAGGCTCAGGGCGGAGGACAGCACCGTCTCGGGGGGCGTCACGGCGGAAGATGCCGCGGCGGCGGCAGGGGCGGTGGGGATGGTCTCGAAGTAGGCCACCATCTCCGCCGACGACGCCTGCAGGGAGCCAAAGACGGCGGCGGCTGAGGGGTCGGCCTCCAGGAAGGGCTCGATGGAGACGTTCTCGATGACCAGGGTGCCCTCCTCTGCCTTAGTGGCCTGCGGGGACGCCTCTTCTGCCACCTCGCAAGGCACCGCCACTTCCGCGCAGAGCTGCCCCGAGACCCCCAGAGAAGAGCCAGGCACGGCTTCCGGGGGGAGCGAAGCCACAAAGTCTACCAGCTGCTGCTCCGCCGGGTCCGGCAAAGGCCGGCCATGGACGGCCTCGGCCGGGGAAGCCACCGTCAGCGTCACGGCCTTGAGGGGCTCCACGATCTGGACAAGCGGCACCAGGTTGACGGCCCCGACGAGGGGAGCCGAGAGGGCCCGGAGGTCCAGGTCGGCGGGCTGCGCCTCCACGTAGATGGGAGTCGCGGCCACGCCGGGGTCAAGGGCTATGGCGAGCGTTTCCAGGGCTTCCGGTTCCTGGAGGCTGGCGGTCTGCAGGCCCGGGAAGCTCCCCTCGCTGTGGCGTTCAAGGATCAGCTTCTTGGCCGGGACTTCCGAGGGAGGCCTGGACGGATTCTCTCTCTTCTGCGGGAGAAACAAAAGAACACAGCGGTCGTTCAAAAATGCTGCATAGCGTCATGAGCCCTGACGAGGAGCTGGAAGGGTTAACAGACCCGGAAGAGTTGCCAGCCAGTTCCTCAGCTGAACAAACAGCAGCTGGCCCATCAATCACTCTCCAGGCACCAGTGTCAGCTGTTGATCTATCTCCTCCAAGCGCTCCTCCTCCCATCTCAAAGAGTTCGAAGCAGGCTCCGGAAAGAACTTTCAGAGCAAAGACATGAGGCACTCTGAGGCTTCAGATCTCTCAGCCCTGAGTTCTAGCAGAGTCACTGCCACCCAGGGAGCAGGCTGACTGAGACTCCCATATAGCTCCCACCCAGGACCTGGTAACCTTGTGGAAGCAACAAGTCTATTCTCTGGCTTGCATCCACGCTCCTTCCTGATCCCTGATCCTGACCTGTTCTTCTTCAATGAATTAGGTACCAATTCTGTTCTGGTTGCAGCTATTCGCTCAAAGCCTTTAAGGGGCGGAGGGTGGAGGGAGGCGAGAAGTCTTCCCTTAAAGATGTACATCCCTCTCCCGCCAAGGGCCAAACTCACTGGTGGGGTATCCGAGGTCTGGAAGATGGTGGGGACAGCGTCGGGCTTCAGGTAGCGCACTCCCCAGCGGTACTCAAAACAGGAGGCCGCGAAATGCTCACTGCACAGGTGCTGGTGCTTCGTCGGGACCCACCTCTCCTGGTTCAGCTGCGACAGCCATTGCTGGAGCCGCTCGGGGTCGTGCAAAGGAAACCTGAGGGGAAAGAAGACAAGGAATCAAATGCTTGGACCTGCATGCTTAAGCAGCCTTTCCTAGGTGTGAGCCATCAGTGAGAGCGAGAGAGAGAGAGAGAATATGGAGGATGCTTCTTGTGCCTACTTGAATTTTGTCAATAACTGACAGCCCTTCTAGCCCCTGAAGTGGGCAAGGCATAGGACCGTTTTCATCAGGGGTGGCCAAACTTGTTTAATGAGTCACATAGAAGAAGAAGAAATTGGATTTATATTCCGCCCTCCACTCAAGATCCTCAGAGCGGCTCACAATCTCCTTTATCTCCCTCCCCCACAACAGACCCCCTGTGAGGTGGGTGGGGCTGAGAGGACTCTCACAGCAGCTGCCCTTTCAAGGACAACCTCTGCCAGAGCTATAGCTGACCCAAGGCCACGCCAGCAAGTGCAAGTGGAGGAGTGGGGAATCAAACCCGGTTCTCCCAAATAAGAGTCCGCACACTTAGAATAAATGTCAGATGTTTGAGAGCCACAGGACATGAACATCAGATGTTTGCGAGCTGCAAGACAAAGGAAGGAAGGAAGGAAGGAAGGAAGGAAGGAAGGAAGGAAGGAAGGAAGGAAGGAAGGAAGGAAGGAAGGAAGGAAGGAAGGAAGGAAGGAAGGAAGGAAGGAAGGAAGGAAGGAAGGAAGGAAGGAAGGAAGGAACTTTAAATGCATTCTTCAAGCCTCCAGCTGGCTTGGTGAATTAATTTGAAAAGACAAATTCCTTCTCCAATCTGGCCAACGGGGTGGCAGGAGATTCAAGAGCCATACAGTATGTTTGAAAGAGACGCAGTTCGGCCAGCCCTGGTTTGCATAGTTACACCTGGACTATAAGGAGCTTTCGTTCTCTGGATTTCTCAGTTCAGTCCACAAGCCACTTTGAGTGGCTGCAGTTCAAAAGCAAGTTTAAACCCAATCGATTTCAGGAGGCCACTCACAAGACTGAAGTCTCCCTAGAAGCTAAAACGAATCAACCGAGGCTATTGTACTTGGGTCACAGTTTGCAGGACCTGTTAACGAGAGGACATTTTGCGTCTGTGCAAACGACTGGTGCTTGCACAGGGGACCTTTCCTTTTCCTCCTGTTCTGTTCCAGCTGGATCTTGTATACAGAAACAGATCTGAGGTTCATGCTAGAGGTGTCCAGGTGTTTCAAAGTCTGCTGTAGCCTGTGATCTTAATTTACAAACGCCTGGCGGAAGAGAGCCACCTTGCAGCCCCTGCGGAACTATGCGAGCTCTCGCAGGGCCCTAACCTCCTCAGGGAACTCGTCCCACCAGCATGGAGCTACAACAGAAAAGGCCCCGGCTCTGGTCACCAATCTCTGGCCAGGGAATGAGAGCAGGTTTTGTGAGCCTGACCAAAGTGCTCTCCAGGGAACGTGTGGGGGAAAGATGGTCCCACTCCTTTGGCAACCAGATTGGCATGATGATTCACACAAGACTGGTAGATTGGTTCCTTTGAAGAGCCAGCTTTGTCCTGGAACTTTATTAAACCTTACACTGAGAGCACAAATGCTGGGAAATATGTATCCCCACAAAGCACAACTTGCAGTTGGAGAAAACCAAACGGATATTCAAGACTGTCCTAAGAGGAAGTGGGGGAGAGAAGCAGAAGAGGTGATGGAGGGAAGCGTTGAAGTCCTGTTCCTCTTAAAGGTTACTAACATTGTGCAATTGCTGTAGCGATAAGACCCTTTGCAAAACTGTTTCAACGTATGCCTTGAGGGCTACACTCCAAGCACGCTTATACAAAAGCACAAACATCACAACTAGTTGCGCAATGCGGCCCCCTCTGGTTTTATCAACAGCGTCTCCCCCACCCAGGCTTTCCTTTGGGAACTCTGAGAGGGGGAACAAGAAAGAGACTGGATTTATTCCCCGCCCTTTACTACCCGAAGGTGTCTCAAGAGCAGTTTACAATCTCCTTCCCCTTCCCACAACAGACACCCTGTGAGGCAAGTGGGGCTGAGAGCACCAACAGAAACTTCTCTTGAGCAGAACAGCTCTGCCACAGCTGTGCCTTGCTCAAGGTCACTCCAGCTGTTGTGTGCAACAAAAACAAGGCAATATACGTCAGAATAGCAGATTGATGTCTGTGTATTCTTTTTTTCTAATGGCAAACTAGAATGATGTTTATATGTGTGTTACATGTCTAAATTAAACCTCTGAGAAACTTATGCCCTCTTTTTAACCCAGAGCTAACATTACAACAGACTCTTATTTATTGCGGGACACAGGATAACTAATGAAATAGACATCAATCTGCTATTCTGACGTATATTGCCTTGCTTTTTGTTGTTTTAGCCCAGTCAACCCAAACTAGCAATCACCAGACCACAACTTGTGATTCTTTTAACCTGCTAATTCACTGCTCACTTTCTCTACATTAAGGACTACTTGCCATTTCACCCTATTGTCTAGGGTGGAGCCAGGTGCAAGGGTGTGACAAGCACAACTGAGCTTTTCCTAAGGGAGTTCCAGCCATCACATTTAAAGGGATGGTGTGCCTTTTAAATCCTTTCTCTCCATTGGAAATAATGAAGGATAGGGGCACCTTCTTTTGGGCCTCATACAATTGGACCCCCTAATCCAATCTTTTTGAAACTTGGTGGATGTTTTGAGGAGAGATACCAGATGCTATGCTGAAACTTTGGTGCCTGTAAAACAGCCCTTGTAGACCCAGATTCCCACAGATCAATTCTCCATTATACCCTATGGCAGGAGTGGCCCAACTGCGACTCGGGAGCTACATGTGGCTCTTTCACATGTTGTGTGGCTCTCGAAATTCTTGCTGCCCTGTCAGCTGGCTTGGAGAATGCATTTAAAGTTGTTTCCTTTCCACCTCTCTCCCTCCTCCATCTCTTTTCCTGCCTGCCTGCCTTCCTGTACTGTGGCTCTCAAACATCCGACATTCATGCCTTGTGGCTCTCAAACATCTGATGTTGATTCTATGAGGCTCTAACATTAATAGTCTTGCCAAGTCCAATTCAAGAAATATCTGGGGACTTTGGGGTGGAGCCAAGTGACTTTGGGGGTGGAGCCAGGAAACAAGGTTGTGACAAGCATCATTGAATACCAAAAGGAGTTCTGGCCATCACTTTTAAAGGGACCACACACGTTTTAAATGCCTTCCCTCTATTTGAAATAATGAAGGATAGGGGCACCTTCTTTCGGGGGTCACAGCATTGGAACCCCTGGTCCAATCCGTTTGAAACTTGGAGGGTATTTTGGGGAGAAGATCCAGATGCTATGCTGAAAGATTGGTGCATCTACCACAAAGAACAGCCCCTGTAGAGCCCCAGAGATCAATTCTCCATTATACTCTATGGGAATCCACAGGGAACAATGGAGTGCCCAGCAGAAATTTCCCTCCCCTCCCCCCCCCGGCTTTCTGATGATGCTGAAGCGGGGGGGGGGGGAAACGGGGGATCCCCTGCCCCCACCTGGGGATTGGCAACCCTACTTTCTGGGCACCCCCCTAGGATGACCCGCCAGGGTCCAAACTCCGCTTCACACGGCAAAGCAATCCCGGGGGGGCGGGGAGGGAAAGAACACCCCCACCCCCTCCCCGACGTCACGAGATGTCTTGTGACGTCACAACCCTCTAGGGCCGTGACGTCACTCCCCCCCACCCCGGAAGGAGGCTGACTTGTAAAAACTGAGGCGCTGGTTGTCCGGCCGGGGCTGCCCCGCCGAGTTGGAGCAGTTGGTCGCCCGGCAGTACTTGGTCATCGTCTCCCTGCCGACCCGGCTTCCTTCCCTCTCGCGGCCGTGACGTCAGCGCCCCTCGCTTCCCTTCAGGCTCCGGCCCGCCCCTTTCTGCGCACGCGCGAGCGGGGTCAGGGCTGCCAACATCCGGGACAGCGGCGCGCGGCCCGACGGAAGCTTCGCGTGCCCGTCTCTATGGCAACGGGAGGCCGACGGCGAATTTCCCGTGTCGCGCCTGGGGCTTGCCAACCTCCAGGTGGGGCCGGGAGCGGCCCTGGAATGACGGCGAATCCCCAGCCTATGGAGACCAGCTCTCCTGGAGGAAGTGGCAGCTTCAGGGGGCGAACTCTGTGGCATAGGCAGGCCAGATATCCCAAGTGAAATCACACACACACACCCCCAATCTCCAGCCATTTCCAAGGCTAGAGTTAGCAATCCTAGGATACACACACGCACGAAATCCTAAAAGGAAGCCCTTCTTCCCACAAAGGGTGGTTCACACGTGGAACTCACTGCCACAGGAGGTGGCTGCGGCTACAGGCATAGCCAGCTTCAAAAGGGGATTGGATAAGCATTTGGAGCAGAGGTCCATCAGTGCCTATTAGCCACAGCATATTATTGGAACTCTTTGTCTGGGGCAGTGATGCTCTGCATTCTTGGTGCTTGGGGGCGGGGGGCACAGTGGGAGGGCTTCTAGCCCCACTAGTGGACCTCCTGATGGCACGTGGGGTTTTTTGGCCCCTGTGTGACACAGAGTGTTGGACTGGATGGGGCATTGGCCTGATCCAACATGGATTCTCTTATGTTCTTATGTCTGGGGCAGTGATGCTCTGTATTCTTGGTACTTTGGGGGGGCACAGTGGGAGGGCTTCTAGTGTCCTGGCCCCACTGGTGGACCTCCTGATGGCATTTGGGTTTTATTGGCCCATGTGTGACACAGAGTGTTGGACTGGATGGGGCATTGGCCTGATCCAACATGGCTTCTCTTATGTTATGTCTGGGGTACTGATGCTCTGTATTCTTGGTACTTTGGGGGGGCACAGTGGGAGGGCTTCTAGTGTCCTGGCCCCACTGGTGGACCTCCTGATGGCACCTGGGGTTTTTTTGGCCCCTGTGTGACACAGAGTGTTGGACTGGATGGGCCATTGGCCTGATCCAACATAGCTTCTATTTTCTTATGTCTGGGGCAGTGATGCTCTGTATTCTTGGTACTTTGAGGGGGCACAATGGGAGGGCTTCTAGTGTCCTGGCCCCACTGGTGGACCTCCTGATGGCATTTGGGTTTTATTGGCCCCTGTGTGACACAGAGTGTTGGACTGGATGGGCCATTGGCCTGATCCAACATGGCTTCTATTTTGTTCTTATGTCCAGGGCAGTGATGTTCTGTATTCTTGTGCTTGGGGGGCAACAGTGGGAGGGCTTCTGGTGTCCTGGCCTCACTGATGGACCTCCTGATGGCACCTGGGTTTTTTGGCCACTGTGTGTACAGAGTGTTGGACTGGATGGGGCACTGGCCTGATCCAACATGGCTTCTCTTTTGTTCTTAAACTAATAAATGATTAAGACTCCTGCAACCAGATGTTGGCCACATTTATTAGTAGGGTTACCAGGTCCATGCTGGAAAATACCTGGAGACTTTTGGGGTGGATCCAGGAGAGGATGGAGTTTGGGGAGGGGCCTCAGCAGGGTGAAATGCCAGAAAGCCCACCCTCCAAAGTAGCCGTTTTCTCCTGGGGAGCGGATCTCTGCCAGCTGGAGATTAGTTGGAAAAGTGGGAGATCTCCAGGCCCCACCTGGAGGCTGGCAACCCTATTTTTTGGCACAGGGGTGCCAGCCTCCAGGTGGTAGCGGAAGAGCTCCCACAATTACAACTGATCTCCAGATGACAGAGATCGGTTCATCTGGAAAAGATGTCTGCCACTTTGGAAGGAGGCCTCTCCAGCGTTCTACCCCATCCTCCAATTACAACTGAACTCCAGGCAGTAGAGCTCCGTTTCACTGGAAGAAATGGAAACTTTGGAGTAGGGTTTTCAACTCTGTGTTGGGAAATTCCTGGATGTTTGGGGGTGGAAGGGTTTGAAGAGGGGAAGAAGAACTCATTGGGCTATAAGGTCATAGAATTTGCTCTTCAAAACAGCCATTTTCTCCAGCGAAACTGATCTCTGTAGTCTGAAGATTACTTGTAATTTTGGGAAGTGATCTCTGTAATCTGGAGATCCAGGAGCTCTCCAAACACCACTTGGAGGGTGACAACCCTAAACTGGATGGGAGACTGCAGGGGTGTCGAACTTGGGGAGGGATGGTGGCTCAGTGGTAGAGCATCTGCTTGGTAAGCAGAAGGTCCCAGGTTCAATCCCTAGCATCTCCAAAAAAGGGTCCAGGCCAATAGGCTTGGAAAACCTCAGTTTGAAACCCTGGAGAGCCGCTGCCAGTCTGAATAGACAAGACTGACTTTGATGGACCCCTGAGGGTCTGATTCAGTAGAAGGCAGCTTCATATGTTCATTTGTTATGAAGGCCGAATCAGACATAAATGAGACGTTGTAGGGCTGGGCCATGCCATGTCAGGCCAGGTCATGTGTGTACCTAGGTAGCAGAGATACAAACTTTATAAAGGACACAGACAAACACAATTAAGGGACATAGACAAACACAAAGATTTAAAAAACAAACAAAACCCTAAAACATGCTTAAAACATTAGCACTCTTAACGTTGGTCTTAAAGGTGCTTTCTTTGTGTTTCTCCCATGGGATCCAGGGAACTGGGCAAAGGAAGATGTGGCTCTTTCCTTCCTTCCACAGGGGACCAGGAGAGGGAGGAACCTCAGCCAACAGAAGGGAGGCTTGGCTCAATAGCTCTGCTGTGCAACTGAGAGCCTGGCAAAGCAAGCGTTCCCTCGCCCCCTTCCTCCCCAAAGGAGGAGCCTCAGCCAATGGAGAAAACAGAGGCTTTGCTCTGTAGCTCCTGTGTGATTGAGCAAGCCTTGCTAAGCAAGCTGTGTGCAAAAGGAAGCAAGAAAGAGGGAGAAAGAAGCAGCCATTTGCCGTGTGTGTGTGTGATAGGAGCCTTCTGGGGACCTGATTTGGCCCCTGGGCCACATGTTTGACACCCCTACAGAGTCATAACCTCTGAGCCATTCAATGCCATCCCAAATGTCCAAGAATTTCCCAAGCCAAAGTTGGCAACTCTGCTCTAAACAATATTAGACCCCTGTCTTTGAGATTATACTGTCCCCTCAAAAAAATTGACACTATGAATCTGAAAACTTTCATTCAGCCCCTCAATTAGCAACGAGGAACAACTCGGGAATATCAGAAAGCAAAAGGACGCCAGAGGGGACTCGAACGCGCGACCATGCGACGTGGGCGTGGCTCTGTGGGCGTGGCGTTGCCGCCCTTTTAGAGAGAACGCTGAGGGCCCGAAAGAAGCGCGCGGGGGGGGGGAGGCGGGCGTCGGCGCGCCATCCCATGTTCTTATTGGCTGCGCTGGCGGCTAACTGACGCGGCCTCCGGCCAATGGCAGGAGAGTGGCGGTTTTCCGCGCGCAGTTTGGGACGGTTGGCGACGCCGGCGGCTGAGGCGAGGGTGGCGGCGCAGTGAGGAGGGGTCCGCGGGCGCCCTCGGGAGAGATGGCCGGCGGCGGGGCAGGCCTCTACGGGACCGCTACTTGCTCCGGGGCGGACTCGCCGCCTCTCCTCAGCCTGAGGCGACGGTCGAAGCAGCCGGGGCCGGAGGAGGCGGTGAGGGGGCGTGGTCAAGGGTAGCCGGGCGGGGGCGGAGGGAGAAGGGGGCGTGGCCAAGCAATCCTCGGCTGTGGGCGTGGCTAGGCAATCCCCTGGCTGTGGGCGTGGCCAAACGACTTCAATGACTCCCAAGGAGGCTGTGATCGCGCATACTAAATAATGCCATTTCGATCCACTTTCAGTGCACGTTCTAACTGGATTTTACCGTGTAAACGGACAAAACCCGCACCAAATTTCGCACTAGAGCTTTCACCCTGGTTTAACTTGGTCCCCAAATTGACATTCCACTCTAGAATCAGAGAAACCAACTTTATGACTGTGTGATTCTATGGGAATTAAACCCGGATTAAAAGTCTAGTGTGAAATTGGCCCCAGTTTGAAAGTGGATTTAAAGTGGCTTGAAGCTGTTTTATTTAGCATGTGTGATTGCAGCCGAAATTCGGTTTATTTCCAAACTCCCCCTCCGCCCTTCACAGTTTTAGGACAGTTACCCGGAGTCTCTGACTAGGATTCGGGTTCAAATTCTGTCTCAACAATGAAACTGGATGAGTGGCTACAGACCAATCGCACTTTCTCTTATTTATTTATTATTTATTACATTAAGCTTATATCCCGCCCTCTCCGCAAGCAGACTCAGGGCGGCTCACAACATTACATTACTACCATTAAAACCAATAAAACATAATTACATATTTAAATGATTTAAAACCATTTCATGATGCTGTATTAATACAATACAATATAGGCGGTTCTGAGAATTCGGTGGTGACCACCAATACTCTACATGGTGCTCTATATGATGTCCAGTGGCAGCTCCCTCTCAGTTAGATATCGAAGGCCTGTCGGAACAATTCGGTCTTACAGGCCCTGCGGTCTGCCCTACCTTGCAGGGTTGTTTTGAGTTGATAAACTGGGGTAACCTTGCATGCCACCCTGAGCTTTGTGGAGGGAAGCTGGAATAAATATGCAGGACATGGAGAGGACACAGACAAACGACTATAGATTTTTAACTTAAAAGAAAACATGCTTAAAACACTAGCACTTGTTGATCTTAAAGGTGCTTTCTTTGTATTTCTCCTGTGGGATCCAGGGAACTGGGCAAAGGAAGCTCTGGCTCTTTCTCTCCCTCCCCAGGGGAACAGGACGGGGAGGAGCTTCAACCAATGGAGAAAATTGAGGTTTTGCTCCGTGGCTCCTGTGCGATTGAGCAAGCCTTGCAAAGCAAGTTGAGATGCTTGGGCGGGGGGCGGGGAGGGCAAAGTGGAAGGGCTTCTAGACCCACTTGTGAACCCCCTGATGGCACTTGGGTGTTTTTTTTTTGTCACTGTGTGGTTTCTCTTATGTTCTTATGAGAAGGAAGCAGACAAGAGCCACTTGCTCAGGGGCCTGATAGGAGCCCTCCGGGGGCCTGATTGGGCCCCTGGACTGCATGTTTGACACCCCTGCTCTATGCCATTGAATCCTACTGAGGCCCCTCCCCAACCCTGCCTTCTCCTAGTTCCACCCCCAAAGTTCCACCCAGATATTTTCCAACTCAGACCTGGCAACCCTAGTTGGGGAGAATACAGTTGAGGAGAGAATCCCAGTGGAAAGGAGGGGCCTCAGTAGGATTCCAGGGGAGGGACGGTGGCTCAGTGGTAGAGCATCTGCTTGGGAAGCAGAAGGTCCCAGGTTCAATCCCTGGCAACTCCAAAAAAGGGTCCAGGCAAATAGGTGTGAAAAACCTCAGCTTGAGACCCCGGAGAGCCGCTGGCAGTCTGAGTAGACAAGACTGACTTTGAGGGAAGGGATGGTGGCTCAGTGGTAGAGCATCTGCTTGGGAAGCAGAAGGTCCCAGGTTCAATCCCTGGCATCTCCAAAAAAGGATCCAGGCAAATAGGTGTGAAAAACCTCAGCTTGAGACCCTGGAGAGCCGCGGCCAGTCTGAGAAGACGAGACTGACTTTGCTGGACCGAGGGTCTGATTCAGTATAAGGCAGCTTCATATGTTCATATGAAATCGAGTGCAGCTTCCAGGGAGATTGGATAAACATCTGGAGCAGAGGTCCATCAGTGGCGCTTGGCCACAAGGGATAGATTGGACACTCTGTCTGGGGCATGTGATGCTCTGTCTCCTTGGTGCTTGGGGGACAGCAGTGGGAGCGTTTCGGATGGCGTCAATATAAACCATGTATAAATTTGCATTCATAAAAAAATCATATATAAATTCACATATAAACATCTATGGGGGCTTACAGAATAAAAATCAGTGCAACAATAAAAGCAGGAAAATGCAATATAACCAAAATAAACTAAAATAGCAGCAAGGTAATTAACCTCGTCATGAGAAGGAGGACAGGAAGGGTTGCATTAGCGCTTCGGTCTTGTGGCCCCTTCGTACCCACCCTGGGAAATGCTGTTCGCCACTTTGTGGTCAGGAAACAATTTTTCTCCAGGCCCAGTTTGGCCAAGGATCCTGGAAGGCGGGGTTATTTTTTATTTCTTTTTGCCATCTCCTGGGCATGGAGCAGGTGTCACTGGGTGTGTGTTGAGGGGGAGGCATTTGTGAGTTTCCTGTATTGTACTGAGGGTTGGACTAGATGACTCTAGAGGTCCCTTCCAACTCTACTCTTCTACAATCAGCACGGTAAAGAATAATTTTAAAATGCGGAATCGCTGTTTGTAAGGCAGCAATGAACGAAGGCCTCCAGTTAAATGAAAGGCCTCAAGCTGCAGCACCAAAAAACGATATCCAGACATGCAGATGCCTGTGGAGGGCAGTCTGCCTGGGGACTGAGCAGGAATGGGTCAGCTGGGCAGAAGGGGAGGCCATGTTCACGGCACACGGGGAAGGCCACGATGGTGTGTACACACAAGAGACTTTACAGCTTTGCCTTTCTCTGCATGGCAGGTTATGCTTGAAAAAGTGTTGGGAGTAACTACGCAAACCAGCAGCGGTTTAACTTGCGACCCAAACACGGGATACGTAGCGTATCTGGCAGGGTAAGTCCTCAGCCATTGTAAGAACAACTAGGAATCTGTGTAATGCCCATAAAATGCATTATTTGAGCAAATGAATTGCGCTGTGCATTGCAGTGGAACGGAGGTGGGTGGGTGGGATTTAGGGGTTCTAAACTTATTGGCTAAAATACCTGTGGAGTCTGAAATGTGACTGGTTTTAGACTGTCAGGTGTGGTTCTGAGATCCCAAGCTACAAGAATAATGGGTGATCCTTGGGCTTGCTTGCCCACACAGTCTCCCTTGCTCCCTTCCCTTCCCACATGGCTTATTATCTAACACAGGGGTGGCCAACGGTAGCTCTCCAGATGTTTTTGCCTACAACTCCCATCAGCTCCAGCCAGCATGGCAATGCTGGTTGGGGCTGATGGGAGTTGTAGGCAAAAAACATCTGGAGAGCTACCGTTGGCCACCCCTGATCTAACAAATTCCATTTCTGCCGAATGTATCTTTATTCTTTCCTCGAAATCAGGATGATACCAAACCTTGGAATTCTTTAGCTGGAAGACTGTAAACCGCAATCTGTGTTTTGCGGGTAGTGACAAATGATCACTTGTCACAAAAGCAGTGGTTTTAATTCTAAATCACACATTGGGGGGGGGGGCCCTTAGCCTTGTTCATACAATGTCAAATGACATCATGACCGAATCCTGGCTTGAGCAAAAGCTGCTGCTCAATTCGTGTTGGAGAAGCGAGTTTCCTTTGCATGTCTTTGCATCCAGTCGTCACAGGGACACAGTAAAAATTTGAAATGCATCATTTTGTGTGATTGATATGAAGAAACTTTCCTATAGGACTCCCCTCAGCTGTGAGCTTTGTCATATTCTTGAAACCCAACTTCCCTTTTCCCTTCCGGTTGGCAGACTTCTCTTCCTCAGGGGTGGCCAACGGTAGCTCTCCAGATGTTTTTTTGCCTACAACTCCCATCAACCCCAGCCATTGGCCATGCTGGTTGGGGCTGTTGGGAGTTGTAGGCAAAAAAAACATCTGGAGAGCTACCGTTGGCCACCCCTGAAGTAGTTCTTCCTTCCTTTGCAGATGCGTCGTTGTGATTTTAAATCCCTGGAAGAACAAGCAAAGGCATATCTTCAATACTTGGAGGTACTGTGCGTTTTCGCTTTCTTACCGTGGACGGTCTTGAGCTTTTTAAAATGTCGAAATAAACAGGAGTCCCACCATGGCGCCTTAATGACCAATGATGATTACTGATGTAGTGCTGATGTAGTGATCTGATTTGCAGTTAATTGTTCATTGTATGTTTGTAGTCTATTCTGTCATGTTTGATAATGATGTACACCAGGGGTGGCCAACGGTAGCTCTCCAGGTGTTTTTGCCTACAACTCCCATCAGCCCCAGCCATAGATAAGATAGATAGATTGGATGGATGGATGGATGGATGGATGGATGGATGGATGGATGGATGGATGGATCAGGGGTGGCCAATGGTAGCTCTCCAGATGTTTTTGCTTTCAACTCCCATCAGCCCCAGCCATTGGCCATGCTGGCTGGGGCTGATGGGAGTAGTAGGCAGAAAACATCTGGAGAGCTACCGTTGGCCACCCCTGCTCTAGATAGTATGCTAAAAATTTCCCCCAGTTACTGGAGTTATTGCAACTTTTTTTTAACCATTTCAAGAACAGCTGTACAAAAGGGATAGCAGACACATGTGGGAAAGGAACCACCCCCTCCTGAAGCAATGGGGAGACACAAGCAATGAGAGCAAGAATGCGGGAGAGCCCTCTTGTTGCCACCCAGCTCGCCTCTGAGAGCAGGTCTTTGAGAAGCAGATCTTCCCTGGCTCGGGAGACTCTTCAATGGGGAGGGGCAGAGAATGAATGACACTTTGCTTTCTTTCTCCCTACGGAGGCTAGCACATTTTATTCTAGAAAGAACTTGTGTGTGAAATGCTTCTAATCAGGTGTGTGTTTCTGTCATGGGATGCTTCTGGTGTGACACGGCTATTTGTCTTCAACACGCCACAAGGTTCTCTCTCCTGCTGCCACTCCAGTGGGGTATGCCTACTTTCATTTATGGAGAGAGCATCTGGAAGGTACCTTTCTCTCCCTTTTCTCCTTTTTCTCCCCAGGAAAACAGTGAGCGCTCTGTCTTTCTCTCCTGACGGGAAATTTATTGTAACGGGCGAGGTGAGTCGCTTCGAGCTTTTCATTACACAGAAGAACATAAAACACCTTGCTGGTCTGAGTCTTGAGAATGCAAAGCTTTTTTAGGCTCATGTCCGTTGCGTTCAGCTGTTCACTTTCAGCAGCAGCACTTAGGCCATTCGCGGCGCTCCAGCCAGTCATTTCTTTCACGTCACAGCAAAAGCTGCACCAAGCGGAACGCCGCGCTCTTTTCAAGGCAGCAGCTGCAACCCTGTACAAACACTCCAAACAATGTTCCTACCCAGGAATTAAGATTTTTATTGTATTTATTTTATTCCTCGCATTTCTATCCCGCCCTCCCCGCCGAAGCAGGCTCGGGGCAGCTAAGAACAATCAAACCCAAACAACAGAACAGTAAGCAAACAATTAAAATTAACAAGCATTACCAATTAACAATTTAAAACAGTTTAAAATAATTTTTGGTGCTAGTGTTGGTACCATTACATCCAGCGATGTTGGGCATCTACTTATACTGTAGTTCAACTAAAGGCAAGTCGAAATAGAGCTGTTTTACAGGCCCTGCGGAACTGGGCAAGGTCCCGCAAGGCCCTTACATCTTCTGGGAGTCGGTTCCACCAGTGGGGGGCAGCAATTGAGAAGGCTCTTTCTCTGGTAGTCTTCAGTCTCGCCTCTCCCACGGGAGAGAGAGACGTCTGTCTTTCTAAAACATAAACCTGCCTGGAAGTCAAGCCCTCTGGCCTGATTCTTTCCTCTTTGTCACCAGTACACTTGAGCTGGATGTATAAGAGCCGATCGCTCTGCGGGTGCTGCGAGCCAGACGCTTGCATTGGGATCAGACCCAATGAAGTCCGGCACTTATTCGTGTTCTGGGATTCCCTCCTGTAGAACGGACACAGGCCGGCAGTCCGAGTTTGGGACGTGGAGGAGAAGGCGCAAGTGACGGAGCTGCATGGCCACAAGCACGGTGTGGCCTGTGTGGCTTTCTCTCCCAATATGAAATACATCGTCTCAGTTGGGTATCAGCACGACATGAGCATCAACGTTTGGGACTGGAAGGTAAGAAATGACTTTCCAGAGACGCGCCTACAGTCGTTTGTTCCCAGTCTCAGAGCATAACGCCCAGCATCCTCATGCAGAGGGACCTAGATGGAGTTTACAAATCTGTAACAGGGAACCCGGAAGCTGAGAACAGAATTTGCTGCACCACTGCATTTCCAAGAAGTTTAAACCTCACCAAGAGGAGAAGGTGGAAATCATTCTGTCTTACTGATGGATTCTGTAATTTTTGGTTTGTTTTTTTAAAAATGTATGTGTGTGTGTGTATGCACCTGGAAGTCATGATGACCTCTAGTGACTGACCCCTGCTGCGGCCATGGATGGTATTCAGGGAAAATCAATTTGGGGCTGTATCAACAGAAGTCTAGTGTCCAGATCACGTGAAGTGATGGTATTGCTTTACTCTGCTCTGGTAAGACCTCACCTTGAGTCTTGTGTTCAGTTTTGAGCACCACATTTTAAGAAGGATATAGATAAGCTGGAACGGGTCCAGAGGAGGGTGATGAAGATGGTGAGGGGTCGGAAGACCAAGTCGTAAGGGTGAAGGAGCTGGGGGTGTTTAGCCTGGAGAGGAGGTGGCTGAGAGGTGATGTGATCACCATCTTCAAATATCTGAAGGGCTGTCATATAGAGGATGCTGTGGAATTGTTTTCTGTGGCCCCAGAAGGTAGAACCAGAACCAATGGGTTGAAATTAAATCAGAGGAGTTTTTGGCTCAACATTAGGAAGAACTTCCTGACTGTTAGAGCGGTTCCTCAGTGGAACAGGCTTCCTCGGGAGGTGGTGGGCTCTCCTTCCTTGGAGGTTTTTAAACAGAGGCTTGATGGCCATCTGACAGCAATGAAGATCCTATGAATTTAGGGGGAGGTATTTGTGAGTTTCCTGTCTTGTGCAGGGGGTTGGACTAGATGACCCTGGAGGTCCCTTCCAACTCTATGATTCTATGAATAAATCCTGCCCCTGCCTCTTGACTGATGGAATTCCAAGGAGGTCTCCCATCCAAGTACTTGCCACAGCCAACCCTGCTTAGCTTCTGTGATCTGATGAGGAGATCGGGTGTCATGTTCTCAGGGTGCAGGCAGGCAGGAGTCCAAAGCCAGTCCAAGGTCAAAGTCTAGGAAGTCAAGCAGAAGCCAAGTCACCAATGCAGAATCACAAACCAGAATCAGAAGTCAATGTCCAAAAGCCAAAAGGTCAGGGTGCCAAGGAAATCAAGCAGGTCAGGATCAGGGATCAGGAAGGAGCATGGATACAAGCCACAGAATAGACTTGTTGCTTCCACAAGGTTACCAGGTCCTGGGTGGGAGCTATATGGGAGTCTCAATCAGCCTGCTTCCTGGGTGGCAGTGACTCTGCTAGAACTCAGGGCTGAGAGATCTGAAACCTTGGCGTGCATCATGTCTTCACTCTGAAAGTTCTTTCCGGAGCCTGCTTCGAACTCTTAAGATGGGAGGAGGAGAGCTTGGAGGAGATAGATCGTCAACAGCTGACTCTGGTGCCTGGAGAGTGATAGATGGGCCAGCTGCTGTTTGTTCAGCTGAGGAACTGGCTGGCAACTCTTCCAGATCTGTTAACCCTTCCAGCTCCTCCTTGTCAGGGCTCATGACACTGGGCTTGCAGCTGGGCTCTTACTGATGGGTTCTGGTTTGGAAGGAGTCTGCCCTTTGGTGCCTGTTGCAGCGGTTACTGGTGGATGATTCTTTTATGCCTTGCAGAAGGATACGCTCGTTGCATCCAACAAAGTGTCTTGTAAGGTTATGGCCATCTCCTTTTCGGAGGACAGCTACTTTGTCACGGTTGGCCACCGTCACGTCAAGTTCTGGTTCTTAGACGTGTCCAAGGAAGCAAAGGTGAGCGGCTGTGCATGTAAGAAAGGAGCTTTCAAAACCAGTCCCTGGTTTATGCTCCAGTTCTTCTGGTCCATTCCATTAATTCTTACGATATGCTGGAATTTTTTTTTCTTTTTTTAGCCCATGAGGTTTCTTTGCAAGAAGCCAGGCTTTGTAACCAAAAAGCTGATAACTGTTAAGAGCTCTTACAAACTAGCTACAAAGAAGGGCAGTAGCACAAAAGGAAAAATCACAAAGCTGAAAGTATTTTGGAAAGCAGAAAAAGAGGCCATATTTCCTGACTTGACTCTTTTGGATCACTATGGTGCATTTCATTTTAAATACCCCTACTGTTTAAGCTGTAGGGCAAAACAGGCTCAGCCTCCCTGCTAAGCTGTTGCCCCCTCCATCACAAAGAATACAGAGCATCACTGCTCCAGATGTTTACCCAATCGCCTCTTGAAGCTTTCTATGCTTGTAGCTGCCACCACCTCCTGTGGCAGTGAATTCCATGATGATTTCCAGGCCTCATTTGGGGCAGGAGCTCACAGGAGTGGAGCTCGGGAACCCCTAAACATTACTGCGCTTTTTCTTTCTTACCACCCCTCCCCGCCCAAATACTTGCTTGCGGGCTCCACTATTCAACTCCCTGTGAGTATTTTGTTGAACGCTAAGATTTGACAAACCTTCTAATATTGCTTAGATACTGTTAAGAGCTCTTACAAACACAACAGGCTCAGCCTCCCAACACAGAAAGAGGACGTTTTCATCAGTTTTTAAAAAAGGACAGACACTCAGAAGAAAAGAGGACGGATCCTCTAAAAAGAGGACATCCGTTCACCCTACTGAAAGTCTCACAAATAACTCATGTTACGGTTGCAAACAGGGCATTTGAAGTTATCACCTTCAGCTATAAAGCCTGCTTCTTTCTTGCATTGGTTGGGAGAGAAATTGGATAGCTTCAGCTCTTCATTTGATTCATAGCATCCTTCCATAGCAGGACCTGTTCCTTCACCAGCCTTTTCCCTGCCGATTTTGCAGGTTAGCGCAGAGTTCAAGCGCTGTTTGGCTGTCAGTGAATTCTGTTTTCTTAGTTTTAATCGTTGACAGTTAATTGGAACAGTCCCAGACAGTTCTGCCTAACTGCTTTTTAACAGAGCTGTATCAAATGTAACCCCTCTGCACCTGTTGATTGGCTCATTTGCACTCGTGTTGGATATTTGTGTTGGATATAGTTAAGAATGGGTCGCTTATCTAAGCAGTAATCACATGATTACGATAGATATACTATGAAACAATTTAGTGCAGTGGTGCTCTGGCATGATCAGAGAAGTAGGCAAATGCAGTTTTGGGCTGTATCAACAGATCTGTATCAACAGATCTAGTGTCCAGATCACATGAAGTGATGGTATTGCTTTACTCTGCTCTGCTAAGACCTCACCTGGAGTCTTGTGTTCAGTTTTGGGCACCACATTTTAAGAAAGTTCTAGACAAGCTGGAACGGGCCCAGAGGAGGGCGACGAAGATGGTGAGGGGTCTGGAGACCAAGTCCTATGAGGAAAGGTTGAAGGAGCTGGGCATGTTTAGCCTGGAGAGGAGGCAGCTGAGAGGTGATATGATCACCATCTTCAAGGACTTGAAGGGCTGTCCTATAGAGGATGGGGTGGAATTGTTTTCTGTGGCCCCAGAAGGTAGGACCAGAACCAATGGGTTGAAATTAAATCAAAAGAGTTTCCGACTCAACATTAGGAAGAACTTTGTTAGAGTGATTCCTCAGTGGAACAGGCTTCTTCGGGAGGTGATGGGCTGTCCTTCCCTGGGGGTTTTTAAATAAGAGGCTAGATGGCCCTCTGACAGCAATGAGGATCTTGTGAATTTAGGGGGAGGCGTTTGTGAGTTTCCTGCATTGTGCAGGGGGTTGGACTACATGACCCTGGAGGTCCCTTCCAACTCTAGGTTTCTATGATTCTAAGGCCAAGTAAAATTGTTGAATGAAGAAGAAGAAGATATTGGATTTATATCCTGCCCACCACTCTGAAGAGTCTCAGAGTGGCTCACAATCTCCTTTACCTTCCTCCCCCACAACAGACACCCTGTGAGGTGGGTGGGGCTGAGAGAGCTCTCACAGCAGCTGCCCTTTCAAGGACAACCTCTGCCAGAGCTCTGGCTGACCCAAGGCCATGCTAGCAGGTGCAAGTGGAGGAGTGGGGAATCAAAGCTGGTTCTCCCAGATAAGAGTCTGCACACTTCACCACTACACCAAACTGGCTCTCCTGGAGATGCCTAGTGGAATGCCTAGTGGAGTAACTCCATCTTACAGGCCTTGCAAAATCTAGGCAGGTCTCACAGGGCGGGAGGTGATGGTAGGTGAGATTCTTGACATGGGCCTTTTGATAATCCTTAAAAGCAGTGGGACAAAAACACACGTTTTTCAAAGTGGATTTTTAATACGCTTTTTACTGGGCCTGAAATGTTATGCTCCTTGCAGATTAAAGAGACTGTTCCGCTTGTCGGTCGCTCTGGGCTTCTTGGAGAGCTTCACAACAACATCTTCTGCGACGTGGCGTGCGGCCAGGGGAAAATGTCGGGCAACACGTTCTGCATTTCTTACTCGGGGCTCCTCTGCCAGTTTAACGAGAAGCGCGTGCTGGAGAAATGGATCGATCTGAAGGTCAGAGGCTCGCTGGTGCCGTCAAAAGACGCAGCTTCTGCCGCTTCGTGATCTGACCGGTTGCCCGTCCCTCGTCTTCTTTTAGGTCCCTCTTGCCAACTGCATCTGCGTGAGTGAAAGTTTCATTTTCTGCGGTTGCGCGAATGGAATAGTGCGAATCTTCCAGACGCACAATTTGCTGTACCTCACCAGCTTGCCGAAGCCGCACCACTTGGGCATCGACGTAGCGAAAAAAGAAGCACCAAGGTACAAAGCCCAGGAGGGACCTGAGGCCGAGGAGCTGAGCTGGGAAAGGCAACGCTGGTGCATAAGAGTTTGCCGTTTTTTTATTATACAAATGGTATTTTACCCCCGTGAGACTTTCTCGATTCTATAAAGGGGTAAAAAATAAGCGCTGGAAGGGCTGTGGACAAGTAGGCGATTATATACGCTGTTTTTGGAGTTGCCTGGTCATTAAAAATGTTTGGAATGAGGTGCTTTCACAAATAGCAATAGTAGGTGGAATACAAATCAGTAGAAACCCCAGAAACTGTCCTTCTTGAAGCAAGACAAATGAAGAAGTTAGATAAAACCAAGTCATAGTGTCGACATTATTAGCAATCGCTGAGATAGAAATTGCATGTAAATGGAGACAGAAAAAAGGGCTTATGCTAGGGGAATGGTATAACGCTATTCGGAATCATTTTATGTTGGGCAAATTAGATCTCTCTTCTGGGTTACAAAATTTACCGTAGTTACTTATCAGAAAAAATTTCAAACAGTCTGGTTTCCGATAGTTCAGTTTCTTCGAGAGAGAAAAACACTGTCATGTAATCTTTTTTTTTTCAGGAGCATGTATTTTTTTGAAAAGGATACATTAACTTTTATCTAATATTATCCTTGTTGGGTAGAGCAGCCAGTCCCCAAACTTGGTGGAATTCGTGTTCTTCAAAGAGCAGTTCCGGCACCCTACTGGCTAGGTGTTTTTAGCTGGATAGGGCTGGGCTCTTGGTGGAAAGTGCCATCAACTGGCAGCTGTCTTACGATGGCCCCTCATGGGGCATTCAAGGCACGAGCCGAGTTGGTTCGCCATAGCTTCCCTCTGAGTAGCAACCCTGGATTTCCTCAGTGGTCTCCCATCCAAGCTCTCACCTGGGCCAACCTTGCTGTGCTCCTGAGATCTGATGAGTCCGGGCTAGCCTGCGCCATCTGGGCTGGGGCTGGACTGGGGGATACGTATTGTTGAGCAAGCTTTCCATGCACTTCAAAGACGTCGCTGGTCTGCGGGTTGGGAAGGCAAACCTTGCGGCTTCAAGCCCGGCATGAGCCGGAGGGAGGGGCTGCCCCAGTGTATGGGGGAGGTAGACACTGGTTGGCTTCCCCTGATGCCTGTGGGGTTCCGCTGGCTCGCCCCGGACAGCGCCTCAGCCCTTGCTTGTGTCCCCTGGGGTTCTCTCTGCTCTGTTGGAGAGAAACTGAAACCTCCCTGTTGGCTTTCTCAAGAACGGCAGACGTCACCTGGCCCGACACCATTGCCTTGGCCTTTGATCCGAGCCATCACTGGCTCTCCTGCGTCTACAAGGACCACAGCGTGTACATTTGGAACGTGAAGGACACCGATCAAGTTAGGAAAGTGTGGTCTGACCTCTTCCACAGCTCCTTTGTGTGGCACGTCGAGGTGAGGGATACTTCTATTCAGAAGTAATGCAAAGGTTCATCAGGTGCTTTTGTAAATGACCTGATCTAAGAACATCAGAGGAGCCCTGCTGGATCGGGCCAGTGAGGGACCATCTAGTCCAGCCTCCTGTCTCACAGTGGCCAACCAGTTCCTCTGGAGGGCCAACAACAGGGCAGAGAGGCCGAGGCCTTCCCTTGAGAAGAACCTCAGAAGAGCTGTGCTGGATCAGGCCAGTAAGAGTCCATCTAGTCCAGCCTCCTGTCTCACAGAGAGGCCAACCTGTTCCTCTGGAGGGCCAGCAACAGGCCAGAGAGGCCAAGGCCTTCCCCTGAGAGGAACATCAGAAGAGCCCTGCGGGGTCAGACCAGTGAGGGTCCATCTAGTCCAGCCTCCTCTCTCACACAGTGGCCAACCAGTTCCTCTGGAGGGCCAGCAACAGGGCAGAGAGGCCGAGGCCTTCCCCTGAGAAGAACATCAGAAGAGCCCTGCTGGGTCAGACCAGGGAGGGTCCATCTAGTCCAGCCTCCTGTCTCACACAGGGGCCAGCCAGTTCCTCTGAAGGTCCAGCAACAGAGCATAGAAACCGAGGCCTACCTCTGTTGTTGCCTCCTGGCTCTGGGATTCAGAGGATTAGTTCCTCTGAATGTGGGAGTTGCCCTCAGTCACCATGGCCAATAGCCATTGATAGACTTCTCTAATCCCCTTTTTTCTGTGCCCGTCACTACATCCTCTGGCAGCAAAATCCACATTTTAATCACTTTCTGTTTTAAGGGTTAAGCCGGGAAGAAATGGGGTAAATAGTCCCCCTTTACGACGTGAACATTTTTACTTTTAAGAGGGTGCGTCTCGAGTGTGCCTTTTTGCTTGGATGACCCAGGTGGCCCCCTCAGACGGCTTGGGGTTTTGTTTACTGCTTTTCTGTCCCCTCTCCCCCTGCATGCCTCTGCCTTAGGTCTATCCTGAGTTTGAAGACCACAGAGGCTGTTTGCCCCCAGGATCCTTTCTAACGTGCTCGTCGGACAATACGATTCGGTGCTGGAGCTTGGAGAACAGCCCCCAAGCTGGCTGTCCGAAGAACATCTACAGCAACGTAAGTGCAACAAGAGAGCTGGCCGGGTGTCGAGGGCTGACATGCCGCCACGCCTACTGGATGTTCTCTTTCAGCCTGACCTCCCTTGCGGGATTGGTAGCGCCGGTTTTACTTCCTTCTGAGATGGCTTGTCTCAAGTCGAGGAAGCCACAGTGGCCTTCAGTGCACGAGACCTGAGCAAGGCTGTTAATGAGAGGATGCTTTGGAGAGTATGAAGTTATGGCGATGCGATGAGTCAGAGGCCGTTTGACAACACCTCGCACTCATCGTACACGCTGCATTCTTTTAGTTACCTGGCTATATCTTTTTTTTCTCCCCCCCCCCCCCCCCCGATTTTCAAAAGGTTTTATTGGTTTTAGAAAGGAAAAGGGATGGGGGATGGGAAAAAAAATACATTCTGGTATTATTTTGCATAGGAATACTTTCAAAAAACTTAATTCTACAATATTTTCTTTACATAAATTGTCCCGTTATTTTGTCTCAACTGCACAAAATCCGTTTTCAAATTTTATAGTGTAAACCTTTTTGTTAAAATTGTCTAGCAATTTTGACAATTCCAGTAAAGATGAATTTTATAATATAAAGTACAGGAAAAAAATAAGTTCACATCAGAGAATCATAAGAGTCTTGGTTATCTAGCCAGGCATAGAATTTCATCCAATATTTTCTTGCTGCTTCTTTAGATTTCCCAGCTAACAGCTGGGACAAGAAGTCCAACTCGGCTGTTTCCAGAACTTTTCCCACCAAATCCATGGCAATGCGATGAGTCAGAGGCCGTTTGACAACACCTCACACTCGTACACGCTACATTCTTTTAGTTGCCTGGCTAGAATATATCTTTTTTTTCTCAGGCTTTTAATCCACTTCTGTACGTAGGCACCTATGAAGCTGCGTTATACTGAACCAGACCCTCAGTCTACCAAGGTCAGACTGGCGGCAGCTCTCCAGGGTCTCAGGCGGTGGCCTTTCCCATCATCTCCTACTTGACCCTTTCCACTAGAGATGCCAGGGGTTGAATCCTGGGTCCCTCTGCACACCAAGCAGAGGCTCTGCCACTGATCCACAGGGTTTTTTTCAAAGTCGTCTTCTCCTGTCTTATGGATAGTTCTAGCGCCATTTATGTCCTGTAGTTTGTTTTTAAATCGTTCTTGTCATGTTTCGACCGGAAGCTGCCTTGGGCAGGAATCAGAAGACGCAGCACCAAAAAACAAACAAACCCCTAAATAAATAATAAACCTGTATATATTTCTCTTGAAAATGTGGCCGATCAAGAGTTTATTAAGAGGTGCATCTACTCATAGTACAGCCGGCAGCTTTGCCCTGTAATTCGTTTGGCCTCCCAAGATATTTTGACTGTCCCCGGCTCAAGAGATGCCCGTCTTGCCTCTACCAGGGCCAGGAACTTTTCGGTCCTGGCCCCGACCTGGAGGAATCAGCTCCGTATGGAGATCTAGGCCCTACTTGGCTTGTTAGCCTTTCATAGGGCTTGTAAAACGGAGCTGTTCCACCGGGCTTTTGGATGAGGAGGCGGGCATCTACTTGTTAGATCTGTTGGCCTCCCCTGCTGTACTGTCCTGCTGTACTATTATCTAAATATTGTAACTGATTTTATTAATACTTATATTGATGTCCTCCACCCTGAGCCCCCACGAGGGAATGGACGGAATATAAACAAACTAATAAAAATAATTTCAAATCAGCAAGGCCAGAATCTTGTCCCAGTCTGTATAAGGCGGGTGAACGATTGCAGCTGATAAGGCCAGGCTGAAATGCTTCCATCCTGCTCTGTTATTGAAAATTCTCCTTGTTTAACCATCTCTTTGTTTTTCCTGTCAGTACCTTTTCCTTTAATGGAATGTAATGAACGTGTGCTGCTCTCTCCTTTAAAGAACTTGCTGAAGGTCGTCTACGTGGAAAACAACACCCAGCATTTGCAAGATTCAGCCAACGTGCCGGACCGAGGCGAAAACACGGGATTCCTGGACGTAAAGCCTGGCGTCCGCGTCCTGCAGGTCAGCCCTGACGGCCAGCATCTGGCTTCTGGTGACAGAGTTGGGAACCTGAGGTAGGTCTTCATCGTACCTTCTGCCTTTCCTTTGACGGTCAGCCTGGTTGTGCCTTAGATCAAGAAGAAGACTGCAGATTTATACCCCGCCCTTCTCTCTGAATCAGAGACTCAGAGCGGCTTAAAATCTCCCATATCTTCTCCCCCCACAACAGACATTTTGTGAAGTGGGTGGGGCTGAAAGAGCTCGTACAGCAGCTCTTTCAAGGACAGCTCTGCGAGAGCTATGGATGACTCAAGGTCCATTCCAGCAGGTCCAAGTGGAGGAGTGGGGGATCAAACCTGGTTCTCCCAGATAAGAGTCCTTGCACTTAACCACTACACCAAACTGGCTCCCAAGAGCTCCCAAATGCTGTAATTTCTAATAGAGGCCTGCCTGAGTCCCCTGAATGCTGGCCCTGCCTCCTGAAGCTGGGAGCGGCATCGCCTTTCACTCCAGTAACAAATTTAGGGCCACCTGATTCCTCACCCTTGGGACTGATGCATCCTCTTGGAGTCTTGCCTATGGTTTTACAAACCAAACTAGCTTTCAGGGAATGCCATCCAGTTTGGCGTAGCGGTTAAGTGCGCAGGCTCTTATCTGGGAGAACCGGGTTTGATTCTCCACTCCTCCACTTGCAGCTGCTGGCATGGCCTTGGGTCAGCCATAGCTCTCACAGAGCTGTCCTTGAAAGGGCAGCTGCTGTGAGAGCTCTCTCAGCCCCAACCACCTCACAGGGTATCTGTTGTGGGGGAGGAAGATAAAGGAGATTGTAGGCCACTCTCTGTCCTTGAAAGGGCAGCTTCTGGGAGAGCTCTCTCAACCCCACCTGCCTCACAGGGTGTCTGTTGTGGGGGAGGAAGGTAAAGACGATTGTGAGCCGCTCTGAGACTCTGTCCTTGAAATGGCAGCTTCTGGGAGAGCTCTCTCAGCCCCACCCACCTCACAGGGTGTCTGTTGTGGGGGAGGAAGATAAAGGAGATTGTAGGCCGCTCTGAGACTCTGTCCTTGAAAGGGCAGCTTTTGGGAGAGCTCTCTCAGCCCCACCCACCTCACAGGGCATCTGTTGTGGGGGAGGAAGATAAAGGAGATTGTGAGCCGCTCTGAGATTCGGAGTGGAGGGCGGGATATAAATCCAATATCATCACCATCCTCCTCCTTCTCTTTCTCCTTCTCCTTCCTCGTATTCCTCCCTCTTCTTCCCCCTCCATAGAAGGTGACATTTCAAAAGGAATATAAGTACGTTAATACATTATAATAATTAATATAATACATAATTAACTTGTAAGTTATTAAGTGAATTTCAGAAGAAATGCAAGTTAAGCGTGTGCATCCGGTTTTTACAGGATACACGAACTAAACGGTATGGAGGAGGTGATGAAAGTTGAAGCCCACGACTCAGAAGTCCTGTGCTTAGAGTACTCTAAACCCGAAACAGGTAAAACTCCACATAATCTGTACCTTTGAGCACATAAGCCCATGACGCTGCCTTATACAGAATCAGATTTCTGCATGGCAAGCAGGTGCTCTGCCACTGAGCCCCTGTCCCTCCCCACAGTACATCTGTACTGCAGACTTCAGACAAGCCCATGGGATGGACAGGGGGAAGAGCTTATCGCTCCCAGCTGACCCCGGGAGCCATTCTGTAGTTCAATTGCTTTCGGCTCCTTTGAAACAAGCATGCCGCTTAGGTATCCCTTTTTGCTGTTTGTAGGGATGGCCCTCCTGGCCTCGGCAAGCAGAGACCGGCTGATCCATGTGTTAAACGTGGGGAAGAACTATAAACTAGAGCAGACCTTAGCTGACCACTCCTCAGCCATTACCGCTGTGAAGTTTGCTGGTAAGTTTCCAGAACCTCTGCATCAATTTCTCAGTGGTTTCTGGGGGACTCCTTTCTTCTGTTCAGTCTTGAGGTTCTGGGAAGGCTCCGTTTTCCTCCTTGGGAGTATGAAAACCACTGCACGGTTGACAAGAGTTTTTCATGCAATAGAGCCAGACAGAAATGCTGGTCCTGACCGCTTACTGAATTTGAAAACTTATTACCTAAACTATGATGAAACTCAAGAAGGCCTTGTTTCAAAGTTATATGACTTTCTCATTAAAAGCAAGACTAAAGATTTACCTTCTTATACAGAACTTTGGCATAAAGAGCTGGGTTTTCTCTTTGACAGAAACTCAATGGCAGGAAGTCTGGTCTGCCTACCCCCTCTCCGGTCAATCTATTAATATAAAACAACAAAGTCTCAAGCTTATGTTTAGATAGTACCTCACCCCAGTTAAACTTCAGGAGAGCCAGTTTGGTGTAGTGGTGAAGTGTGCGGACTCTTATCGGGGAGAACCGGGTTTGATTCCCCACTCCTCCACTTGCAGCTGCTGGAATGGCCTTGGGTCAGCCATAGCCCTGGCAGAGGTTGTCCTTGAATGGGCAGCTGCTGTGAGAGCCCCCTCCAGCCCCATCCACCTCACAGGGTGTCTGTTGTGGGGGAGGAAGGGAAAGGAGATTGTGAGCCGCTCTGAGACTCTTTGGAGTGGAGGGCGGGATATAAATCCAGTATCTTCATCTACCTCACAGGGTGTCTGTTGTGGGGGAGGAAGGGAAAGGAGATTGTGAGCTGCTCTGAGACTGTTTGGAGTGGAGGGCGGGATATAAATCCAATATCTTTATCTACCTCACAGGGGGTCTGTTGTGGGGGAGGAAGGTAAAGGCAACAAGTTTTGTTATTAATCAAAGACATAACTGGTTATACAGTGCCTTGTAACCCTGTTGCTGTATTATTAAGCTACTGGACTGACGCTTCAATCCCTCATGTTAGATTGGAGTTAATTAACGTCCTGTTATCGGCAGCCAAAACGTCTATAGCTACTTGTTGGAAAACATGAGATTCTCCCACAATTAAGTTACGGTTTTCCAAGATACGGACTCACCTACAAAGTCTCGGACAATATTGCATGTACTTCATCTGAGACACGTAATTCAGCCTACTATGACCGGTGGTTCCCATTGTTAGAAAAACTAGACTTGCTACTAGATGTCCACAGACCATCCCAGAATCATCCCTGCGTTCACTTTATAAGAACTTGCCGGTTGTTTTAACTTTATACATATTTTAGGTTTTCTTCCATAGCAATGTCTATTTGTTTATATAATTCTTTTCTATTATTTATTTATATATACACACACGTGCACATCATTTGTTCCCTGGTATGTATTTGTTTTCCTTTACGTGTATTTCTATTTGATAAACTGGAAAATAAAAGAAAAAATGTTTTGTTAAAAAAAATACACCAATAAAAAGAAATGCTGGTCCCTTTAAAATCCCATCCGTTTCAGCCAGAACGAAGCCCATCTTTCCCCTTCTGCGCTCTTGTGCATTTTCGCGGGACCTGCACGGGAGACGCTGTGTCGATTGTGCCCAGCGCGGGTTCAAGAGCCAGCACTGGCGAGTTAAGGGGTTCTTCGGCCACTGGCAATTTCCCCCCTTGTCTTTTTTCTCCTACAGGAGACGGCGGCATTCAAATGATCAGCTGCGGAGCTGACAAAAGCATCTATTTTCGCAGCGCACAAAAGGTGAACTTGAACCGCTTGCCGTCTTTGTCCAGGAGCCCGTTGCTGAAAACGGAGCCCTCCCACCCACCCCCGATCCACTGTGCTTTTGCCCTGGATGGGTTCGCTAGAAACATTCTTCAGCATTGGGGCCAAATGTTGACACCACTTCAGAGCATCGTTTGCTTTGCCCTCAGGTTGCCGACGGAGTCCACTTTGTTAGAACTCACCACGTTGCGGAGAAAACAACCTTGTATGACATGGATATCGATATAACCCAGAGATACGTCGCCGTGGCCTGTCAAGACAGAAATGTCAGGTGAACCGTTCTGTGATCTTTGCCTTCCAATGAAATATGTTTCAATACGGGCCCAGTTTCTGCTTGCTGTGGAATGGAAGATTCCAAATTGCCCGCAAAATCTTGAAACTGAACTGGCAGAGACTGACCAAGAGAGAGATCTTGGAGTCATGGTAGATAACTCACTGAAAATGTCAAGACAGTGTGCGATTGCAATAAAAAAGGCCAATGCCATGCTGGGAATTATTAGGAAGGGAACTGAAAACAAATCAGCCAGTATTATAATGCCCCTGTATAAATCGATGGTGCGGTCTCATTTGGAATACTGTGTACAATCCTGGTCATTGCACCTCAAAAAGGATATTATAGCACTGGGAAAAGTGCAGAAAAGGACAACTAGAATAATTAAAGGGTTGGAACACTTTCCCTATGAAGAAAGATTAAAACGCTTGGGGCTCTTTAGCTTGGAGGAACGTCGACTGCGGGGTGACATGATAAGAGGTTTACAAGATAATGCCTGGGATGGAGAAAGTAGAGAAAGAAGTCCTTTTCTCCCTTTCTCACAATACAAGAACTCATGGGCATTCAATGAAGTTGCTGAGCAGTCAGGTTAAAATGGATAAAAGGAAGTCCTTCACCCAAAGGGTGATTAACATGTGGAATTCACTGCCACAGGAGGTGGTGGCGGCTACAAGCATAGCCAGCTTCAAGAGGGGATTGGATACAAATATGGAGCAGAGGTCCATCAGTGGCTATTAGCCACAGTATGTGTGTGTGTGTATGTATTTATGTATATGTGTGTGTGTATATATATATTTGAGAGAGAGAGAGAGACATATATTGGCCACTGTGTGACACAGAGTGTTGGACTGGATGGGCCATTGATCTGATCCAACATGGCTTCTCTTATGTTCTTAAGCCTGAAGGGCTTGGGAGGGAACTCTGGGCCTTCTCAAGGGAGACCCTTAACCCGGAGTGGTGGCAGCACTTGGTAAGACCCCCCTGAGTCGTGACAACAACATTTTGCCAGTCTGTGATCTTCCACCTGAGACATCCAAGCTTTTACGCCTTTCACCTTGCCCATGACTGTTCTGTACTCCTACATGCATCTTCCTTCCTCAGTTTTTCATTATTGAGATAAAATTTTAGGCGCAATCTCCAGGGAAATTCTCCAACCTTTAGCCAGAAAACAACAGAGCTGTAGTATATCATGCAAGACAGAATGCTGGAAACTAATCCAAAACTAATAAAAATGTAAGTCTCCGGGAGTGGGCTTAAAACAAGCCCCCCCCCCACCTTCCCAGAGGAGTCCCAGGGCCACGGAATTTAAGAGGAATAGAAAATGTGGAGGAGCATTCTCGTGCAAGATACATTCTCCAGAGATTGCGCTCAGCTAGCCCCAGTATATTTATGTGATCTACCCACAGGAATCCAGCTGTCCGCAATTAACCTCCATTTCCTAGATAATAAGACAGTCGCCTGCCCGCTGGAATCACTGTCTGTTGCTCTTTCCAAAAGCGTTATGTGTGGGGGCATAAAAACACAATACAAGCCGCATCAAGCTGACAGGCATCCCCATGTCAAAATTAACTTCTCCGTCTTCCTCCAGGGTCTACAACACAGGCAGCGGGAAGCAGAAGTGCTGTTTCAAAGGTACACAAGGTGAAGACGGATCATTGCTGAAGGTAAATACGTAACTGCCAGCGTGGCTGAAACCACAAGTGTTGAAAAATGCTTCCCTCTCCCCCCCGCTCCGAGCCCATCATGGCTCACGCCTTGCTCCGCTTCACGGAGAAAGAGGGAGAGGATCAGTTCCCACAGAGCGGCCTTGGGGACGCCGTGCAGCTGAGATGATTATGCCAAGAGAAGGCATTTCGAAAGCGTACCCAATGCTATTGCGTTCTTCCTGACCGTGCAACGTGCCGCTTGAATGAAGAGAGCGGGTCCTCTTGTTTCCCTTCCTTGCAGGTCCAGCTGGATCCTTCCGGAACATTCCTGGCCACCAGCTGCTCTGACAAAAGCATTTCTGTTATTGACTTCCACTCGGGTGACTGCATTGCCAAGATGTTTGGGCATTCTGGTGAGTCTGGGAGCACTGCTGTTTCCCCCACCCCCCAGACCATCTTCCTGTGTCTCCTCTTGGTCGCCTATGAACTCTGCTGCTAATGTGGTTAGCCCCCCCCCCCCCCGAAATACTGCTGTGAGCAGCAAGGAACGAGCCAGGATTCACCAAGGGCCAGTCATTTCCTAGAAAGCCAGTTTTCCTTCAACCGGCCTCCCATGTAAAGGGCCAGTTAGAAAAGTAGCTTCCAATCTTTTCAGTACAAATTTACTTGGTATGGTGACCCGTCCAGGGCCAGCCTGAGGTTTTTTGACCCCTGAGGTGGATGATGACCTTGTCAGCCATCTTGTCCAGCTCTGCGTTTTCTCCAGGGGCCAACCAGATACGCTTGAGAAACCCACAATGGGAGGGACGGTGGCTCAGTGGTAGAGCATCTGCTTGGTAAGCAGAAGGTCCCAGGTTCAATCCCCGGCATCTCCAACTAAAAAGGATCCAGGCAAATAGGCGTGGAAAACCTCAGCTTGAGACCCTGGAGAGCCGCTGCTAGTCTGAGTAGACAAGACTGACTTTGATGGACCAAAGAGGGTCTGATTCAGTAGAAGGCAGCTTCGTATGTTCATATATGTTCACAACGTATGTAGCTGCCCCCGGGCAAGTGGCATTCCATTTTCCCCTCCTTCCAGTTGCTACCGTAAAGCTACCAAAGCAGATAAATGCCACTGAAAAACAATGAGTATACTTCAATCCTTATATATGATTTATCCTATCTACAACTTTAAACCAGTGTATAAATATCAACTATCGACAGCCGTCATAAGACATCTCCTCTAGATTTCAGGACGTTCCAATACTGTTCGTCTTCAGTTAATCAGGCTGTTAAAATGGAACCCGATTCCAATGATTTCTTACGCAGACTCAAAGGTCAGCGCTAAGACAGAATCAGTGAGGAACCCAGTGACCGCTGTAAGGATTTCCTGACTTCTCCGTTTGAAAGGATTTCACAAGGAGTCGTGGACTGCATCATGAACTTTGTTTATTGGAGGAAGGAATTTCTGGAAATCCCTCTACTGGAAAGTATTGGAACAAATTGTTGTTGGTTTATAATTTGTAAAAAAAAAAAAAGAATTCTGCAGGGAAGTTATTGGAAATTGACGTCGATAGTTATTTATACAGTTTATAATAATATAGTTATTTATATAGTTTCAAAGTTGCACGTAGGATAAATCATAAGGATTGAAGGATACTCATTGTTTTTCCAGAGGCATTTTATCTGCTTTGACTTTACACTAAAACCCCTTCTCCTGTTGTACTGTAAAGCTACCAGCTGCTACCGTAAAGTTGCCAGACAGATTTTCTCCTCTCATTGTCTCAAAGGGAAGTGGAAGGGGAGAATGCAAGATGTGTACAAGGGTGGTGAGGAGAGAAAGGACTATGCCGAGGGCAGGAGCAGCCGTTAGGGATGACGGGCCTGAGTCCCACTTTCAGAGGCTTCATAAACCACTTTTGACCAGAAGAACCTCAGAAGAGACCTGCTGGATCAGACCAGTGAGGGTCCATCTAGTCCAGCCTCCTGTCTCACACAGTGGCCAACCAGTTCCTCTGGAGGGACAACAACAGGGCAGAGAGGCCGAGGCCTTCCCCTGAGAAGAACATCAGAAGAGCCCTGCTGGGTCAGACCAGTGAGGGTCCACCTAGCCCGACTTCCTGTCTCACACAGTGCCCAAGCAATCCCCCTGGAGGGCCAACAACAGGGCAGAGGGGCCGAGGCCTTTATATGAATACTGGATGAGTCTTGCTGGATCAGACAAGTAGTCCATCTAGTCCGACATCCTGTCTCACATAGTGGCCAACCAGTTCCTCTGAAGGGCAAACAACAGGGCATGGAGGCCGAGGCCTTCGCCTGAGAAGAACTTCAGAAGAGCCCTTCTGGATCAGACCAATGAGGGTCCATCTAGTCCAGCCTCCTGTTTCACACAGTGGCCAACCAGTTCCTTTGGAGAGCCAACAACAGGGCAGAGAGGCCGAGGCCTTCCCCTGAGAAGAACATCAGAAGAGCCTTACTGGATCAGACCAGAGGTCCATCTAGTTTCCGGCTCAACATTAGGAAGAACTTCCTGGCCATTAGAGCAGTTCCTCAGTGGAACAGGCTTCCTCGGGAGGTGGTGGGCTCTCCTTCCTTGGAGGTTTTTAAACAGAGGATAGATGGCCATCTGACAGCAATGAAGATCCTGTGAATTTAGGGGGAGGGATTTGTGAGTTTCCTGGATTGTCCAGGGGGTTGGACTAGATGACTCTGGAGGTCCCTTCCAACTCTAGGATTCTATGAAAGAAAGGTGTAAGGGGGTGCCATGCTGGGCACCCTTGTGCCACGCTGGGCACCCTTGTGCCACGGATACTCCTATGCCCTCTGTAGGAATGGTTTATTTGCACATTGGGTGAAGCCTTGCAAATCAGAATGGCTCTTCAAGACGGCGGAATTATCCGTGGTGAAAACAGCAGCCATTCAAAATGCTAAGCTGCGAGATGACAAAAATGGCTCAAAAGGGAAGGACGGTGGCTCAGTGGTAGAGCATCTGCTTAGTAAGCAGAAGGTCCCAGGTTCAATCCCCAGCATCTCTAAAAAAGGGTCCAGGCAAATAGGTGTGAAAAACCTCAGCTTGTGACCTGGAGAGCTGCTGCCAGTCTGAGAAGACAAGACTGACTTGGATGAACCAAGGGTCTGATTCAGTATAAGGCAGCTTCATATATATGTTCATATGGCAACCATTGGCTGCTTGTTTTTTTTTAAAAATATCCTTAAGCTGTTAGAAACGAATGGCTAAAAAAGGAATGACTATAACAGGGTTCCAACTCTGTGATTCTACGATTCTGTGACTCTATGCCCTTGCTCCTGAAAGTCTGCCTGTTTCCTCTTTGCATTCCAGAGGTGGTTACAGGGATGAAGTTTACCTACGACTGCAAGCACCTGATCACCGTTTCGGGAGACAGGTGGGCGACTGGAGAGGGTTGTGGGGCTTCAAAAGTCAGGCAGGGTGGCGTGAAAAATGATTTGCTTGGATGTACTTTGGAAGAAATCACTGCGGTTTAACTGGCCTGCAGGGAAGAGGCCTGGGGGGCGGGAGGGGGGGAAGACGGCGTCTCTTGACGGGACTTTGGAGTACGTGAAGTGCTTTTGGATCCCTGGGCAACAGAGGGCTGGATCCCGGGGATCCACAGGGTGCCGCTGACCTTGTGGAAGTCAGAAATCTCCATGCGCTAAACGGAAACGCCACCGCTAGCAGACCACATCTGCAGGTAGCAGAGAGGGTTGAAGGTTTCATCAATTGTAAGCCATGTTCTTCCCTCCCTCCTTCCCATTGTCCAGTTGTATCTTTGTATGGCACCTTAGCCCGGAAATCACCGCCAGCATGAAGCAACACTTGATGGACCTGGATCAAATCCAGCAGCAGAAGAAAGCCAGAGACCAGGCCTGGTCTCCGCAGGTCAGGTACTGGACCAGAACCGCCACTCCCTGACGGAGGGGCGATGCCTTCCTCCCTTACGCCGCTCAGGTGACGTAACTGTCGTCACGTGACACGAGGGGGGGGCATCTCTGACCTCCTGCAGGTGGGAGACCTACATCACCGTACCGAGCGGGAGGACTTCCTGCAGGGCTGCTCTCCCAGCCGACTCCGACACGGAGGACGAGAAAGAGGAGGAAGGGAAGCTCCTGCAGACGCCCAGCAAAGAGGACTCGGATGCAGGTATAAGGGCCTCGTAGATCCCCCAGCCCGCTGGGAAAGGGGTGGGAGCAGGCCTAGGAAGGGCGGCAGGCTGGGCTTTGGAGAGAAGGAACAGAGGACCAGAAGCAAAAAAAGGAAGGGTGATTGACATGTGGAATTCACTGCCACAGGAGGTGGTGGCGGCTGCAAGCATAGCCAGCTTCAAGAGAGGATTGGGTAAACATCTGGAGCAGAGGTCCATCAGTGGCTATTAGCCACAGGATATTGATGGAACTCTCTGTCTGGGGCAGAGATGCTCTGTATTCTTGGTGCTTTGGGGGGGCACAGTGGGAGGGCTTCTAGTGTCCTGGCCCCACTGGTGGACCTCCTGATGGCACCTGGGGTTTTTGGCCACTGTGTGACATAGAGTGTTGGACTGGAGGGGCCACTGGCCTGATCCAACATGGCTTCTCTTATGTTCTTATGTGACACAGAGTGTTGGACTGGATGGGCCATTGGCCTGATCCAACATGGCTTCTCTTATGTTCTTATGTCTGGAGCAGGGATGTTCCGTATTCTTGGTGTTTGGGGGGACAACAGTGGGAGGGCTGATCCCACATGGCTTCTCTTATGTTCTTCTGACCCTTCCTGGTCAAGGACAGCCCTGAAATGGCTTCTTGCCCTCCCCTTGCTTGAAGGAAGTCTGTTGCGGCTCAAGGAGGAGAAGTCTTCGGATCATGTCAGGGATCCTGAGAGTCTGCGCTCAGCTCTTAATACTTAAAAAAACCCACTTTTATCGTCCTTGTGAGCGCAGAAGGCAAAACTCTTTTCCCTTTACTGAAAAAAAGCAAGAATGACATGTGAAAATGGGGTTTCCTTGTTCCTGTTTGCGGAGGTCTCTTCCCTTCCTGAGTGAGATTTTTGAACCCAGCTTTCAGATTGCTCACCCCACTATTTCCTGCCATCCTCCAGGTCTTCCTTGTGTCCTGACCAATGGAAGATTGCCTATGTGGGCAAAGAGACTGGTAAGTAAGATACTTCAGTATCTCCTTGGCCTTATGAGGGTATTGTGCCGGCCGGGTGGTTAAAATGGTTGCCTGTTGGCCGGGGATCATGCCCTTGGGCTGCTCTTTCACTTCCATTTATGCACCCGGGATTCCCTCCCCTCCTTCGCTTTTTGTGGACTTAACCGTGATTAAGTAGGATTACCCGGGCTCAAGGCTAAGCAGGTTTCCTTTTCAACCCTGCCATCAGACTGACCAGGTTTAACTTCAGCGCCGCTGCAAGGTTTAATTGAAGGCTAAAGAGATGAGACAGGGCATAAATCTTTCGAATAAGGCAGGCCACGGGATTTTGCTATCCAGAAGGGAGAGACAGAAGAAGAATTGCAGTTTTATACCCTGCCCTTCTCTCTGAATCAGAGACTCAGAGCAGCTTACAATCGCCTTGATCTTCTCCCCCCCACAACAGACACCCTGCGAGGTGGCTGAGAGGGCTCTCACAGCAGCTGCCCTTTCAAGGACAACTCCCGCGAGAGCCAAGGCCATTCCAGCAGGTGCAAGTGGAAGAGTGGGGAATCAAACCTGGTTCTCCCAGATAAGAGCCCGCACACTTAACCATGACACCATGACACCAAACAGAAGAAGACTGCAGATTTATACCCCACCCTTCTCTCTGACTCAGAGCGGCTTACAATCTCCTCTACCTTCCTCCCCCACAAGACACCCTGTGAGGTGGGTGGGGCTGAGGGAGCGCTGACAGAAACTGCCCTTTCAAGGACACCTCCTGTGAGAGCTCTGGCTGCCCCAAGGCCATTCCAGCAGCTGCAAGTGGAGGATGGGGAATCGAACCCGCTTCTCCCAGATAAGAGTCTGCGCACTTCACCACCACACCAAACTGACAGGGGGAAGGGATGCTAGTCCCTGGGCCCACGGTGGGTGAAATGGCTTGGGACACACCAGTTCAAATCTGGCTCCGATCCCTCAAAGTAGGCAGCAGAGAGCCGGCCAGAGAGAGCGCGATCCGGAAGAGAGGAAAATGCCACAGGGAGGGGCTAGGCCTGGGAAGACGCTTGTAGAGCAGCGGTGGCCAAACTCGCTTAAAAGAAGAAACATCAGATGTTTGGGAGCCGCAAGACCTGAACATCACCTATTTGCGGGAAGGGAGGAAGGAAGGAAGTCAAAATAGATCAGGGGAAGGGGAGGAAGAGGTAGAAAGAAAGGAACTTTCGCTTTAAATGTGGCTTGGAGAAGTGATTTAAAGAGAGAAATGCCTTCTCCAAGCTGGCTGATGGGGTGGGCTGGGGTTCCAAGAGCCACGCAATGTGTGTGAAAGAGCCACGTGCGGCTCCCAAGCCACAGTTTGACCACCCCTGTTGTAGAGGATGCCTTCCAACCCACACGCTGCTGCGTGTGATTCTTGCTTGCCTTCCTCCCTCCCTCCCTCCTTTCCTTCCTTCCTTCCTTCCTTCCTTCCTTCCTTCCTTCCTTCCTTCCTTCCTTCCTCCCTTCCTCCCTTCCTTCCTTCCTTCCTCCCTCCCTTCCTCCCTCCCTCCCTTCCTTCCTCCCTCCCTTCCTTCCTTCCTTCCTTCCTTCCTTCCTCCCTTCCTTCCTCCCTCCCTCCCTTCCTTCCTTCCTTCCTTCCTTCCTTCCCTCCTTCCTTCCTTCCTTCCTTCCTTCCTTCCTTCCTTCCTTCCTTCCTTCCTTCCTTCCTTCCTTCCTTCCTTCCTTCCTTCCTTCCTCCCTTCCTCCCTTCCTCCCTTCCTTCCTTCCTCCCTCCCTCCCTCCCTTCCTTCCTTCCTTCCTAGCAACTGAGACCCTGGACATCTTCTCTCCCTCTCTCTCTAGCTCGGTGAGGTAGATCCTTCGGAGGGGGCGGTCTCAGCCTCCCGGGTGTGTTACCAGCCGCAAGGGCGATGGGCCGAGCGGGCTGCCCAGGAGCCTATCAAGACCATGCTGGACGCGGATCTGAATTATTTCACCCCCATTAAGAACGACAGCCTGAGCGACGTAGAGCTGGAGCCCCGGAACCTGGAGCCGCTGCTCTCACAGGTGAGAAGGGCCGGCTGGTGCGGTTCATGAATTGTTTTGAAGGGGGCTGTTCAGCCTTTTCCTCCCAGCCCAAGAAACCAGACCGGGAGTCTTTTTAGAGCCCAGAGACGGAGTTCCAAAGCTCACTGACGGGAAGCCTCATGGGTCATTTTCAACCCTGGGATCCATCAGTGGAGCATAGTAATTGAATGCCCAGAGAGCCAGTTTGGTGTAGTGGTGAAGTGTGCAGACTCTTATGTGGGAGAACCGGGTTTGATTCCCCACTCCTCCACTGGCAGCTGTTGGAATGGCCTTGGGTCAACCATAGCTCTCGCAGAGCTGTCCTTGAAAGGGCAGCTTCTGTCAGAGCTCTCTCAGCCCCACCTACCTCACAGGGTGTCTGTTGTGTGGTGGGGTGGGGAGGTAAAGGAGACTGTGAGCCGATCTGAGATTCTGTGTATAGAGTGGGATATAAATCCATCATCATCATCATCTTCGAGCCAGTTTGGTGTAGTGGTTAAGTGTGCGGACTCTTAGGAGAACCGGGTTTGATTCCCCGCTCCTCCACCTGCAGCTGCTGCAATGGCTTTGGGTCAGCCATAGCTCTCGCAGAGTTGTCCTCAGCCCCACCTGCCTCACAGGGTGTTTGTTGTGGGGGGAGAAGATATAGATTGTGAGCTGCTCTGATTCTGAGAGAAGGGGGGGGTATAAATCTACAGTCTTCTTCAGAGCATGTACAGAATTCCTCTGTTGAGCAACTGCAGTGAGCGCCCCGACTCCCTGGGAAGTCCAACTAAGAGTGTTTGCATTCCCCCTGCACCCCTCTCCCATTCAGGCAGCTGCTCCTCATTTCCACCCGGCTGGCAGAGGCGAGACCCTCCTGGTGGATGAGATCCACCTGCCTGCTCTTAACGGTGCCCCAGACTGCTGTGTTAGGCAGCCCCTTGTTCCTTCTCTCCCACTCAAGCGGCCTTCTGAGAATCGCACGAAGCTGCCTTTTTCCCCAGCTGGGCTGTTGGTATCGCCGAGTTCCATATTTCCTCCTCCGACTGGCAGCGGCTCACCAAGGAGTCTTCCGCATCATCAGCTACTGGGCCCTATACCTGGAAAGCCCAGGATGTTCTGCTCTGACCAAGTGCCCTTCCCAAGCTGCCTATTCCCCAAGGTGCACATGGTTTTCTTTTTCCAGGCCACAGTGAAAATCCTAGCGCAGGAGTGGCCAATGGTAGCTCTCCAGATTTTTTTTGCCTACAACTCCCATCAGCCCCAGCCAGCATGGCCAATGGCTGCCCTAGCGGATTAATTGATTGGCACGCTTTGGATGCCTGCCTGGTGTGGCAGAAAAAGTTTGGTTGGGTCTCTTATGAAGACAACCCATCAAGGATTTAAGCCATGTTTATTGAGAGCCCTGTGGCGCAGAGTGGTAAAGCTGCAGTATTGCAGTCGGAGCCCTCTGCTCATGACCTGAGTTTGATCCCAGTGGAAGCTGGTTCAGGTAGCCAGCTTGAGGTCGACTCAGCCTTCCATCCTTCCGAGGTCGGTCAAATGAGTCCCCAGCTTGCTGGGAGGAAAGTGTAGATGACTGGGGAAGGCAAGGGCAAACCACCCCGTAAAAAGTCTGCCGTGAAAACGTTGTGAAAGCGACGTCACCCCAGAGTCGGAAATGACTGGTGCTTGCACAGGGGGGACTACCTTTACCTTTTTACCTTTATATTGCTTATAGCATTTAGGCCTACAGTTAGCTGCTAGAAAAGTAGGTCAGTAGTATTCGAGTTATCCGAGGACAATCTTAGCCTTGAAAAAATGATTTTGGCCCAAAAGGATGTTATGATTAAGCTGATGGGAACTGGTTAGATAAGAGGTTCTCACCAGATCCCACCATCAGATCTCAAGATAGCTGGACACTTACAGGTGTGAGGGACCATCTGCTAATGCAGCTGGTGGGAAATAAGATAAGATGGAGATAAATGATAAATTTTCTCAGGAAAATCCTTTATAAACCCCCAGAATTTTCTCATGGGTTGCTTGCTTACATCAGAGGGCCAGGGGCCTATCTCTGTGCAGGTTAAGCCAATATAGAATATTTTTGTTGCTGTTCAGTCGTCCAGTTGAGTCCGACTCTTTGCAACCCCATGGACAAAGTCACACCAGGCCCTCCTATCTTTCACCATCCTCCGAAGTCTGCTCAAATTCGTGTTTGTTCCATCAGTAACGCTGTCCAGCCATCTCCTCTTTTGCCGTCGCCTTCTTCTTTTGCCTTCTGTCTTTCCCAGCATCAGGATCTTCTCCAGATATAGAATATTAGAGATCTCAAAGATGTGGGCTGATAGAAATTAGACAGAGGAGAAGAAAGGACGTAGATTAGATTATAGGAGCAATATAGAGGTATTAGATTATAGGAGCGATGGATTGAGAGAATAACTACTTAACTGGAAAAATGTTTAGCAGGATTCTGATTATATAACTGTATGAGAATGCATCTCAATCTAACTGTACTAACGTTATCTAACTGTTTTGCTTTTTTAGATATATATGTTTTAAGCTTACTTCCCTGGGAAGGAGACTGGAGTAAAATAAAAGCTTACCTGTGTGGTTTTGAAACTCCTGGGCCTCATCTATTACGTCCCTGAGAACTGCAGGTTGTTTGGGTAACTGAGGGTCCAAAAGGTGTTTTTGAAATATATACAAAGGAAATCCCGCCTCATCCGGCTGCCCTTGTTTTCACGCTCCCAAGTTCCCGTATTTTCTGCTCTCCGTCCTTGAGTCCTGTGGGCAACGTTATGTGAATTCATTTCATTCTTAACTGAAAAGAACGGTCTCCTTTCTCTCTCTCTCTCTCTCGTACAGTCTGAGGACTCCCCAGGCAACGTGACGGAGGACTTCAAAGAGCCAGATCTGACTTCCAAGGACGAGGCCGCTCAAGAGCTCGGATCCCTCCGGGCAGGCAGAAGCAGCCCATCTGTGCAGACCAGCACTGCTCCTGCTGAGGCAGAGAGGTTAGTGCTGGCTGAATTGCCCTGAGGCACCCAAAAGCAGGTCCCACTGAACCTGGCAGGCCTTCCGGGCAAGGAAACGTGTTTAGTTGCAAAACTCTTAGGGGAGGGACGGTGGCTCAGTGGTAGAGCATCTGCTTGGTAAGCAGAAGGTCCCAGGTTCAATCCCCGGCATCTCCAACTCAAAAGGGTGCAGGCAAGTAGGCGTGAAAAACCTCAGCTGGAGAGCCATGAATGGGGCTGTGGCTCAGTGGTAGAGCATCTGCTCAGTAAGCAGAAGGTCCCAGGTTCAGTCTCCGGCATCTCCAACTCAAAAGGGTCCAGGCAAGTAGGCATGAAGAACCTCAGCTTGAGACCCTGGAGAGCCTCATAAGTGTTAGGGAGAGGTGGCGGCTCAGTGGTAGAGCATCTGCTTGGTAGTCAGAAGGTCCCAGGTTCAATCCCCGGCATCTCCACTAAAAAAGGGTCCAGGCAAATAGGTGTGAAAAACCACAGCTTGAGAGCCGCTGCCAGTCTGAGTAGACAAGACTTATTTTGATGGACCAAGGGTCTGATTCAGTGTAAGGCAGCTTCATATGTTCAATATATATTTGAATTCCCAGGAAGTCCGGGGCGGGGGGGCTCACTGCAGTCGGGGAGTTGCAGTTGGGGAGGGACAGTGGCTCAGTGGTAGAGCATCTGCTTGGTAAGCAGAAGGTCAGGGGCCAGGACACTAGAAGCCCTCTCACTGTTGCCTCCCACAAGCACCAAGAATACAGAGCATCGCCACCCCAGATTGAAGAACATAAAGGAAGCCATGTTGGATCAGGCCAATGGCCCGTCCAGTCCAACACTCCGTGTCACACAGTGGCCAAAAAACCCCAGGTGTCATCAGGAGGTCCATCAGTGGGGCCAGGACGCTAGAAGCCCTCCCAGTGTTGCCCCCCCCCAAGCACCAAGAATACAGAGCACTGATGGACCTCTGCTCCAGCTGTTGATCCAGTCTGATCGCCTTCACCCACTAAATCTCAGGCCTCGGGTTCACAAAGCTGGAGCTGACAAATTAACACTTTCCCAACAAGCTACTCGCGCTTCATCTCTTCCTTGAAAGGAGGCCCCGGAAAGACCTGCACCTGGAGCTGCCTTTTCAGACAGAAGCCACGAATGCGCCAGAGAAGCAGCCGCATAAAATGTACTCAGCCGTTTCCTTGGATTTGGAGGCCTCTCTCTTCAGCCAGCCACAGGAGGGTAAGGTTCTGAAGGTTCCCTGGCTAACCCCGGGGCCTTTCGCCCCTGCCCACCGGCAGATTCCTGCTCTAGTCCACCTGTGGCCAAAGAACAGCCAGCATTGGGAGTTTGCCGGATGCTGGCTAGATTTTCACTTGCAGCTGCTGGAATGGCCTTGGGTCAGCCACAGCTATCTCAGGAGTTGTCCTTGAAAAGGCAGCTTCTGGGAGAGCTCTCTCAGCCCCACCCACCTCACAGCGTGTCTGTTGTGGGGGAGGAAGGGAAAGGAGATTGTGAGCCACTCTGGGATTCAGAGTGGAGGGCAGGATATAAATGTAATATCATCTTCTTCTTTCTCTTCTTCTTCCTCTTCCTCCTCTTCTTCTTCCTCTTCTTCTTCTTGGCTTGCCTCGGCACTTGTCCTCTCTCTGAGAGCCAGTTTGGTGTAGCGGTTAAGTGTGCAGACTCTTATCTGGGAGAACCGGGTTTGATTCCCCACTCCTCCACTTGCAGCTGCTGGGATGGCCTTGGGTCAGCCAGAGCTCTCGCAAGAGCTGCCCTTGAAAGGGCAGCTTCTGGGAGAGCTCCCTCAGGCCCACCCACCTCATAGGGTGTCTGTTGAGGGGGGAGAAGATAGAGGAGATTGTGAGCTGCTCTGAGTCTCTGATTCAGAGAGAAGGGCGGAGTATCAATCTGCAGGCTTCTACTATGAGAAAGTGACAGGCGGTAAATACGACACGTCTATATGGCAGTAACAAACTAATCCACAGGGGGCAGAAAGGGAGCAGAGCGGGTGCTCAAAGCACTTCCCCAGACGGCAGCAGCCTCTGCCCCGGCACTTGTAGGACCAGAACCCAGAACCCGGCCCAGCAGTGCTTGGGAGAGGGGCATCCTGTGCTGATTTCTGGACCGCTTTCTCTTTTCTTGGCTTTAGACCAAGAGTCTGTGGTTTCTGAAGTCGAAGCAGAACTGATCGACCTGGAGGAGAAAACGGGCTCTTTGCCCCAAACCCCAGAGCAAGAGAAATACCTCAAGCACCATTTTGAGACCCTGGCTGATGTCCACAGTGAAGGTACCGCGTCCTGCGCCTCCAGCAGCCTTCTGCAAAAGGAAGTCCTTCTTCACCCAAAGGGTGATTAACATGTGGAATTCACTGCCACAGGAGGTGGCGGCGGCCACAAGTATAGCCAGCTTCAAGAAGGGTTTAGATAAAAATATGGAGCACAGGTCCATCAGTGGCTATTAGCCACAGTGTATGTGTGTATATAACATTTTTTGCCACTGTGCGACACAGAGTGTTGGACTTGATGGGCCATTGGCCTGATCCAACATGGCTTCTCTGATGTTCTTATGTTCGCATCGTGAGACAAACTCGAGCTGTTTGTCAAGGCCCAGTCTGGTGGCGGCCCATGGGGTTTCAACACCCACCTGAAAAGAACAAGCCCTTTGTGTGGCCCTCTTCGAGACTGGCGCACCTGCTGAGGGCGGCTCCGCTGCTGCCACCTCCCCGCTGAACTCTTGGGGGGGGCGGCTCTAGACCCCAGGGCCAGATCTAGCCGTTTCTTAGCAGGGGCAAAACTAAAAAAATGGCACCCCCCACAATGGCGTGTGCCCGCTGCCCCAGGCAAGGCAACCCCACCCCCACAACGCACCAGTCTTCTGCCCCCCCCCCCCATAGATGCCCACCCTTTTTCCTTCCAGGGTCTGTGTTCAGATCCTGGAAAAAAAGGGGGGTGAGGTTGGCACTGTGGCATTTCTGCCTTTCTCGGCTCTGAGGACGGCGCAAACGCTGCCGGGACGCCCTCTTCTGCTCCCCAGGGAGGAGAAAAGCATGGGTGGGGTGGCCAGTTTGGCACGCACACCCCGACGGCACTGGGGGCAGGCACCCCCTCTTGCCCCCCCCCGCCCCCCAAATCCGGCCTTGCTTGACACTGAAGCCCCACCCCCAAGCTGGGTCCGAAGGCCAATGGCCAAGCTGCCTCTCCCGCCTGCCTCCCCTCTTCTGGAGCTGTTTTTGTGAACGCCAAAAAGCGCTTCCTTTCTTCTTTCCCAACGCAGAAAAGTTTGACAGCACCCTCAAGGACTTGAAGCCACCTGAAGACGGAGAAGAGGAGGCTGCTCTGTTCCTCAACCCTCGCTTGAGCATCTCTACCCGGTTTCTTTCACGCTGCAGGTCGGAGAGTGCTCTGTGTTGTTTTGGTTTTTAATTAATCAGTAGGCTATGAAAGCAGCCCTGTGGCGCAGAGTGGTAAAGCTGCAGAACTGCAGTCAGAGCTCTCTGCTCACGACCTGAGTTCGATCCCCAGCGGAAGCTGGGTTTTCAGGTAGCCGGCTCGAGGTTGACTCAGCCTTCCATCCTTCCGAGGTCGGTCAAAGGAGTCCCCAGCTTGCTGGGGGGGAAGTGTAGATAACTGGGGAAGGCAAGGGCAAACCACCCCGTAAAAAGCCTGCCGTGAAAACGTTGTGAAAGCAACGTCACCCCAGAGTCGGAAACGACTGGTGCTTGCACAGGGGACTACCTTCACCTTTTTGTAGAACTATGAAAAGTAGCGGCTAGCCAGTGTGTTGTCATGGTTAGGAGTGTCGGAATAGTATCTGGGAGACCTGGGTTCAAATCTCCACCCATGCGGTGGAAGCTCACTGGGCGACCTTGAGCTAGTCACATGCTGTTGCCCCAGCCTACCTCAAAGGGCTTTTGTGAAGACAGAACGGAGGGGAGGGGAACGACATCAGCATCATTGGGGGGAAAGGCGGGGTACAAAGGAATTAAATAAAGTAACTTGAAAACCTGCATTAACACTGCACTTGTTTTTACACAGGTTCCCCAGGATGCGTCAGCCTGCACAGCCCACCTTGGGTCCTCCACAGCAGGCTAAGGAAGAGAGCCCACTGCCCAGAGAGCCCAAGACATTAGAGGCAAGTTGAGCTCTCGCAGCTTGTGGCTCACAGAGAGCCGCAACTAGCTCCACTCCTGACCTGAGGCCTACCCCTTTGGGGGCAGTTCGATGTAGCGGTTAAGTGTGCGGACTCTTATCTGGGAGAACCGGGTTTGATTCCCCACTCCTCCACTTGCAGCTGCTGGAAGGGCCTTGGGTCAACCATAGCTCTCGCAGAGCTGTCCTTGAAAGGGCCGCTTCTGGGAGAGCTCTCTCAGCCCCACCCACCTCACAGGGTTTGATTCCCCACGCCTTCACTTGCAGCTGCTGGAATGGCCTTGGGTCAGCCAGAGCTCTGGCAGGAGTTGTCCTTGAAAGGGCAGCTGCTGTAAGAAGAAAAAGAATTGCAGATTTCTACCCCACCCTTCTCTCTGAATCAGAGACTCAGAGCAGCTGACAATCTCCTTTATCTTCTCCCCCCACAACAGACACCCTGTGAGGTGGGTGGGGCTGAGAGCCAGTTTGGTGTCATGGTTAAGTGTGCGGACTCTTATCTGGGAGAACCGGGTTTGATTCCCCACTCCTCCGCTTGCAGCTGCTGGAATGGCCTTGGGGTCAGCCAGAGCTCTGGCAGAGGTTGTCCTTGAAAGGGGCAGCTGATGTAAGAAGAAAAAGAATTGCAGTTCTATACCCTATCCTTCTCTCTGAATCAGAGATTCAGAGCGGCTTACAATCTCCTATATCTTCTCCCCACCACAACAGACTCCCTGTGAGGTGGGTGGGGCCGAGAGGGCTCACAGGAGTTGCCCTTTCAAGGACAACTCCTGCAAGAGCTATGGCTGACCCAAGACCATTCCAGCAGGTGCAAGTGAAGGAGTGGGGAATCAAACCTGGTTCTCCCAGATAAGAGTCTACACACTTAACCATGACACCAAGCTGGCTCTCAGCCCCACCCACCTCACAGGGTTCCTGTTGTGGGGGGAGAAGCTATAGGAGATTGTCAGCTGCTCTGAGTCTCTGATTCAGAGAGAAGGGTGGGGTAGAAATCTGCAATTCTTCTTCTTCTTATCTGGGAGAACCGGGTTTGATTCCCCACCCCTCCACTTGCACCTGCTCTAATGGCCTCGGGTCAGCCATAGCTCTCGTAGGAGTTGTCCTTGAAAGGGGCAGCTGCTGAGCGAGCCCTCCCAGCCCCACCCACTTCACAGGGGAGGGGGGGAGAAGATATAGGTGATTGTGAGCCGCTCTGAGTCTCTGATTCAGAGAGAAGGGCAGGGTATAAATCTGCAGTCTTCTTCTTCTCCTCTTTAAAATATTAATGTAGAACCTAGGCCTCTTGTGGTTGGATTTATAATTTGCGGAATAATCGGTTTCAGAAACCTCCTGAGGGACTTCTGATTGAGTTGGAAGACAAGCTGGATACTAAAACGGGCAGCGCTTCAGGTAAGAGACTCACCAGGCGTTGGCTGCTTGTGCCGTATTGTATAAAGAGCAACAGTGATCTCTGTAGCCCCAGCTGGTCATCCAAAGAGAGGACTGAGTTGATCCTGCAGCTTACTTCTGCCTGGTAAGTGAAATGCCCCCCCGCCCCCAGTCCTTCCAGTGTCCCTCTGGGGCTTCCGTTCCCACCTGTCATGTGCTCTCTGTTGGGGCTGCCTTTCGGAAATGCCCAGGAAATTCAGTCGGCACATCATGCAGTTCCAGGTCAGCTCCGCAGGCGCCTGCTCTGTCGCCAGGCCCAGTATAGAGTCTTGTCGCCAATCTTTTACATGCCTAAGTGGTTTGGGATTCCAGCACTTGAAAGACTCCCTCTAAGCCCAGGGTGGGGAGAGGGCTTTGTGCACCCTCTGTGAGATGAAGGTGGCAGGGCCTTCTCAGCTGTGGCTTCCAAAACGGTGTCACCAGGGCTTTTTTTGTAGCAGGAACTTCTTTGCATATTAGGCCACTGATGGAGCCAATCCTCCAAGAGCTTACAGGGCTCTTCTTACAGGGCCTGCTGTAAGCTCCAGGAGGACTGGCTAAATCAGAGGTGTGTGACCCTAGTATGCAAAGGAGTTCCTGCTACAAAAAAAGCCCTAGGTATCACGCCGCAGAGATTGGCCTCATCCCTTCTGTCCATTGTGAAATTTGAATCTGTTCTCTTAGGCCTATTGTTCCAAATTCTGTGCAGCCGATCTGGTTCCCCCCCCCCCCCCCCCCTGATTTTTGCTAATGGTTACTACTGCTGTTGGTACTTTTTAATATTGTGGCTTTATAGCTTCACTTGTTCCTGGGTCCCTGGCTGCCCAGTGCCCTCTTCGGTAGAGACAGCAGGATGTAACTGATTTTAAAAAAAATTTTTTTCAAGGTAAATGAATCCTCTTTTCCATCCTCAGAATCACAGGTTCTCGTCAAAAGCTTTGAAACAAACCTGCAATCTCTGTGCTCCAGATTTCAAGAAACTTTGCAACTTTACGATAAAGTAAGATACGAGGCCAGGTATCTGACATAGGCAGGGTAGAAAAATAGGTGGTGGAGCTCATCCAGGGATCGTTATGCAGCTGCACCTGCTATTTAGTGGGGAGGAGGTCTAGGGGGTCCAATTCTATGACCCCCAAAAGAAGGAGCTCATTATTTCGTATGGAGGGAAGGCATTTAAAAGGTGTGCGGTCCCTTTAAATGTGATTGCCAGAACTCCCTTTGGAGTTCAATGATGCTTGTCACACCCTTGCTCCTGACTCCACCCCCAGTGTCTCCTGGCTCCACCCCCCGAAGTCCCCAGATATTTCTTGAATTAGACTTGGCAACCGTATTCCAAACGCAGACTTGGCAGCTGCAGCACTCGCTCGCCCCTGAGGGTTGGGCCTGGGGCGGGACTGCCGGGTGCCAAGGCGACAGGCGCTCACACCCTCAGGAGCTGCTCTGGCAACGCCCGGATTTGGTTTCCAGCTGCCGACAAAGGAGAAGGCAGTGGGAAATGCTCTGCGCTGATCCCCTGTCCTCCGCAGGTGACGTCCTGCCAAGACTCCAGCCGGGAAGAGCAACTTCGGGCGAAGGAACGGCTGCTGAAGGCCTCCTGCTGGATGAAGAAGGAGCTGGACTCGAGAGCCGGGAAGGTCGGCCTGGACGTGGCCACGGCCACGGACAGCCTCTGTGTGGGGCTGAGGCACCTCCGCGACGACGAGACCCAATGCCTGCTGAAGTACTACTCTGACTCCTTGCTGGAAATGGTGGAGAAGAAGCTGGAGGAAAGGAACAAGGCGGAAGTCGCCTGAAATCCACCCCACGCCCCACAGCAAGTTAGGACACACACACCCCCCTCCAAACACGCACGCTTTTAAAAAATTGCCCCTGAGAGACGCCCGTTTTTTTGGAACTCCTGAGGGGTTGGCTGTTTGGGGAGGCGAAATTCTTGAGCGGTCGTCACGGGCGTTTCTCTGAGTATGAAAGGTTGTATGGTTTTTCCCCCCCTCCTCCCGAAGCAACAGTTTCCATCCACTTTAGCTGTTTTAAAAGGGCCCGACTTCATGAAAAGCATCCTGTGCGAGAACGCGTTCAGCAGGCGCAATCTCAGAAATCTTCAGCTTATTCTGAAAGTGATTTTATTTTTGCAAAAAGAAAAAAAAAGGCGTGTTTTGAATAATAATAGTAGTAATAAAACGTTGAACTGAAAAGAAGCTGTGCCTTACTTTCGACAGTACTGGAGCCAGGAATCGTTTTTAGATTCCCTTCGAAACAGCTGTGCCCCTTCTGCAGTCTTTTCCACGGGCTCAGCTGACTCCTGGTTTTCTTGGCAGGCGATCCACACAACCTTGGGGTCGGTTTGAGGAGATTCAGCCAAACCCGGTGTAGTGGTTAAGTGTGCGGATTCTTATCTGGGAGAACCGCGTTTGATTCCCCACTCTTCCGCTTGCACCTGCTGGAATGGCCTTGGGTCAGCCAGAGCTCTGGCAGAGGGTGTCCTTGAAAGGGCAGCTGCTGGAAGAGCCCTCTCAGCCCCACCCACCTCACAGGGTGTCAGTTGTGGGGGGGTAAGGAAAAGGAGATTGTGAGCTGCTCTGAGACTCTGTCCTTGAAAGGGCAGCTGCTGTGAGAGCCCTCTCAGCCCCACCCACCTCACAGGGGGTCTGTTGTGTGGGAGGAAGGTAAAAGAGATTGTGAGCCGCTCTGAGACTCTTCGGCGTGAAGGGCGGGATATAAATCCAATATCTTCATCTTCTTCTTCCATGATTGCAGGGTCCGTTTCTTTCCCTCCACACCTGCCTTGAGGAATCGGGATTTTCAAGGGAAATGCCTGTTGTCGTTGGTGATGTCACAAACACCCCTTTTATTTTTTGCACATGCTATATTGATGTACCGTTGCAATGACGAAGAGCCCTGTGCCGCAGAGTGTTAAAGCTGCAGTACTGCAGTCCTAAGCTCTGCTCACGACCTGAGTTCGATCCCCGGTGGAAGCTGGGTTTTCAGGTAGCCGGCTCGAGGTTGACTCAGCCTTTCTATCCTTCCGAGGTCGGTAAAATGAATCCCCAGCTGGCTGGGGGGAAAGTGTAGGTGACTGGGGAAGGTAATGGCAAACCACCCCGTAAAAAGTCTGCCGTGAAAACGTTGTGAAAGCGACATCACCCCAGAGTCGGAAACGACTGGTGCTTGCACGGGGGACCTTTCCTTTCCTGCAGTGACTCTAAGCAGGTTCTCTGAATTTCCAGCTTTCATTTATTAAAAAAGTAAGTCTGTGTCCCTTTCCCCTTGCGGACAAATACCCCTTTCCTGCAGGGGAGAGAAGACAACGACATAGGATTTATATCCTGCCCTATACTCTGAATCTCAGACTGGCTTACAATCTCCTTTACCTTCCCCGCCCCCCCCCCCACAACAGACACCCTATGAGATGGGTGGGGCTGAGAGGGCTCTTGCAGCAGCTGCCCTTTCAAGGACAACTCCAACGAGAGCTATGGCTGACCCAAGGCCATTCCACCAGCTGCAAGTGGAGGAGTGGGGGAATCAAACTCGGTTCTCCCAGATAAAGATTAAAGATATTGGATTTATATCCCGCCCTCCACTCCGAAGGGTCTCAGAGCGGCTCACAATCTCCTTTATCTCCCTCCCGCACAACAGAGTCCGCGCACTTCACCACTACACTTGCCAGAGCCACACTTAGTGGCTAAGTGTGCGGACTGCTATCTGGGAGAACCAGGTTCAATTCTCCACTCCTCTGCATGCAACCGCTGGGTCAGTCATAACTCTCTCAGAGCATTTCTGGAAAGAGCAGTTTCTGTCCGAGCTCTCTCAGATGCACCTAACCTCACAGGGTGTCTGTTGCGGCGAGGTGAAGGGAAAGAGATTGTAAGCCACTCAGACTCCTCTGGGTAGCAAAGGGCAGGACACAAATCCAGTCTTCTCTTTTCAAGAACGGAAGCCAGGAATTCAGAGAACCGGCTTAAACTGTCGCTACAATCCTGTACTGCGATTTTAACGCTACTTTAATAATAAACACCGCTTGCCCCCCCAGGGAGGAGGGGAGTGGTTTGATGATGACGACAGTCCGGTCTAAAACGTGGTCTAGAGGCGGGGGGAGCGGGCAGCACAAAAAAAAGCCAACAGGAAGGAACACCGTGCCGGGAAAAACGAGGACTCGGCATCAGCTTTCAGGAAAAGACTGGGGTAAAAGTGGTTTCCAAAGAGGGAGAGAATGGGGGGAAAACTGAAGTGAAAATTGTAGACACAAAAGCAGGTGTCAAATGTGGAACTGGCTGCCTGAGGATGCGGTGATGGCCGAAAGATTCATGGCAGGTAAGTCTATCCGTGGCCAGTAGCCATGATGGTGGAGAGGAAGCTCCACATTCAGAGGCACGAAGCCTCTGAATCCCAGAGTCAAGAGGCAGCATCCAGGGAAGGCCTTGGCCTCCATGCCCTGTTCTTGGCCTTCCAGGGAACTGTGAGACAGGAGGCTGGACTAGAGGGACCACTGGTCTGATTCAGCAGGGCTCTTCTGATGTTCTCCTCAGGGGAAGGCCTCAGACTCTCTGCCCTGTTGTTGGCCCTCCAGAGGAACTGGTTGGCCCCTGTGTGAGACAGGAGGCTGGACCAGATGGACCCTCACGGGTCTGATCCAGCAGAGCTCCTCTGATGTTCTCCTCAGGGGAAGGCCTCAGCCTCTCTGCCCCGTTGTTGGCCCTCCAGAGGAACTGGCTGGCCCCTGTGTGAGACAGGAGGCTGGACCAGATGGACCCTCACTGGTCTGATCCAGCAGGGCTCCTCTGATGTTCTTCTCAGGGGAAGGCCTCAGCCACTATGCCCTGCTGTCCCTCCAGAGGAACTGGTTTGCCACTGTGTGAGACAGTATACGGGACTAGATGGACCCTCCCTGGTCTGACCCAGCAGGGCTCTTCTGATGCTCTTCTCGGGAAGGCCTCGGCCTCTCTGCCCCGTTCTTGGCCCTCCAGAGGAACTGGCTGGCCACTGTGTGAGACAGGAGGCTGGACTAGATGGACCCTCTGTGGTCTGACCCAGCAGCGCTCTTCTGATGTTCTTAACCCAATGCCCGAGTTGTGTTTTGCCTTTCAGGAATCCTCACAACAGCCTTAGAAGGTAGTCCAGGGTGATCATCCCTGCATGGCAAGAACTGGTCTGACTGCTGAAGCTGACAGCATAGTCAGGCTGGCAATGTCTACCTGAAGAAAAATTCAAAGGGAGGGAGCGGCTTCCCAGCTGGTGTTCTGCGCTGCACCAGGGATTGAGCTTTTCCTTTTTCCTGGATCTGGCTTAGTTTAAAGAAATGACATCAACATGTAAGGATAAGCCATACCAGTGACTCTGTGTGACACAGAGTGTTGGACTGGATGGGCCACTGGCCTGATCCAACATGGCTTCTCTTATGTTCTTCTGTGACACAGAGTGTTGGACTGGATGGGCCATTGGCCTGATCCAACATGGCTTCTCTTATGTTCTTCTGTGACAGAGTGTTGGACTGGTTGGACCATTGGCCTGATCCAACACGGCTTCTCTTATGTTCTTCTGTGACAGAGTGTTGGACTGGATGGGCCATTGGCCTGATCCAACAGGGCTGCTCTTATGTTCTTATATGACACAGAGTGTTGGACTGGATGGGCCACTGGCCTGATCCAACAGAGCTTCTCTTACGTTCTTATGGTCAGGGCAGTGATGCTCTGTATTCTTGGTGCTTGGGGGGGGGCACAGTGGGAGGGCTTCTAGCCCCACTGATGGACCTCCTGATGGCACCTGGGTTTTGACCACTGTGTGACACAATGTTGGACTGGATGGGCCATTAGCCTGATCCAACATGGCTTCTCTTATGTTCTTATATCTGGGGCAGTGATGCTCTGTATTCTTGGTACTTGGGAGGGGCACAGTGGGAGGGCTTCTAGTCTCCTGGCCGCACTGGTGGACCTCCTGATGGCACCTGGGGTTTTTTTTGTGTCACTGTGTGACACAGAGTGTTGGACTGGATGAGCCACTGGCCTGATCCAACAGGGCTTCTCTTCTATTCTTATGAGTTTTGATTTCAGGCCAGTTAATTGTGCATCGGGCACTTGCTGTTGGCTTTTGGTCTGAAGAGTTTTAGGGTATTTGAACTGAACTGAACTGAGCCCCCCCCCGCCCCCCGGCCAAAAAAAATAAATGCTGTTCTTTTGACAGACGGAGAGAGAAACCTCAGCCGGACTCTCCCCTCCGGCGTGATTTGTTAACCAAAAAAGAGACAGCGGCTGCCTAAGATCAAACCCCTCGGAAAGCTGTCTGTAGAAACAGGTTTATTCAAATCAGAGCACCGAACGAGACATGGAAATGTCTGTTTGAAACGGGAGATTGTTTGCTTTGAGGCAACAGAGCTGTGGCTGGGGGGCATCTGGAAGGAGAAGCGGAAAAACCCAGGGGTCAAGGATGCCCTAGCCGTGGCCTTTGTCCTTGCGGGGCTGGCAAATGGAAGTCTCTGCCACAGCAGGCTGGGGCGACAAAATGACTGCCAGGTTAGGCATGAAAAGGAGAAGGGATTTTGGCGCTTAGAGCTTGTCCCTATTCCTTTTTAAAAATCTTAAAACAGAATCAGAATAAAAAGGTCAAGGTAGTCCCCTGTGCAAGCACCAGTCATTTCCGACTCTGGGGTGACGTTGCTTTCACAACGTTTTCGCGACAGGCTTTTGACGTGGTGGTTTGCCATTGCCTTCCCCAGTCATCTACACTTTCCCCCCAGCAAGCTGGGGACTCATTTGACCGACCTCGGAAGGATGGAAGGCTGAGTCAACCTTGGGCCGGCTACCAGAACCAGCTTTCGCCGAGATCGAACTCAGGTCGTCAGCAGAGCTTAGGACTGCAGTACTGCAGGTATGCGCCACTCAATGTGCCCTGGAAAAAAAGGAAAGGTCCCCTGTGCAAGCACCAGTCATTTCTGACTCTGGGGTGACGTTGCTTTCAAAGCATTTTCACGGCAGACTTTTTACAGTGTGCTTTGCCATTGCCTTCCCCAGTCATCTACGCTTTCCCCCCAGCAAGCCAGATACTCATTTGACCGACCTCAGAAGGATGGAAGGCTGAGTCAACCTCGAGCCAGCTACCTGAAAACTCAGCTTCCGCCAGGATCAAACTCTTCCTTTTTAAAAATCAAAGCATTGGAATACAAAGCGAACGGACATGCCCAGTCCACAAAATAAAAACGAAGGAAGAGGACGTGCATAGGTTGCTGACCTCTGGTGTGGAAACACCTGGAGAATTAAGGGCGGAGTCTGGGAGGGTGGTGTTTAGGGAGGGGGCAGGACCTCGATAGAGTATGATGCTACACAGCCCACCTTCCAAAGCATCCATTTTCTCCGGGGGGGGGGGGGGGGATGGAAAGAGATGTTTTCAGTAATGAGCAATTTATACAGTCTGGAGATCAGTTTTAATTCCAGATCACCAGCCACTGCCTGGAGGTTGGCAACCCTATTACAGTTTTTCCAGTTTGGTGTAGTGGTGAAGTGTGCGAACTCTTATCTGGGAGAACCGGGTTTGATTCCCCACTCCTCCACTTGCACCTGCTGAGATGGCCTTGGGTCAGCCAGAGCTCTGGCAGAGGTTGTCCTAGAAAGGGCAGCTGCTGGGAGAGCCCTCTCAGCCCCACCCACCTCACAGGGGGTCTGTTGTGGGGGGAGAGGATATAGGAGATTGTGAGCCACTCTGAGTCTCTGATTCAGAGAGAAGGGCGGGGTATAAATCTGCAGTCTTCTTTTCAGCTCCACCCACTGCACAGGGTGTCTTTTGTGGGGGGAGAAGATATAGGAGATTGTAAGCCACTCTGAGTCTCTGATTCAGAGAAGGGCGGGGTATAAATCTGCAATTCTTCTTCTTCTGTGCAGATTTTTTTACAATGTCGCTTTGACAGTACCATAACACCGAGATCTTCATGGTGTAGGGTTGTCAGATCCCCCTGGGCCAGCGGTGGGGGATGAGGGGGTAGGGTTGCCAGTTGGGAAACTCCTAGAAATTTGGGGGTGGAGGCTGGGGAGGACTACAATGACATAGAGCCCACCCTCCAGAGCAGGGGTGGCCAAAGTGCAGCTTGGAAGCCACATGTCCCTCTTGAAGCCTTTACAGCCCCATCGGCTGGTTTGGAGAAGGCATTTCTCTCTTTAAATCACTTTGCCAAGCCAAGTCAGCCGGCGGCTTGCAGAATCCATTTAAAGTTGCTTTCCACCTCTCTCTCCTCCCATCTATTTTCCTTCCTCCCTCCCTCCCTTCAAACACGTGACGTTCATGCCTTGCAGCTCTCAAACATCTGACTTTTATTCTATGTGGCTCTTACATTAAACAGATTTGACCACCCTTGGTCCGGAGAATCTCTTTTCTCCAAGGGAAATGATCTCTGTAGTCTGAAGATGAGCTGGAATTCCAAGGGATGCCCAGGTCCCGCCTGGAGGCTGGTGTCCCTATCATTTTGCAGGAATGATTTGTTCGCCCTTAAAAGCATGAATGCTGCTTCTTGCCTGATCAATGGAGTTGGAACGTCTGATCTGATTAACATATCAAGGGAAGGCCTTGGCTTCTATGCCAATGTTGGACCTCCAGAGGAATTGATTGGCCCGTGTTAGACAGGATACGGGAATGAGATGGACTATTAGTCTGATCCAGCAGGGCTCTTCTGATGTTCTTAGGAAGGCCTCGGCCTCTCTGCCCTGTTGTTGGCCCTTAAAAGGAACTGGCTGGCCACTGTGTGAGACAGGAAGCTGGACTAGATGGACCCTCACTGGTCTGATCCAGCAGGGCTCTTCTGATGTTCTTCTCAGGGGGAGGCCTCGGCCTCTCTGCCCTGTTGTTGGCCCTCCAGAGGAACTGGGTGGCCAATGTGTGAGACAGGAGGCTGGACTAGATGGACCCTCACTGGTCTGATCCAGCAGGGCTCTTCTGATGTTCTTCTCAGGGGAAGGCCTCGGCCTCTCTGCCCTGTTGTTGGCCCTCCAGAGGAACTGGGTGGCCACTGTGTGAGACAGGAGGCTGAATTAGATGGACCCTCACTGGTCTGATCCAGCAGGACTCCTCTGATGTTCTTCTCAGGGGAAGGCCTCGGCCTCTCTGCCCTGTTGTTGGCCCTCCAGAGGAACTGGGTGGCCAATGTGTGAGACAGGAGGCTGGACTAGATGGGCCCTCACTGGTCTGATCCAGCAGGGCTCTTCTGATGTTCTTCTCAGGGGGAGGCCTCGGCCTCTCTGCCCCGTTGTTGGCCCTCCGGAGGAACTGGGTGGCCACTGTGTGAGACAGGAGGCTGGACTAGATGGACCCTCACTGGTCTGATCCAGCAGGGCTCTTCTGATGTTCTTCTCAGGGGGAGGCCTCGGCCTCTCTGCCCTGTTGTTGGCCCTCCAGAGGAACTGGGTGGCCAATGTGTGAGACAGGAGGATGGACTAGATGGACCCTCACTGGTCTGATCCAGCAGGGCTCTTCTGATGTTCTTCTCAGGGGAAGGCCTCGGCCTCTCTGCCCCGTTGTTGGCCCTCCGGAGGAACTGGGTGGCCACTGTGTGAGACAGGAGGCTGGACTAGATGGACCCTCCCTGGTCTGATCCAGCAGGGCTCTTCTAATGTTCTCCTCAGGGGAAGGCCTCGGCCTCTCTGCCCTGTTGTTGGCCCTCCAGAGGAACTGGCTGGCCACTGTGTGAGACAGGAGGCTGGACTAGATGGACCCTCCCTGGTCTGATCCAGCAGGGCTCTTCTAATGTTCTTCTCAGGGGAAGGCCTCGGCCTCTCTGCCCTGTTGTTGGCCCTCCAGAGGAACTGGCTGGCCACTGTGTGAGACAAGAGGCTGGACTAGATGGACCCTCCCTGGTCTGATCCAGCAGGGCTCTTCTGATGTCCTTCTGTTTGGCCTGCTTTTGCTTTCACCTACGGGTTTTTGACCTGATTCTGGCCTCTCAGTGGAAAACATGATGAACTTCCAGGCTGCGCAGCTGTTCGGCCAAACAGACCAACCAGGTAACCGTCGTCTGCTCTCCTCTCTATATTCAAGTGTAGGATTTGCATAGAGCGGATGGAAAGTCTTTTGTTTCCTTTGCAGTTATGAGCACAAAGTATGCAAAGGAGGGGGGGGGACAGCTCTTTCAGACCCCCCCCCTCCACTCACAGCAATTCAAATTGCCAAAAGATGCAACAGATTTTTAAATAGCACACACACTGCTGCGATCGCCTCCAGAATCTCTCCCGCTCATGGCAAGCTTCAGCTGAGATTTGGGATTATTGCTTGGCGAGAGACCAGAAGTTTTGAGCTGAGATTTTGGGGGCCCAATTCTGCTCTTACGGAAGGACAGGTGGGTATTCGATGACGATCTGGAGCTGGAACTTCTGATCTGCTTTAAACAAACCGGGCAGGCGCGTTTGTTTCTTAGCGATACCTATCGGGGCTTAATTCTCATTTTTCTTTTCAAACTTTTAAACAAACGTGTTGTCATCTTTGGCAGAAAGTTTAGGTGCTGGGACGGAATCTCCCTTTACATAAGAGAGAGAGAGAGAGAGAATCAAATAAGATGCCGGATGGTCTAGAACTGGGGACTTTCCAGGTTTCGTTCCCTGATCTGAGAAATTCTAAATAGAGAACAGTGAGGATTATCAGAACCGCTCCTCTGGATTCTGTCTTCGCTTCAAAAGGGCCATTTCCTTCGATTTCGAGGCAGCTTCTCGGACCGGTCAGTATCTCCCCCTCCCCTCCATTGTCAAAGCAGAACTAGCGAAAGTTCATCTAGGGACCCTTCAAGAGAACCGTCGCATCAGCCATGCCTAAATCCTTCCTGGTGAAAAGCCGCAGATCAGCGCGACTAGAAGCCAGGGACTGGGGAGAGCTCTCAGACCGGCTCCGTGGAGATTTGTACATTCCTGGTAGGTATATGGCCTCTTGCTAATGCCGACTGTTTGCACAGCTTTAGATTAACTTTTCAGTAGCACGGGTCGCTAGGCTGACTACTGGGTATGCTTGAAAGCAGGTCTCGTTTTGAGCAGGAGCTCACAGGAGCGGAGCTCTGGAACCTCTACATTTTATTGTGCTCTTTCTTGCTTACCACCTCCCAACCCCCAACCCCAAATACTTCCTCCTGGGCTCCACTGTTCAACCCCCTCGTGAGAATTTTGCCGAACTCTTAACTCTAACTTTCTAATATTTTTCCTCACAAAAAACCGGGAAATAGCCAAACATATAAAAGCAAGACAGATGGAAATCTTCACCGCTTTCACCTATGGACATTATAGCATTGGAGAAAGTGCAGAAAAGGGCAACTAGAATGATTCAAGGTTTAGAACACTTTCCCTAGGAAGAAAGGTTGAAATGCTTGGGGCTCTTTCGCTTGGAGAAACGTCGACTGCGGGGTGACATGATAGAGGTTGATAAGATTATGCAAGGGATGGAGAGGGTAGAGAGAGAAGTCCTTTTCTCCCTTTCTCACAATACAAGAACTCGTAGGCATTCGATGAAATTGCTGAGCATTCGGGTTAGAACGGATAAAAGGAAGTCCTTCTTCACCCAAAGGGTGATTAACACGTGGAATAACACGTGGAATTCACTGCCACAGGAGGTGGTGGCGGCTACAAGCATAGCCAGCTTCAAGAGGGGATTGGATACAAATATGGAGCGGAGGTCCATCAGTGGCTATTAGCCACAGATCCTTTGGAGGGGGGGCTCTACGGCGTACTCCAGCCTGGAGTTGGCAACCGTCTTTCCTCTCTTTGCCTTTTCTGTTTAACGCTCCTTGTTCTCTAGTTGTTAAAGGTAAGGTCTCTGCAAACCGGATGTGACTTTGGGCTGTTTGGTTCTTTCAGAAAGCAGCCGGCTGAAAAACCTTCCAGGACTCAGACTTCTCAGGGATGAAACTGCCTGGGAAATGAGTGGTGATGACCCCCCAAGTCTGTTTCATTCGCCGCGGGACGCCACGGGGAAATATCCGAGGAGCGACAGAGTACGTGGCCGGGGGGAGGGGCGGGTTCTCGCCAGCTCAGCAATGCTCTTTTGGACACTCAGAAAAGGTGCCTCGGGAGAGACTTAAAATACGTGCCCAAATGCCCTCACTTGACATGGGTTCGTTCTTTTACTGTAAAAACAATTTTTTATTATTCTACAACGTATTATATCGCTAGGGTTTGAAGAATCTTTCCGGCTCAAGTGCCGTGTTCTACTGGGGAAAGTTTTTCTTCCAGATGTTTCGTTCTCAGCTGCGGAGAACATCCTCAGTGGCGTTGCAGCCGGAGCAGGCGCTCTGACCTTCTTGGCTGCTGTGCTCAATGCACAGCAGCCAAGAAGGTCAGAGCGCCTGCTCCGGCTGCAACGCCACTGAGGATGTTCTCCGCAGCTGAGAACGAAATGTCTGGAAGAAAAACTTTCTCCAGTAGAACACGGCACTTGAGCCCGAAAGATTCTTCAAACCCTAATGATGATGCCAGCCGTGAAAACCTGAAATTTTTATTATATCACTATTTCATTTACTTCTCTCAAATAAAATATGTTGCATCACATTTCCACCTCCCCTCCTCCTTTTCAAGACTTCCCCAGTGTTACTTACAATATAAAAGCAATAAAGGTAATTTAACATTTAAAAAAAAAACCTGTTTAAAAAGAAAAAAGGAACTTATACTTCTTTATGGGTATTACCTCATTCAATTAATGATCCAATATATTACTAAATTAAGTCATATTATCTATCTTATTGTAATCTTTTAAGAAAGAACAAAATATTATTAGGGTTTGTAGAATCTTTCGGGATCAAGTGCCGTGTTCTACTGGAGAAAGTTTTCCTTCCAGACGTTTCGTTCTCAGCTGCGGAGAACATCCTCAGTGGCGTTGCAGCCAGAGCAAGCGCTCAGACCTTCTTAGCTGCTGTGCGTTGAGTGAACAAAACTCAAGAAGAACAAAATATTTTCTCATACCCTCATTTTAACTATCATTCTTATCTCAGTAAATTAAAAGTAGCTGATAAACAAGTTATCCATTATCAAATATCACCAAGTGTCCTTTCACTCTCCAATGTTCTTCCACATAGTTCTGAAACATTTGCCATTCATTATTAAATTTTTCCATATCAAGTTCCTTTAGTGTTCTTGTTAAGTTGTCCATTTCACTCCAGTGCATAGTTTTCATAACCCAGTCCCATTTTTCTGGAATTTTATTTTGTTTCCACAACTGCGCATACAATGTCCAGGCAGCTGAAAGCATGTACCAAAGTAATGTTCTTTCTTGCTTCAGAAAATTTTCTATTTGTAATCCCAACAAAAAGATTTCTGGTGCCTTCTTCACTTTGTATCCCAAAATCTTTGACATTTCTTGCTGGATCATTTGCCAATATTGTACAGCCCTTTCACAAGTCCACCACATATGGTAGAAGGACCAGTCATGTTTTTTACATTTCCAGCATCAATCAGACATCTGATTGTTTTCGACAGTTTTTTTGGTGTCATATACCTTCTATACAACATTTTGTAACAATTTTCTTTTATGTTATTACGTGTCTATATTTTCATAGAGTTCTTCCACAAATATTCCCATGGTTCCATCTGAATTTCCTTGTTTATATTAATGGCCCACTTTATCATTTGAGATTTTACCACTTCATCTGTAGACCATTTCAGTAACAATTTATAATAATAATAACATTTTATATACTCTTGAGATTAATTTTACGTCCTCACCAAACAGCATTTTCTCCATTTCTGTTTCTTCTTGTCTTGTTCCTTCATTCCTAATATCCTGCTTCAGCAGACTTTTAATTTGTAACCATTGAAACCAATTAAATTTATAATCCAATTCTTCCACTGATTTTAATTCTGCTTTTCCTCCTTGTATTTTTAACAATTGTTTATATGGTAAGCATTTCTCTTCCTCAGTGTCCGAATATAACTTTATTACTTCCGTTGGCACAATCCACAGCGGTTTCCTCTCATCTCCATATTTTTGGTATTTCAACCAAGTTTTAAGCAAACTACTTCTTACATAATGTGAGAAAAAACCATCCATTTTACTTTTCCCATAGCACAAATATGCATGCCAACCAAAAACCTTTCCATGGCCTTCTAATGTTAATAATTTTCTGTTTAATAACACTATCCAATCCTTTATCCGTACCAAACAAACTGCATCATTTCATTTTCATTTTATTCGATTTATATCCTGCCCTCCCCACCGAGGCAACTCAGGGCAGCTCACAACATAAAATTCTAACAATAAGATTAATGAATATTAAAATACATTAAATAGTTTACAGCAGTTAAAACAAGAAAACGATCTATCAATGTGCTATCCTACAACCTTCCTTTGGGGTTTTTCAGGTACCGGTCAGTTATATGCCAACCGGAAGAGGACTGTCTTACAGGCCCTGTGGAACTGCCCAAGGTCCCGCAGGGCCCTCACCTCTAGCAAGGGGCTGTAATCAAAAAGGCCCTGTCCCTGGTTGACTTCAGACAGGCCTCCTTCGGCCCGGGGATTGTTAGTAGATTTTGAGAACCAGATCTAAGCACTCTCTGGGGAACATGTTGGGAGAGACGGTCCCTCAGGTAGGCAGGTCCTAGGCCATATAGGGCTTTAAAGGTAATAACCAGCACCTTGTACCGAACCCGGTATATTATTGGCAGCCAGTGCAGTCCCCGGAGCCCCGGCTGAATGTGCTCCCACCTGCTTTCACCTCGGGCCGGAGACTCCCTTTGCTCATGCTGCCCTGCCCGACACCCTGTTCCCCCACGGCTCCGAGTCCTTCGCCTTCACCCTGCCCCTTGTCTCCCACAGGGCTGGAGTTCCCAGGCCACCCTCCAGTGCACCGTCTGCAGCAAGCGCTTCCCCTTGCAGCGCATGCTGAGCCGCCACCTCAAGTGCCACAGCGCCGTCAAGAAGCACCTCTGCCCCTTCTGCTCCAAGGGCTTCAACGACACCTTCGACCTCAAGAGGCATCTCAGGACTCACACAGGTGGGAGAGAGAGAGAGAGCGCGCACCCTTCAGGCAGGGAGGGGAACAGAAGCTGAAGCGGGGTTCAGTACTGGGTCCCATCCTCTTTAACTTGTTCATTAATGATCTGGAGTTAGGAGTTAGCAGTGAAGTGGCCAAGTTTGCAGATGACACTAAATCGTTCAGGGCGGTGAGAACCAGAGAGGATTGTGAGGCACTCCAAAGGGATCTGTTGAGGCTGGGTGAGTGGGCGTCAACGTGGCAGATGTGGTTCAATGTGGCCAAGTGCAAAGTAATGCACATTGGGGCCAAGAATCCCAGCTACAAAATCAAGTTGATGGGGTGTGAACTGGCAGAGACTGACCAAGAGAGAGATCTTGGGGTCGTGGTAGATAACTCAAAGTGTCAAGACAGTGTGCGTTTGCAATAAAAAAAGGCCAACGCCATGCTGAGAATTATTAGGAAGGGAACTGAAAACAAATCAGCCAGTATCATAATGCTCCTGTATAAATCGAAGGTGCGGTCTCATCTGGAATACTGTGTACAATTCTGGTCACCGCACCTCAAAAAGGATATTATAGCATTGGAGAAAGTCCAGAAAAGGGCAACTAGAAGGATTAAAGGTTTGGCTCACTTTCCCTATGAAGAAAGGTTAAAACACTTGGGGCTCTTTAGCTTGGAGAAACGTCGACTGCGGGGTGACATGATAGAGGTTTACAAGATTATGCATGGGATGGAGAAAGTAGAGACAGAAGTACTTTTCTCCCTTTCTCACAATACAAGAACTCGTGGGCATTCAATGAAATTGCTGAGCAGTCAGGTTAAAATGGATAAAAGGAAGTACTTCTTTACCCAAAGGGTGATTAACATGTGAAATTCACTGCCACAGGAGGTGGTGGTGGCCACAAGCATAGCCAGCTTTAAGAGGGGATTGGATAAAAATATGGAGCAGAGGTCCATCAGTGGCTATTAGCCGGTGTGTGTGTGTATATATATGTGTGTGTGTGCGTATATGTATGTATGTATGTGTGTGTGTGTGTGTGTATACACACACATATTGGCCACTGTGTGACAGTGTTGGACTGGATGGTCCATTGGCCTGATCCAACATGACTTCTCTTATGTTCTTATGGGGGGGGGGGGGAGGGTGGTGGCTCCAAAACCTCTGGGGGCCTCTGCTGAGCTACTACACTCCAGCCTAGCAGGGATGCATTTGAAGCAAAATGAACAAATGAATTCAAAATATGCTTGCTAGGGCTGATCATAACAGTTGGATTGGGTCCAAACCCAAACCGCAATAGGGGCAAAGGCCCCGTCAACAGACAAACCCTTCCCCTACCTAGTGAGAGACCGGGGTGGGGGGAATCAATCATATGACACAAGTTTCTACTCTGTTGTATCATCTAAGTGGAAACGCTGGGGATCAAACCTGATTCCTTCTGCGGACAAAGCAGAGGTTCTTCTGCTTTGAGCCGCATCCCCTTCTGTCTTTTCTCTCACATCACTCACCTTTGTAGTTGTGGATTCCGGGGGGGAGGGGGGTCACCGTGTTGGTCTGAAGCAGGAGTGGTTAAGTAAGAACCACATAGAATAAGCATCAGATGTAGGTAGGAAGGAAGATGATAGACAGACAGTCAAGAAAAGCCATGTTGGATCAGGCCAATGGCCCATCCAGTCCAACACTCTGTGTCACACAGTGGCCAAAAAACCCAAGTGCCATCAGGAGGTCCACCAGTGGGGCCAGGACACTAGAAGCCCTCCCACTGTGCCCCCCCCCCCCCCAAGCACCAAGAATACGGTGCACCACTGCCCCAGACAGAGTTCCAACAATATGCTGTGGCTAAAAGCCACTGATGGACCTCTGCTCCATGTTTATCCAATCCCCTCTTGAAACTGGCTATGTTTGTAGCCACCGCCACCTCCTGTGGCAGTGAATTCCACATAATCACCCTTTGGGTGAAGGACTTTCTTTTATCCGTTCTAACCCGACTGCTCAGCAGTTTCACTGAATGCCCACGAGTTCTCGTATTGTGAGAAAGGGAGAAAAGGATTTCTCTACTTTCTCCATCCCATGCATTATCTTGTAAACCTCTATCATGTCACCCCGCAGTCGACGTTTCTCCAAGCTAAAGAGCCCCGAGCGTTTTAACCTTCCTTCATAGGGAAAGGGTTCCAACCCTTTAATCCTTCTAGTTGCCCTTTTCTGCACTTTTCCCAATGCTCTCTTTTAGATAGACAGACTGACTGAGGGGGAGAGAGGTAGAAAGAAAGCAACTTCAACGTTAAATGCATTCTCCAAGCTGCCACCTGCTTGGGGAAGTAATTTAAAGAGACAACCTCCTTCTCCAAGCCAGCCAACGGGGCGGGGGCAGCTTCGAGAGCTACAGAGTATGTGTTCAAGGGCCACGTGCGGCTCTCAAGCCAGTTTGGCCACCCCTGGTCTAAAGCAACAGAAACAATTTTGAATCCGGTGGCACCTTTCAGGCCGATGGTTCATTCTGGGCCGTAGCTTTTGTCTCTGTCTGGAAAAGATGACGGCCCCTTGTCTTGTCCTCGCCCCAGGCATCCGTCCCTACCGCTGCTGCGTCTGCGATAAGGCCTTCACCCAGCGCTGCTCCCTGGAGTCCCACCTGAAGAAGATCCACAGCGTCCAGCAGCACTACGCCTACCGCGAGCGCCGCTCCAAGCTCTTCGTGTGCGAGGAGTGCGGCTTCACCGCCAGCGCCGGCGAAGAGTACTACGGCCACGTGCGCCAGTGCCACCCCGCCGGCGGCCTTGTGGGCAAGGACTTCCAGCCGCCCCTGGCTTCGCCTGCCCTGCGCAGCGAGTTCCGCGTCTTCTATCCTTCTCCCTACTGTGGATGAGGAGACCTGCTGCTTCGAAATAAAAAAAAGCTTTGGACCCAGGGCCAAGGACAATTTAAAAAATCTTGGACAGGCTTCTCCAACACGGCAGCTTTTCAGAAAGTGGGCGGGGCCACCTTAAGGCCGTGTTCATTACGGGCTGGCCCTCCCTCAAATGAACGGGTTTCCACCGGAGGGCGAGGAAGACTGGTGTACGCATCCAGCAATCCTTAGTATGTGGCTCCGTTCCCACTTCAAGATTTCCTTCTTCTTGGGAGGTGTGGTGAAGGGAACTCTTCCACTTGGCCCCGCCTCCTGTGGCAGCCATTTTGCATTTGGCCCCGCCTCCTGTGGCAGCCATTGTGGGGCCTCAAAGCAGTGGGGATCCCAATCTAACGTAAGTGAACCAAGTCCCTGGAGCTGCTCTCTCGTTTTTTGGGGGGAGGGGGGGCAGAAGGCCCTATTAAGCCCTCCCACACTTCCACTGGGCACCTCCCCGTTTCGAAAGCACTTCTCCAGGGTCAAAGTGTAATTTTAAAGACACAATTTTTAGACGCTTACTTCATTTATATCCTGCCTTTTTCTCCAAAGCAGCTTCCCTCACCCTCTTCTCCTCCGCTTTATCCTCACCGCAGCAACCCCTGCGTAGGACTGGTCCCAGGTCACCCAGCAAGCTCCCATGGAAGAGCAGTGATTCGAACCCAGGTCCCCCCACAGTTCGACACTCTCGCCCCGACCTTTCTGAGCTGGTGGGCGACTTTGGGATTTTGGATAAAGGGGGGTGGGAACAACTGGCAGAGCCCCCCCCAAAAAAAGAAGCCCTAGGGCAGGGTCCAAGAGGAGCCGTTTTGAAAAATACATGAATTCGGAGTGAGAGAGAATAAAGCCAACACGGTGGTGGCAGCTGCCGCCTAAGTGAGGTTGTTTTAATCCACACTGCCAAATCAAATCCCCAGAGACCAATCAGAAGCTCTGCTGGGCAGGAGCCCCACCCATTTTCTAAAAACATTTGAGGGGTGCTAAGAAAGGCAAGCTGGAAGGGGTCCAGAGGACGGCGACGAAGATGGTGAGGGGTCTGGAGACCTATGAGGAAAGGTTGAAGGAGCTGGGGATGTTTAGCCTGGAGAGGAGGTGATAGGATCACCATCTTCAAGTACTTGAAGGGCTGTCCTGTAGAGGATGGTGTGGAATTGTTTTCTGTGGCCCTGGAAGGTAGGACCAGAACCAATGGGTGGAAATTAAATCAAGAGTTTCTGGCTCAACATGAGGAAGAGCTTCCTGGCCGTTAGAGCGATTCCTCAGTAGAACAGGCTTCCTCGGGAGGTGGTGGGCTCTCCTTCCTTGGGGGTCTTTAAACAGAGGCTAGAGGGCCATCTGACAGCAATGTGGATCCTGTGATTTTAGGGGGAGGAATTTGTGGGTTTCCTGCATTGCGCAGGGGGTTGGACTAGATGACCCTGGAGGTCCCTTCCAACTCTGTGATTCTAGGATTCTATCCTGTGAATTTAGGGGAAGGTGTTTGTGAGTTTCCTGCATTGTGCAGGGGGTTGGACTAGATGACCCTGGAGATCCCTTCCAACTCTGTGATTCTAGGATTCTATCCTGTGAATTTAGGGGGAGGGGTTTGTGAGTCTCCTGCATTGTGCAGGGGGTTGGACCAGATGACTCTGGAGGTCCCTTCCAACTCTGTGATTCTAGGATTCTATCCTGTGAATTTAGGGGAAGGCACTTGTGAGTTTCCTGCATTGCGCAGGGGGCTGGACTAGATGACCCTGGAGGTCCCTTCCACCTCTAGGAGTCTATGAAAGGTGCTGGTGGGCACAGCCACTCTAACCACTGCGCCACCCTGGCTGCCAAGTTCCTCTGGATGCCGAATGCCCAGGCCTGTGCAAAGACTGGGTTCCCTTTGTCGCCAGAGCAGTCTGGGGAAACGTTTGAGCCCCTTTCAGCTCACAAGACAGCAGGGCTCCCGCTTTCTTCCCTAGAGAGAGGCAGCGGTCAGCTCTTCTCCCTTGCAGTCACGCACCTTTCAGCCTGGGAAGAGAGATCCGCCCACCCCAAGTGCCCAGAGCCGCTCCTTTCCTTCTTCCTGGAGCCTGCTGGAATTATGCAAACCCGAAACCTGGCCAGACGTCAGTATCACGCACGCAAAAGGTCCTGGCAAAGGGGCCCACGATTTCCTCCTTTTTTAAAAAAATACCAAACCAGTTTTATTAACAGTCTCCGCCGCAGTTCACAGGGCCTCGCAGCACAGACGGGAACAAAGAGCGTTTCCGGTGAAGGAGGGGTGGGGCTTTGCCAACGAGCTCTTCACTCGGTCCAGCGGTGGCCGCAGTGGGGGGCTGTGCAAACGTAATAGAGCCTCATGGCGTCCTGAAAGACAGAGGGGGAGGAGGGAGGTTAGGATCGGCCCAGGGAATCCCCCCGTTTTGAACGGATCTTGCCAGAGAAGCAGGCGGAAGGCTCTGATGCTCGCCTGGCCTGCGGCTCCCCCTTTACAGGGCTGGGAAGCGAACAAAGCAGTAGACAAGTCCACCTTTAAGACCAACTAAGCTTTATTCCGAACGGAAGCTCTCGTACGCTCTCGAGCGGACTTCATCAGACAAAATGGGAATGGCAAGCAGCAATTCGTAATATAAGTGGGCAGTGTGGAATCGTGGGAATGTTTTTAGCAGATTAAAAGAATCACAAATAGGGATCTGTGTTTGTTAGTGTCAGGACAAAGCAGGGCTGAAACAACACTAAAGGGCGTTAAAAAGCAGACTTCTGTTGTAGGTGCGAAGTGCCATAAATCTTGGTAACATTCTGGCTTTGTTAGTTTAAATAGAGGGCATGGTTACTCAAGAGATTATAACATCCATATAGTTTGCCATAGGATGGGTTGGTATATGCAATATGCCAAAGGGCTGGGAAGCATACTGGTTTTGAGCTAAACAAACCCCACACTGGACTCCAGCGGAGTCCACGGGTGAACCGTAGGCAGCTAAAGCCAGCGGGAGACGAAGGAGTCGGCTACAACCGAGGCCTGCCCGCTGCAAGCCGCACCTGGAATGCCGTGGGTGGTTCTGGAGGTGGAGAGAATGGAGCAGGTGCAGAACCAGGCCTCCTATTCAGCAGGAGCTCACAGGATAAATGTAACAGGGATAAATGTAAAGTTCTGCATTTAGGTAGGAAAAATCCAATGCATGGTTATAGGATGCAGGAGACTTGTCTTAGCAGTAGTCTGTGCGAAAAGGATCTAGGGGTCTTAGTGGACCATCTGCTGAACATGAGTCAACAGTGTGATGCGGTGGCTAGCAAGGCAAATGAAATTCTGGGCTGCATCAACAGAAGTCTAGTGTCCAGATCACGTGATGTGATGATATCGCTTTACTCTGCTCTGGTAAGACCTCACCTGGAGTATTGTGTTCATTTTTGGACACCACATTTTAAGAAGGATCTAGACAAGCTGGAACGGGTTCAGAGGAGGGTGACAAAGATGGTGAGCGGTCTGGAGACCAAGTCCTGTGAGGAAAGACTGAAGGAGCTGGGGGTGTTTAGCCTGGAGAGGAGGCGGCTGAGAGGTGATATGATCACCATCTTCAAGTACTTGAAGGACTATCATGTAGAGGATGGTGTGGAATTGTCTTCTGTGGCCCCAGAAGGCAGGACCAGAACCAATGGGTTGAAATTAAATCAGAAGAGTTTCCAGCTCAACATTAGGAAGAACTTCCTAAGCTGATCCTGCATTGAGCAGGAGTTTGGACTAGATGGCCGCTACGGCCTTTCCGACTTGGATTCTATCCCATTCATGTTCGTGGCATTTCAGCGAGATGTCACCAGCAATATGAAGCTTTCGGGTGCCCCACCGTTAGCTGTGCTTCTCCTCACCTCTGCCCTTGCGCTGTGGGACTGGAAAAAGACCGCTTCCTTGTGGCCACACCTGAAAGGCAGACAACAGGAACCTAATCAGTGGAGAAGGGGATGGGGAGAAACCAAGAACCAAAAGAATTTAAAAAGAGTTCCAGATTGGGCTATGCTGAACAAGGTAGAGCAGAGGTGGCCAACAGTAGCTCTCCAGATGTCTTTTGTCTACAACTCCCATGAGCCCCAGCCATTGGCCATGCTTGCTGGGGATGATGGGAATTGTAGGCAAAAAAAAAACATTTGGAGAACTACTGTTGGCCACCCCTGAGATAGAGCAAAGAACTCACTTCTGACAGGGGTGGTCCTCCGTCCGGGGCAAAGTCGGGTCTTGGGACACATCGGCGATGATCTGGGTCAATTCGCTGAAAACAGTAAAAAAGGTAAAGGTGTGCAAGCACCAGTCGTTTCCGACTCTGAGGTGACGTCACATCACAACGTTTTCACAGCACTTTTTGACGGGGTGGTTTGCCCTTGCCTTCCTCACTTTCCCCCCAGTGAGCTGGGGACTCATTTGACCGACCTTGGAAGGACGGAAGACTGAGTCAACCTCAAACCGGCTACCTGAACCCAGCTTCCTGTGGGATCGAACTCAGGTCGTGAGCAGAGGGCTCCGACTGCAGTACTGCGTCACGGGGCTCTTATTGTATAATTATTTCATTATATATTAAAATGTAGTAATAAGAAGATGACGACATTGGATTCATATCCTGCCCTCCACTCCAAATCTCAGAGCAGCTCACAATCTCCTTTATCTTCTTCCCACACGACAGACACCCTGTAAGGTAAGGTGGGGCTGAGAGAGCTCTCCCAGAAGCTGCCCTTTCAAGGACAACTCTGAATGCTATGATTGCCCCAGAGCCATTCCAGAAGCTACAAGTAGAGGAGTGGGGAATCAAACTTGGTTTTCCCAGATATGACCGCGCACTTAACCACCACACCAAAACAAAGTGCACATTTGTATCATCCTGAAATCATCGCGCCCCATCCCCCAGATCCATGGAAAAATCGCCTTCCACAAAACTGGTCCTTGGTGCCAAAAAGGTTGGGGACCACTGCGATACACTACCCGGAACCTGTTGTGCAAACCTCAGCTTATTGTGGCAACTGAACACAGCCTCAAAAAACCTGGCGCTCGGCATGAAGCAAGCTCCTTTTCCCCAGGGGACTGTGACAACTCTGCCCAGCCTGCAGTGACAACACTCACTCGACTTCGTGGGTGATCTTGTTGACGTAGATGCAACTGTTGTCGGCTTCTTGCTGGTAGTCACAGTTCCGGCACTGGGGGGGAGGGGGAAGAAGGGAAGAAAAAGAAGGCTGTAATTAGATCCAGGCCCTGACCGAGATGCCCTGGCCTAGCCTGATCATGTCAGATCTCAGAAGCTAATCAGGGTTGGTTGGAAAACTGAGCTAAAACCAATAAAAGGGATTTTAACAGGGATAAATGTAAAGTTCTGCATTTAGGTAGGGAAAATCCAATGCACGGTTATAGGACGGTTGACAGATGGCACCCAAAGAGTGCTTGTGAATGGTTCCTCATCCTCTTGGAGAGGAGTGACAAGTGGAGTGCCTCAGGGATCTGTCCTGGGACCTGTATTGTTCAACATCTTTACCAATGATTTTGACGAAGGAATAGAGGGAATGCTTATTAAATTTGCAGATGATACTGAATTGGTAAGGGTTGCAAATGCAGAAGACGACAGAAACAGTTTACACAATGACCTTGACCTTGATACTGGCTGATTCGTTTTCAATTCCCTTCCTAATAATTCCCAGCAATCGCACACTGTCTTGACATTTTCAGTGAGTTATCTACCACGACCCCAAGATCTTTCTCTTGGTCAGTCTCTGCCAGTTCAACTTGTATTTGTAGCTGGGATTCTTGGCTCCAATGTGCATTACTTTGCACTTGGCCACACTGAACCTCATCTGCCACGTTGATGCCCACGCACCCAACCTCAACAGATCCTTTTGGAGTGCCTCACAATCCTCTCTGGTTCTCACCGCCCTGAACAATTTAGTGTCATCTGCAAACTTGGCCATTTCACTGCTTACTCTCAACTCCAAATCATTTATAAACAAGTTAAAGAGCTTGGGACCCAGTACTGAGCCCTGTGGCACTCCACTGCTTACCGTCCTCCACTGCGAAGACTGCCCATTTATACTCACTCTCTGCTTCCTATTAATTAGCCAGGACACTAGAAGCCTTCCCACTGTGCCCCCCCTTGAAGCTGTCTATGCTTGCAGCTGCCACCACCTCTTGTGGCAGTGAATTCCACGTGTTAATCACCCTTTGGGTGAAGAAGGACTTCCTTTTATCCGTTCTAACCCAACTGCTCAGCAATTTCATTGAATGCCCACGAGTTCTCATGTTGTGAGAAAGGGAGAAAAGTCCTTCTTTCTCTACCTTCCCTATCCCATGCATAATCTTGTAAACCTCTTATCATGTCGTTTCTCCAAGCTTAAGAGCCCCAAGCATCCTGTGTGAGGAGGGATGCTGGACTGGATGGACCCTCACTGGTCTGATCCAGCAGGGCGCTTCTGATATTCTTACCTTGAATTCCACCACAGGTGGCTACTAATGTTTAAAGCGGGGGTGTCAAACATGCAGCCTGGGGGCTGAATCAGGTCCCCAGAGGGCTCCTATCAGGTCTCCAAGCAACTGGCTGTCATTTGCTTCCTTCTCCCTCTCTCTTGCTTCCTTCTGCATCACAGCTTGCTTTGCCAGGCTTGCTCAATCGCACAGGAGCTACAGAGCAAAACCTCTCTTTTCTCCATTGGCTGAGGCTTCTCTCTTGGGAGGAAGGGGGGGAGGCAGATCTTGTTTTTCCAGCCTCTCTCAATCACACAGCAGAGCTACTGAGCCAAGCCTCTCTTCCTTCTATCGGCTGAGGCTCCCCCTCCCAGTCCCCTGGAGAAGGAAAGGAAGAGTCAGAGCTTCCTTTGCCCTGTTACCAGGATCCCATGGGAGAGATACAAAGAAAGCACCTTTAAGACCAATGAGTTATAACGTTTGAAGTTTTAATAAAATATTATTTAATTGTGTTTGTCTGTGCCCTTTGTAAAGTTTATAACTATGCTATGTAATCTTAAATAGGTACACACATTGCCCGGCCCAACATGGGCCAGCCCAACCCAACGTGGCCCGGCCCGGCCCAACCCAACATGGCCCGGCCCAACCCAACCCAACATGGCCCGGCCCAACCCAACCCAACATGGCCCGGCCCAGCCCAACCCAACCCAACATGACCTGGCCCAACCCAACATGGCCCGGCCCAACCCAACATGGCCCTGCCCAACCCAACCCAACCCAACATGGCCAGGCCCAACCCAACCCAACCCAGCCCAGCCCAACAAGGTCTCATTTATATCAGATCTGGCCCTCATAACAGAACTGGTTATGGCCTGGTTTAAAGAGTAACGAAGACCGATGGCGGATAGGCTACTGGGTGGCTACAGGTCATGAGAGCCAGAACTCCGTATTCAGGAACAGTCTACCTCCAGCTGCCAGAGGCTAGGTATGCATGGTACCATCTCTCTGCCAAGAAGGCTCCTGAAGTCCCGGGCCACCATCCCCAAAAGAGAGCCTTAAGTGGGCACACCAGCTCTTTGGCCATTCCATACTCACAGCATACAGAAGGATTCTGTTCTCTTTGTCTTCCTTGGGATACAGCATGTTGTTGCTGTTAAGAGACCGAGAAACGACAGATCAGCTTCCCACACGTCCAGTGATGGGGGACACGGCAAGATTTGTGACTCAAAGGTCAAGCAGTAGAAAACGTTCCAGCTTCTGACTCCAGAACTGCTTTGAAAATGTGCTCTTTCACGAGGTCCAACCTGTTAGGGGACTTATTTCAAAAGCGTGTATGTCGCTTCGGTCATTTAAACCTCCCGATACTTTGCCTTATCAAAAGGCCTGGGAAAGAGATCTTGGAATTACTTTTACCAGTGGGGATTGGAGAGAAATCTAGTCTTCGTCGTTATTTTCTACAAAGTCCCTTAATATTAGAGCTCAAGTGTTTAAAGTTTTGCCTAGGTGGTATCTGACGCCTGCCCAGTTATCGCACTCCACTCCCAATGTTTTCAGGTCTCTGTGTTGGAGAGGATGTGGTCATATGCGGTGGACACGTCCACTGATTTCTATTTTGGTCACAGGTCATTACGGAAAATTTTTATATTATGGGAGTAGGGATTCCATTATCCCCTCAAATTTGCCTCCTAAACGTTTGGGATGATTTTAGGCTTTCTGAATTAAAGGAGGAGTTGATTTCTTTGCTGCTCAACGTGGCTAAATATGCTACTGCATTACACTGGAGACAGAATTCAACTCCTTCATTGGTGGCTTGGTTAAGCAAATGCTGGAAGTATTTTGTTTAGAAGGGAAGCATACTCCACATCAAAGGTCAACTATTTTAGCAAAGCGAACCGCTTTTCTGGATTATTTTTCTTGTGGGAATTTTGGTTCAACTGCATATAATATACAGGCCTGGCATTGATTTGTTTTCAACCTGATTTTGCACTGTTTGTAGTTCATTTGGATGTTTACTGGATCATAATTTTGATTATTGTTTAAACTATGATCCTGAATGTTAAATCTGTTTATTGAAATAAACTTATTTTTATTTTATTTTTTAAAAAACAGTAACATGTCAGAATGTGAGGATGCCTGTTAATTATTCTATCACTAATAAACTTGGGCCTTCTTTTTGACCCAGGTTTATTAGCAATAGAATAATTAAAAGGCTTTCTCACATTCTGACAAATTACTGTTTTATGGTTTCCCACCCTAATTCATCCCAGATCAAAGGTTTTCTGAATGTGTTAATTTTACTATTCTGCTATTGGTTTTTAACTTTGTACCACCTGGCATTCCAAACCCCACCAGCTATATGTGGCTCTGCTTACTGTCCCTCATTCCTCATCTGAAGAAGTGGGCAGGCCCACGAAAGCTTCCGTCCTGAATAAAAACTGGTTGGTCTTAAAGGTGAAACTTGACTCCTGCTTTGTTCAGCTGCTTCAGACCAACACAGCTGCCCGCTTGGATCTAACTTTAATGCCAGTAGCTCACAAACTAGAATTTCTGCTCACAAGACTCCGTAGCTTAGAGGGAACATTAGTTGGTGGGCACCGCGGCATCCGCAGGCACCGCATTAGGGACCCCTGATCTACAGAACCCCACAGGGAACCTCTATGTATTAAGGCAGTTGTGACTGGATGACTGGGGAAGGCAAGGGCAAACCACCCCGTCAAAAGTCTGCCGTGAAAACGTGAAAGCAACATCACCCCGGAGTCGGAAACAACTGCTGCTTGCACAAGGGACTACCTTTACCTTTTTATGGTGGTTAATAGCCCCGTGGCGCAGAGTGGTAAAGCTGCAGTACTGCAGTCGGAGCCCTCTGCTCACAACCTGAGTTCGATCCCAGCAGAAGCTGGTTTCAGGTAGCTGGCTCAGGGTGACTCAGCCTTCCATCCTTCCAAGGTCGGTCAAAGGAGTCCCCAGCTTGCTGGGGGGAAAGTGGAGATGACTGGGGAAGGCAATGGCAAACCAGCCCGTAAAAAGTCTGCCGTGAAAACGTTGCAAAAGCAACGTCACCCCCCGAGTCAGAAACGACTGGTGCTTGCACAGTGGACTACCTTGACCTTTTTTTAATTGGGGGAAGAACTCAAGCCCCCCCCCCTCCACATTGGTAGTCATACAAAAACAAGGCGCCCCTCCCCCTCCAACGTTTTATTTTCCTCTGCGAAGGCCAGTCTGGAAGAAGAAAAGGCGACCCACGGGGGAGTAGGGTTGCCAAGTCCAATTGAAGAAATATCTGGGGGAGGAGTCGAGAGACTTTGGGGGCGGAGCCAGGAGACATTGGGGGTGGAGCCAGGAGCAAGGGTGTGACAAGCACTGTTGAACTCCAAAGGGGGTTCTGGCCATCGCATTTAAAGGGACAGCACGCCTTTTAAATGCCTTCTCTCCATTGGAAATAATGGAGGATAGGGGCACCTTCTTTGGGGGCTCACAGAATTGGACCCCCGGGTCCAATCCTTTTGAAACTTGGAGGGTCTTTTGAGGAGAGGTGTTGGATGCTGTGCTGCAAATTTGGTGCCTCTACCTCAAAAAGCAGCCTCCCGAGAGCCCCAGGTACCCACGATCAATTCTCCATTATACCCTATGGGAATCGGTCTCCATAGGAAACAATGGAGTGCCCAGCAGACATTCGCCTCCCCGCTGCTTTCTGAGGACCCTGAAGCGGGGGGAGGGCCTCCAAACCAGGGGATCCCCTGTCCCCACCTGGGGATTGGCAACCTAGGGGGGAGATGTTTTGGGGAACGAAGCCCCATAATGGAGGGAACCGGAGCGAAGGGGGTTGTGGACGGGGAGGGAAGAGCCATCCCCCCCACTCCGTGCAGCCTCACCATTCCTGGCAGAAACGGATCCCCACGAAGCCCGGCTCATAGGCCCCTTCCGACTCCATGGCAACCGCCCAGTCGCGGGAGGGCGCACGCGCGGAACGCAACGGCGCCGGGACTCCCAAAACAGCGCACGCGCAAAACTAGCCACGGCGCTCGAGGGAATCTTTCTTTTCCTCAGACTGCGCAGGCGCACCTCCCGGTTGCTAGGGGGCCGGGTTTTCTTTGCCTAAGGAAGCCGTTAGGAGTCATAACGATGTGAAACGCGTTCACGCCCCGCCCAGTTCCGAAGCAGCCTGAAAAACTATTCCTTTTTCTCTCTTATTTTTGCGTGAGATCCAGAATCTATGTAGGCCTTTTGGCCATCCATACACGCCAAGCAGGTTACAGCCCCACCCTGCTTTTTGTCCCCGGTAGCTTGCATAGGTTTGCCAACCTCCAGGTGGTAAAACGACGGGAAAACAGGGTGAGGTTGGTAGCTTGGAAAGAACTGCGTAAAATACAAAATTATTATTCACAAAGCTCCTAATGCAAAACGCTGATCGATATCATTCTATTTAAATCAGTATTAACATTGAATCTTGCAACTGATTCGTCAATGACTCAGTAATCAATAATAATATTGCGAACAGCATCTTGGCAAGACAAACAATTCACCATATTGGAATTGATTATTGAGTCATTGACAAATCAGTCGCATTGATAAATCAGTCATGCTACTCAGAGCAAAGGTTTGCTCAATTGGTTAATTTTACTATTCTGTCATTGCACCATTTTACATTCTAAACCACAGCCTACCAGATCATTTTAGGTCACTATCATTGATTCTTAAATCTGTACCATGTTTTATTCATAGCCACCAGCTCTGTATGGCTCTGCTCAGCTATGTATGGCTTTGCTCCAGGGTTGCCAATCCCCAGGTGAGGGCAGGGGATCCCCCGGTTTAGAGGCCCTCCCCCCGCTTCAGGGTCGTCAGAAAGCGGGGGGGGGGGGGAGGGGAGGGAAATGTCTGCTGGGAACTCTATTATTCCCTATGGAGATTTATTCCCATAGAAAATCATGGAGAATTGATCCGCGGGTATCTGGGGCTCTGGGGGGGGCTGTTTTGGGGGGTAGAGGCACCAAATTTTCAGTATAGCATCTAGTGCCTCTCCCCAAAATACCCCCCAAGTTTCAAAAAGTTTGGACCAGGGGGTCCAATTCTATGAGCCCCAAAAGAAGGTGCCCCTATCCTTCATTATTTCCTATGGAAGGAAGGCATTGAAAAGGTATGTGATCTCTTTAAATGTGATGGCCAGAACTCCCTTTGGAGTTCAATTATGCTTGTCACAGCCTTGCTTCTGGCTCCGCCCCCAATGTCTCCTGGCTCCGCCCCCAAAGTCCCCAGATATTTCTTGAATTGGATTTGGCAACCCTATGCAGCGCCCACTTCGTGCCAGAAAAGCACAAAAGCTTCCGAGAGACTCGCGCCTGCCTGCAGCAAACGCAAGCTGGCACGCATGCGCAATTTCCCGCCCCAAGCCTCGCCCTCCCTCCTCCGGCCTTCAACCCCGGCGCTTCGTCTACATCGCGCTTCGCGATTGGGGCCGGGATCCTGAAGCGCCACCCGCCGCCTCTTGTTATTGGTCAAAGTTCCTAGACGACTTCACGACGAAAGCCACCAAAACGAGATAGCGGGTTGTTGTTTTTTTGCGTGCGTCGTGACGCAATTGGTCGGAAAGAGAGGGGCGGGCCGAGGCGCGGTGCGATTGGCTGGCGGCGGGGAGAAGCTGGCGGCGGATTGGCGGGCGTCGAAGGGGCCTCTGAAGCGAGGCGAAAAGCAGCGGCGGGCCGGGGTCGCCAGCAGGAGCGGCCGCCATGAGCGTGACGGGGACCCCCGCGGTGGTCTCGGTGTCCATCAGCAGCAGCCTCAACGCCTTCCGCGCCCTGAAGCGCTACGCCCGAGGCCTCACCATCGCCGAGTTCAAGGTACCCGGATGGAGGAGGGCGGGGTGGGCCCCGCGGGAGCCGGGGAGGGGCGGGGCCTCTTGGCCACGCCCCAAGCAGCTAAGGGAGGCGCCTCCAAGGAGAGTGGGGTGTGGTTGCCAGCCTCCAGGTGGGGCCGGGAGATCTCCCGCTTTGCCAGCTGATCTCCAGCTGTCAGGGGTCAGCTCCCCTGGAGAAAAGGGCTGCTTTGAAAGAGGGACTCTGGGGCCTTGGAGCATGCATGCTGAAGCCCCTCCCCAAACTCCGACCCCTCCCAGCTAGGGTTGCCAGCCTCCAGGTGGGGCCGGGAGATCTCCCGCTTTCGTAGCTGGCAGAGGTCAGCTCCCCTGGAGAAAAGTGCTGCTTTGAAAGAGGGACTCTGGGGCCTTGGAGCTTGCATGCTGAGGCCCCTCCCCAAACTCCGACCCCTCCCAGCTAGGGTTGCCAGCCTCCAGGTGGGGCCGGGAGATCTCCCGCTTTCGTAGCTGGCAGAGGTCAGCTCCCCTGGAGAAAAGTGCTGCTTTGAAAGAGGGACTCTGGGGCCTTGGAGCTTGCATGCTGAGGCCCCTCCCCAAACTCCGACCCCTCCCCGCTAGGGTTGCCAGCCTCCAGGTGGGGCCGGGAGATCTCCCGCTTTCGTAGCTGGCAGAGGTCAGCTCCCCTGGAGAAAAGTGCTGCTTTGAAAGAGGGACTCTGGGGCCTTGGAGCTTGCATGCTGAGGCCCCTCCCCAAACTCCGACCCCTCCCAGCTAGGGTTGCCAGCCTCCAGGTGGGGCCGGGAGATCTCCCGCTTTCGTAGCTGGCAGAGGTCAGCTCCCCTGGAGAAAAGTGCTGCTTTGAAAGAGGGACTCTGGGGCCTTGGAGCTTGCATGCTGAGGCCCCTCCCCAAACTCCGACCCCTCCCAGCTAGGGTTGCCAGCCTCCAGGTGGGGCCGGGAGATCTCCCGCTTTCGTAGCTGGCAGAGGTCAGCTCCCCTGGAGAAAAGGGCTGCTTTGAAAGAGGGACTCTGGGGCCTTGGAGCTTGCATGCTGAGGCCCCTCCCCAAACTCTGACCCCTCCCAGCTAGGGTTGCCAGTCTCCAGGGCTGCTTGGAAGGGGGAAGAAGACTGCAGATTTATACCCCACCCTTCTCCCTGAATCAGAGACTCAGAGCGGCTCACAATCTCCTTTATCTTCCTCCCCCCACAGACACCCTGTGAGGTGGGTGGGGCTGAGAGGACTCTCACAGCAGCTGCCCTTTCAAGGACAACTCCTGCAACAGCTCTGGCTGACCCGAGGCCATTCCAGCAGCTGCGAGTGGAGGAGTGGGGAATCAAACCCGGTTCTCCCACATAGGAGGTCCACACACTTAACCAGGGCACCAAACTGTATGGCATTGGACAATGCATGCCGAGGCCCCTCCCCAAACCCCGCTCTCTCCCAGCTAGAGTTGCCAGCCTCCAGGCGGGACCTGGAGACCTTTTTGCAACTCATCTCCAGCTGGCAGAAAACAGCTCTCCTGGAAAAAAAGGGCTGCTTTGAAAGCTGGATTCTGTGGCCTTGGGCCATGCATACTGAGGCTCCTCCCCAAACCCTGCCGTCTCCTGGATCCACCCCCAAATTCTGTAGGTATTTTTCAACTCAGACTTGGCAACCTTTAAAAGGGAGCATTAAGTCATGTTCACCATCTCGGGGCTCGGATGGGAGTCCCGCCCTTTTTCCGGACTGTGCAAGGGAGGGGGGACAGCTACTCCATGTACATACACACAAACAGACACACACCTGTGTTCAGGGTCGCAGCCAGCGGGGGGAGCGCAAGGGTGCTGCACCCTATAGCAGGGGTGGCCAACAGTAGCGCTCCAGATGTTTTTTTGCCTACAACTCCCATCAGCCCCAGCCATTGGCCGTTCTGGCTGGGGCTGATGGGAGTTGTAGGCAAAAAAAAAACTTCTGGAGAGCTACCGTTGGCCAACCCTGCCCTACAGAATCTGCAGCATGCCCACCCAGTTTTCACAAGGGAAGCTTAGGAGGGGGTGCTGCAGATTCTGTAGGGGACTTTGTCCCTGTACCCCCCTCCCTCGCTGGCTATGGCCCTGGGGGTGTTCTGCCTTTCTCCCTCCCCCCCCCCTTTGGGGTTGCCCGTCTGGGATGGGAGTTACCTGGAGATTTTGAGGGCGGAGTCTGACTGATGAGGGCAGCTACAATCCCTCCCCTGCTTGGGGGTGCTCTGTGCTCCCCTCTCCAGCCCAAACTGCCACGCAGAGACACACTGGGGGCAAGAGTTGCCAGATCCAGGCTGAGAAATTTCTGGAGATTTGGGGATGGAGCCTGGGGGGGACTGGGACCTCGTGGGGGGGGGGAACGGTGCCATAAAACCCACCCTCCAGAGCTGCCGTTTCCTCCAGGGGGACTGATCTCTGTAGTCTGGAGGTGAGCTGTAATTCCAGGGGATCCCCAGGTTCCACCTGGAGAGTGGCATCCCTATCTGGAGAACGGCACATGAAGCTGCCTTCTACTGAATCAGTTACATTCTGGGCCACTGCCTACCAGATAATTTGACTTCACTGTCATCGGTTCTTCAATCTGTACCATGTTGCATTCTGGGCCACTGCCTACCAGCTCTGTATGGCTCTGCTCAGCTATGTACGGCTTTGCTCACTGTGCTGGATTCCTCGTCTGATGAAGTGTGCTTAAGAGCACACGAAAGCTTACGTTCTCAATAAAAATTGGTTGGGCTTAAAGGGGCCACTTGACTCCTGCTTTGTTCAACTGCTTCAGACCAATACGGCTGCCCGCTTGGATCTTATACTGAATCAGACCGTTCTCCCCGTAGCGTCAGTATCGTCTGCTCAGACTCCAGGGTCTCAGGTGGAGAGCTCTTTCCCATCACGTACAGTGCAGCACGGCCTTTTTAAAAAACTAACGATGCTGGGGATTGAACCTGGGACCTTCTGCATGTTGAGCAGACGCTCTCCCACTGGTCCACTGCCCCTCCCCTCGTTTTGTATTGCTGATTCAGGCTGCTGCTTCCCTAGCCATGAGGACTGGACGCATGTGCGGTTTATTTTTAAACGAAAGCTAAAGGTTCGGTGCTGAGTTAGCACCGTCTTGTGCGGCACCCGCTCTGCCTTGGCTGTGGTTGTGCGAAGGTCCCTTCTGAGGAAAATGACTGTGTTGCTGAGTCTGAAATCAAAGCAGGGCTTGGATTCCAGTCACGCGCAGTGGCTTAGGTTTCATGCTTGCTTACCCTGTTGTTCTGCCCTGCTGTGTGGCACGGTGTGGTGTCAGCAGCCACTAAGGATGCTGGCAAGGGACTGAACATTACGATGGATGTCATCCTAAGCTGGTTGTATGTTGGAGGGCACCCCTTGCCACGTCAAAGTGGCAATACTGCCAGCGTCTGTACGTTGGAATGTGCCCAAAGGTGGGGAAAGACAGAACTGTAGCCCCGTTCGTTGCCAGTGGCTGTGTTTGTGTGGCAGGTCAACTTCCACGCTGTCCATCCGACACTAAAGAGAAGGCGTCCCTTGAAAGAAAGAAGAAAAAGGGACCCCCTGCCCGCTTTGGATGCCAGGGCACAGCTTTGAGTTTTTGCGCAGAACGGCTCAATTGAGAACTGCGTGGCACACTGGCGGCCATGTGGATCTGTTACACTCGCGGGGCGTTTCTGCAGATGGCACTGTTGGATTCGCTTTGCTTTTCTGCTGCGTAGGAAGCTGCGGCTGTCTGCTAGCCGTCCGTCTCGGGCTTGATCCCAGGCTTGCTCCAAATTACGGGCTTGCTTCTCCGTACGCCCCATCCTTTGTTGGAGAGGGGTGTGTTTGCCTCCCTGCTTTCCTGCTCGTTTTGGCATGCGCCTCTTTCCTCCATGTGCGGCGGAGCATCGCCGGCCCCCATTTTGAGCTGCAGTTTCCCTGCAAACAGAAAACCTTTTTGTGTGCTGTTGTGCCTGGGATTAATTGTGGCTTGACAGTTGGCGGCTGGCCTCCAGTTGCATAAGCGCCTCCCAGCTAGTTCTTTCTCGCTGAGTGTGCCCCCCTCTCCCTGGTTGCGGCACGTGACTTTGTGCCAAATACTGGCCTGGTGTTCCCCACCTTAATTTCTTCCAGCAGAGAGGAACGAGGGTGAAATTTTGGAGATGGAGACACAATGGGTTGAGACTCCCTCACCCCCAAGCCTCCTGGCCTCAGAACTCACTCCTGGGTTGTGGCGCACCACGTGAGAGCCAATGCATTGTGGTGCTCCAGCACTGGCTTTTGACTGTCGGATGCACCCCTTCTGCTGCGGGGCTTGCACATGCCCAGCGGTAGTTTGCTTCTGCTGTTCCTGTCGAGCGGGGCAAGAGAAGAGAGATGTTTGCATGGCTCTTGACTGTTTCGTTAAATTATAAGAACATAAGAGAAGCCATGTTTGATCGGGCCAATGGCCCATCCAGTCCAACACTCTGTGTCACAGAAGAACATAAGAGGAGCCATGTTGGATATGGCCAATGGCCCATGCAGTCCAACACTCTGTGTCACATAAGAGAAGCCATGTTGGATCCGGCCAATGGCCCATCCAGTCCAACACTCTGTGTCACATAAGAACATAAGAGAAGCCATGTTGGATCAGGCCAATGGCCCATCCGGTCCAACACTCTGTGTCACATAAGAACATAAGAGAAGCCATGTTGGATCAGGCCAATGGCCCATCCAGTCCAACACTCTGTGTCACAGAAGAACATAAGAGGAGCCATGTTGGATCAGGCCAATGGCCCATCCAGTCCAACACTCTGTGTCACATAACATAAGAGAAGCCATGTTGGATCAGGCCAATGGCCCATCCAGTCCAACACTCTGTGTCATATAAAAACATAAGAGGAGCCATGTTGGATCAGGCCAGTGGCCCAAGCAGTCCAACACTCTGTCACACAGTGGCTAAAAAAACCCAGGTGCCATCAGGAGCTCCATCAGTGGGGCCAGGACACTATAAGCCCTCCCACTGTGCCCCCCAGGCACCCAGAATATAGAGCATCACTGCCCCAGAGAGTTCCAACAATAAGCTGTGGCTAATAGCCACTGATGGACCTCTGCTCCATTTGCTTATCCAATCCCCTCTTGAAGCCGTCTGTGCTTGCAGCCACCACCACCTCATGTGGTAGTGAATCCCACGTGTTAATCTTCACTCTTTGTATGAAGAAGGACTTCCTTTGATCCGTTCTAACCCGACTGCTCAGCAGTTTCATTGAGTGTCCACGAGTTCTCGTATTGTGAGAAAGGGAGAAAAGGACTTCGTTCTCTATCCCGTGCATCATCTTGTAAACCTCTATCCTGCCTCTCTGTCAACAGTGTAAGTTGGAGCTGGTGGTGGGGAGTCCGGCCTCATGCATGGACTTGGAGCTCTATACGCCAGACGACAAATTTGTGATGAAACTGGACAGCGACGAGGCCTTGCTGGGCTCTTACCCCATCGACGACGGGTGCAGGATCCATGTGAGTGTTGAACTGCGCCTCTTCCGGGACGACAGAAAGCTGGGCCAGAATTTCTTGGGGTGATGGCCTGGCCCAGGAATTCCTTGAGGCCAGGGGTGGCCAAACTTGGCTTAAGGTAAGAGCCACATAGAATAAACGTCAGATGTTTGAGAGCTGCAAAGAAGGAAAGAAGGAAGATGGGGGAAGGGAGGGAGAGGTGGGTAGAAAGCAGCTTTTATTTTAAATGAATTCTCCAAGCCGGCCAGTGGAGCGGTGGGGGCTTTGAGAGCCACACAATATGTTAAAGTTGCTTTCTTTCCCTCCCCATCTATTTTCCTCCCTCCCTCCCGACATCTGACAATCACGTCTTGCAGCTCTCAGACGTTTGATCTTCATGTCTTGCAGCTCTCAAACATCTGACATTTATTCTGCGTGGCTCTTATCTTAAGCCAGCGGCCCCGTGGCGCAGAGTGGTAAAGCAGCAATACTGTGATCTGAACTCTCTGCTCACGACCTCCTCCTTTGAAAGGAAGCACAGCGGGGCCTCCAATGAGGATCATAACTGTGGGGAAGAGTTCTTTTCAAGGCCGTGGTCCCATGCTCTAGCATAACCAGCTGATGAAAAAGCTTGTGTGTGTGTGTGTGTGTGTTTTCATAACACATTTTTATTAATTTTCGGAATTTTCTTATTTCAATAACAAAACAAATAATTCAAATGAAAACATACCATAAACATACCATTTACAGATTCTTGCCGACTGCTTGTGTCCAACTATATGTCCAGCCGGGATCAGAGTAACCAGCTGGCTTTAAAAAAAATGGGGAAATTGAAAGTTTGAAGGTTTGTAATTTTCCAATTGCCCCGTGGCACAGAGCGGCAAAGCTGCAGTACTGCAGTCGGAGCCCTCTGCTCATGACCTGAGTTCGATCCCAGCGGAAGCTGGTTCAGGTAGCTGGCTCCAGGTTGACTCAGCCTTCCATCCTTCCGAGGTTGGTCAAATGAGCACCCAGCTTGCTGGGGAGGAAAGTGGAGATGGCTGGGGAAGGCAAGGGCAAACCATCCTGTAAAAAGTCTGCCGTGAAAACTGTGAAAGCGACGTCACCCCAGAGTCGGAAACGACTGGTGCTTGCACAAGGGACTACCTTTGTCTTTTTAATTTTCCAAAAGTTCATCAATATTTTCCAGTAGGGGGAGCCACCGAGCATGGTAGTCGGGATGTTGGGTTGAGGCGTCCGTGGTTTTTATAATATCTGCTATTTTGTCCATTAATAAGTCCAAATTTTTCTGAACCAGTCTTTAAGCATGGGGGGGGGGTCTTCTTTCTTCCAGCGGGACGCAACTGACGTTTTTGCAGCAGATAACAATATAGTGATAAGGTCTTTTCTAATATGTGGAATTGAGCTTTCTTTCCAAAAATTTAGGAATAAATTCTCTGGATTCCCCGGGACTGTATATCCAGTGTGGTCTTTAATGTTGGCAATCGCCTGTTGCCAGAATATTTGTATAATCTTGCATTCCCACCGACAGTGAATAAACGACCCCACCTTCCCACATCCTTTCCAGCGTAATGGTGACATTGAAAAAGCTTGTCTTGATGACTTCTGTGACAGAAACGGCAGGCAGGTGAGGCAGAGTTCTCTTGCTTTGGGCCCTGCAGGTGATTGACCGGAGCGGCGCCCAGCTTGGGGAATACGAAGACGTGTCGAGGATCGAGAAGTTCCAGATTCCTGATTCCGAATATGAGAAAAGAACAGGTGAGGCTGGAGAGAACCCACCCGAATGCCAGAAAATGTTCTGCCCATCGACTGGGAGTATTGGGTTACTCGTTCCCGAAAAGTGGCCGTGGGTTTATTTTGCTAAGGACTCAACGGTACTTTGGCTGTGGATTCAGTTGCGTCTGAAACTGTCTCAAGGGAAGCTAGACTGCCCAGTCATAATGGATAGACCAGGGGTGACCACACTCAATTAATCTAAGAGCCACGCAAAATAAAACGTCAAGACGTTTGAGAGCCGCAAGATTTGAACCAATATCGCACGCAGGTCTTTATGAAAACTCTTAATACTTGCTTTGCATAGCAAGATAAAACATAAATGTATGCACTGTATAACACAACCATATTAAGAGGAGATGTTTTAAAGAACGAAAGCTGGGAATAACAGTCCCCATAAGACCGGCATAGGGCAGGCTTGAGAGAAAGTCTGCATTAAGTTCCTGCTTGGCCTCTGGGAGCTGCATAAGACGTGTGAAAGAGTCGCGTGTGGCTCCCGAGCCACAGTTTGGCCACCCCTGCGATAGACCTTTTCCTGCCTGCCTCAGGCTTCCCAACCTGACGCATACATTCCAGGTTTTGGCAAAGCTTCCTGTCCTCACATCTCACAGATATGAAATGTCCTTTGTTATTGATGCAGCTACTAATTTTTTCAATTTAAAACATTTTTTACCGGCTGCCTTTCCACCCAAACGATGCAAACCTGAGCTATTTTAGAGAGCAGAGCAAAGTCTTGAGTACAGTGACACCTTTTAAGACCAGCAGAGTCTTCCAGATGGATCCAAGCGTGCCCCGTGTTGGTCTGAAGCAGCCGAACAAAGTAGAACTCAAGTGGAACCTTTAAGAACAACCAAGTTTTATTCAGAACGCAAGCTTCCGTGTGCTCTAAGCACACTTCGTCAGAGGAGGAATCGGGTATAGTGAGTAGCTCTCTATGCCAGGTTATAAAACGCAATCTCGGTTGTTCTTCTCTTAAGCCCTGTTGAGAACATGTGGTTCCCAACTATACCCGATTCCTTGTCTGATTAAGTATGCTTAGAGCACACGAAAGCTTGCATAAAGCTTGGTTGGTCTTAAAGGTGCCACTTGACTTCAGCAGAGTCTTCTGTGAAGTATCAGCTCTCCTGCGCAAGCACACTTCTTCAGATACGGTGGAACAGAACCTCTTCAACCTTCACATATAGCTAGAGGGCTTATCTGCACAGGTAATAGGGCTCCACAATGCAGGAAATTCACAAATACCTCCCCCACCACCACACACACACACACACACACACACACACATCCCCACAGACCCCTGCTCCATGCCCCGATGATGGCAATAAACCATCCAGGATCCCGGGCCAAACTGGCCTGGAGAAAAATCGTTTCCTGGCCCCCAAACTGGCAAGCAGCATTTCCCTGGGTGTGTAAGAAGGGTCCACAAGAACTAATCACTGATGCTGCCCTCCCTGGAATCACAGAGTTGGAAGGGATCTCCGGGGTCATCTAGTCCAACCCCCTATGCCAGTGGTCCTCAACCTTTTTGGCCCCAGGGACCGGCTCCAGGGCCCACCTGCTGATTGCAGGGTGGAAGGACCCAATTCGGCCTCCCCCTCACCCCGCAGCGCCACCTCCCTCCTGTTTTCCTCCCCCATTTTCCTCCTCCCTCGCGCCCCCCCCCCGGTGCAGCCTCACTGCTTCCTCCTCCCCCCTTTTCCCTCCTCTCTCCTTCCTCCCCCCCCCGTGTACCCTCGCCATCTCTTAGAGGTGGTACTTGACTCTTACTTTGTTCTACTGCTTCAGGCCAACGCAGCTGCCCACCTGGATCTATCCTTCAGCCAGTTTGGTGTAGTGGTTGTGTGCAGACTCTTATCTGGGAGAACCGGGTTTGATTCCCCGCTGCTCCACTTGCAGCTGCTGGGATGGCCTTGGGTCAGCCAGAGCTCTCTTATCTGGGAGAACCGGGTTGGATTCCCCACTCCTCCACTTGCACCTGCTGGAATGGCCTTGGGTCAGCCAGAGCTCTCTTATCTGGGAGAACCGGGTTTGATTCCCCGCTGCTCCACTTGCAGCTGCTGGGATGGCCTTGGGTCAGCCAGAGCTCTCTTATCTGGGAGAACCGGGTTGGATTCCCCACTCCTCCAATTGCAGCTGCTGGAATGGCCTTGGGTCAGCCAGAGCTCTCTTATCTGGGAGAACCGGGTTGGATTCCCCACTCCTCCACTTGCAGCTGCTGGAATGGCCTTGGGTCAGCCAGAGCTCTCTTATCTGGGAGAACCGGGTTTGATTCCCCACTCCTCTGCTTGCAGCTGCTGGAATGGCCTTGGGTCAGCCGTAGCTCTCTTATCTGGGAGAACAGGGTTTGATTCCCCACTCCTCCGCTTGCAGCTGCTGGGATGGCCTTGGGTCAGCCAGAGCTCTCTTATCTCGGAGAACCGGGTTGGATTCCCCACTCCTCCACTTGCAGCTGCTGGAATGGCCTTGGGTCAGCCAGAGCTCTCTTATCTGGGAGAACCGGGTTGGATTCCCCACTCCTCCACTTGCAGCTGCTGGAATGGCCTTGGGTCAGCCAGAGCTCTCTTATCTCGGAGAACCGGGTTTGATTCCCCACTCCTCCGCTTGCAGCTGCTGGAAGGCCTTGGGTCAGCCAGAGCTCTCTTATCTGGGAGAACCGGGTTGGATTCCCCACTCCTCCACTTGCAGCTGCTGGAATGGCCTTGGGTCAGCCAGAGCTCTCTTATCTCGGAGAACCGGGTTGGATTCCCCACTCCTCCACTTGCAGCTGCTGGAATGGCCTTGGGTCAGCCAGAGCTCTCTTATCTCGGAGAACCGGGTTTGATTCCCCACTCCTCCGCTTGCAGCTGCTGGAAGGCCTTGGGTCAGCCAGAGCTCTCTTATCTGGGAGAACCGGGTTGGATTCCCCACTCCTCCACTTGCAGCTGCTGGAATGGCCTTGGGTCAGCCAGAGCTCTCTTATCTGGGAGAACCGGGTTGGATTCCCCACTCCTCCACTTGCAGCTGCTGGAATGGCCTTGGGTCAGCCAGAGCTCTCTTAACTGGGAGAACCGGGTTGGATTCCCCACTCCTCCACTTGCAGCTGCTGGAACGGCCTTGGGTCAGCCAGAGCTCTCTTATATGGGAGAACCAGGTTTGATTCCCCACTCCTCTGCTTGCAGCTGCTGGAATGGCCTTGGGCCAGCCATAGCTCTCTTATCTGGGAGAAATGGGTTTGATTCCCCACTCCTCCACTTGCACCTGCTGGAATGGCCTTGGGTCAGCCAGAGCTCTCTTATCTGGGAGAACCGGGTTGGATTCCCCACTCCTCCAATTGCAGCTGCTGGAATGGCTTTGGGTCAGCCAGAGCTCTCTTAACTGGGAGAACCGGGTTTGATTCCCCACTCCTCCACTTGCAGCTGCTGGCATGGCCTGGGGTTAGCCATAGCTCTGGCAGAGGTTGTCCTTGAAAGGGCAGCTGCTGTGAGAGCCCTCTCCAGCCCCACCCACCTCACAGGGTGTCTGTTGTGGGGGAGGAAGGGAAAGGAGCAAGCCTGGCAAAGCAAGGTGTGATCCAGAAGGAAGCAAGAGAGGGGAAGAAGGAAGCAGACGACAGCCAGTTGCTCAGAGGCCTGATTCGGCCCCCAGGATGCATGTTTGACACCCCTGGAGTAGACACTATTGACTTTGATGACAGTCGGGGGTCAGTCTAAGATGTGTTCTCTCTGGTCCACAGATTCTGCCCGTTCCTTCCTGAAACGCAATAAACTGGGGCAGTACAACGAGGAAGATATGGTGAAGAAAGAAGCCGAGCAGAAGGAGAAGCTGGCGGAAGAGAAGGCCCTGGCCGAGGCTATCCCCGTGGGATCCAGGTGTGAAGTGCGGGTGGCTGGGCAGCCGAACAAACGCGGGACGGTGATGTACACTGGTGAGTGCTCCCCTGCCGCTACCCATCCGTGGGGTATTGAAAAAGGTCCGTAGAAAGCAGTGGGGGAAATACTCAAATTGCCTTGAACTAGCCGTCTGTCAAGGAGTCGTAGGCTGAAGCCCACGGTCCCCCGTGGCTTGTGGCACACAAATAACCAGACTTTTTCCTTGTTTTAAAAAATACTTTATGAAGTTTATTAAATACCAGTCAAATAAAGAATTAGATGAAGAAGAAAATGATGAAGATATTGGATTTATATCCCACCCTCCACTCCGAAGAGTCTCAGAGCGGCTCACAATCTCCTTTCCCTTCCTCCCCCACAACAGACACCCTGTGAGGTAGATGAAGATATTGGATTTATATCCCGCCCTCCACTCCGAAGAGTCTCAGAGCGGCTCACCATCTCCTTTACCTTCCTCCCCCACAACAGACACCCTGTGAGGTAGATGAAGATATTGGATTTATATCCCGCCCTCCACTCCGAAGAGTCTCAGAGCGGCTCACCATCTCCTTTACCTTCCTCCCCCACAACAGACACCCTGTGAGGTAGATGAAGATATTGGATTTATATCCCGCCCTCCACTCCGAAGAGCCGAAGAGCGGCTCATAATCTCCTTTACCTTCCTCCCCCACAACAGACACCCTGTGAGGTAGATGAAGATACTGGATTTATATCCCGTCCTTCACTCCAAAGAGTCTCAGAGCGGCTCATAATCTCCTTTACCTTCCCCCCCCCCCCACAAAAGACACCCTGTGTGGTAGATGAAGATACTGGATTTATATCCCGCCCTCCACTCCAAAGAGTCTCAGAGCGGCTCACAATCTCCTTAACCTTCCCCACCCACAAAAGACCCCCGGTGAGGTAGATGAAGATACTGGATTTATATCCCGGCCTCCACTCCAAAGAGTCTCAGAGCGGCTCACAATCTCCTTTCCCTTCCTCCCCCACAACAGACCCCCTGTGAGGTAGATGAAGATATTGGATTTATATCCCGCCCTCCACTCCGAAGAGTCTCAGAGCGGCTCACAAACTCCTTTACCTCCCCTCCCCACAACAGACCCCCTGTGAGGTGGGTGGGGCTGAGAGGGCTCTCACAGCAGCTGCCCTTCAAGGACAACGTCTGCCAGAGCTATGGCTGACCCAAGGCCATCCCAGCAGCTGCAAGTGGAGGAGTGGGGAATCAAACCCGGTTCTCCCTGATAAGAGTCTGCGCACTTCACCACCACACCAAACTGGCTCTCCTACATGCAGCACATTACTCTGTGATCACACAGCAAAAGAAAACTTGCTTGACTGTCTTAACATTGGAGAGCCAGTTTGGTGTAGTGGTTAAGTGTGCGGACTCTTATCTGTGAGAACCGGGTTTGATTCCCCACTCCTCCACTTGCAGCTGCTGCAATGTCCTTGGGTCAGCCATAGCTCTGGCAGAGGTTGTCCTTGAAAGGGCAGCTGCTGTGAAAGCTCTCTCAGCCCACCCACCTCACAGGGTGTCTGTTGTGGGGGAGGAAGGTAAAGGAGATTGTGTGCCGCTCTGAGACTCTTCGGAGTGGAGGGCGAGATATAAATCCAATATCTTCTTCATCATCATCTTCTTCTTTTAAGAACCTGCGTGAGACAGCACAAACCTTAAATTCCGGGGTCAAAAAGACCAAAAGTCAGGCATTGTCTCCATTTCTAGCAATTTCAGTCTTATTTCGGGCCTCTAGTCCGTCAAAATCCAAGCTAGTTCTTCTTTAGCTTAATTATAGATTCTGGGCCTTGTTCATCCGGCGAAGAGGACGTCCAGTCAGGGCACATCTCCAGTAGAACCCTCTAGAAAATTGCCTCATCGCCTCTGGCTTCCCCGGCCCCACCCCCCATCACATGGATCGCAGGTTCTCATGAAATGCTAACTACTTTGGCCTTGAAGATGAGAAGGGCTGTGTAGACCCAAAGACCAATGAATAGCACCTGCAGGCCTGTTACTATTCACGTTAGCCCTTGAGAGGAAGCCAGGGCTGCTTTGCCTCACAGTATCTTTGGACTTGGAACCAGGCCTCGGATTCAGCAGGAGCTCACAGGAGCACAGCTCCTGAACCTTTCTGAGGGTTCCCCCTCCTCCTCCCCACCTCCCTTGTCCACTGAATAGGAGGTGCAGCTGCATAACAATCTCTGGATTTGGAGAGCGGGCAGCCAGCCACCAAGGGCTTTGCTACGCCCCCAGCAGCCCTCATTAACCCCTGGAGAAGCCCGCACCACCCTTTTTCCTCTTAGAATCGCAGAGTTGGAAGGAACCTCCATGGTCATCTAGTCCAACCCTCTGCACAATGCAGGAAACCCGCAAACACCTCCCCCTAAATCCACAGGATCCTTGTTGCTGTCAGATGGCCATCTAGCCTCTGTGTAAAAACCTCCAAGGAAGGAGAGCCCACCACCTCCCGAGGAGGAAGCCTGTTCCACTGAGGAATCGCTCTAACGGTCAGGAAGTTCTTCCTAACGTTGAGCCGGAAACTCTTTTGATTCAGTTTCAACCCATTGGTTCTGGTCTGACCTTCTGGGACCACAGAAAACAATTCCACACCACACCATTTCTTATGTGATTTTGGGCTTGCTGGCCTTTTGACTGTGGGAGTGGGTGGCCAAGGAAAGCCCCAGGTGAGTGAGGCCTGCTTGGGCACCCAGCGAAGCAGGCCTCGCTTGCCCGATACTGCAGAGTCCAAGGCCAGTTTCAGCAGGATTGGAATCCAAGACTCAGACAAGGATTGTGAGTTTGTCTCTCATTTGCAAAACGAGTGGACCTCTGGAAGGCAAAACTAAGGCTCTAGGCCTCAGCGTTCGTCCTAGGAGGCAAGTCCCATTGACCTGGGTGGAACTGTGTTTGAGTGAGTGTACTTGGCGCCAATGGTACCTCTAAGCTGTAGAAGTCTTGTGAGGAAAAAGTTCTACTTTGTGAGCTGCTGGCATTAAAGTTGTGAGCTGCTGCTTCAGTGTGTGTGCTCTGGGGTCCTCCTTCCTGAGCTAGGACAACAATGTGTGAGCGGGAGGCTAAAAATCTGTGAGCCGCCTCACGCTAACTCAGCTGAGAGGGAACGCTGGCTGGCACTGGACGGTAAAGTTCCCTGCCTGTGAGATGCCTCTTCTTCGCCCTTCTCAGGTGTAGCAGAGTTCAAGCCCGGCTACTGGATTGGCATAAAGTACGACGAACCGTTGGGGAAGCACAACGGCAGGTAAGCCCGTTTCTTTAGCGAAAACGCAGAGCTCCCATCCAAAAGCAGTCAGGCAAAAATGAATATATCCACAAAGGCGTTAGAGTTAGAAACAAAATCACATTGAGAGCCAGTTTGGTGTAGTGGTGAAGTGTGCAGACTCTTATCTGGGAGAACCGGGCTTGATTCCCCACTCCTCCACTTGCAGCTGCTGGAATGGCCTTGGGTCAGCCAGAGCTCTGGCAGAGGTTGTCCTTGAAAGGGCAGACTCTTATCTGGGAGAACCGGGCTTGATTCCCCACTCCTCCACTTGCAGCTGCTGGAATGGCCTTGGGTCAGCCATAGCTCTGGCAGAGGTTGTCCTTGAAAGGGCAGACTCTTATCTGGGAGAACCGGGTTTGATTCCCCACTCCTCCACTTGCAGCTGCTGGAATGGCCTTGGGTCAGCCAGAGCTCTGGCAGAGATTGTCCTTGAAAAGGCAGCTGCTGGGAGAGCCCTCTCAGCCCCACCCACCTCACAGGGTGTCTGTTGTGGGGGGAGAAGATATACGAGATTGTACGCCGCTCTGAGTCTGATTCAGAGAGAAGGGCGGGATATAAATTTGCCGTCTTCTTCTTTGTAAATGCACAGTTCCGCATGTCTCCAGGGCACTGGGAGATGGTGTGCGCAACAATGAAGGCTGCCTGAACTCATGGGTGAAAGCTGAAACGACTACATGCATGTTTCATTTGTCTTCACGGTCGCAGAAAGATTGTATCCTTTCGCTGGAACCAATGCTCAAAGAATAACTCCGTTTGCAGAACAGTCTGCCTGAACTGGAAGTAGGCAAGAGGTGATCTGTGAAGAAGACCACATTTGAAATGTGCAAGTATATCCAGGAAGTGTGTAGTCCCTTCAGACTTTCATCTACGTGTCCAGACAGCCCTCGTCTCAGCACTTGCTATCACCCAGTGGCTTGGATGTCTTTGGAACCGTTTATTTAAAAGGACTCTTTGATTTGAATTTATTAAATGGACTTTGGATGATTGTAGACAACATGGTAGTACCATTTGCATATTCATTGATTATAAAACTTTATTAATTTGGAGTATAAAATATATATACATGCATTGTTACACGGTGTTTGTATACAGTTTTTTTTTCCCTGACATAGCCACACTGGTTCCCTTGTGGTATATTTCAAGGTTGCAGTATGCATGTTGGTTGTTCAACAAGAGGCAACCTCATAGGAAGTTCTTGGCCTCCATGCCCTGTTTTTGGCCCTGCAGAGGAACTGGCTGGCCACTGTGTGAGAGAGGAGGCTGGACTAGATGGACCCTCAGTGGTCTGACCCAGCAGGGCTCTTCTGATGTTCTTCTCAGGGGAAGGACTCAGCCTCTCTGCCCTGTTTTTGGCCCTCCAGAGGAACTGGTTGGCCCTTGTGTGAGACAGGAGGCTGGACTAGATGGACCCTCCCTGGTCTGATCCAGCAGGGCTCTTCTGATGTTCTTCTCAGGGGAAGGCCTCGGCCTCTCTGCCCTGATGTTGGCCCTCCAGAGGAACTGGCTGGCCTCTGTGTGAGGCAGGGGGCTGGACTAGATGGACCCTCTCTGGTCTGATCCAGCAGGGCTCTTCTGAAGTTCTTCTTAGGGGAAGGCCTCGGCCTCTCTGCCCTGTTGTTGGCCCTCCAGAGGAACTGGCTGGCCACTGTGTGAGACAGGAGGTTGGACTAGATGGACCTTCCCTGGTCTGATCCAGCAGGGCTCTTCTGATGCTCTTCTCAGGGGAAGGCCTCGGCCTTTCTGCCCTGTTGTTGTCCCTCCAGAGGAACTGGTTGGCCCCTGTGTGAGACAGGAGGCTGGACTAGATGGACCCCTAGTCTGATCCAGCAGGGCTTTTCTTACATCCTCATCTGGCAAAGGTTTTAAAACTTCCCTGAAGAGGAGAGGGCCTTATGCCCCTGGGAATCCCGTCAGATTTCTCTTTGCGCCGCTCTCTGAAATTCAGAACTGCGCGCTTCAGCTTTGTGCCGAGTTTAGCGCTTCCGGCTGTTGAGTCTGCCTCGTTTTTGTCAGCTGTGTCGAGCGCTTTACTTTTACGGAGAGGTGCCCTCGACGTCGTCTCAACCAGCATCCGGCACGAGTATAATTTTTGGTGTCTTCTTCCTCCTGCAGCGTCGGCGGGAAGCGCTACTTCGAGTGCCAGCCGAAATACGGGGCCTTTGTGAAGCCGCAGCACGTCACAGTGGGGGATTTCCCCGAGGAGGACTATGGACTGGACGATGAGATGTAAAGGGGTTGGGAAGGGGGCGGCTCACGAAGGGACCCGAGGAGGATCGCCACAGTCTCTTCGTGCCGCCGTTTCTGGGGCGAGGCGCTGCCACGCACTGCATTCCTGCCGGTGAGCTGGCGGGAGAAGACTGGATCGCTGCTGTCTTTTTGTTCGTGTTTGGATGGCTTTTCTTCTCCCCCTCCCCCCCCCCCCCCGGTCATATGTGTCTATTCATCGATGATGCCAAACCCCCTTGTCTGTTCTCACACACTCACCTTTCCGTGCCAGTTTGGTAAGACGTAGAATACTGGCATGATTTTGCTTCCTAACAGCACTCCATGGGGTGGCGGGTAAGGGGGTGTGCTCTCCCGCTGCTTGCTGCTGCACAGCCATGGGGTTCAGAAGTGGTTAGGCTTAACTGAAGTGTGTTGCCACCATCAAGGCAAAAAGGACTCTGCTACGGGACTTTTCGCTCGCATGGCGTCTGGTGCAAACTCGGCCGCTGCCCATTACGTTCTTGTTTTGTGCTGTGCTGTTGGTTGATGCAATGTGATAATTACAGATTTTTTAGAAATGGAGCAGGAAGGAGGGGGGGAAATACATTCCATGCAGGAGTTACTTGTGTGCTGTCCTTGTTTTATCTTCGATGCGTTGCTCCCGGGAAGTGAACCTGAGGCCTGGAGGGGTATAGTTTTTCTATGGAGTGGCTTAATACTGGCCCAGACTGCCAGTTTGGTGTGGTGGTTAAGCGCATGGACTCCTATCTGGGAGAACCGGGAACAACTCCTCAATTTGCACCTTCTGGAATGGCCTGGGGTCAGCCATAACTCTTGCAGGGTTGTCCTTGAAAGGGCAGCTGCTGGGAGAGCCCTCTCAGCCCTACTCACTTCACAGGGTGTCTGTTGTGGGGGAAGAAGGTAAAGGAGATTGTAGGCCGCTCTGAGACTCTGTCCTTGGAAGGGCAGCTGCTGTAAGAGCCCTCTCAGCCCCACCCACCTCACAGGGTGCCTGTTGTGGGGGAGGAAGGTAAAAGAGATTGTAGGCCACTCTGAGACTCTGTCCTTGAAAGGGCAGCTGCTGTGAGAGCCCTCTCAGCCCCACCTCACAGTGTGCCTGTTGTGGGGGAGGAAGGTAAAGGAGATTGTAGGCCACTCTGAGACTCTGTCCTTGAAAGGGCAGCTTCTGTGAGAGCTCACTTAGCCCCACCCACCTCACAGGGTGCCTGTTGTGGGGGAGGAAGGTAAAGGAGATTGTAGGCCACTCTGAGACTCTGTCCTTGAAAGGGCAGCTTCTGTGAGAGCTCACTCAGCCCCACCCACCTCACAGGGTGCCTGTTGTGGGGGAGGAAGGTAAAGGAGATTGTAGGCCACTCTGAGACTCTGTCCTTGAAAGGGCAGCTTCTGTGAGAGCTCTCTCAGCCCCACCCACCTCACAGGGTATCTGTTGTAGGGGAGGAAGGGAAAGGAGATTGTAGGCCACTCTGAGACTCTGTCCTTGAAAGGGCAGCTTCTGTGAGAGCTCACTCAGCCCCACCCCCTTCACAGGGTGTCTGTTGCGAGGGAGAAAGGGAAAGGAGATTGTGAGACTCTGAATTCGGAGTGGAGGGCACGGTATAAATCCAATATCATCTTCTCCTTCAAATAAAAGGCAGATGACGGGCGGCTGTGTTAGTCCGTAAAACAGGAGTCCAGTAGTTCTTTCGAGACTGGCAGTATAAGCTTTTCCAAGACAGTCCTCCATCTAACAAAATGAAGCGTTTAGGGCCACACGCAACAGGAAAGCGCGCAGGAGGGGGAGAAGACGTTCCGAAGAGCGGTTGCTTCAGAACGCACTGCAGTCAAGAGCAGGACTCATGGCGCAGGCGAGCCACATTCCCGCCCGTGTTGACACAAGGCAGGAGGAACGTGCAACAGATAAGCCTTTTAATTAAATCTTGTTCAGCGCCAGGCTTCTCTCAGCAAGCCTATTATCTCCTCCGCTCCCAGGTACATAAATCGGCCTCAGGTTCATGAGCTGATGCTATCTCTGGAAGGTGCTATGAGGCTCCTGTTTTATACGAGCCAGAACCAAGGAACTGAAAGTAAATCAAAAGAGTTTCCGGCTCAACATGAGGAAGAACTTCCTGACCATTAGAGCGGTTCCTCAGTGGAACAGGCTTCCTCGGGAGGTGGTGGGCTCTCCTTCCTTGAAGGTTTTTAAAGAGGCTAGATGGCCATCTGACAGCAATGAAGATCCTGTGAATTTTGGGTGAGGTGTTTGTGAGTTTCCTTCATTGTGCAGGGGGTTGGACTAGATGACCCTGGGGTCCCTTCCAACTCTGTGATTCTATGAACTTCCTGACCATTGGAGAGGTTCCTCAGTGGAACAGGCTTCCTCCTTGGGAGGAGGTGGGCTTTCCTCCCTTGGAGGTTTTTCAGAAGTCCAGCCTCCTGTCTCACACAATGACCAACCAGTTCCTCTGGAGGGCCAACAACAGGGCAGAGAGGCCGAGGCCTTCTCCTGAGAAGAACATCAGAAGAGCCCTGCTGGATCAGACCAGGGAGGGTCCATCTAGTCCAGCCTCCTTTCTCACACAGTGGCCAACCAGTTCCTCTGGAGGGTCCACAACAGGGCAGAGAGGCTGAGACCTTCCCCTGAGAAGAACATCAGAAGAGCCCTGCTGGATCAGACCAGGGAGGGTTCATCTAGTCCAGCCTCCTCTCTCACACAGGAGCCACCCAGTTCCTCTGGAGGGCCAACAACAGGGCAGAGAGGCCAAGGCCTTCCCTTCAGAAGAACATCAGAAAAACCCTGCTAGGTAAGGCCAGTGAGGGTCCATCTAGTCCAGCATCCCATCTCACCCAAGGGCAGCCACTTTTTCTGGGCGGCCAACAAGAAGGCACAGAAGCCGAGAACATCCCCTAATCTTGCCTCTTGGATTCAGAAGCTTAGTGCCTCTGAATGTGGAAGTTCCCCTCAGTCGCCATGGCCAGCAGCCATTGACAAGACAATAAGAGCCTTGCTGGATTGGACCAATAGTCCATCCAGTCCAGCATCCCGTCTTGCGCAGTAACCAACCAGCTGTTCAGTAGGGCTAACAACAGGGCAGAGAGATTGAGGCCTTTCCCTGATGTTGCCTGCTGACTCTGGGATTCAGAGGCTCCATGCCTCTGAATGTGGACAATCCCTTTTGTCCCCATGGCTAGTAGGCACTGATAGACCTCTATCCTCCACAAATCTCTCTCATCTCCTTTCAACCTGTTTATTCCTGTGGTCATCGCTACATCCTTCAGCCACAATTTCCACATTTTAATCCCTCTCTGTAAAGAACCATAGAATCCTAGAGTTGGAAGGGACCTCCAGGGTCATCTCGTCCAACCCCCTGCACATTGCAGGAAATTCACAAACACCTCCCCCTAAATACGATCTTCATCGCTGTCAGATGGCCATCTAGCCTCTGCTTAAAAGCCTCCAAGGAAGGAGAGCCCACCACCTCCTGAGGAGGAAGCCTGTTCCACAGAGGAACCGCTCTAATGGTCAGGAAGTTCTTCCTAATGTTGAGCCGAAAACTCTTTTGGTTTAATTTCAACCCATTGGATCTGGTTCTACCTTCTGGGGCCACAGAAATCAATTCCACACCATCCTCTATATGACAGCCCTTCAAGGACTTGAAGATGGTGATCCTATCACCTCCCAGCCACCTCCTCTCCAGGCTAAACATGCCCAGCTCCTTCAACCTTTCCTCATAGGACTTGGTCTCCAGACCCCTCACCATCTTCGTTGCCCTCCTCTGGACCCGTTCCAGCTTGTCTACATCCTTCTTAAAATGGGGTGCCCAAAACTGAACACAAGACTCCAGGTGAGGTCTTAGCAGAGCAGAGTACAGCGATACCATCACATCACGTGATCTGGACACTATGCTTCTGTTGATACAGCCCAAAACTGCATTGGCCTTTTTAGCCACCGCATCACCACGGGAGGGAAGCATTGTGAAAGGGGGCCCTTATTGTTAGGAAGGTGGGCAGAGAGAGGGGGTTAAGATCACACCACCCTCGCTGCAAATTCCCACGGTTGCATCCAGTTCTAGCAATGGTACTGAGAAGCTTCTGCTGCAACGACAGAGGGGTCCTTGCCCCGTCCCTATTGCTGCCGTGAGCGGACCAGTTGCGCAGGATCCAGCCCACGTTCCTTAGGATCTCTCTTACCAGCCCCCCACCCCTACTTCTTGAAGCCTTTTGGTCCCCCACTTTCTTTGAGGCTCATCTGACGCGTCTTGATCATTGTAGCCGGAGCTCTCGCCTCTCTGCTTTCCTGGCCCTTTAAATGCACCAGCCCTCTAGGTCTTGCCCGATAAAATCTGCAAAAGGTAAGTTTGAATTTGATAAGGCTATCTGGCACGGAAGAGGGCGAAGTTCGCGCCTGAGCCGGAACTGGGCGCTGCGTTACCTGCATCCTTCAGGCCCGTAAGTAAACCACTCTTTTTTCTATGTCCCGGTTCCTGCCGTTTGGGGGGGACGGGGGGGGGGAGGAGGCACAGCTGGGGTTCTTCGAAGGCTATTCTTTCTCCCACCCACCCTTCCCCTAGCTGACGCCAGATCGTAAACCAACAGGGGCTTTTTATGGTTTAAAGTACAAATAGGAGAACGTTTGCACCTTCTTTGCAAGCCGGTTCGAGGGGCGATAAAACTGACCCTTAAGGACTTAACGAAATCGAATCCAGTGTAAACCTTGCTTCCGTGGAATGAATTCTGTTCGGGCTTCACAATGCCACTGGACTTCCGTTTTGTTGGCTGTAACATGAGTAATCACGGCTCCCCCTCTGGGATAATGCCACGCATATTAGGCCACACACCCCTTGCAAGTAAGCGTACACAGAGTCACAGCTTTAAAGCGTTCTGCTGGACTAGACAGAGGTTTGCTCTGACCCTGCTGGAACTCCTTTGCATATTGGCCATACACCCCTGATGTAGTCAATCCTCCAAGAGCTTCCAGGGCTCTTCGCACAGGGCCTCCTGTAAGCTCCAGGAGGATTGGCTCCATCAGGGGGTGTGTGGCCTAATATGCAAAGGAGTTGCTGCTACAAAAGCAGCCCTGCCGTCTGTACTTCTGTACCTGTTCCTTTTTGTCCTCTCATTTCAAATGTTTCCTGAAATCATGGGAGAGAAGTTAAGTCACCTTTTAGACCTTCTATGGCAACAGTATGGCTGTGAATGCAGAAGATGGCCGTTGTGTCTCTGAATGGGGCTCGGAGGCAGAGAAAGCCTGACGCCGGCCTTAACAGCCCCCGTTCAGCAAAAACTCATGTTTATGAACACATAAAGCTGCCTTCTACTGAATAAGACCCTCGGTCCATCAGAGTCAGTATTGTCTACTCAGACTGGCGGCAGCTCTCTAATCTGAGGTTTTTCACGCCTACTTGCCTGGACCCTTTTTAGTTGGAGATGCCAGGGATTGAACCTGGGACCTTCTGCTTACCGAGCAGATGCTCTACCACTGAGCCACCGCCCCTTCCATTGCTCATTATCCAGGGCTTACTTTTTGTAGCAGGAACTCCTTTGCATATTAGGTCACGCCCCCCCCCTGATGTAGCCAATCCTCCTGGAGTTTACAGTAGGCCTGGTACAAAGAGCCCTGTAAGCTCTTGTAGGATTGGCTACATAAGAGGGGTGTGGCCTAATATGCGAAGGAGTTTCTGCTACAGAAAAAGCCCCGTGTTTATTGTATCTAAAAGTAGCCTTGGGAACCAGGCTGAACTGTACCAGAGGGCCGAGTTGGGTAGTGATTGTGTATTTTCTCCCTTGCAGGGCCAAAAAGGTGACTCAGGCGGGGCAGTTTTTGTTATCAGAAACAGTGCAAAAGCGGAGTTCAGAATCTCAGTCCTTCCCTCTCCACCTTCCCTCCCAACTGGGTTTCTTCTTGTTTGCTGTCTTTGGCAAACGAGGCTCACTTCAGCTCACACTGCTAACCTTTTAAAGCCAGGCTGGAGAGCAAGTTTGGTGTAGTGGTTCAGTGTGCGGACTCTTATCTGGTAGAACCAGGTTTGATTCCCCACTCCTCCACTTGCACCTGCTAGCATGGCCTTGGGTCAGCCATAGCTCTGGCAGAGGTTGTCCTTGAAAGGGCAGCTGCTGGGAGAGCCCTCTCCAGCCCCACCCACCTCACAGGGTGTTTGTTGTGGGGGAGGAAGGTAAAGGAGATTGTGAGTCGCTCTGAGACTCTTCGGAGTGGAGGGCGGCATATAAATCCAATATCATCTTCTTCTTCTTTAACCGAGCCACCTCAGCGACTGCTGGCGGCGAGGTGAGTGGGGGCGAGGAGGTGGTGTGGGGGCACCTGTGCAGGCACTCAACGTGGGAGGCAACAGGCATCTCTTCTGGGACCCGCACTATGGCTGCCATGATGGAAAATGAGGGTAGAGACAGGGAAAGAGAGAGGAGGAGGAGGAGAGTCCTTACCATCCTTCCCTCTTGGTGAGATGGAATATGGAGCCTTAGGGTTACCAGCCCCCAGGTGGAGCAAAACTGGAGGAAGCCATTTATTGTAATAAATACAATAAAGACAAGGCTTTTAACCACCAAAACTTTTCTAAGTGATTATTCTCTAATGTGACATAATCATGCAAAACATTGCTGTGAGCACAATATATTGTTTTTTTGTTGTTCCTCAATTGCACAGTGGAGTCCGACTCTTTGCGACCCCCTGGGCCAAGTCACGCCAGGCCCTCCTGTCTTCCACCATCCTCTGAAGTCTGCTCAAATTTGTGTTCGTTACATCAGTAACACTGTCCAGCCATCTCATCTTTTGCCGTCCCCTTCTTCTTTTGCCTTCTGTCTTTCCCAGCATCAGGGTCTTCTCCAGGGCGTGCTCCCTTCTCATTTGGTGGTCAAAGTATTTGAGCTTCAGCTTCAGCATGTGACCTTCCAAGGAACAGTCTGGGTTGATTTCCCTTTGGACTGACAAGTCCACCATGAGAGTCCAAAAAGCCAAGTTTTAAAAAGGCTTCAATGCAGAAATGCCAGTGCAGAAAGACAGTTTGGTGTAGTGGTTAAGTGAGCGGACTCTTATCTGGGAGAACTGGGTTTGATTCCCCACTCCTCCACTTGCACCTGCTGGAATGGCCTTGGGTCAGCCAGAGCTCTCGTAGGAGTTGTCCTTGAAAGCTCTCTCAGTCCCACCCACCTCACAGGGTGTCTGTTGTGGGAGGAGGAAGATATAAGAGATTGTAAGCCGCTCTGAGTCTCTGATCCAGAGAGAAGGACGGGGTATAAATCTGCAGTCATCTTCTTTTGCCTTGTCCCACACAGTCATCTCAAAATGCAACATCTCAAAATGCAACAAAGAACAAAGAACTGAATCTTCCCTTTTGAGGCAACCTCTGACATCCTCTTTACTGGTGGGACTCATCTGCATTGGCCCCTGGATGTGAAACATGTTCCTTTGGATATTTTCCCCCTTCCTCGCCCTGGACTGGCTGTGAACTGGATGACTCTTCCATCTCCTCTTTCTTCCCTTAGCTACCAGCACCCGATGACCTTCAGCGCTCTGTAGCGGCTCACAACAATGGTCTCCCTGACCAGAGGTAACTGGGGTAACTTGGCTCTTGTGTGTCCACCTGAAGTCTCAGAGAAGCCTGTTGATTGACTTTTCATCCTGCCCAGAGAGAGGCAGACACCTTCCCCTCTTTTCCTAGCAAGTGTATCAGCTCCCCCAGGCCCAGGGGATGCAGCCAGTCACGGCAGTCCTTACTGGCACTACTGGCCTTCAACTGGTTGGGGATCCTTGTTTCCCATGCCAGCTTTTCCTACTGCGTTTTTTTTAGCAATGTACTTCATGGTTTATGACCAGCACTGCCAACTGTGGGGGGTTTTGCTAGAGTTTGGTCGCACTGTTTGGTTCAGCAAGGTACACCCAGTTTTCGGCAGTGTTCTATCACATCTGTCATGTGGAGGATCGTGGAGTGATCCAGATCCAAAGAAAATCAGAGCCTTTTGCTGCTTGACAGCGCCAGTCTGAGGGTCTAACTGCAGGCTAAGTGTGCATGAGTCCACCACAGGGACTTGTGTCTACAACAGGGGTGGGGGACCTTTTTTCTGCCAAGGGCCATATGGATATTTATAACATCATTCGCAGGCCATAAAAAACTATCAAAAAACTGCTCTGCCAAGGGAGAATGATTCAGGCTGGCAAAATTAATGCAAATCATTGTTTTTCTTTTTGAAGTCATGTGGGGAGAGCCTAATCTGGCACACACACACACACACGCAGGGCCCACTGCCATAGGCAAATGCAGAGGTCCAGGGCTTTTTTGTAGAAAAAGCTCAGCAGGAACTCAGTAGCATATTAGAGCACATCCCCTAATATTAGCATATTAGGTCACACCCTCATTAGCATATTAGGCCACACCCTCTGGGATAATCAAGTGCGAACTGAACTGTGACAGTAACTTTTCCGGGCCCTGCAGCAATTCTGGCCGGCCAGCCAGGCCCCGGGGAGGCTGCCGCACAGTACATCTGGGCCCTGCGATCCCTGCCTGGCCCTGGGGAGGCTGCTGCACAGCGTGGCTGGGCCCCACGATCCTTGCTGGCCAGCCAGGCCCCAGGGAGGCTGCCACGTGGCTCGGTTTGGCCCAGCAATCTCCGAGGGCCACACCAAGTGACCTCGAGGGTCTGGTCTACAATGTAGCTGCAAGTCCCCATGGCAGACTCGTGTATATTGTAATGCATAATTGGCCCTAAGGCTTGCTCCAAATTTCCCAGGTGCTTGTTATGAATCAAGTTAAGTGGCAAATATTTAGCCCAAGTTGCACAATGAAGTATACAGAGTTTCCAGCCAGGGGATAGGATAGGATTGCAGCCAGTGGCGGTATTCAGTTACAATATTCAGTAAAACAGGATGGTCCAGCAGGACAATATAAGATGACTGAAGTTAAATCTAACTAAGACGGAGTTCCTGTGCCTGAGTCGAGGGGGGGGGCATTCGTGCACCCAACTCCCAGCCTTGGACGGCGCTGCTTTAGTGCCGACCCAACAGGTGAAGAGTTTGGGAGTGATGCTGGATGCCTCACTTTCTGTGGAGGCCCAGGTCACAGCGGCTGCCAGGTCTGACTTCTACCATCTACAGCAGATCAGGCAACTAGCACCATATCTATCTCCCCCCTCCCTCAAGACCTGACCACAGTGACCCCTGCAATGGTCACTTCCAGACTAGATTACTGTAGCTCTCTGTACGCTGGCTTGCCTTTGAAACTGATCCGGAAACTGCAGCGGGCGCAGAATGCGGCGGCTCGCCTGCTGACTGTATCGCCTGTACGGGTGAGCATGTGGCAGATGCTCCGTGGCCTGCACTGGCTGCCTATAGAGTACCGGATCTGTTTCAAGGTGTTAGTGTTGACTTTTAAAGCCTTACGCGGCCTGGGACCAACATACCTGTGGGACCGTCTCTTCCCGTAGATGCCATCTCTGTCTTTGTGGCCATGCTGCTGACAAAGAGAATGCTCTGCCAGTGAATCGTGAGCCCAACAGCAGAGATCAAATGCTTTGGTCCTGCGGGGCAGTAATCCGTGGCTAGACGGCCTCCTGTAGCCTACACTGATTTCTACCACGTGGGAGAGTACGAGACAGGTGCTCCAGGGGGTTGTCATGTGCAGGGAGCAAAAGGGTGGTGGTTATCAGAACTATTTTACTTCTGCAAAAGTAAAATGGTGGAGTGCAGACGGGGCTGACGTAAACACAAATGTTGATAGCGGGATTGATTTGGAAATATGGCTTTAAAATAAACGTCTCGAATAGCGTAAATTTCACCCTTGTCAGCATTTCAACTAAAAGGGCTCCCATGGTGGCATTTAAGACCACTCTCTGCCTGGGCTCACATGGGTTTGTCTTCTGTTCTCACCCACCTGGCTCCGGATGCAGAATTCCAGAACAAAGACGACGCCTACTGCTTCTCCTTAGCGAAGGCCCTCTACTGTGTCGCCACTCCTGTGACGGTGGGCTTCTATGCCCCATGGGGACACTGCACAAGCTTTCTCTTGGGCAGGATCCAAGGTAAGTTCTTGCACCCGGCTTTAGAGAGCAAGATAATGACATGCCTTGTCCAGTGGAAATGAATTCCATAGGCTATGTAGCTAACTCCTGCTGGATGAGGAGGTCGTATTAGAAAGAGTCAGTAGAGAGAGAGCAGAGGACGAGCCTCTTAAGAGTGAAAACCACCAAGGGGAGGTATCCATCTCCGTTTCTCATGGGGTTATCCTTGTTGACACAGGTTGGATGCAGTCGATTGAGCCTCTCCCACTGTCCTACTATGTGATCTCGATTCCAGAAGAATTCTCTGCACACTGTGGCTAATAGCCACTGATGGACCTCTGCTCCATATTTTTATCTAACCCCCTCTTGAAGCTGTCTATGCTTGTAGCCACCACCACCTCCTGTGGCAGTGAATTCCACATGTTAATCACCCTTTGGGTGAAGAAGGACTTCCTACCATTAACCTTTACCCAACTCCATGGTCCCACATAGCGGGGGCAGGGGGGGCACAGAAAATAATTTGAGGCATCAATTCATAGTTGGAGCTCTGCCCAACAATGGCGGAAGAGTTCCCTGATACACAATTAAATGAAAACCCTCCCCCAAATACTGCTCCTACAGTAGCCCTTGTTCACAATTTTTTGGACTAGGGAACCTGCCCTTTTGGTCCTTTATCTCCTGCCCTTTTTCTTCTTTCCATTTGAATTCCATTTTCTGCACCGCTTACCTGATAGTTATTGTTTCGCACTTTCTCATTTTTGTAAGGCTAATTCTATTGCATTGCCTATGAGATCTCCTGTGCTATTTGCACTGTTTTATGCCATGTAATCTGCTTTCAGTCTCGCAAGAAAGGTGCACTGTAAGGAAAGGAAATAAACAAATGCACGGATTTTGCTGTGCCCAAGGATTCTTAGTGTCCAGCTGAACAGCTGGTTCGAATCGGTTCTCAAGTGATTTCCAAAATCAAAGTGTTATACAATGAATGGGTATCAAAACAGGCTTACAGTTCACAAGAATCTGTGGCCTAAATATTTTCTTTTTCCCCTCAGAGTACATGCGTCTTCAGTCGCTGAAAAAAGACGAGCAGGAGTTTCAGCGGACGAGGACAAAACAGCGCGAGGCCTCAGGCTGGGATCTGGTCTCTCTCGTCTTCCTTATGATATTCTACCGTCCCGTCCTGACCCTGCAGCACAAGCAAAGGAAGAACGTGCGGCACCTCTTTATCCATTTTAGCGCCTGGGAATACGCTGGCAGCGATCAACTCTGGGCAGGACTGATTACTGCTCTGTGTGATGGTATCGAGGGTTATTTCGGTCTTGCCCCCATGAGTCTCTACAGGGCTGTGGGCAGAAAATCTGGTATTGTTCATGCACCTCTCGATAAAGAATGGGTCAGCAAGAAATTCCTCTGCCTTCCATTGTGGGCTGCTGTCGTCCTAGTTTCTGGAGTGGCCATTGGGGTGGCCGTCCTCATCTTTATGTTTGGGATACCTGTTGGTGACACTTCAGGAGACGCCATTGCTCTCGTCGAGGGTGTCGGGGCCACGGCGGTCGGCTTCACTGTGGCGGCGGGTATCAGGATGGCTATCATGGTGGCAAGGAATGTCATCATCACTCAGAAGGCGCAGCTGGAGAGGCAGATGAACCGGACAGACCTCAGCGCCCAGCTGGGTTTCATGAGCAACGTCAAGAGGGAAGTCAAGGTCGTCGCCAGGTTCCTCCGGTTCATGGAGATCTTCCAACGGAGGAAGCTCCGTGTGGTGCTGGTGATCTCCAGCTTGGACCGGTGTAGCCCTGACAAAGTGGTGGGTGTCCTGGATGCCATGAACATCCTTCTCTCGGACTATGAGGCACCCTTCATCTCCATCCTGGCGGTGGACCCGAGTGTGATTGTGGGCTGTGTAGAGAGTTCCTTGTTCATGAAAGGCATGGCCAACAATGGCTACGAGTTCTTGAACCGCATCATCACTTTGCCCTTCTCGGTTCCCAAGATGGACTGCGAGACCAAGATGCAGATGATTAAAAATATTGTGGACTGGAGACACGAGCTGGAGAAAAGCTTTGAAGACGAGGAAGAACTCAAAGCGGATTCCCAGCAGAGAAACACGGGAGAAAACCAGGCCTTGTGCTCTTGTGGGGATTCTGTTCAGGATCCAGGATCAGCTTTGTGTCCTTGTGGGGATTCTGTGGACTATAACAGGCTCAGGCAGGAAAAAAAAGATGCTGAGATACCTTTGGTGGTTGTGGTTCCTGAACGGCAAAAGCCACCCAAAGGGAGGTGTGGGAAAGGCTTCAAAGCCAAAGACCTAATCCAGGAGGCTCTGGAGTTCCTCCAGGACGAAAGCATGAAAGAATACATGACGGACAACCTGGTGCAGATGAAAAGGATTGTCAACAGCATCTCTGTCACGGTCAGACTCATGGCGACAGAAGTCCCCCGGGAGAAGCTGTGCCCGCGGAAGGCAGCAGCCTGGGTCCTCCTAGCCAACCAGTGGCCTTGCCGCTTGAGCTGGATCCTGCAGTGCATTGAGGACGACGAGCAGACGAGTCACTTGGGCTTGTCACACGGGTGCCACTTGGCCCACAACCTCTTCCTCTGGGATGTGTACGAGAAGTACGTGGAGGAGCTCGACATGTTCAGAGCTCAGTTGGAGAAACTACTAGAGTTGGACGGGGACCCTGAGCTGTTCCAAATCTTTCTCTGTGGCCGGTTCCAGGTGGAGGACGCCCTCTTCTTCCTGCCCTTTACGGTCAACTTGGACTCCTCCTTGAAGAGGCACATGGAGTTGTTGCGGGGCAGCCACAGCCTGAAGAGGACGAAGAAGTCTCTGGGGCTCTCCAAATGCGTGTTGATGAGGATGTCGGTGGAAGAAGTCTGCCGGGAGGTAGGTGGAAGCGGGATTGTATCTCTCAGTGCCAGGAATTGGGAGTCTCGGGGTTCCCAAGATGGCGCATATTAAAAAATTCGAAGAATTAAAAAAAACATTTTAAATGATAACATAATTCAATAAAAACACATACACAAATAACACCAGAGCCAGGGAGGAGGGCCAGTAACCGTTAGCGGTGGTATGCCAAATGAAACGGGGGGAAAAAATCCTCACATATGGGCGGAAGACACTGATGAAAGAGATTGACAATTCTCCCTGAGGAAGGAGTTCCAAAGTTTTGGGGCCACGATGAAGAAGGCCCTTTCTGGGTTGCCATGTGTCTGGCTTCAGATGGCCAAAAAGCTTTTTCTCAGGTTGTCACTTGCCTAGCGTTAGATGGCCAGGGGAACTGTAGCAGGACTTCCAGAGATGGTTGGAGAGATTGGGTAGGTTTAGGTGGGAGAAAGCAGTCCTTAAGGCACCTCTGTAAGTCAGTACATGACAGGCATCTCTCAGTTTTCCCCAGCAGGACGGAGTAAAAGCAGTTTTGGGGTGCATGTCTTTTTCCAGCAAGAAAATGGCAGGGAAAGAAAGGGTTAATATTCCAAACCCCCCCCCCCCCATCCTATTATCTTTTGTGAGAAAGCAATCCCAGTGGCTGTACTTGAAAAAGGGAGAGGGAAGATATGTATGCTAACCTTAATGCACTGACATCCTAGACCAGGGGTGGCCAAACTTGCTTAACGATCCACATCGAATAAACATCAGATGTTCGAGAACCGCAAGACGTGAATGTGAGATGTTTGAGAGTTGCAAGACAGACGGATGGACAGAAGAAAGGAAGGAAAATAGATAGGGGAGGGAGGAAGAGGAGGAAAGAAAGCAACTTTAAACGCATTCTTCAAGCCACCGACTGGGAGAGGTGATTTAGAGAGAGGTATGCCTTTGCCAGGTCAGCCAATGGGCAGTGGGGGGGGGGGGGGTTCAAGAGCCGCACAATATGAATGAAAAGGCCACATGTGGCTCCTGAGCTGCAGTTTGGCCACGCCTGTCCTAGAACGAACTCTAAGAACATAAGAGAAGCCATGTTGGATCAGGCCAATGGCCCATCCAGTCCAACACTCTGTGTCAGATAAGAACATAAGAGAAGATATGTTGGATCAGGCCAACGGCCCATCCAGTCCAACACTCTGTGTCACATAAGAACATAAGAGAAGCCATGTTGGATCAGGCCAATGGCCCATCCAGTCCAACACTCTGTGTCACATAAGAACATAAGAGAAGCCATGTTGGATCAAGCCAATGGCCCATCCAGTCCAACACTCTGTGTCACACAAGAACATAAGAGAAGCCATGTTGCATCAGGCCAATGGCCCATCCAGTCCAACACTCTGTGTCAGATAAGAACATAAGAGAAGATATGTTGGATCAGGCCAATGGCCCATCCATTCCAACACTCTGTGTCACATAAGAACATAAGAGAAGCCATGTTGGATCAGGCCAATGGCCCATCCAGCCCAACACTCTGTGTCACACAAGAACATAAGAGAAGCCATGTTGGATCAGGCCAATGGCCCATCCAGTCCAATACTCTGTGTCACATAAGAACATAAGAGAAGCCATGTTGGATCAGGCCAATGGCCCATCCAGTCCAACACTCTGTGTCACATAAGAGAAGCCATGTTGGATCAGGCCAATGGCCCATCCAGCCCAACACTGTGTCACATAAAAACATAAGAGAAGCCACGTTGGATCAGGCCAATGGCCCATCCAGTCCAACACTCTGTGTCACAGAAGAACATAAGAGAAGCTATGTTGGATCAGGCCAGTGGCCCATCCATTCCAACACTCTGTGTCACATAAGAGAAGCCATGTTGGATCGGGCCAATGGCCCATCCAGTCCAACACTCTGTGTCACACAGTGGCCAATATATGTGTGTATACACACACACACACATATCTATACACACTGTGGCTAATAGCCACTGATGGACCTCTGCTCCATATTTTTATCTAACCCCCTCTTGAAGGTGGCTATGCTTGTAGCTGCCACCACCTCCTGTGGCAGTGAATTCCACATGTTAATCACCCTTTGGGTGAAGAAGGACTTCCTACCATTAACCTTTAACTCTCCCTTCTGCAAGTGACCTTCTTTGGACAGCCATGTGGTCAACTGTGGATCTCTGCACCTTCCTGGGTTTAGGATGCCCAATACCAGGTTAGAAAATCCTTGGAGATTTGTGGAGTGGAATCTGGGGAGGGCAGAGAACTCAGTGGGGTAATAACTCCATAGGGTCTATCCGCTGTTGACGTTTCCACCACTAAATACACTGGAGGTCTGAGATGTAGCACCATAAATGTTAATTTTTAATAGTAATGTGGGTTTAAAATGATGGTTTTATTTAATGTATTATTTATTGAATTGTATGAATGTTTTATTGTATATCGAATTTACATGTTGTGAGCCGCCCTGAGCCTGCTTCGGCAGGGAGGGTGGGATACAAATAAAATGTATTATTATTATTATTACCTTCCAAAGCAGCCATTTTCTTTAGGGGAGCTGATCTCTGATGTCTGGGGTTCAGTTGTAATTCTGGGAGATATCCAGGCCCCAGCTGGAGGTTGGCATCCTATTCTGGGATGATACAGATGTTTAGTTCCATTTCACCAGCTGATTTCAGCCCGTCAGTTCCCGGTCCTCTGGGAGGGATGGTTTAAAGCACTCGTGCTGCGTGGGATGGAATTGTCTCTTTCAACCTTTTGCTTTTGGTTTTTCTGCAGATGGACAAACTGGACTTGAAGAAGGAAAACGCCCAGCGGTACAAAGCGAGGCTGAAGGAGCACAATTTGAGTGGCAGGGCCTTGGTTTATAGCGACAGAAACGAAATCCGAGAGGCTCTGGGGATGGGCCTTGGGGAATGGATGACCTTCAGCGTGTATTTCTTCGACTCAGTTCCTCCGCAGGGTTCCTTCCCTCCCACGGCATCCCCAGCCTTGCTGTGCAAGGAGAAGAACTGGTTAGGATTGCAGGAGAATGCCTTGAGAGGAAGCCGGTTGTCCTTGAACATTTCCAGGGAAAATCTTCACCAATGATTCGGGTCCAAGCCTCTGGTGTGTGCGCCAGAATGGATAGCGGAGGCTGAAGTGAGAAAACTGGGCTCGCTGTGGCTGCAAAATTCGAGCATTCGAGCTGGTCCAGCGGGTTTGGATCTGATGCCTGCTCCCTTCCTAAGGAGCACAGTTGGGGAGATTTGTGTTTTTGTGGGAATCTTCTGAAACTGGAGGTCCCAAATAATGTATGAGTTTTATTCACGGGATAAATCGGATATGTTTAGATTCAATCTTGCCAGCCTGTACATTAATCGAATGCTTAAATTAGCAGCTTCTTGAAAAAATCTTTCAGAGAGTAACTGCGTTGGACTGCACCTCAATTTGAGTCTAGTCGCTCCTTACAGAGCAACTAGATTTTTGGCATACGAACTTTTGAGAGTCAAAAGCTCCATTTGTGAGCTATGTTACCTGGGAGAACCGGGTTTGATCCCCCACTTGCAGCTGCTGGAATGGCCTTGGGTCAGCCATAGCTCTTGCAGAGCTCTCCTTGAAAGGGCAGCTTCTGTCAGAGCTCTCTCAGCCCCACCCACGTCACAGGATGTCTGTTGTGGGGAGGAAGGCAAAGGAGATTGTAGGCTGCTCTGAGACTCTGTCCTTGAAAGGGCAGCTGCTGTGAGAGCTCTCTCAGCCCCACCTACCTCACAGGGTGTTGTGGGGAAGAAAGGTGTAAAGGAGATTGTAAGCTGCTCTGAGATTCAGAGTGAAGGGTGGGGTATAAAATCCAATATCATCATCACCATCAGCACTACCACCATAATCATGAAACATTGGGTTGCCAACTCGTTTGAGAAGTTTTTGGAGATTTGTGGGATAGAACCTGGAGAAGGTTTAGGGAGGGAAGAGACTCTCAGCAGGGTATAATGCCATAATGTCCCCTCTCCAAAGCAGCTGTTTTCCCCAGGAGAGCTGATCTCTGGCGTCTGGAGATGAGGGGTACTTTTGGGAAAACTCCAGCTACCCACCTGGAGGTTGGCAAGGGAGCTTGAACTCTTAGAAGCTCATTCCCTGAAAATCTTGCTGGGTTCTTACGGTGCAACTGGATTCAAATCTAGGTGAAAAATATCCTTTTTTTGAGAGAGAGAGAGAGAGAGAGAGAGATTAAAACCTCACAATACGCTACCTGGATGGTACAAAATTATAAGATGGTGATGCAGTGGCTTAAGTCAGCTGCGTTCTTGGCATCGATTCTTGTGCAGCTCGGAGGAACAGCAATTAGCAGCACCTCGGATTTAATTACGTCCTCGTTATGACTCGCTTTATGAATGGGAAGCTGCTCCAAGGCTGCGGTCGGATGCCTCCTTGAATATTTGTGGTTTTGTAATGTTGTAAGAAAAGCCAACGCAGATACCTTTGGCTTAGGTGGGTAATGCCTTTTGTGTGGGTGTTTGTTTGGCTGCCAGTTAAGCCTCAAATCATCCCCCGTTGTCAGGAGCGTGGCTTGATTATTTTATTTGAAATGCTGCAACAAAAAGGGGAGAGGGGATGGAAGAAACTGCCCGACACCATCAAAAATATTTTAACATTAATTAGCCGTGAGTTCAATATATCTGTCTAGTACGTCTTACGCTCTGCATGTGAGACATTAAGACTAGGTTGCCAGCCTCCAGGCGGGGCCTGAAACTCTCTCGAAGTTACAGCTGGTCTCCATAATACCAAGATTAGTTCTCATGGAGAAAATAAGAACATAAGAGAAGCCATGTTGGATCAGGCCAATGGCCCATCCAGTCCAACACCCTGTGTCACACAGTGGCTAAATATATATACACACACACACACTGTGGCTAATAGCCACTGAGGGGCCTCTGCTCCATATTTTAATCTAACCCCCTCTTGAAGCTGGCTATGCTTGTAGCCGCCGCCGCCACCTCCTGTGGCAGTGAATTCCACGTGTTAATCACCCTTTGGGTGAAGAAGTACTTCCTTCTATCCGTTTCAAATGGTTGCTTTGGAGGGTGGACTCCATGGCATTACATTCCACTGAGGTCTCTCCCCTCCAAACCCCACCCTCTCCAGGCTGCACCCTCAGAGGTATGTCAAGGTACGGGGCCATCTTACGGGCTATGCTAAGTTGGAAGAAAGCCTTTTTAGGATCTGCATTCACATGCTTCTCCAGTAATCAAGCTGGATCCAGTATAACCCCCCAAACTTTTAACCGAGTCAGCAAGGGTCAGTTGAACTCCATCAAAAGAGGGGAGGAAAATGACCTTCTTGGCCTCTGCCTTCCCAATCAGCATTACCTCTGCATTTTCAGGGTTTAGTTCTGATCTGTCCATTTTTAGCCAGTGAACCGCTGCACCCAGGTAGTATATCAGGATCTCTTCCGCATCACCAATAAGGGATTTGGATAACAGAAGGAAAAAGAGCTAGGTATCATCAGCATATTGATGACAACAAACCCCAAAGCGATGAATGATTTGTCTTCAGAGCTTTACATATATGAGAGATTTGAAAAGCATGGGGGATACCGCTGTGCCTTAGGAACCCCACGAGATTGGTCCCATACCAATGACTGCTGCTTTCTGATAGCAACCCTTTGAGTCCTATCCCTGACAAACGATTTGAACCAAGTAGGTAATTTGTACATAAATCCAAGGGTTTACAAAGCACAGATTCCCATGAACCCTGGCCCACAGACAGCAGTCACGTTGCTTGGGAGTGAGAACTGTTGTGAGTTGCCAGCAGAAGATATGTAGGAAAAGAGTGGAAAATAAAAGGACATTGGACAATTTTTGATAATGATTAAGTTAAAAAAAAAAAGAATATAAATTTTTGTTTTAATAGTTAAGGGTACCTTTAAATATTTGCATTTTAAGTAAATAACACCAATTGAAACGTCATCAAAATCTAGAGAGACGTCTTTTTAAGAGAGCGGCTGCGTTGAAGCTACGTTCCTCAGAAGCACCCACCTTGTGAATTTCAGTTGGACTATTTCCAAGTTTGGACGTATAGCTATTCATTTGGGGATGGGTTTTTTTGGTCCCTTGGCGTTTCTGTTACTTTAAAAGGCCCTAGCACCGCTGGCTTCTATCGTTATTGTATAGTTTATAATGTGCTGTACAGCAAGGGTGGCCAACGGTAGTTCTCCAGATGTTTTTTGCCTACAACTCCCATCAGCCCCAGCCAGCATGGCCAATGGCTGGGGCTGATGGGAGTTGTAGGCAAAAAACATCTGAGGGCTACCGTTGGCCACCCCTGCTGTACACAATCCTTGTAATATATTTTTGCAAACTGAACGACGGTGTAATACTTGGTGGCTTTGATCAGTCTACTAATTGCACCGTAGTGCCTTTCAAGCAGCGCATTTTCTCTAGGAGAGCTGATCTCTGTAGTCTGTGGGTCAGTCGTAATTCCGGGAGATACCCAAGCCCCAGTTGGAGGTTGGCATCCAATTCTGGGTCCTGGGATGATACAGACGTTTAGTATAATCCACCAGCTGGTTTCAGCCCATCAATTCCCAGTCCTCTGTGAGGGATGATTTAAAGCGCTTGCAGCGCATGGGATGCAGTTGTCTGTTCCCACCTTTTGCTTTTGGTCTTTCTGCAGATGGACAAACTGGGCTTGAAGGAGGAAAATGCCCAGCAGTATAAAGCGAGGCTGAAGGATCACGATTTGAGCGGCAGGGCCTTGGCTTTTAGCGACAGAAATGAAATCCAAGAGGCCCTGGGGATGGGCCTGGGGGAATGGATGACCTTCAGTGTGTATTTCTTTGGCTTGGTTCTCTCGCAGGGTTCCTTCCCTTCCATGGCCCTTCCCTTCCCCAGCCAGCCAGTTGTCCATGAATATTTCCAGGGAAAATCTTCACTGACGATTTGGGTCAAAGCCTCTGGAGCGCGTGCCAGAATGGATAGCAGGGGCCAAAGCGAGAACTGGAGTTGCTGTAGCTGCAAAATTCGATGAGTCGAGCTGGCCAAGTGTCTGGTTCTGACGCTTGCTCTCTGCACAGCATCTGTGGGAATCCTCAACCTTCTTCTGAAACTGGAGGACTCAAATAACGTGCATGTTTTATTTATGAGTGTGGCCCCATGGCGGAGAGTGGTAAAGCAGCAGTACTGTGATCTGAACTCTCTGCTCACGACCTGAGTTTGATTCCGGCGGAAGCTGGATTCAGGTAGCCAGCCCAAGGTTTACTCAGCCTTCCATCCTTCCGAGGTCAGTCAGATGAGTCCCCAGCTTGCTGGGGGGAAAGTGTAAAAGACTGGGGAAGGCAATGGCAAACCACCCCGTCAAAAGTCTACCATAAAAATGTTGTGAAAGCAATGTCACCCCAGAGTCGGAAACGACTGGTGCTTGCACAGGGGACCTTTCCTTTCCTTTATTTATGGAATAAATGGGATACATTTAGATTTAATCTTGCCGGTCCAAATATTAATCGAATGCTTTGGGGCTTTGAAATGAGCAGCTTCTTGAAAAAAACATTTTTTTCTGCGGGTAACTGTGACGGTCTATTTGAGTCCAGTTGCTCCTCACAGACAGTCATAGCTTCTTCCATGAGCTATGATGAAGCACTGGGTTGCCAACTTCAGGTTGGGAAGTTTCTGGAGATTTGAGGGGCGGAGCCTGGGAAAAGTGGGAGTTTGAGGAGGGAAGAGACTCTCTGCAGAGCGTAATGCCACAGTGTCCACTCTCCAAAGCAGCCATTTCTCCCCAGAGGAACTGGTCTTGTCTGGAGAGCAATGGTAGTTTTTGAGAGATCTCCAGCTACCACCTGGAGGTTGGCAAGCCCAGATAAAGGAAGCTTGCACTCTTGGAAGCTCATTCCCTGAAAATTTTGCTGGGCTCTTGAAGTGCAATTGGATTTGAATCTCGTTGAAATATTATATCCTTTTTTTGAGAGAGAGCGAGAGAGAGAAAAGGAAAAGCTTGCAATACGCTATCTGCTGGGCTTTTTTTGTAGCAGGAACTCCTTTGCATATTAGGCCACACCCCTCTGATGTAGCCAATCCTCCAAGAGCTTAGAGGTCTCTTCGTACAGGGTCTCCTGTAAGCTCCAGGAGGAATGGCTACATCAGAGGGGTGTGGCCTAATATGCAAAGGAGTTCCTGCTACCAAAAAGCCCAGATTTATTATTAATTATTATTATTTACTTTTGATGAATTGCCCTCTCCCAGCTAGTGCCAGGCTCTGGGTGATGTGCCACATTAAAAAAGACATATATATAAAATCGGTTACATTAAAAAAAGATTGCAAACCCTGATGGCATCTTTAAAGTGCTGTTCTTCAGACTACCTGGCTGGTACGAAATTACGCAGCGGTGAGGCAGTCAGTGGCTTAAGTCAGCAGTGTTCTTGGCGTTGATCCTCATGCAGCTTGGAAGAACGATGATTAGCGGCGCCTCGGATTTAATTACATCCTTGTTAGGACGCTTTACGAAAGGGAAGCTGCCCCAAGGCTGCGGTTGGTTATCTCCTTTGGCTTGAGGGCCTGAAGACAGGATAGCTGCGGTTTCGTGATGCTGTCAGAAAAGCCAACCTGGATGCTTTTGGCTAAGTGTTTTGTGGGTAATCCCTGTTGTGCGTGGGTTGCGGTGGTTGTTTTTTTAAAGCTGCCAATTAAGCCTCCAGTCGTCCCCGGTTGTCAGGAGCAGAGCATAGCTGGGCTGCTTTATTTGAAATGCTTTTACCCCCCCCCCCCCAAAAAAAAGAGAGGGGGGGAGGAGGAACTGCCCAACACCACTAAACATAACAGCACAATTAAGCCTGAGCCATGAGTTCAATAGCTTTATCTATCTAGTACATCAGGGGTGTCAAACATGCGGCCCGGGAGGCGAATCAGGCCCCCGGAGGACTCTGAACAACTGGTTCTTGTCTTGCTTCCTTGTCCCTCTCTCTTGCTTCCTTGTCCCTCTCTCTTGCTTCCTTGTCCCTCTCTCTTGCTTCCTTCTCCCTCTCTCTTGCTTCCTTCTGCATCTCAGCTTGCTTTGCAAGGCTTGCTCAATCGCACAGGAGCTACAGAGCAAAACCTCAGATTTTCTCCATTGTTTGAGTCTCCTCCCTCTCCTGGTCCCCTGGGCAGGGAGGGAAAAAGCCAGAGCTTCCTTTGCCCAGTTCCCTGGATCCCACGAGAGAAATACAAAGAAAGCACCTTCAAGACCAGCAAGTGCTAATGTTGCAAGCATGTTTTATTTGAAGGTGGTTTTTTTTGAAAAAATCTTTAGTCATGTTAAGTCTGTCTCCTTTAAAAAGTTTATATCTCTACTACCGAATCCTAAATAGGAACACACACGGCCCAGCCCGACATGGCCAGGCCTCGCCCAACAAGGTCTCATTTAAGTCAGATCCAAATGTGTTTGACACCGTGTTTAAGTACGTCTTCTGCTCACGGTGCTGTATGTTGGCTCTTCACGGGAGATCCATTAGACTAGGTTGCCGACCCCCAGATGATATATATCACTATGATATATATATGATATATATATATATCACTATGATATATATCAGGGGTGGCCAACGGTAGCTCTCCAGATGTTTTTTGCCTACAACTCCCATCAGCCCCAGCCATCAGCTGTGCTGGCTGGGGCTGATGGGAGTTGTAGGCAAAAAACATCTGGAGAGCTACCGTTGGCCACCCCTGATATATATATATATATAACAAATGCAAACTATTAATTTTCTAAATGATTTTTTTTGGTCTTTTTAAATTGCAATCCCAATAAACAATTAGGTTGACATCACATAAGAACATAAGAGAAGCCATATTGGATCAGGCCAATGGCCCATCCAGTCCAACACTCTGTGTCACACAGTGGCCAAAATTTTTTTATATATATATACACACTGTGGCTAATAGCCACTGATGGACCTCTGCTCCATATTTTTATCTAACCCCCTCTTGAAGTTGTCTGTGCTTGCAGCTGCCATCACCTCCTGTGGCAGTGAATTCCACATGTTAATCACCCTTTGGGTGAAGAAGGACTTCCTTTGATCCATTCTAACCCGACTGCTCAGCAATTTCATCGAATGCCCACGAGTTCTTGTATTGTGAGAAAGGGAGAAAAGGACTTCTTTCTCTGCTTTCTCCATCCCATGCATAATCTTGTCAACTTCTATCATGTCACCCCGCAGTCGACGTTTCTCCAAGTTAAAGAGCCCCAAGCGTTTTAACCAATAGAAGTACAATACAAGTACAATCATAATGTCGGGGTGATACACCAGGTGAAGTTCATCTCTCTCATAACACCCACACTCACAAGATTCAATCTTTCAAATACTGAAACATATTCAATCGCAAATAGATATCTGATATTTTCATTCACAAAGACATTCCATGCACGAAAGGAGTGCTTCGGCAGCAAAGTGCTAGAGCTATATATCAGTGCAATCAGACTCCTTGCAGCCATAGAGAATGCAGGGTGTGTGTGTGGGGTGTGTGTGTGGATAGCACTGTGTCCTGTGGAGCCCAAAAAATAGGTCCCACACTGATGACTACTGGTTTCCAATAGCAATCAGGGCCGGATTAACAATTAGGCCAAGAAGGCACTGGCCTAGAGGCCCCCATGCCTTTAGGAGCCCCAGGCTGGCTCCCCCCCCCAGCAGACACACACACACACACACACACATATACACACATATATATACACACACAAACATATATACTGTGGCTAATAGCCACTGATGGACCTCTGCTCCATATTTTTATCCAATCCCCTCTTAAAGCTGGCTACGCTTGTAGTCGCTACCACCTCGTGTGGCAGTGAATTCCACGTGTTAATCAGCCTTTGGGTGAAGAAGTACTTCCTTTTATCCGTTTTAACCTGACTGCTCAGTAATTTCATCGAATGCCCACGAGTTCTTGTATTGTGAGAAAGGGAGAAAAGGACCTCTTTCTCTACTTTCTCCATCCCATGCATAGTCTTGTAAACCTCTATCATGTCACCCCGCAGTCGACGTTTCTCCAAGCTAAAGAGCCCAAACGTTTTAACCTTTCTTCATAGGGAAAAGGTTCCAACCCTTTAATCATTCTAGTTGCCCTTTTCTGCACTTTTTCCAATGCTATAATATCCTTTTTGAGGTGCGGTGACCAGAATTGTACACAGTATTCCAAATGAGACCACACCATCGATTTATACAGGGGCAATATGATACTGGCTGATTTGTTTTCAATTCCCTTCCTAATAATTCCCAGCATGGCGTTGGCCTTTTTTATTGCAAACGCACACTGTCTTGACATTTTCAGTGAGTTCTCTACCACGACCCCAAGATCTCTCTCTTGGTCAGACTCTGCCAGTTCACATCCCATCAACTTGTATTTGTAGCTGGGATTCTTGGCCCCAATGTGCCAAGACTTTGCACTTGGCCACATTGAACCGCATCTGCCACGTTGACGCCCACTCACCCAGCCTCAACAGAACCCTTTGGAGTTCCTCACAATCCTCTCTGCTTCTCACCACCCTGAAGAATTTAGTCATCCGCAAACTTGGCCACTTCACTGCTTACTCCAGTGCAGGCTGGCTTCCAGACAAAAGAAAATGTTTCTTTTAGTATTTTTTTTTAACTTATCCTGCCTTCCAGAATGCAGGTAAAGGCCACGACAGTGAACGAAGGGGCCGGAATGGCAGGTGAGAGACTGTTGAAAATGACAGTTGGAGAAACTGCAAGAGAGGAAAGAGGCTGAATTCCAAAGCATTCCTTGGGGGAGAGAGAATATTACCGCAAATTGAAATAATACTCCAAAAGGAACCGGAGGGGTGGGCGGGGCAGGTCACATAAGCAGGGAAGAAGAGAGAGAAGTTATACAAGCAGTTAAGTTTCAAATATTCCACCCGAACAAAAATTCTGTGAGATGAAAAGACGTTGACAGTAGTGACAATTGCTGGAGGGGAAAGGAACCACTTCCTAGGAAGTTTTTAAAAAAGCAGTGAAAGGGAAGGGAGGGATTATCTTATAAAACTATTTTGTATTCCTTGAGATGTAGGAATCCAACACAGTCCGCCTCAGATGTGGGACATGAGATTGGCTCGAAGTCATTGGGATAGACTGAGACAAACTGGTTAAGAACGTCACAAAAATGTCTGGTAAGGACAGGCTTTGCCTCAGATTTGAACAAAAGCCTTCAGAAGTTTTTCAGTGAGCGGAGAGGGATATGCCCTGCATTCTGTGGAGCCAAAGAGGTCTTCTGTTTTATCTATGCGGGACCGAGAAAGTGATTTCCATGTTCATACAAGACCAGCCCATCGGTCCACCAGGCGAGACAGTTTGGTGTAGTGGTGAAGTGTGCGGACTCTTATCTGGGAGAACCAGGTTGATTCCCCCACTCCTCCACTTCCAGCTGCCGGAATGGCCTTGGGTCAGCCATAGCTCTCGCAGAGTTGTCCTTGAAAGGGCAGCTGCTGGGAGAGCTCTCTCAGCCCCACCCGCCTCACAGGGTGTCTGTTGTGGGGGAGGAAGGGAAAGGAGATTGTGAGCCGCTCTGAGACTCTTCGGAGTGGAGGGCGGGATATAAATTCAATATCTTCTTCTTCTTTTTCTTCTTCTTCAATCAAGCAAAAACAACGTTTTCCCCAAAACAGAAAGAGGACAATTTTTAAAATAGCCTTTTTTTGCTTCAGAAGTGGTACAGCTACATCAATTGCACCTCCCCCCCCCCCAAGAAAAACCCACTTTAGATTCCCCCTGCATTAATACTTCAATTTAGTCAGACAAAAAGGGTTTTAATGACTTGAGGGTTTCACTGCATTAACAACACATGGTCACTTTTAAACAATGCAGTTAGAGCAGTTCCTCAGTGGAACAGGCTTCCTCGGGAGGTGGTGGGCTCTCCTTCCTTTGAGGTTTTTAAGCAGAGGCTGGATGGCCACCTGACAGCAATGAAGATCCTGTGAATTTAGGGGGAGGTATTTGCGAGTTTCCTGCATTGTACAGGGGGTTGGACTAGATGACCCTGGAGGTCCCTTACAACTCTAGGATTCTAAGTTTATGATGTGACTTTTCCTCTTTGAGAATCATGCTAGATTTTGTCATGACCTATGGCCACAATAAAGAGCCCCGTGGCACAGAGTCGTAACCTGCCATACTGCAGTCCATGCTCTGCTTGTGATCTGAGTTCGATCCCAGCGGAAGCTGGGTTCAGGTGGCTGGCTCATGGTTGACTCAGCCTTCCATCCTTCCGAGGTCGGTAAAACGAGTACTCAGCTGGCTGGGGAAAGGCAATGGCAAACCACCCCGTCAAAAGTCTGCCATGAAAACGTTGTGAAAGCAACGTTACCCCAGAGTCGGAAACGACTGGAGCTTGCACAGGGGACTACCTTTTACCTTTATGGCCACAATAATTACTTATTGGCTTGCTTATGAACTGATGCCATTAATGGTGCCCAATATCAATTGCATATCAATATCAATGGGGAGGGAAGGTGGCTCAGTGGTAGAGCATCTGCTTGGGAAGCAGAAGGTCCCAGGTTCAATCCCCAGCATCTCCAACTAAAAAGGGTCCAGGCAAGTAGGTGTGAAAAATCTCAACTTGTGACCCTGGAGAGCCGCTGCCAGTCAATGAACATATGATGATATGAAGCTGCCTTATACTGAATCAGACCCTCCTTGGTCCATCAAAGTCAGTATTGTCTTCTCAGACTGGCAGCGGCTCTCCAGGGTCTCAAGCTGAGGTTTTTCACACCTATTTGCCTGGACCCTTTTTTGGAGATGCCAGGGATTGAACCTGGGACCTTCTGCTTCCCAAGCAGATGCTCTACTACTGAGCCACCGTCCCTCCCCAGTCAGTCTGAGTAGACAAGACTGACTTTGATGGACCGAGGGTCTGATTCCGTAGAAGACAGCTTCATATGTTCCTTCCTTCCTGAGGGTGGCTCAGCGGTAGAGCATCTACTTGGTAAGCAGAAGGTCCCAGGTTCAATCTCCGGCATCCCCAACTAAAAGGGGTCCAGGCAAGTAGGCGTGAAAAACCTCAGCTTGATACCCTGGAGAGCCGCTGCCGGTCTGAGTAGACAAGACTGACTTTGATGGACCAAAGAGAGTCTGATTCAGTAGAAGGCAGCTTCATACGTTCATCAGTTCCTCACTACCTCAATGGAGCAGATGGCCAGATTGCACTACACAGCATACATATATCACCCAAACCACTTTCTGACATGTGAGTCAGTATCTGTGATGGTTCTGATCCGGCTGTTTCTGCAGGAACTCACACGTTTGCTTCCCACCGTGTAAGTTGAAACAGTTTCTCCTATCTGGAGCGGACAAATTAGTTTTTATTTATTTTATTCATTTATACCCCCGACTTTCTCTAGGGAAATCAGTTGCGCCTTCACGTCTATCTCTGGCAGAGTCTGGAAGTTGGAGGGCTTGGCCTGTTCGGACGCCACCAAAATGAATCAGGCAAACGACGCTATCCTCCACATGGCAACCGTGGGCGAAGATGACGCGGGTCTGTAAAATCATTACCAAACCGAGCTGCTGTACTTTCGCACCTCAAAAAGCATATTATAGCATTGGGAAAGGTGTGAAATTGCAACTGAAATGATTAAGGGGATGGAATGCCTACGAAGAAAAGGGTAAAGAGGTCTTTAGCTTGGGGAGACGACGATCGAGAGGTGACATAAGAGGTTTACAAAATTATGCGAGGAATAAAGAAAGCAGAGAAAGAAGTACTTCTCTCCCTTTCTCAAAATACAAGAACTCGAGGACACTCAATGAAATTAACAAGCAGTAGGTTTAGAACAGAGAAAAGGAAGCCCTTCTTCACCCAAAAGAGTAATGAACCTGCGGATTTCACTGCTGCAGGAAATGGTGGCAGCCGCAAGCATAAAAAACTTCAAGAGGGGATTGGATTAACAGATGGAGCAGAGGTCCATGAGTGGCTATTAGCCACAAGGTGTAGATCGGGGTGGCCACACAGAGCAAACCACAGCCACATAGAATAAACATCCCATGTCTGAGAGTCGCAAGACATGAAGGTCAGATGTTTGAGAGCTGCGAGGGAGGGAGGGAGGGAAATAGATGGGGAGGGAGAGGAGGGAGAAGTGGAAAGAAAGCAACTTTAAATGCGGTCCAAGCCAGCAGCTGACTTAGGTTGGAGAAGTGATTGAAAGAGACAAATGCCTTCTCCAAGCCAGCTGACGGGGCGGCAGGGACTTCGAGAGCCACACAATATGTATGAAAGAGCCACATGTGGCTCCCGAGCCACAGTTTGGCCGCCCCTGCACTAAGCTAAACTTAGTGCAATGCTGAAGAGTTACTTCTTGAATAGCCCCTGGATGCCCGCAAAACAAATGGACGCAAAACAAGATAATCCCCACCTGATCCAGGCAGTGGTACTTGCTTCCCAGCATTTACACAAAGCCTCATGGATGCTACCCATCTTTTTAACCCTTCCTGGCTTGGAAGGTGCGAAGCCTCTTACCCAATCCAGTTCCAGGGAATTCACTCCCACGCAGGAACGCGCGCCCCAATTTCCCCATCAATCGAGGATGCACATCCCACACGATACCCAGATGGATCGTGTTTGACAACAGCTTTCACTGCCAACTTGCCTTCACTGGCGATTAGAGACAATTATCTCTTTGATTAAATGCATCTCCGCTCTCCCAGACCTCAGGGCGCATTTTTTTGGCTCTCTTCCCAAGGAAAACAAATAGCTGTTAGCAACGTTCCCTCGAAGGTGTGGAGTCTTGTGAGCAGAAATTCCGCTTTGTGAGCTCCTGGCATTACAGTTCTGAGCCGCTGCATAAATTAGTTTGCTCTGGGGCCATTTTTCCTGAGCTGAGACAAAACTGTGCGAGCTGCAGGCTCACACTAGCTCAGCTTAGAGGGAACACTGGCTGTCTGGATACCAGGAACTCCCTGATGTGCCTTATAGCTCCACATCACATCACAGCACACACACACCACACACACCCTGCCGCAATCCGAATTGGGTTCCCATGCTTAAAAAATTCCTTGGAGAATCAATGATGGCTCTTCTGCTATCCCTCCTAGTTTGTGAGCCTCTTATGTAGGGTTGCCAATCCCCAGGTGGGGGCAGGGGATCCCCTGGTTTGGAGGCCCTCCTCCCGCTTCAGGGGGATCAGAAAGCGGGGGGGGGGGGATATCTGCTGGGCACTCTGTTATTCCCTATGGAGAATTGATCTGCGGGTATCTGGGGCTCTAGGAGAGCTGTTTTTTGAGATAGAGGTGCCAAGTTTTCAGTTTTCAGCGTAGCATCCAGGGCCTCTCTCCAAATACCCTCCAAGTGTCAAAAGGATTGGACCAGGGGATCCAATTCTATGAGCCCCCAAAGAAGGTCCATTATTTCCAAAGGAGAGAAGGCATTTGATAGATGTGCTATTCCCTTAAATGTGATGGCCTTTGGAGTTCAATGATGCTTGTCACAACCTTGCTCCCGGCTCCGCCCCAATGTCTCCTGGCTCCACCCCCAAAGTCTCCTGGCTCCACCCTCCAAGTCCCCGGATATTTCTTGAATTGGACTTGGCAATCCTACTCTTACGTTCAATGCAACTTTTCTCCTCCTCCAAATTCTGCCCTGTTTTGCGCCACGAAAGACCAAAAGACCAACGAAGACATTTACTGTGAAGCCTTGGCGGAAACTCTACATCATGTTGCCCTCCCCGCAACGGTGGGGTTTTATGCCCCATGGGGACGGAACAAGAAAATCCTCTTGGAAAAAGTCAAAGGTAAGCATGGTCATTCCCCGTCAGAATCATCCAACCCTGCAGGGGGAGCGCTCAGATCCTGTTTTCCCTTGGGGGTTTTGGCAGATGTAGGTCTGATCTTGCTATTGTGGGGCTTACAATACAATCTGGTTGATTCTTGCAATCAGATGATCCCAGAAGTTAACACTGCAACGAGCCAGTTGGAGCCAGAGGGGAAAAGAACTGCCCCCCCCCTTCCCAATCGGCTACATTTTCCCAAAGTTTAAGCTCTCAGTTCAGAACAGGGTTGCCAATCCCCAGGTGGGGGCAGGGGATCCCCCGGGGTTGGAGGACCTCCCCCCGCTTCAGGGTCATCAGAAAGTGGGGGGGAGGGGAATATCTGCTGGGCACCCCGTTATTCCCTATGGAGACTGATTCTCAGGGTATAATGGAGAATTGATCCATGGGTATCTGGGGGGCTGTTTTTTTAGGTAGAGGCACCACATTTGCAGCATAGCATCCAGTGCCTCCCCCCAAAATACCCTCCAAGTTTCAAAAAGATTGGACCAAGAGGTCTAATTCTAGGAGCCCTAAAAGAAGGTGCCCCTATCCTTCATTATTTCCCATAGAAGGAAGACATTTAAAAGGTGTGCGGTCCCTTTAAATGTGATGGCCAGAATTCCCTTTGGAATTCAATTACGCTTGTCACACCCTTGCTCCTGGCTCCACCCCCAATATTCTTGGCTCTACCCCAAAGTCTCCTGGCTCCACCCCCAAAATCCCCAGTTATTTCTTGAAGTGGACTTGGCAACCCTAGTTCAGAAAAGCACTTAATCCTTTTACTAACAGAAATATATGGGATTTTGAAGGAACATGGGCTTGTATTAAGGCTGATTCTTGAGTCTCTTCCTTTTCTTTGGGTTTGGTCCCTGGGAGGACAGAAAATCCCATCACCGTCCTAAGATCAGCATTAGCTTCATGTCCAGTTTCAGAACAGGGAGATATGAGCTGTGAAGGACCAAAGCGGAAATCCCTAAACTTTTTGAGCCTGTGGGACCCTTTGGAATTCTAAGAAGTGACCAACATCATCCCAAAATGGCTGCCAAAGGAGGCAGAGTCTAATGTGGTGACTCACTCTGAGAAAGAATCGCCAAAGGGGAAGGGAGGGAGAAAGAGAAGGGGAAATAAAAAGATGATGATATTGAATTTATATCCCGCCCTATACTCTGAATCTCAGAACGGTCACAATCTCCTTCACCTCTCCCCCCCACAACAGACACCCTGTGAGATGGGTGAGGCTGGAGAGGGCTCTCACAGCAGCTGCCCTTTCAAGGACAACCTCTGCCAGAGCTATGGCTGACCCAAGGCCATTCCGGCAGCTGCAAGTGGGGAATCAAACCTGGTTCTCCCAGATAAGAGTCTGCCCTTTCAAGGACAACCTCTGCCAGAGCTATGGCTGACCCAAGGCCTTTCCAGGAGGTGCAAGTGGAGGAGTGGGGAATCAAACCCGGTTCTCCCAGATAAGAGTCCGCACACTTAACCACTACACCAAACTGGCTCTCACAGAAGCTGCCCTTTCAAGGACAACCTCTGCCAGAGCTCTGGCTGACCCAAGGCCCTTCCAGCAGGTGCAAGTGGAAGAGTAGGGAATCAAACCCGGTTCTCCCAGATAAGAGTCTGCCCTTTCAAGGACAACCTCTGCCAGAGCTCTGGCTGACCCAAGACCCTTCCAGCAGGTGCAAGTGGAGGAGAGGGGAATCAAACCCGGTTCTCCCAGATAAGAGTCTGCCCTTTCAAGGACAACCTCTGCCAGAGCTCTGGCTGACCCAAGGCCCTTCCAGCAGGTGCAAGTGGAAGAGTACGGAATCAAACCCTGTTCTCCCAGATAAAGAGCCCATACACTTAACCACTACACCAAACTGGCTCTCCAAAAGAACAAAAGCCTGAAGGTGGGGAATGGACCCACACACTGAATAAGGAAAACTCCCCATTCCTCCTGATTCTCCAGGGGCTCTGGCTGCTGTTGCGGCAACAGAGAAAAACCTTCAATTGAATGACGGCATCGAATAACACGCCCTGCCCTACAAGGGTCCTTCCCATGTTCTGAAAAGCTCGGTGGGTGCCACAGAAAGTACTGGCCACCGTGCCCAAGGGGAACCAAGCTGGGGGACCCTGGGCTAAAGTGTTATATGGGGTCTCCATCTTGCCTGTATGCCCAGAAGTCCCAACCGTGAGAACTAATGTAACCTGAACTTTAGGTAATACTAGCCTCTCCTATTTAAACATTGTTTAGACAGGGGTGTCAAACATGCAGCCCAAGAGCCGAATCAGGCCTCCAGAGGGCTCCTATCAGGCCCCCGAGCAACTGGCTGTCGTCTGCTTCCTTCTCCCTCTCTCTTGCTTCCTTCTGCATCACAGCTTGCTTTGCCAGGTTTGCTAAATAGCACGAGAGCTACAGAGCAAAACCTGTTTTCTCCATTGGCTGTGGCTCCTCTTTGGGGAGGAATGGGGGGGGGGAGGTAGAGGTTGCTTTGCCAGGCACAGCAGAGCTACTGAGCCAAGCCTCTCTTCCTTCTGTTGGCTGAGGCTCCTCCCGTGCCTGGGGAAGGAAGGAAAGAGCCAGAGCTTCTTTTGCCCAGTCCCCTGGGCCCCATGGGAGAAATACAAAGACGGCACCTTTAAGACTGAGTGCTAATATTTTAAGGATGTTTTAAGTTAAAAAAAAATCTTTGTGTTTTTCTGCGTCCTTTATAAAGTTTATATCTCTGCTACCTGATCTTAAATAGGTACGCACATGGCCTGGCCCAACCCGACATGGCTCAGCCCGAAAAGGTCTCATTTATGTCAGGTTTAGCCCTCATGAATTTGACACCCCTGGCTTAGAATAAGTGCTGAGTTTAGGAAAAGAAAATTGCGTATTTCCACCTGTTCTTTGTTGCCTTGCTCAGCCTGGATGAACAAGTGTATTCTTTTTTTTTATTCATTTTCTTTTATCCATTTCTAAAACTTCCTTATATTTTGAAAGTTTAAGCCTGATTTCTGGCCCCTGTTCAGTCTTGCAGTGCGGTGAGTAAGCTGGCTATCTCTGAAGCACAGGATCTCGAACTCGCAATTCATGTTCCCCAGGCTAGCTTGTTGGAGCAAAGTGGGGAAAGTGCACCAATTAGGTGGAGCCTATAAAGAGAGTTAAGAGCCCCGTGGCGCAGAGTGGTAAAGCCGCAGTACTGCAGTCGGAGCCCTCTGCTCGCGACCTGAGTTCAAACCCAGCGGAATCTGGTTCAGGTAACCGGCTCCAGGTTGACTCAGCCTTTCATCCTTCCGAGGTCAGTCAAATGAGTCCCCAGCTTGCTGGGGGGAAAGTGTGGATGACTGGGGAAGGCAAGGGCAAACCACCCTGTAAAAAAAAGGTCCGCCGTGAAAACGTTGTGAAAGCAACGTCACCTCAGAGTCGAAAATGACTGGTGCTTGCAAAGGGGATTACCTTTGCCTTTATAAAGAGTACAGGAACAGAGTGCTAGAGGTACAGCCGTGTTTAGCAGGAGAAGATCTAAGCCCCTGGTGGCAGCGGGATTTCTCCAGTTTGTTTTTGGCACCCGTGAGGGGGGGGGGAGGAATGCTGCTACTGATTGGAGACTTGGGAGAGGGGTGGAGTTTTCTGACCTTCCAGAGACCAACCCAGAGAAACTTGGTGAGTACCTTCATTCACAGGGGGAAATGTTAGAAATACATTACGCAGCCTTTTGCCTAACAGGAAATGTGTAAACAGATTGAATGACCAATGCAAAATGCTTGTTTGATTCAAATTTCAGTTAATTTAGACCATTTAATATGTTAAATAACTAGTTTGGTGTAGTGGTTAAGTGTGCGGGCTCTTATGTGGGAGAACCGGGTTTGATTCCCCACTCCCCCACTTGCAGCTGCCGGAATGGCCTTGGGTCAGCCATAGCTCTCGCAGAGCTGTCCTTGAAAGGGCAGTTTCTGTCAGAGCTATCTCAGCCCCACCCACCTCACAGGGTGTCTGTTGTGCGGGAAGAAGATAAAAGAGATTGTGAGCTGCTCTAAGACTCTGAGATTCAGAGTGCAGGAGGGGATATAAATCCAATATCATCATAGTCTTCTTCTTTTTCTTCTTCTTCAGTAAGGGGTCTTTTTTTTGTGCATTCACTTTAATAATCCATCCACAGGCCAAGCCCTGCCACGATAACAAACGTCAACTTTCTCGCTGTCGGTCCAAGTTGTTCACTGATTACAATTTGTGATAATCTGAATAAAGATAAGGACTTGAATCCTAAGCGATGCTTCTACTTGTGCTGAGCCCTCTTCTATTTTAAGAGATGGGGGCCATGGACCATGTTCCTTCCATGCCAGCTGCTTCTAGTGAGGCCAGACCAGCATCTTTCCACGAGGCCAAAGAGTGCCCAGTGACTGCGCGAAGAAGGACTGCCCCGTCCAACAAACAAAATCCAGAACAAACGGAAACACGGCTTGGGATCCAAGTCAACTCACGGGAGGCCGGTGATATCAGTCTGTGGCAAAGAAAAATCTTGCCAGACCGGTTGTGGGTAGGAAACCCTTTGAATGCTTTGACTGTAATAAAGGAGGGTGGAGAAATTGCATTGTTATGCAGGAAAAGATTAGCAGGTCATCTCTGGGGGGGTCATCGTGTCCCTTTCCCATATTCATTGTGTTTGAATCTGTGTTTTCTGTTGCAGATGCCATGACCAGAAGAAGCGAAGAAAACGATGGGAAAGGTGGTGGAGGAAACAGGACTTCTCTGCTTTCCCTCGTCTGGCACATGATTTTTTATCTCCCCGTCTTCAATTCAATATCATCCAAAAGAGTCCGATACATTTTCATCAGCTTCAATGCCTGGGAGTACATCGGATGTGACCATACCTGGGCCGGTCTGGTTACGACGCTGCTTGATGAAATCGAAGCGAAGAATAAAATTCTCTTCGGCGTTCTTAGGGCCTTCGGCGGGGAACCCTTTGAAGAGCATGTGCCACAAGGAAAGAGATGGGTTTCTAAAAGCTGGACGAAGATCTTCTTTTGGGGTTTCTTAGGTGTTGTTATCGGTTTAACCCTGGGTAATGTGCTGCTGAGGGAACTCGTAGAGAACAAGTTATGGAAGAACATGGGATACATGATTGCAGGAGTGACAGCTGCCGTCTCTAGTCTTCCTGTCATGGTGGTAGCCAAACATTCCCTTTTCACAATGAAAATGAAGCTTCAGAAGGACATGAACAGAAAGGACCTCAGTGCGCAGTTGGGCTTCATGCACTCGGTGAAAGAAGAGGTCAAAACCACAATCAATTTCCTCCACTTCATGGCACTCCACGAGGACAAAGAGATCCGGGTGGTCTTAAAGATCACCTGCTTGGATTTCTGTGCTCCAGACAAGGTGGTGGCAGTCCTGGATGTCATCAAAATTCTTCTCAGCGACCCAGATGCTCCGTTTATCCTCATCCTGGCTGCCGACCCAAGTATCCTTGTGGAATGCATTCAGCAGTCAAGTAATTCCTGTAGCAACGGCTACTTGTACTTGGATCGCATCGTTTCCCTGCCCTTCTCTTTGCCGCAGATGAGTCCAATGGCCAAGTCACAGTTACTCAAAGGGATTCTGAAAAAACAGTTGAAGGAGGGTTCCACTACAAATTTAGGGAAAAAAGATTCAGCAGAAAGCAGTAAGAAGAACACAGCTAGGGCGTTAACAAGAAAAGAAATTGAGCATATCCATCAGTATCTATGCAATGAGAATTTTGACGCCTACTTCCCGGGGAATTCTGCCCAGATGAGGCGGGTCGTGAACACCGTGCTGACCACGTGGACCATGATCAAAATGGGATTTCGACCCAGAGGAGGATACAAAACAAATGGAAAAGTTGAGAGAGGGACAATCGAGCAGATGATCGATTGGGTTGTCCTTGCCAACTGTTGGTCTTGCCGTCTGAGCTGGATTTTGCAATGCGTGGAGGACGATGAGCAGCAAAGAAGATTCGAGGAAATCCAGAGAATGGAGGACAGCGGGAAGAATGCAGGAGGACATCAACCGAGGAAAATATCAGAAGAGAGTGATTACCGAAGATTACTGGACGTTTATGAGACCAACGCTGGAGAACTGGACAGGATAAAGCACGACATCACGAAACTTTTAGAACTTGATGGAGACCCTGACCTTTTCCGAATCTTCTTGCAGAAGAGCCATTTTACAGTCAGGTGGGCCAGATATTTCTCTGACCTTCTCATCAATTTGGACTTCTCCTTAAAACGGCATTTCGAATTGCTCCGTGGTCTCAGCAGCATCACCAGGAAGAAGTAAATGGTGGAACTCCACACGTTGAGAAACACGGAGGTGTATGGCCGAGTGCAGGACAATTTAAAAACCTTCTATTATTTTCCAGCACGGTGTAGTGGTTAAGATATTATACCAGGTCTGCAGTTGAGAAAAGGAAAGGTTTGTCATCCAGCCTGGCATCCCCTCCTCTCCCCGCAAGGAAAGGACATAAATTGGAACTTAAACACCACCTGAATTAGACTGTGACTTGTTTATCTGTTTTAATTTAATCATAAGTGATTAATATATGTATTTATTGAATTGTTGTTCACTGCCCTGAGCCCTGTACAGAGGAGGACAGTCTATAAGTAAAATAAAGAAATAAATAATAAGAGCAGTGGACTCCAATCTGGAAGAACTAGGTTTGATTCCCCCACTCCTCCATATGCAGCTGCTCGGTGACCTTGGGTCAGTCTTGGTTGTCTCAGGGCTGTTCTCTCAGGAGCAGTTCTCTCAGAACTCTCTCAGATTCACCTACCACACAAGGTACCAGTTGAGGGGAGAGGAAGGGAAGGGAACTGTAAGCTGCTTTGACTCCTTAAGGCTACTTTGACTCCTTGGAGGGATGGTGGCTCAGTGGTAGAGCATCTGCTTGGTAAGCAGAAGGTCCCAGGTTTGATCCCCAGCATCTCCAACTAAAAAGGGTCCAGGCAAACAGGCATGACAAACTTCCGCTTGACACCCTGGAGAGCCGCTGCCAGTCTGAGTAGACAAGACTGACTTTGATGGGCCAAAGAGGGTCTGATTCAGTATAAGGCAGCTTCATACGGCAGATAGAAGTGGAATATAACCATTCCTCTTCCTGACAAAAGATCTCAGCGGAGTATAGTTGTGGACTGCAGAGATAGGATGAGCTTTCTGTTTTCCACTTTTCCATAGGCTTAAAGTGAACCCTGATATAGCCAAAAATCACCATTATTCAAGAAGATGAATCTAATTGGCAGTTGCAAATAACCAGGGGTTGTTTTACAGAAAAATAGGTGGCAGAACTAATTAGCATAACTCTTTAGTATATGCTGCGCCCCCCCCCCCAGCCAAAAGCAACCTGTTGTAAGAAAGGAGTGCCCCAGGCAAGCGAGGCTGCTTGATCTGGCTAGAGATCCAGCCAGCTAGGCTTCCCAACCCTCCCGCCCTGGCGGGGGACCCCAGGATTTCCACCCTCTTCCCCCGCTCCCCAAAAAAACGGAAGTGGGGGGAGGGGGGAAACGGCGCCGGGGAGCATGGCGAGCCGCCCGATCCTGGAGTGGGCGAGGCCGCCGCGCCGCTGCCGCCCCCTCCCTGCCCACCGCAGCTGCTCTTCCGAGATGGGCCCAGGCTGAGCCCATCTTGGAGGAGCAGCCAAGAGGCGGCAGCAGCGCAGGGGAGGGCGAGGCAGGCCAGGAGCATGGCGAGCTGCGAATCCGGGCCCTTCTAGGACCCAGACTTGTGGCTCGCCACGCCCCTGGCCCGCCTCCACCCCCTCTCCCCTTCCACCCCAGAGGCGGAGCGGGTGAGGCTGCCGCGCCTCTGCCGCCTCTTCTCTGGTTTCCGTGGCTGCTCCTCCGAGATGGGCTCAGCCTGAGCCCATCTCGGAGGAGCAGCCACGGCGAGCGGAGAAGAGGCGGCAGCAGCGGGGCGGCTCGCCACGCTCCCCGGCGCCGTTTCCCCCTCCCCCCTAGCTCCACCCCAGTGTCTCCTGGCTCCACCCCCAAAGTCTCCTGGCTCCACCCCCAAAGTCTTTGGACTTGGCAACCCTACAGCCAGCCCAAGCAGGCCTCACTCTCCTGGGGCCGCCCCCCGCCCCAGTCAAAAAGCCAGCAAGCCACCCACCACCCAAAATCACATTAGAAGTGGAGAAAGGGTGGCAGGGCTTCTCCAGGGGTTAATGAGGGCTGCTGGGAGTGTGGCAAAGCCCCTGGTGGCTGGTTGGCTGCCCGCTCTCCTAATCCAGGGATTATTGTGCAGCTGCACCTACTATTCAATGGACAAGAGAGGTGGGGAGGAAGAGGGGGAACCCTCAGAAAGGTTCAGGAGCTGTGCTCCTTGTGAGCTCCTGCTGAATCTGAGGCCCGCAAATCACACTCACAGATCTGGGGGTGGCAATAAAGGAAGTGGCCCCTTTTTATACTGCACGTGTAGATGGTTTTTACTTGGGGGCGTAGAGAGTTAGATCCATTGGATCTTCCCTCAACACCTGAGCCTTCCCTGTCGCACCGTGGGAACTCTCCTTGCATCGGGAAGGAATGGATCCGTAGGACCCTACTAGGATTGCCAAGTCCAATTCAAGAAATATCTGGGGACTTTGGGGGTGGAGCCAGGAGACATTAGGGGTGGAGCCAAGATCAAGGCTGTGACAAGCATAATTGAACTCCAAAGGGAGTTCTGGCCATCACATTTAAAGGGACGGCACACCTTTTCAATGCCTTCCTTCCATAGGAAATAATGAAGGATAGAGGCACCTTCTTTTGGGGCTCATAGAATTGGACCCCCTGGTCCAATCTTTTTGAAACTTGGGGGGTATTTTGGGGAGAGGCACTAGATGCTATACTGAAAATTTGGTGCCTCTACCCCAAAAAACAGCCCCCCCAGAGCCCCAGATACCCGCGGATCAATTCTCCATGATTTTCTATGGGAATACATCTCCATAGGGAATAATAGAGTTCCCAGCAGACATTTCCCTCCCCTCCCCCGCTTTCTGACGACCCTGAAGTGGGGGAAGGGCCTCTAAACCGGGGGATCCCCTGCCCTCACCTGGGGATTGGCAACCCTGGACCCCACCCATATGTTCCTAGTCATTACGAGTCCGCAACAATTAATCACAAGCACTCTTCAGACACAATGGATTTTGCAGAGGAACCACTAGTACCTCGAGGCAGAGGGACTGGAACTTTGTTGCATGCTAACCTCTTTTCCTACTCCTAAGTAACAGCAGTGTGCAAATGGGACTGGTGTTCAGTTGATTAGTTTGCTAGCTACTGGAATTCAGCTTTGCAAACATAAAGTTATGCATATTCCTAATGGGGAAAAGAAGGTTGGTGGTCCAGCAAGGATTGTTTGTATACGCAAAGCTGCTGCCTTTGCCAGACTGATATAAAAGAAAACGTACAATCCAAATAAAGGTTCCAGGTTAACAGTCCACCCCCCCCTCACACCTAATTCTCCTGCTCAAAAGTCCTTGAATTATTTCTCAGGCTGCAGCGTTACTTCCTTCAAGGTCGCATTCCAACTCAGACGGCTTTTGTTGGTCCCTTTTCCGTTACCAGGGAGACAAGATGAGGCCCCAGCTTCCCACCATGGTTTACCCTCCATGGTGGCGTCCCTTGTTGCCAGTACTATTCTACATAACACCTTAAAGAACGTAACGAGCATATCTAAGGATTAGTGAAGAATACCGATATTCGAATACATGGGTTAGTACAGTTAAGAGAGCCCTGTGGCGCAGAGTGGTAAAGCTGCAAGCCGCAGCCCTCCATTTGCAAGACCTGAGCAAGGATGTTCACCAGAAGACATTTGGAGGGCATTCCATGTAGGTAGATCCAAGGAGTCAGCCATGTTGGTCTGAAGTAGAAGACCAAAATAGGAGTCCAGTTGCACCTAGATTTATTCAGAACGTCAGCTTTCGTGTGCTCTCTAAGCATACTGGAGAGCATACTGGAGAGCCAGTTTGGTGTAGTGGTTAAGTGTGCGGACTCTTATCTGGGAGAGCCGGGTTTGATTCCCCCACTCCTCCACTTGCACCTGCTAGCATGGCCTTGGGTCAGCCTTATCTCTGGTAGGAGTTGTCCTTGAAAGGGCAGCTGCTGTGAGAGCCCTCTCCAGCCCCACCCACCTCACAGGGTGTCTGTTGTGGGGGAGGAAGGTAAAGGAGATTGTGAGCCGCTCTGAGACTCTTCGGAGTGGAAGGCGGGATATAAATCCAATATCTTCTTCTACTTCATCAGACGAGGAATCCGGTACAGTGAGCAAAGCCACACATAGCTGGTAGGCAGCGGCTCAGAATGCAAACTGGTACAAATTTAAGAGCCAATGACAGAATAGTCAAATTAACAAATTGAGCAGACCTTTGATCTGAGTAGCATGAGCATGCGAAAGCAACAAAACAGTAATATGTCAAAACATTCTCGCATTTTGACATATTACCGTTTTATTGATTTCGCATGCTCATGCTACTCAGATCAAAGGTTTGCTCAATTTGTTAATTTGACTGTTCTGTCGTTGAATCTTAAATTTATACCAGTTTGCACTCTGAGCCGCTGCCTACCAGTTACGTGTGGCTTTGCTCACTGTACCGGATTCCTCGTCTGATGAAGTGTGATTAGAGAGCACATGAAAGCTGACGTTCTGAATAAAACTTGGTTGGTCTTAAAGGTGCAAACTTGACTCCTGTTTTGGAGGGCACTAATTCATAGGGTCGGAAGCAAGTTGGAAGTGAGTGGACGGCACTTCAAACACACTCAGCAATGGGGGTAATAACTGGAAAAAGGAAACCGACTTCCTTTGGAGGCAGCGACATTGCATGAGTCAAACCAAGAAATCCACAAGTTAGATGGCCATAAAGATAAACAAGAATTTTATGGTGTGCTCTTGGATGATTTTTGTTTTTAAACAATGCTGTGGGGACTATCGTATAAAGTTTCACAGCGGAGCCGCTTCCTTCTGCCAACGATAGTTGATTCTGCAGTGACCTTTGCTCACAGCCCTGGAGTACTGGCTTCCTTACACACCGGTAAACCAAAAATGATACTTTGCAGGATTCTGGGTTGGATGGGAACTGCTGAGAGGGCCGGACCATACCTAGCCACACCCCATATGTATATGTCACGCCGTTCTGTGGCAGAAGTCAATATCCAAAGTTACTCCTCTTCGACACCATCTACCGCAAGTCGTCCCCATGAGCGGCACGGAGGAATTCTGGTAAATTCTAGCCCATCAAGTAAGTAAAAATATACATATGTATATATGATCAATGACAGAGAGATTGACAGAAAGATAGAACTTCTCTTTCCTATCTGATGATGATGATATTGGATTCATATCCCGCCCTCCACTCAGAGTCTCAGAGCAGCTCACAATCTCCTTTACCTTCCTCCCCCACAACTGACACCCTGTGAAGTGGGTGGGGCTGAGAGAGCTCTCACAGCAGCTGCCCTTTCAAGGACAGAGTCTCAGAGCAGTCTACAATCTCCTTTACCTTCCTCCCCCACAACAGACACCCTGTGAGGTGGGTGGGGCTGAGAGAGCTCGCACAGCAGCTGCCCTTTCAAGGACAATCTCTGCCAGAGCTATCGCTAACCTAAGGCCATTCCAGCAGGTGCAAGTGGAGGAGTGGGGAATCAAACCCGGTTCTCCCAGATAAGAGTCCATGCACTTAACCACTACACCAAACTGGCTCTTATCTCTGGAGATAACTTACGAATCTTGGATGGTCTAGATCAGGATCAGTGGGAGTGACGGTGGCTCAGTGGTAGAGCATCTGCTTGGTAAGCAGAAGGTCCCAGGTTCAATCCCCGGCATCTCCAACTCAAAAGGGTCCAGGCAAATAGGCATGAAAAACCTCAGCTTGAGAACCTGGAGAGCTGCTGCCAGTCTGAGTAGACAAGACTGACTTTGATGGACTCAGGAGGGTCTGATTCAGTAGAAGGCAGCTTCAGATGTTCACAGATGTTCAAAGTGTGAGTATAAGCATGAGTCAGTCCCAGTGGGATTATTTTAAGAACTACAGCTAGGAGCGTAACCAGAGTCCACCCTGAGTGCCCCCCTTTCCAGGTCAAACACAAGAATCTGCTTCATATTGAATCAGACCCTTGATCCATCAATGTCAGTATTGTCTACTCAGACTGGCAGCCGCTCTCCAGGGTCTCAGGTGGTGGTCTTTTTTTATCACCTGCCACCTTATCTTTTTAACCGGGAATGCCAGGGATTGAACCTGGGACCTTCTGTATGCAAAGCAGATGTTCTACCACTGAGCCACCGCTCCTATCTTAATTTTTTTTAACAATGCCACGAAGGAATATCATAGAAAGTTTCACAGGTCAATGCAAATCCTGCATTTAAAATGCATGTGTGAAATACAGAGAACTGTCATCCATCTATTTTGCATGCATTACTTGAAAGAACTGTGTGGGCTGGCTTTGTTTGTGCGCAGGGTCCACTTTGGGGGGCAAATCTTCTGTGCCTTTACCAGCTGCATGCCCGTTTGCGATGGATCGGGGCAAATGTTCACCCATCGCTGCACTTCCTTGCCAGAAAGGAATAACGCTGTTGAATTTCTGACTGTCATGTTGATGGGGTGTGAACTGGCAGAGACTGACCAAGAGAAAGATCTTGGGGTCATGGTAGATAACTCACTGAAAAAGTCAAGACAGTGTGCGTCTGCAATAAAAAGGCCAACGCCATGCTGGGAATTATTAGGAAGGGAATTGAAAACAAATCAGCCAGTATCATAATGCCCCTGTATAAATCGATGGTGTGGTCTCATTTGGAGTACTGTGTGCACTTCTGGTCGCCGTACCTCAAAAAGGATATTATAGCATTGGAGAAAGTCCAGAAAAGGGCAACTAGAATGATTAAAGGGCTGGAACACTTTCCCTACGAAGAAAGGTTGAAACGCTTGGGGCTCCTTCAGCTTGGAGAAACGTCGACTGCGGGGTGACATGATAGAGGTTTACAAGATAATGCATGGGATTGAGAAAGTAGAGAAAGAGGTACTTTTCTCCCTTTCTCACAATACAAGAACTCGTGGGCATTCGATGAAATTGCTGAGCAGACGGGTTAAAATGGATAAAAGGAAGTACTTCTTCACCCAAAGGGTGATTAACCTGTGGAATTCACTGCCACAGGAGGTGGTGGCGGCCACAAGCATGGCCACCTTCAAGAGGGGTTTAGATAAAAATATGGAGCAGAGGTCCATCAGTGGCTATTAGCCACAGTGTGTGTGTATATATATATAAATTTTTTTGGCCACTGTGTGACACAGAGTGTTGGACTTGATGGGCCATTGGCCTGATCCAACATGGCTTCTCTTATGTTCTTATGTGACACAGAGTGTTGGACTTGATGGGCCATTGGCCTGATCCAACATGTCTTCTCTTATGTTCTTATGTCCCTGTTCAAATGACAGAAAGATAAGGGGGGCAGAATCGCACCTGCATCAGAGGAGAGGGGAAAGTAGTGTCTGCAGTACAGTTGCGTAGACACACCCACAACCTTGACCACTGAGAATAAAGATTGTAACAAAAGATAGATTTAGGTGAGCATCCGTGCTGGTCAGAAGCAGCAGAACAAATATTGACTCTAGTGGCATCTTGAAGACTAACAAAGTTATATTGTGAGTATAAGCTTTTGCGTGCGTGTGTGCCCACTTCTTCGGAGACATTGGAACAGAAGTCACCAACTTCAGGTAGAGGGTGGGAGAGCAACTAAATGTAATGGTTGGTGACTTCTGTTTCATTTGTTGGTCTTAAAGGTGTCACTGGAATCAAAGGTTGTCTGACTGCAACAAAACTCAGTTTTGCCCCCACAGGATGAGAAGACTTCCCCCGTCAGAATCTGTGAATTTTGCCATTTGTCCTTTGCAGTCTAGGGATTGATACAGGTAACAAAAGGCAAGGACGGGGATGAAATAATGATACCACTCCAGCCCCCCTGTTCTGTTCCCTACCGCCAGTGCCATTCGAGGGGCAAGAGGAGAAAGTGTCCGGTTAGCTGTGGGACAGTCTTTGTTACAGACATGCGTTGTTCAACTGCCCTCACCAGTTTGGTGTAGTGGTTAAGTGTGTGGACTCTTATCTGGGAGAACCGGGTTTGATTCCCCACTCCTCCACTTGCAGCTGCTAGCATGGCCTTGGGTCAGCCAGAGCTCTGGCAGAGTTGTCCTTGAAAGGACAGCTGCTGTGAGAGCCCTCTCCAGCCCCACCCACCTCACAGAGTGTCTGTTGTGGGGGAGGAAGGTAAAGGAGATTGTGAGCCACTCTGAGACACTTCGGAGTGGAGGGCGGGATATAAATCCAATATCTTCACCTACCTCACAGGGTGTCTGTTGGGGGGGAGGAAGGGAAAGGAGATTGTGAGCCGCTCTGAGACTCTTCGGAGTGGAGGGCGGGATATAAATCCAATATCTTCATCTACCTCACAGGGTGTCTGTTGTGGGGGAGGAAGGGAAAGGAGATTGTCAGCCGCTCTGAGACTCTCCGGAGTGGAGGGTGGGATATAAATCCAATATCTTCATCTACCTCACAGGGTGTCTGTTGTGGGGGAGGAAGGGAAAGGAGATTGTGAGCCGCTCTGAGACTCTTCGGAGTGGAGGGCGGGATATAAATCCAATAGCTTCTTCTTCTTCTCTTCTTCACAGCAACAATCTACAGAACCTTGTTGCTCATTCATGTGCCTTTTGGGCAGAGTCCGGCAGCCGGAGAGCTTGGCCTATTCATATGCTGAGAGAATGAGTCAGGAAAGTTACTCTGTACTCCAGGTGAAAACTGCAGGTGAAGAAGATGAAGGTCTGTAAAATAATGACCAAATCAACTATTCTGTACATTATGGCAAGGCAGCTCATGGGCAACCTGAATATATTTCCTTGGAACAGCTTACATAGCAGCTTCATACAGCCTCACCCTCTGTGCCCTGTTGTTGGCTGTCCAGAGGAACCGGGTGGCCATTGTATGAGATGGGATGCTGGAACAGATAGACCACTGGTCATATCCAACAGAGCTCTTCTTATGTTCTTATGAAGGCCTCAGCCTCTGTGCCCTGTTGTTGGCCTCCAGAGGAACTAGTTGGCTGCTGTGTGAGACAGGAGGCTGGACGAGATGGACCCTCATTGGTCTTATCCAGCAGGGCTCTTCTGATGTTCTTCTCAGGGGAAGACCTCAGCCTCTCTGCCCTGTTGCTGACCCTCTAGAGGAACTGGGTGGCTCCTGTGTGAGACAGGAGGCTGGACTAGATGGACCCTCATTGGTCTGATCCAGCAGGGCTCTTCTGATGTTCTTCTCAGGGGAAGGCCTCAGCCTCTCTGCCCTGTTGCTGACCCTCTAGAGGAACTAGTTGGCTGCTGTGTGAGACAGGAGGCTGGACCAGATGGACCCTCATTGGTCTGATCCAGCAGGGCTCTTCTGATGTTCTTCTCAGGAGAAGTCCTCGGCCTCTCTGCCCTGTTGCTGACCCTCTAAAGGAACTGGGTGGCTCCTGTGTGAGACAGGAGGCTGGACTAGATGGACCCTCATTGGTCTGATCCAGCAGGGCTCTTCTGATGTTCTTCTCAGGAGAAGTCCTCGGCCTCTCTGCCCTGTTGCTGACCCTCTAGAGGAACTGTTGGCCCCTGTGTGAGACAGGATGCTGGACCAGATGGACTCTCACTGGTCTGATCCAGCAGGGCTCTTCTGATGTTCTTCTCAGGGGAAGGCCTTTTGTTGGCCCTCCAGAGGAACGGGCTGGCCACTGCGTAAGACAGGATGCTGGGCTAGATGGACCCTCCCTGGTCTGATCCAGCAGGGCTCTTCTGATGTTCTTCTCAGGGGAAGGCCTCAGCCTCCATGCCCTGTTGTTGGCCCTCCAGAGGAACTGGCTGGCCACTGTGTGAGACAGGAGGCTGGACTAGACGGTCCCTCCCTGGTCTGATCCAGCAGGGCTCTTCTGATGTTCTCAGGGGAAGGCCTCAGCCTCTCTTCCCTGTTGGTGGCCCTCCAGAGGAACTGGTTGGCCACTGTATGAGGCAGGATGCTGGACTGGATGGACTCTCAGTGGTCTGATCCAGCAGGGCTTTTCTTGTATTCTCTAGAAGGGGCATTTAAAGTTACGGAAATGGTGCCAGAAGGAATCCCAGTCTGATTCCTATCCTATCAAGAAGCTATCCAGCAATATAAAGTTTCTCAGGAGGACCAATCATGGAGATTCCACCCTCCTACCTTTTGAGTCTCTTATGTTCAATGGCGCTTTTCTTCTCTTCTTCAAAATTCTGTTTTCTTTTGTGTTTTCTTATGTTTTACAAAAGACCAAAATACCAACGAAGACATTTATTGTGAAGCCTTAGCAGAAACTCTACATCATGTTGCCCTACCTGTGACGGTGGGACTTTTTGCCCCATGGGGGCGGAACAAGAGGGGCCTCTTAGGCAAAGTCGAAGGTAAGCACAGTCCCTTGTCATGATAATCATCCACCTTCACAGGGGGAACATCTTGATTCTGTTTCCCACTTAGGTTTCGACTGATGTAGGTATGATCTTGCTATTGTGGGTTTGCAATGCAATCTGGTAGATTCTTGCAAGAAATTAATCTCAGAAGTTAATATATGTTCCAAAAACTTCAGGATGCAGAAGCAATCTTCCAAAATGCCAAAACTCTATAAATCCAAGTTCAAAGGTGAGCAAACTATTCCTCATTCTGTCAGAACTTGGAGAACTTCAGACAAGACTCATTACTTTGTTTCAAAAGTATAAGGCGTTTATTGAGAACTGTGTTCAGGAAAGGTACAAGTTGACTCTGATAACTGATACGGCTATTGCCACATTTTTTATGCAGTGGTAACAGAAACAATAAAACCATTTCTCACACTCTAAGAGACAGTTGTCTGTTCCCAGGGTCTCTTATCTCCAAAGCGGAGGAAGAAGCCCTGCTGTGTTGCTCTGGCAGGCCAGCTTCAAAGGACACCTGCAGATGTTTTCCAGAGGCTATCAGTCACCCTTCAGTAATTACAGTTTGTTTGAAATGCAAAGGCATTTGGTTAGTAGGCATTGCTACAAGGACATGGGGTTAGTAGGCATTTACAATATGGAGTCGGTTATGCCAATATCATCAGGCTCAGCATATAGGACAGTCACAAGTTCTGACACATCCATCCTGGCAATGAACAGTCGACCTGAGATGTTTGTTTCACTCGTTGGCTTCTTCCCGGTCGGAATAGGAGAATATTAATACACAGAAGTCTCTAATTCATACAATCTCATATCACTACTGGCAACAATCTTTACTTAGGTGGACTCTCTGGCATTATACCCCATTGAAGTCCCTGATGTTCCCAGGCTCCACCCCCCCAAAACCTCCAGGTACTGAACATACGAAGCTGCCTTATACCGAATCAGATCCACCTTGGTCCATCAAAGTCAGTCTTGTCAATTCAGACTGGCAGTGGCTCTCCAGGGTCTCAAGCTGAGGTTTTTCATGCCTATTTGCCTGGACCCTTTTTAGTTGGAGATGCCGGGGATTGAACCTGGGACCTTCTGATTACCAAGCAGATGCTCTACCACTGAGCCACAGCCCCCTTCATGGTTCTCCAGGGTCTCAAGCTGAGGTTCTTCACGCCTACTTGCCTGGACCCTTTTGAGTTGGAGATGCTGGGGATTGAACCTGGGACCTTCTGCTTACCAAGCAGATGCTCTACCACTGAGCCACAGCCCCATTCATGGCTCTCCAGGGTCTCAAGCGGAGGTTTTTCACGCCTATTTGCCTGGACCCTTTTGAGTTGGAGATGCTGGGGATTGAACCTGGGACCGTCTGATTACCAAGCAGATGCTCTACCACTCAGCCACCACCCCTCCCCTATTTCTTGACTCAGAGCTGGCAGGCCTAAAGAGAGACAACCAAAGAAACCCTAGGGTAGCTATGCAAAAACAGGCAGGAGTTCTGTTCATCTCCTGCCTTGAAAAGCCTAAAAAACCTGCCATAAATTGGATGCGGCTCAACAGAACTTTCCACCAGCATTCACTTTGGTGATCTTTCCATGGGCCCAGGCCTCCTTTACACTACTATCCAATGTCTGGCTATTGATCCAAATTGTTCACTTAGTACCGGGGCTTTTTTTTATGTAGCAGGAACTCCTTTGTATATTAGGCCACACCCCCTCTTATGTAGCCGATCCTCCAAGAGTTTACAGGGCTCTTCTTACAGGGCCTACTGTAAGCTCCAGGAGGATTGGCTACATCGGAGGGGTGTGTGGCCTAATATGTAAAAAACCTGCTCGTTATGATTTGAAGCAGGGCTTTTTTGGAACAGAAATGCAGTTCTGGCTGGCTGGGCATCAGGGGATGCGGCTTAATAGGCAAACGAGTTTCTGTTGGGCTTTTTCTACAAAAGAAGCCCTTTTTTGAATTGACGCGAGGACTCAGATCCTAAGCTGTGCTTCTGCTTGCACTGAACTCCCATTTGAGGAGGCAAGAAGGATCCTGGAATGGGTTCTTCTTGTAGCCAGTTGCTTCCATGAGCCGAAGAGCGCCCAGCTCCGCAGATTGATGCTTTGCAGGGGGAAAATGACCCTTCAACAGGTGAACTGCAGAAGGAACAGAAACACAGCTTGGAATCCAAGTCAACTCACCAAAGCTGGGTGATACCAGTTGGTGGCAATGAAAAATCTTGCCGGACCGGTTGTAGCTGGGAAATCCTGTAAATCCTTCTGACTGCAATAAAACAGGGCGGAGAATCCATTTTGTTATGCAGGAAAAGATTGGCAGGTCATCTGTTTGGGTCATAACGTCCCATCCCGTTTTATGGCTGGGAGCTGTCCCATCATGCCTTCTAGACATGCCTTCTTGCGCCTGTTTGTTGATGTGTTGTACTGCCCTCAGTGTCACATTCTCGGGGTGCAGCAGGCAGGAGTCTAAAGCCGATCCAAAGTCAAAGTTCAAGAGTCACCACAGCAAAATCGCAAACCAGAAGCAGAAGTCAGTGTCCAAAGCCAAAGGGTCAGGGTGCCAAGGAATTCAAACCGGTCAGGAACTGGAATCAGGAAGGAGCGTGGATGCAAGCCAGGAAATCAGCTTGTTGCTTCCATGAGGTTTGCAAGACCCGGGTGTGAGTTATATGGGAGCCTCAATCAGCCTGCTCCCTGAGTGGCCGTAATTCTCCTAGAACTCGGGACTCAGAGAGCGGAAGCATTGGTGCACCTTGTGCCTGCGTTCTGCGAGTGTTTTCCAAAGATGGCTCCGCATTCTTGAGATGGGAGAGCCTGGAGGAGACTGTCAACAGTCGGTGCTGGTGCCTGGAATGTGGGGAAAGTGATTGATGGGCCAGCTGTTGGTTCTTCGGGTGAGGTGCTGGAAGGCTGGTCTGTTAACTCTTCCAGCTTCCTGGTCTGTTAACTCTTCCAGCTCCTCCTCCTCACAGCTCATGACACTCAGAGAGCCAGTTTGGTGTTGTGGTTAAGTGTGAAGACTCTTATCTGGGAGAACCGGGTTTGATTCCCCACTCCTCCACTTGCAGCTGCTGGAATGGCCTTGGGTTAGTCATAGCTCTTATAGGAGTTGTCCTTGAAAGGGCAGCTGCTGTGAAAGCCCTCTCAGCTCCACCCACCTCACAGGCTGTCTGTTATGGGGGGAGGAGATATAGGAGATTGTGAGCCGCTCTGAGTCTCTGATTCAGAGAGAAGGGCGGGGTATAAAACTGCAGTCCTTTTCTTCTTCTTTTATGCCATATTCTTTTATGATGTTTTATATTTTAGTCTGTAAGTATGTTAAATTTCTGCTGTAAGCCACCCTGAGCCCACCTGCGGGAAAGGGCGGGATATGAGTCTAAAAAATAAATTAAATTAAATCATATTCCTAGAGACTGACTCTGTGTGCCTTGCTTTCTGTTGCAGATGCCATGACCAGAAGAAGCGAAGTAAAAAAGGATGAGAAAAGTGGCAGAGGAAATAGGACTTCTCTGCTTTCCCTCATCTGGCACGTCATTTTTTATCTCCCTGTCTTCGATTCAATATCATTGGAAAGAGTTCAATACATCTTCATCAGCTTCGATGCCTGGGAGTACGTCGGATGTGACCATACCTGGGCCGGCCTCGTTACGACGCTGCTTGATGAAATTGAAGAGAAAAATAAAATCCTGTTCAGTCTGGTTAGGGCCTTTGGTGGAGAATCCTTTGAAGGGTTTGTACGACGGGGGGAAAAATGGGTTGCTAAACCATGGACCACATTTTTCTTTTGGGCTTTCTCAAGCGTCGTTATTGGTTTAACTCTGTGTACTGTGCTGCTGAAGGAAATTGCAGCGAACGAGTCCTGGAAGGAGACGGGATCCGTGACGGCAATAGTGACATTTGCTGTATTTAGTGTTCCTTTCATGGCGGTAGCCAAGAATTTCCTTTTCACAATGAAAAATAAGCTTCAGAATGATATGATGAGGAAGGACCTCAGTGCGCAGTTGGGCTTCATGCACTCGGTGAAAGAAGAAGTCAAAACCACCGTCAACTTCCTCCGCTTCATGGCACTCAAAGAGGACAGAGAGATCCGGGTGGTCTTAAAGATCACCAGCTTGGATTTATGCACGCCAGACAAGGTGGTGGCAGTCCTGGACGCCATCAACATTCTTCTTTGTGACCCAAACGCTCCGTTTATCTCCATCCTGGCTGCCGACCCAGGTGTCCTCGTGGAATGCATTCGATGGTCAAGTAATACCTGTAACAACGGCTACTTGTACTTGGACCACATCGTTTCCTTGCCCTTCTCTGTACCGCAGATGAGTCCGAGGGCCAAGTCACGGTTGCTCGAAGGGATTCTGAAAAACCAGTTGATGGAGGGTTCCGCTATAGATCCAGGGAAAGAATATCATGCAGAATGTGTAAGGAAGAACACTGGTAGGGTGTTAACAAGGAAAGAGATGGAGCATATCAGTTACTACCTACGCGATGGGGATTTCGATGCCTACTTACCGGGGAATTCAGTCCAGATGAGGCGGGTCGTGAACACCGTGCTGACCACGTGGACCATGATAAAAATGGGATTTCAACCCGATGGAGGAAACAAAATGAATGAAAAAGGTGACCGAGACAGAATTGAAGAGACCATCGATTGGGTTGTCCTTGCCAACTGTTGGCCTTGCCGTCTGAGCTGGATTTTGCAATGTGTGGAGGACGATGAGCAAAGAAGAAGACTTGAGGGAAGCCAGAAAAGCACTATTCGGGACAGCGTGGAAAATCCAGGAGGACACCAACAGGGGGAAAGGTCAGAGAGTAATGATAAATTACTGGACATTTATGAGGCCAATGCTCGGGAACTGGACAGGATGAAGTATAGCATCAGGAAGCTTTTGGAACTTGATGGAGACCCTGACCTTTTCCGAATCTTCTTGCAGAAGAGCCATTTTACAGTCGGGCGGGCCAGATATTTTTCTGACCTTCTCATCAATTTGGACTTCTCCCTAAAACGGCATTTTGAATTGCTCCGTGGTCTCAGCAGCATCACCAGGAAGAAGAAAACGGCAGATATCCCCTCACTGAGAAACACTGAGACGGACGACCAACTGCTGGACAATTGAAAAAAAGCTCTCTATTATTTTCTAGTGTTGTGTAACGGTTAAGATGCAGGCCTATAGTTGAGGAAAGCAAAGGTTTGGTGTAGTGGTTAAGCAAGTTTGGTGTAGTGATTAAGTGTGTGGGCTCTTATCTGGGAGAACCGGGTTTGATTCCCCGCTCCTCCACTTGCAGCTGCTGGAATGGCCTTGGGTCAGCCAGAGCTCTTGCAGAGGTTGTCCTTGAAAGGCTCTCCAACCCCACCCACCTCACAAGATGTCTGTTGTGGGGGGAGAAGATATAGGAGATTGTAAGCCTCTCTGAGATTCAGAGAGAAGGGCGGGGTATAAATCTGCGGTTTTCATGTCATCAAGCCTTGTGTCCTCCAATCCTTCTCCACCCCCATGGGGAAATGACATAAATTGGTACTTAAATGCCATCTGAATTAGACTGCGACTCATTGTTTTTAACTGTTTTAATTTGATTATAATAGATTAATCAGGGGTGTCAAACATGCATCCCGGGGGCCGAATTAGGCCTCTGGAGGGCCCCTATCAGCCCCCTGAGAAACTGGCTGTCATCTGCTTCCTTCTCCCTCTTTTGCTTCCTTCTGCATCTCAGCTTGCTTTGCCAGGGTCTCTCAATCGCACAACAGAGCTACAGAGCAAAATCTCTCTTCCTTCTATCTGAGGCTCCTCCCCCTCCTGGTCCCCTGGGGAGGGAAGGAAAGAGAAGAAGAAATTGGATTTATATCCCGCCCTCCACTCCGAAGAGTCTCAGAGTGGCTTACAATCTCCTTTCCCTTCCTCCCCCACAACAGACACCCTGTGAGGTGGGTGGGGCTGAGAGGGCTCTCACAGCAGCTGCCCTTTCAAGGACAACCTCTGCCAGAGCTACGGCTGACCCAAGCCATTCCAGCAGCTTCAAATGGAGGAGTGGGGAATCAAACCCGGTTCGCCCAGGTAAGAGTCCGCATACTTAACCACTACACCAAACTGGCTCTCCAAAGAGCCGGAGCTTCCTTTGCCCAGTTCCCTGGATCGCATGGGAGAGATGCAATGAAAGCACCTTTAAGACCAACAAGTGCTAATGTTTTAAGCATGGTTTAAGTATTTGTTTTTCAATCTTTAATTGTTTTTGTCTGCGTCCTTTATAAAGCTATCTGCTATCTGGCATTACGTTTTATGACACCCATGACCCCAGCCCGACAAGGTCTCCTTTATGTCAGATCCGGCCCTTGTAACAAATGAGTTTGACACCCCAGGTCTAGAAGTCAACTAAATAAATAGATAAACACTAAGAGCGGCAGACTCAAATCTGGAGAGCCGGGGTTAATTCCCCACTCCTCCACCTGCTGGGTCACCTTGGACTAGTTGCAGTTCTCTAAGAACTTTCTGAGCCCCCTCAACCACACAAGGTGCCCGTTGTGGGGATAGGAAAGGAAAGGCGATTGTAAGCTGCTTTGGTTCTCCTTAACCCCAACAAAGATGAACGCACCATGTTAAAACACAACTTTGTGTCATGAGTAATAGTATCAAAATACAAAAAGGGTATCATCAGTATAAAACATATCAGTCATACAGAAAGTTAAGAAGAAGATGAAGATGAAGATATTGGATTTATATCCCGCCCTCCACTCCGAAGAGTCTCAGAGCGGCTCACAATCTCCTTTACCTTCCTCCCCCACAACAGGCACCCTGTGAGGTGGGTGGGGCTGGAGAGGGCTCTCACAGCAGCTGCCCTTTCAAGGACAACCTCTGCCAGAGCTATGGCTGACCCAAGGCCATCTTAGCAGGTGCAAGTGGAGGAGTGGGGAATCAAACCCGGTTCTCCCAGATAAGAGTCTGCACACTTAACCATTACACCAAACTGGCTCTCCTCATTAGTTAAAACCTCATTAGTTGCACAGTGCTACTACTGTCCTTATATGGCCCACAGCCACTATATTATATTCCAGGGCTATATTTGAGAAAAGGTCCAACGGAGAACCGGTCCGCTTAGCAAGCTCTTTCGGATCTCAAATCCTTCTTCTAGGGACCAATCTTATATATTATAGGCAATTTTCTAGATCCGGTAGTGCCAAAAATTATGCAATCATCATCTGTTTCAATCCAGAATTCTACAAAGCAATAAATATATAATTTACAGACAGGGCATACGCCAAGCACCCATAACCTGAAAAATGTATCACAGTCTGAAGCACTCACCCTAGCTTTTTCTAATTTTCACACATAATAGCGGGAATGCCGTAGTTAACACATTCCTTGTCAGCAAAACAGGCGTCCTCTGTTTACAGGCTGGTATGTACTTTATCATCCTCTAGCCATTAAAAAAAAGGTCGTCCCCTGTGCAAGCACCAGTCGTTTCCGACTCTGGGGAGACGTTGCTTTCACAACGTTTTCACGGCAGACTTTTTACGGGGTGGTTTGCCCTTGCCTAGCGGCCCCGTGGCACAGAGTGGTAAAGCAGCAGTACTGCAGTACTGTGATCTGAACTCTCTGCTCACGACCTGAGTTCTATCGCAGCGAAAGCTGGTTCAGGTAGCCGGTCCAAGGTTGACTCAGCCTTCCATCCTTCTGAGGTCGGTAAAATGAGTCCCCAGCTTGCTGGGGGGAAAGTGTAGAGGACTGGGGAAGACAATGGCAAACCACCCCGTAAAAAGTCTGCCATGAAAATGTTGTGAAAGCAACGTCACCCCAGAGTCGGAAACGACTGGTGCTTGCACAGGGGACCTTTCCTTTTTTCCCCCCTTGTGAGTAAGAAAGTGTAGATGACTGGGGAAGGCAATGGCAAACCACCCCGTAAAAAGTCTGCCGTGAAAACGTGAAAACAACGCCCCCCCAGAGTCGGAAACGACTGGTGCTTGCACAGGGGACTTTTCCTTTCCTTGCCATTCCCTTCCCCAGTCATCTGGTGACTCATTTGACCGACCTTGGAAGGATGGAAGGCTGAGTCAACCTTGAGCCTTGAGCTGGCTACCTGAACCAGCTTTCTCTGGGATCGAACTCAGGTCGTGAGCAGAGGGCTCCGAATGCAGTACTGCAGCTTTACCACTCTGCGCCACGGGGCTCTAAACCATACATCTTGTATTATTGTATTGATTCTCCTTAAGGCAGATAAAAGCAGGATATAGAAACCAGCTCTTCGTCTTCCTGATAAAAGATTTCAGTGGACTATCCCACTCTTAAAACCATATATAGTTATGGATTGCAGGGATCTGATGAGCTTTCCGTTTCCCACTTTTTCATAGGCTTAAAATGAACCCTGATATAGCCAGGAATATATCACCATTATTCGAGAAGGTGAATCTAATTGGCAGTAGCAAATCACACTCACAGATTTGGGGATGGGGCTACAGCAGGTGGCCCCTTCTTATGTTGCAAGTATAAGTGGTTTTTACTTGGAGGTTCAAAGGGTTAGATCCAGTGGATCTTCTCTCAACAAATGAGCCTTCCCTCGCACACTGTAGGAAGTCTCCTTGCATCGGGAAGGAGCTTCAATAGAAGAATGGATCCACAGGACGCCACCCGTATGTTCCTAGTTATAAGTCTGCAACAATTAATCACAATAAGCACTCTTCAAGCATACCGGATTTTGCATTGGACCACTAGTATATCAAGGCAGAGGGACTGAAACTTTGCTGGGAATATTGACCCATCTCTACACTAACCTCTTTTCCCACCCCCAAATAACGGCAGTGTACAACATGAAGAAGATATTGGATTTATATCCCGCCCTATACTCTGAATCTCAGAGGGGCCACAATCTCCTCCACCTCCCCCCCCCCCTGCAACAGTCACCTTGTGAGGTAGGTGAGGCTGAGAGGACTCTCACAGCAGCTGCCCTTTCAAGGACAACTCCAGTGAAAGCTCTGGCTGACCCAAGGCCATTCCAGTAGGTGCAAGTGGAGGAGTGGAGAATCAAATCCAGTTCTCCCAGATAAGAGTCTGCGCGCTTAACCACTACACCAAACTGGCTCACTGAACCAAAATGGCATTGTAGATGACTGGGGAAGGCAGCGGCAAACCACCCCGTAAAAAGTCTGCTGTGAAAACATCATGATGTAACATCACCCCAGAGCCAGAAACGACTGGTGCTTGCACAAGGGACTACCCTTACCTTTACAAATGGCATTTGTGTGTGGCTGATTAGTGTGCTGGTTACTGAAACTTAGCACCGCAAAAATAAAGTTACGCATATTCTTAACGGGAAAAGGGATATTGGTGGCCCAGTAAGGAATGTTTGTACTCCTGCTTGCATGTTTACAGTCTGGGTGGTGAGTCAGAATCATGACCATCGGGGCCACAAGTAGGATCCAGTACTGGGTAAGTTAGCATGATGGGAAATGTGCCAAGGGAGAATCCTTGTGGCGCAAAGCACAGAAACATCTATTTCTGTTTCCTCTCCTGGCTCCTCCAATACTGGTTGGTCCCACCTGCTGTGGCAGCCATTTTGTGGCCACCATCTAACATCAGAATTCCAAGGGGACCCACAGGCTCAAAAAGGCGGGGCACTCTCTGTAACCTGGATAGCCCAGGCAAGTCCGAATTTGTCAGATCTCGGAAGTTGAGCAGGGCTGACCCTGGCAAGAACTTGGATGGGAGTTCTCCATGGAATACCAGGGCCTGGAAGGCCCGTGGTCCAAAACCAAGTTTTTGTTCCATGGTGCTGCTACGAAGCCGTGGATCCACGATTTCTCGGGTGCAAACTCTGCCCATGGACATGATATGTGACTGGATGGCGAGCTTGGGGGGATCCAAGGCAAAAAATCATGTGGATCCCTGCGGATCCGTGGTCCAAAAGCAAGTTTTTGGTCTTTGAAGAAGAAGATGAAGAAGATATTGGATTTCTATCCCGCCCTCCACTCCGAAGAGTCTCAGAGCGGCTCACAATCTCCTTTCCCTTCCTCCCCCACAACAGACACCCTGTGAGGTGGGTGGGGCTGGAGAGGGCTCTCACAGCAGCTGCCCTTTCAAGGACAACCTCTGCCAGAGCTATGGCTGACCCAAGGCCATGCTAGCAGGTGCAAGTGCAGGAGTGGGGAATCAAACCCGGTTCTCCCAGATAAGAGTCCGCACACTTAACCACTACACCAAACTGGCTCAGAGCGGCTCACAATCTCCTTTCCCTTCCTTCCCCACAACAGACACCCTGTGAGGTGGGTGGGGCTGAGAGGGCTCTCACAGCAGCTGCCATGAAGCCGTGGATCCACGATTTCTGTGGTGGAAACTCTGCCCATGGACAGGATATGTGACTGAATGGTGAACTTGGGGGGATTCAAAGCAAAAATCACGTGGATCCATGAGGATCCGTGGTCCAAAGCAAAGTTTTTGATCCCTGGGGCTGCCTTGAAACCGTGGATTCATGATTTCTGTGCTTTAAACTCTGCCCATGGACATGATATGTGTCTGGATGGAGGGCTTGGGGGGGATCCAAAGCAAAAATCACGTGGATCCATGAGGATCTGTGTTCCAGAAATCATGTGGATCCATGAGGATCCGTGGTTCAAAATCAAGTTTTTGGTCCCTGGCACTGCCACGAAGCCGTGGATCAATGATTTCTGTTGTGCAAACTCTTCCCATGGACAGGATATGTGATTGGCTGGTTATCCTGGAGTGGCCCAAAGCAAAAAACATGAGGATCCATGAGGATCCGTGGTTTGGAAACATGTTTTTTCAGTGCTGTGGCGCCACAAATTCGTGGAGGCATGATTTTTCTGGTGCTGGCCTATAGTCTAAGAGAGGATCTACAACATGATGGTGGTTTGATTTCATTTCACCATAAAAATCATATGAATTCATGAGGATCCATGCTTTGCAACCCAGTTTTTGCACTGCTGAGGCGCCACGAATTCGTGGAGGCATGATTTTTGGGGTCCTGCCTATAGTCTAAGACAGGATCTATAGAATTACAGTGGTTTGATTTCATTTCAATGTAAAAATCATATGAATTCATGAAGATCCGTGTAGATCCGTCTTTTACCCAGACCCTTCAGGGACACTGCATGATGAACAAAGTTTCCTCTGTCAGTCACCTTAAATAAAACATATATATAGCCTACCGAGATCGACTGTGGGCTTTTGTGAGCAACAGGGGGGATGATTAGCATTTCTTCCTGATGGAGGAGTAGCAAGAGTGCTGAGCATTTGCAATACTTTAGCCAGCTCTATTTGGGCTAGTCTTCAGGCACTCCGTACAAGCTCAGAGGCTATACCACTGTAAAATTCATAGAGCTGAGGCAATGAATACTTTCTGGTTTTATAAGTGGCAGAGAAAGATGGCTTGGGAGTTTCAAAGATTTACATTCAGCCAATTTGAAAGTTGAAATGATCATTTCCTTACCTTTTGCCCTGAATGCTTTGAATTAACAAAACCCTTTTTCAACCTCTTTTTCTCAGGTTCTTGATTCTGCCATTTTAAAGGGTTAAAATAAAGATTTTACATCAAACTCCCTTCACCCTGCAGAGAAAACTAAAGGCTGGAAACCTTGCTGGGATTCCAGGGGGTCTCCAGCTCTCAGCTGGAGAACTGCCCTTGTCTAATGTTACTTCTCTTTTTCTTTATGGGAAAAGATGCCTCTGTTACCTGTTAACCTTACAAAACAAGAAGGTTTATCTATTCTAGGAGAATAGTTTTAAAGTTAGATTTCCCTTGCGGGGAGGGGAGGCTCACAGACAAAGGAACCCCGCCTGCCTATGTGGGAATGCCGTTCTCTGAAGTTCTCTGAAGTTCCCCAGAATTATGGCTTTCAAGTTCCCCAAACGGGATGAGCTAAGAACAGAACATTTCTGGGGAAAAGGACTGGAGCTTCCTCATGCGAGAATGCTGAGCTAGTACTTGCTAAAAGGAATGCCTTGTGCCATGAGTGTGGAACTCTGCATAGGCTCAGAGACCATTCTTCCTTCACCCCCAAAGTCTCCTGCCTCCACCCCCAAAGTCCCCAGATATTTCTTAAATTGGACTTGGCAACCCTACAAGTAGCTTTGTGTAGACGTGTCGCCTAGGTGTCAATTTGGCCATCCATTGACATGTTTAACAGCTCTCAATCACCATCACCCCAGGAGTTTTCCTCTCCATTCTCTCTATTAATGGGTTTCCTGGAGCCTCCCCATTGGCCCATTGTTACCTGGTAGTCCGTTCAGATAACATAGGACGTCACATAGGACCGACCAATGAGGATTGCTGCGGAAATCGCCACCTGCTGGTGGTAATGAAGAAAAGCAACCAAAAGAATCAACTCCACTTAAACTCCGCTGGATTTCTGGTCTTGGAAAATGAGGAGCAACACCGAGCCGGATACGGCTTCACTGCTGTTCCAGGATTTCAAGTGTAGATTGTCACATCTGAAAGGGTAGTATACTGGGTCTTTTGCCCAGTGTAGAATCCAGTTCCAGCCCAAGAAAAGTCTAGCTAGAGTTTGTGAAGCACATGCCAAAGACTGCCAGCCTCAGAAGAAGACGACGACGATGACATTGGATTTATATTCCACCCTCCACTCAGAGTCCATTCCTCTGAATGTGTAATCCCGCCATTTATTTGCTTATATATCATGCCCCCTCATCTACTGAAGTTTTTTAGAATTAAAATCATACATTAACCACGCTTTAAAATTACAAATACGAAACATCCCCCCCCCCCACAGCATGTAAACAGAAATCACAACAGAATCCACAAGCAACCAGACATAAAAATTAAAGAATTTCCTTTAAAACTCACCCATAAATTCCCCAACTTAAAATATCCATCAAGTTAATAACATCCCAGGTAAAATATCGTCGGCAACAGGAGGTAGGGTTGCCAGCCTCCAGGTGGGTAACACAACAACAAAAAAGTGCAAGCTAATGACCAATTTACTAAGAAGTATATAGAAACCGGTCCAGTTGTCCAATCATGTACATTCAAGTCCCAAAGCAGTGTGGTGACAAGCCAATCAATTAAGTACTTGTTTCTTTCCAGTCTTCATCTGACCTGGGACCACTAAGAAAAGAAAATATTATACCAAAATATCAGAAGGACATTCAGACACCACCAACCCTCTTCCAGTGAAAAAATATATCATACTTACATATTGATTCAATGATATAGATTCTTCACACAATTTTCAAAAAAGAGGGACGTGGAGCGTCTCCAGCAGCAATTTCACATCGGCTACAGCTCAGTATGTGGCTTCTTGCGCACCCCAATGGTGCAACTAACCTGTGGGGCCTGGAGATCTCCTGCTTTTTCATCTGATCCCCAGCTGGCGGAGATCAGCTCCCCTGGAGAAAATGGCTGCTCGGAAGGGTGGACCCTCTCCTGGATCCACCCCCAAAGTCTCCAGGTATTTTTCCACACAGACCTGGCAACTTTAATCCCCAGCCTTTTTCAGCCTGCGAGCCCCTCTGGAATTCTCACACTGGATGATGGGTGCAACCTCAAAATGGCTGCCACCGGAGGCGGAGCCAGTCTCAAAATCTCCCAGAAAGAAGGCGCGCATAACTCTAATAACAACGCTTGAACATTTTGGGCAGAAGCTGAACAGGATGTCTTAAAATGAACATATTGTTTAACGAAATATTTCCACGGACACACACACAGCTTGCCTTCAGTCGTCCGTTGAAGATCACCGTGCCCTGGGGGCAGCTGCTGCCAAAGCAACTTAAAAAAAAAAAATCTGCACAGCCCATCAGAACTGCAGGTCCCAATCAGAAACCCTCGAGGGCAAAAGCCCCACCTGGCCCTGCCCACTTTCTTAAAACGCTTGGGGGCTGCCTGTTATGTTTTGCCCAGAATCTGTCGCAAGACTAATTGAGTAAACGTGCAAGAAGCTTTAATGAAGAAACATATAGCAAACACTCATAGCATGTATATGCAAGGCTGCTTACTGCCTTTGCCAGCCTGATATAAAATGGAATTTACAATCCAAATAAAGGTTACAGGTTAACAACTAGGGTTGCCAATCCCCAGGTGGGGACAGGGGATCCCCTGGTTTGGAGGCCCTCCCCCGGCTTCAGGGTCGTCAGAAAGCGGGGGGAGGGGAGGGAAATGTCTGCTGGGAACTCTATTATTCCCTATGGAGATTTATTCCCATAGGAAATCATGGAGAATTGATCCGCGGATATCTGGGGCTCTGGGGGGGGGCTGTTTTTTGGGGTAGAGGCACCAGATTTTCAGTATAGCATCTAGTGCCTCTCCCCAAAATACCCCCCAAGTTTCAAAAAGATTGGACCAGGGGGTCCAATTCTATGAACCCCAAAAGAAGGTGCCCCTGTCCTTCATTATTTCCTATGGAAGGAAGGAATTGAAAAGGTGTGCCGTCCCTTTAAATGTGATGGCCAGAACTCCCTTTGGAGTTCAATTATGCTTGTCGCAGCCTTGATCTTGGCTCCACCCCTAATGTCTCCTGGCTCCACCCCCAAAGTCTCCTGGCTCCACCCCCAAAGTCCCCAGATATTTCTTGAATTGGACTTGGCAACCCTATTAACAACCCATCACCCCTCACACCTAATTCTCCCGCTCAAAAGCCCTTGAATTATTTATTAGGCTGCAGCATTACTTGTCAAGGTTGCATTCCAACTCAGAGACATCTTTTGTTGGTCCCTATCTTCCGTTACCAAGGAGACAAGATTAGGTCCCAGCTTCCCACCATGTTTTACTCTCCATGGTGGCGTCCCTTGTTGCCAGGGGTGGCTAAGGTTGCCAGATTTAACTCAAGAAATACCTGGGGACTTTGGGGGTGGAGCCAGGAACAAGGGTATGTCAAGCATGATCGAAGCGTGAAGGGACTTCTGATAATCAAATTTAAATGGAACTGCATGCTTTGGAATAATGAAGTATAGGGGCACTTTCTTTGGGGGCTCATAGAATTGGACCCCCTGGTCCAATCTTTTTGAAACTTGGAGGGTGTTTTGTGGAGAGGCACTGGATGCTATGCTGAAAATTTGGTGCCTCTACCTCAAAACACAGCTGCTCCAGAGCCCCAGATACCAGTAGATCAATTCACCACTTTACCCTATAGGGACACTATAAATAAGAAGCGCAAACAATTAGCCCCCTGGACTCATTCAGAGCACAGCCAGGCTTCAGGGGGAGCAGCTGGGGGGAGCCGGGTGGTGGGGCCCTCCCCGTCTGGAGTCAGCCTTCTCCCGCCTCCCCTGGATCAGCTCTGTTGCAGCCCACCCCCACACCCCCCCGTGGGATGGCCTGCCCCAACAGATCGGGAAAGCTGCCCCTCTCCCAGCCTTCCTTCCGCAACTTCTGCAGAAAAGAAGAAGACTGCAGATTTATACCCCGCTCTTCTCTCTAAATCAGAGACTCAGAGCGGCTCACAATCTCCTTTACCTTCCTCCCCCACAACAGACACCCTGTGAGGTGGGTGAGATTGAGAGGGCTCTCACAGCAGCTGCCCTTTCAGGGACAACCTCTGCCAGAGCTATGGCTAACCCAAAGCCATTCCAGCAGTCGCAGTTGGAGGAGTGGGAAATCAAACCCAGTTCTCCCAGATAAGAGTCCGCACACTTCACCACTACACCAAACTGAGTGGGGCTGAGAGAGCTCTCACAGCAGCTGCCCTTTCGAGGACAACTCCTGTGAAAGCTATGGCTAACCCAAGGCCATTCCAGCAGGTGCAAGTGGAGGAGTGGGGAATCCAACCCGGTTCTCCCAGATAAGAGTCCGCGCACTTATCCACTACACCAAACATATTTAGGAGGGCTCTTCTTCTACACAGGTAAAAGTGTGTGTGTGAGGGGTCCCCCCAGATCGAAATGAATCTCATGTGATATATGGCTATGCCTTTTCGTTTGTACTCTGCAGAATGTTTGAGCTTTGTGCCTCTTGTAAAATTGTGAATGTATTTTGAAGCTTGTAAAAGCCTTCAGTGAAACAGGGCAATATGCACCTCCCTGTTGTGTTCTCGTGCTGGGCTGCCAGTTGTCCCTACACCGGCATGTGTTGAAAGAAATCTCTGGAGCATCGGACTCTCCATTCACAGCACTGCCAACTTCTTTCCCGGATCTCCACCGTAAAGACTATGAACTATTATGAATTGAAAGGACGTTGGGTTTCCAGGTGATTTTTTGTACCTTTGCTTGAATTGTTTGATAAACTTTATATTTTCCTAATTGAGGCTGGTTTTTCGTGGATGCCTTGGGGCTTGTTTTCTCTCTTCCCCAACTGGAGATTGGCAACCCCAGCCCCACCTGGCCTCACCCGCTTTCTTAAAACATTTGGTGGGCACCAGGAATGGTGTCTGTGGGTACCACATTGGGGAATACCGATCTGCAACGTCAGTAAACCAAAATCAGCTTACAGATTCTAAAAATGAACAAAACCCAAAAAGTTGGAGGAATAAGTTAAAAACTCAGCACCGTTCTCCAGAACTCCACAACAGGCCCAAGACTACAGGAACAAAACAATGTTTGTGTTGGGCCAGGGATGGTGAGCGATGACACTACGGTATTTTGGGCAAACCTCTAGAGTTTTGCCCAAAATATCAGAGCGCGGCTGTGTGATGTCCCTGGCGTGATGACATCACTTCTGTACGACATCATCACACTTGGGACACCAAGCTAGGGGGTGGCTGTTGGGGGTGGGGTTCCCCCCACTGGACACCTGGCTGGCGGTGGGCAGTAGCTCATTATATCTGGGATGCCACTCGTAGTGCACGCACACACACAAATGCAGAAATACCGCCCCCCCCCAAAGGGTTGAGGGCCCCTGGAACAAACCTTCAAGGGCTCTCTGGAAATGGGCTTCAAGGGATCTGTGGAAATGGAGCACAGAGTAGAAATCATTACCTCTGTGGGAGAATGGGAGTGTCAAGCATGCTATTTCTGAGTACTGGTTTATCAATACCTTTCTTCTCTCAGCTCCTTCTCTGTGTTTCTCCCCCCTCCCTTCTCTCCCTTCCCCCCTGATGGGAGCATAATAAATCCCTCTGCTTGCAGGATGTTTAGTGTAACCTTGTATTAGCAATGTAAAATGTCTCTCCCACAGATTCACACAGCCATGTCTTATCAGCTAACAGAGAATGTGTGAGAAATGGAGATGTTAGCATCCCATAGTCATAAAAGAGATACTAGCTAGCAGCTTGTGAACCTTTGAGTTAATTCGCGTCCTTATGTTCTTCTTTTGAAGTTATCTGTAACCCTGCCTTTCGAAGTAGCCTATAAGATACTATTCAATACTGTATCAATCATTACTTCCAAGGAACCCATCCTTGGAGCAAATCATGGAGTTTCAATAAAGTAAGTCTTTGATCAAAACAAAAGCTTGATTACTGCAAAATATCTATGCTTGACAGGGAGGAGAAGCATTCAGGAGTGGAAATCAGCCTGTCCTGGATCATTTTGCGTAACAGCCTTGCTGAAATACCTGCCATGACTTCACCGCATTTGACTGCGTTTACGCCTTCCCAATGCAAAAGTCATTTTCCTTGGAACTGGAGAGACGTCATTTTCGGAACTGGAGAGACATTTCTCAGGTGGGTGTTGTCTTCGTTTTTGGAATCCAGCCCAAGAAAAGTCTAGCCAGAGCTTGAAAGGAAAGGAAAGGAAAGGTCCCCTGTGCAAGCACCAGTCGTTCCCGACTCTGGGGTGACGTTGCTTTCACAACGTTTTCACAGCAGACTTTTGATGGGATGGTTTGCCATTGCCTTCCCCAATCTTTTATACTTTCCCCCCAGCAAGCTGGGTACTCCTTTTACCCACCTCGGAAGGCTGAGTCAACCTGGAGCCGGCTACCTGAACCCAGCTTCCACCGGGGATCGAACTCAGGTTGTGAGCAGAGCTTAGGACTGCAGTGCTGGAGCTTTAACACTCTGCGCCGCGGGGCTCTTAACCGAATGGAATGTGTGCCTAAATTGCTTAGCCTGCTGGGAAACGAAAGTTGCCATTGCCTTCCCCAGTCGTCTCCACTTTCCCCCCAGCAAGCTGGGGACTCATTTGACCGACCTCGGAAGGATGGAAGGCTGAGTCAACCTCGGGCCGGCTACCTGAACCAGCTTCCGCCGGAATCGAACTCAGGTCGCGAGCAAAGAGTTCAGATCACAGCACTGCAGTACTGCTGCTTTACCACTCTGCGCCACGGGGCCGCTTGAAAAGAGCATGCCAAAGACCGCCCGCCTCCTGCCTATTCCTCAGGATGTATAAACCCACCATTTATTTGCTTATGCATCATACCCCTTATTCCACTGGAGTGTTTTAGAATTAAAATCTATATTTGACCTAAGGTCAAGAGCTTGGGTGTGCTCCTGGAGTCCTCTCTTACAATGGAGGCCCAGGAAGCAGCCACTACTAGATCCGCCTTTTTTCATCTTTGGCGGGTGCGGCAGTTGGCCCCTTTCCTGGAGCGCAACGACTTAGCAGTGGTGATCCATGCTACGGTCACCTCAAGAATAGATCACTGTAATGCTCTCTACATGGGGCTACCCTTGGCGCTGACCCAGAAACTACAGCTAGTGCAGAACACTGCAGCGCGGCTGCTAATGGGGCTCCCCCAGTGGCAGCACATTCGGCCAGTGCTGAGAGAGCTGATTGGATCTTCTTGCAGTCCAAGGGACTCTCAAGAGTCTTCTCCAGGGAGGGCTCCCTTCTATTGGGTGGTCACAGTATTTGAGCTTCAGCTTCAGCATCTGACCTTCCAGGGAACAGTCTGGGTTGATTTCCCTTAGGACTGACTGATTTGATCTTCTTGCAGTCCAAGGGACTCTCAAGATTCTTCTCCAGGGAGTGCTCGCTTCTCATTGGGTGGTCACAGTATTTGAGCTTCAGCTTCAGCATCTGACCTTCCAGGGAACAGTCTGGGTTGATTTCCCTTAGGACTGACTGATTGGATCTTCTTGCAGTCCAAGGGACTCTCAAGAGTCTTCTCCAGCGCCACAGCTCAAAAGCATCTTACAGATTCTAAAAACCAACGAAATCCAAAAAGTAGGAGGAATAAGTTAAAAACTCAGCACTGTTCTCCAAAACTCAACAACTGGCCCAAGCCGAGGTGAACAAAAAGGGTTTTGTGTTGTGTCAAATGGTTAACTAATCCTCGGATGCCGGGTGAAGAGCAGCAAGGTGCAAACCTATGAAGAGCCAAACCATCCTAAGGCCACAGAAAGACAATGGGTTCAGGCTGCAGAAACTCTGCATAGGATCGCACTGTGAAAGCGGGTGCCAGAACTAAACAGCACCATCCTTAGGGTACCTGCTGTGCTCTGAGTTTGAGGCGCAACACAGTGGACAGAGAGGATCCAAAGAACTGCGTCCCGATTGCCTGCATAATTCAAATTGGCCAATCGGGAGGCAGTATCAGAGAATCCTAGAATCTGCCAATGGGTATGCATATTCTAATGAAGGATCCAAAAAGGGTGCAATCACAGGGTGTTTTCTCCTGCATGGGGGCTGGGTTTTCCCTGCCCCGACTGCATATATTGCTGCATGTTCTGAGTGCGAATAAATAGGATGTAGTCACAATAAAGATGCTGAATCACTATTCATTACTTAAAAGTACCCACTCCACTTCTTCCAACATGGCTTTCAGAGCAGGACAATAGCTTTAAACTTAGGCAGCATTACACTGGTGTTGGCAGCTTTTCCATTCTGGATGGAGGAGATCATGTCTTATCAACAAAAAACCCCACCCTTGAACATGGGCTAATAAGCCACAGCCCTCATTTTGCAAGACCTGAGCAAGGCCAAGGGTGATTAACATGTGGAACTCACTGCCACAGGAGGTGGTGGCGGCCACAAGCATAGCCACCTTCAAGAGGGGTTTAGATAAAAATATGGAGCAGAGGTCCATCATTGGCTATTAGCCACAGTGTGTGTGTATATATAAAAAAATTTTGCCACTGTGTGACACAGAGTGTTGGACTGGATGGGCCATTGGCCTGATCTAACATGGCTTCTCTTATGTTCTTCTGTGACACAGAGTGTTGGACTGGATGGGCCATTGGCCTGATCCAACAGGGCTGCTCTTATGTTCTTATATGACACAGAGTGTTGGACTGGATGGGCCATTGGCCTGATCCAACATGGCTTCTCTTATGTTCTTATATGACACAGAGTGTTGGACTGGAGGGGCCATTGGCCTGACCCAACATGGCTTCTCTTATGTTCTTCTGTGACACAGAGTGTTGGACTGGATGGGCCATTGGCCTGATCCAACATGGCTTCTCTTATATTCTTCTGTGACACAGAGTGTTGGACTGGATGGGCCATTGGCCTGATCCAACATGGCTTCTCTCATGTTCTTCTGTGACACAGAGTGTTGGACTGGAGGGGCCATTGGCCTGATCCAACAGGGCTTCTCTTATGTTCTTCTGTGACACAGAGTGTTGGACTGGATGGGCCACTGGCCTGATCTAACATGGCTTCTCTTATGTTCTTATTAAGGCTGTTCACAATTAGACATTTTGGAGGGCACCAATTCATAGGGTCAAGAGTCCCATGGCGCAGAGCGTTAAAGCTGCAGTACTGCAGTCCTAAGCTCTGCTCACGACCTGAGTTCGATCCCTGGCAGAATCTGGGTTTTCAGGTAGCCAGCTCCAGGTTGACTTAGCCTTCCATCCTTCCGAGGTCGGTCAAATGAGTCCCCAGCTTGCTGGGGGGGTGGGAAGTGTAGATGACTGGGGAAGACAAGGGCAAACCACCCCGTAAAAAGTCTGCCGTGAAAACATTGTGAAAGCAATGTCACCCCAGAGTCGGAAACGACTGGTGCTTGCACAGGGCACCTTTCCTTTCAATTCATAGGGTCACCAGAAGTCGGAAGCAACCAGACGGCACTTCACACACACACAACGGGGATAATAACTGGAAAATGGAAGCTGACTTCCTTTGGAGGCAGCAAAATTGCATCATCAAACCAAGAAACCCACAAGGTAGATTGGCATCAAGATAAATGATAATTTACAATGTGCTCTTGGAGGATGATTTTTTTTAAAAAATGATGCTGTGGGAAATATACAAAATTTCGCAGCTGAGCTGCTTCCTTCTGCAAATGATAGTTGATCCTGCAGTAACCTTTGCACACAGCCATGGAATACCGGCTTCCTTATATGCTGGCAAGCTAAAAAAGATATTTTGCAGGATCTTGGGTTAGATGGGAACATAAGAAAAGCCATGTTGGATCAGGCCAATGGCCCATCCAGTCCAACACTCTGTGTCACAGAAGAACATAAGAGAAGCCATGTTGGATCAGGCCAGTGGCCCCTCCAGTCCAACACTCTGTGTCACAGAAGAACATAAGAGAAGCCATGTTGGATCAGGCCAATGGCCCATCCAGTCCAACACTCTGTGTCACACAGTGGCCAAATATATATATATATATATATATATATATATATATATAAATATATATATATATATATATACACACACACACACACACACACACACTGTGCCTAATAGCCACTGATGGACCTCTGCTCCATATTTTTATCTAACCCCCTCTTGAAGCTGGCTATGCTTGTAGCCGCCACCACCTCCTCTGGCAGTGAATTCCATGTGTTAATCACCCTTTGGGTGAAGAAGTACTTCCTTCTATCCATTTTAACCCGACTGCTCTGCAATTTCATTGAATGCCCATGAGTTCCTGTATTGTGAGAAAGGGAGAAAAGGACTTCTCTCTCTATTTTCTCCATCCCATGCATAATCTTGTAAACCTCTATCGTGTCACCCCGCAGTCGACGTTTCTCCAAGCTAAAGAGCCCCAAGCGTTTCGACCTTTCTTCATAGGGAAAGTGTTCCAAACCTTTAATCATTCTAGCCGCCCTTTACTGAACTGCTGAGAGGGCTGGGCTATACCTGGCCGCGCCCCAGACACCTGTATATGTGTGTCACCGTTCAGAGGCAGTACCCAAGGTTACTCCTCTCCAACTCCATCTACCACAAGGCATTCCCATGAGTGATGCGTAGGAACTCTGTCAAATTCTGGTTTCCCTTCCATCACGTAAGTAAAATATATCTATATCTATATTTTTTAATTTATCCCCCGACAGGCTGAGGGTGGCTAACAACAGTTTAAAAACATTAGCAAACATTAAAATTAGATCTATAAAAACATTTCCATATATATTATAGATCATATATTATGATAGACCATAAAGAGAGAGACAGTGAGACAGAAGAAGAGATAGAACTTCTCTTTTCTGTTTGGAGAGAACTTAACTTATGAATCCTGGATGGTCTAGATTGGGGAATGAAGTGTGAGTCTAACCATGATTTACTTCCTAAGAATTACAAGCTAGGAGTGTAACTAGGCCCCAACACAACACAAGAATCTGCTTCATATTGAATCAGACCCTTGATCTACCCACATCAATATACTCATTGGCAGCTGCTCTCCAGAGTCTCAGGCATAGGTCTTTCCCATCACCCACTGTCTGGTCTTTTTGAACTGGAGATGCTGGGGATTGAACCTGGGACCTTCTGCATGCAAACCAGAGGCTCTGCCACTGAGCCGCAGCCACTTCCCTAATCTTTTTTTTTAACAATGCCACAAGGAATAGCATAGAAAGTTTCCCATATCAATGCAAATCCTGCACTTGAAACGGAAGTGTGAAATAGAAAAAACTGACATAAATCTATTTTGCATGCACTGTGTGGGCTGGCTTTGTTTGTGCGCAGGGCCCATCCGTCTGGGCAGATCTTCTGTACCGTTACCAGCTGCGTGCCTGTTTGCACTGCATCGGGGCAAACTTTCACCCATCGCTGCACATCCTTGCCAGAAGGAATAATGCTGTTGAAATTCTGAATGTCATGTACCTGTTCAAATGATAGAAAGATAAGGGGAGTAGAATCACACCTGAATTAGAGAAGAGGGGAAAGCAGTGTTTGCAACACAGATGTGTAGATACACCCACAACCTTGACCACTAAGAAAAAGGAAAGGAAAGGTCCCCTGCGCAAGCACCAGTCGTTTCCGACTCTGGGGTGACGTTGCTTTCGCAACGTTTTCACGGCAGACTTTTGACGGGGTGGTTTGCCATTGCCTTCCCCAGTCATCTACACTTTCCCCCCAGCAAGCTGAGTACTCATTTGACCTCAGTACTCATTTTACCGACCTAGGATGGAAGGTGGAGTCAACCTCGTGCCGGCTACCTGAAAACCCAGCTTCCACCGGGGATCAAACTCAGATCGTGAGCGGAGCTTAGGACTGCAGTACTGCAGCTTTAGCACTCTGCGCCACAAAAGATAGATTTAGGTGGGTATGTGTTGGTCTGAAGCAACAGAACAAAGGTTGAGTCTAGTGGCATCTTTAAGACTAACGAAGTTATATTCTGGCTGTAAGCTTTAGCGCTGATGCACACTTCTGTAGATACACTGAAACAGACGTCACCGACCATGACATCTAGGCAGAAGGTGGGGAGGGCAACCCACGCATAATGGTTGTGTCCTTCTGTTCCAGTGTGTCTGAAGAAGTGCGCATGAACACTAGAGCTTATATCCAGAATATAAGCTACTTGTGGGAAGGGCGGGATATAAATCCTAAATAAATAAATAAAAATAAAAGAATAAAAATTGCTGATCTCAAAGGTGCCACGGGACTCAAACTTCGATTGTAACAAAAGTCAGGTTTGCCCCCAGAAGATGAGAAGACTTCCCCCATCAGAATCTGTGGATCTTCTCTTTGGCATCTGTCTTTGCAGTCTAGAGATTCATACAGGATAGGGTTGCCAATCCCCAGGTGGGGGCAGGGGATCCCCCGGTTTGGAGGCCCTCCCCCCGCTTCAGGGTCGTCAGAAAGCGAGGGGAGGGGAGGGAAATGTCTTCTGGGAACTCTGTTATTCCTATAGAAAATCATGGAGAATTAATCCGTGGGTATCTGGGGCTCGGGGGGGGGGCTGTTTTGGGGGGGTAGAGGCACCAAATTTTCAGCATAGCATCTAGTGCCTCTCCTCAAAATATCCCCCAAGTTTCAAAACGATTGGACCAGGGGGTCCAATTCTATGAGCCCCAAAAGAAGGTGCCCCTATCCTTCATTATTTCCTATGGAAGGAAGGCATTGAAAAGGTGTGCCGTCCCTTTAAACGTGATGGCCAGAACTCCCTTCGGAGTTCAATTATGCTTGTCACAGCCTTGATCTTGGCCCCACCCCTAATGTCTCCTGGCTCCACCCCCAAAGTCCCCAGATATTTCTTGAATTGGACTTGGCAACCCTAATACAGGATGCCCCCTGAGCCACTCCAGCCTCCGTGAGACAGGATCTGTCCCCCACCCCAATGCCATTCCAGGGCAAGAGGAGAAAGTGACAGATTAGCTGCAGTCCTGGTAATAGATGTGCTTTGTCCACCTGCCCTCACCTCTTCCTTCCTAGCAGCCCTCTACAGAACCTAGTTGCTCATTCATGTATATTTTTGGCAGAGTCCGGCAGCCGGAGAGCTTATTTTTATGCCACCAGAATGAGTCAGGAAAACAACCCTCTCCTCCAGGTGAAAACTTCAGGTGAAGATGATGCAGGTCTGTACAACAATTACCAGATCAACTATTCTGTACATCAGGGGTGGGGGAACCTTTTTTCTGCCAAGGGCCATATGGATATTTATAATATCATTTGCGGGCCATACGAAATTATCAGCTTAAAAAACAGTGCTCCGCCGAGGGGGAATGATTCAGGCCAGCAAAATTAATGCAAATAATTGTTTTTCTATTTTAAGTCATGTGGGGAGAGCCTAATCTGGCACACACACACACACACGGCCCGCTGCCCTAGGCAAATGCATAGATCCAGAGCTTTTTTGTAGAAAAAGTCCAGCAGGAACTCAGTAGCATATTAGACCACATCCCCCAATATTAGCATATTAGGTCATACACTCATTAGCGTATTAGGCCACACCATCTGGGATAATCAAATGCAAACTGAACTGTAACAGTAACTTTTCCAGGCCCTGCAGCAATTCTGGCCAGTCAGCCAGGCCCCAGGGAGGCTGCCGCACAGTACATCTGGGCCCTGTGATCCCTGCCTGGCCCTGGGGAGGCTGCTGCACAGCGTGGCTGGGCCGCACGATCCTCGCTGGCCAGCCAGGCCCCAGGGAGGCTGCCACATGGCTCGGTTCGGCCCAGCAATCCCCAAGGGCCACACCAAGTGACCTCGAGGGCCACATATAGCCCTCGGGACAGAGCTTCCCCACCCCTGCTGTACATTATAGCATGGCTGCCCCAATACTGGTATAACTGCCACATGCAACCTATATATTTTCTTGAAACAGGCTATGTAGCAGCTTCATAGAGCCTTAGCCTCTGTGCCGTGTTGTTGGCCATCCAGAGGAACTGGTTGGCCACTATATGAGAAAGGATGCTGGACTAGATGGACCATCACTGGTCTGATCCAGCAGGGCTCTTCTGATGTTCTTACAAAGGCCTCGGTCTCTCTGCCCTGTTGTTGGCCCTCCAGAGGAACTGGTTGGCCATTGTGTGAGACAGGAGGCTGGACTAGATGGACCCTCCCTGGTCTGATCCAGCAGGGCTCTTCTGATGTTCTTCTCAGGGGAAAGCCTCGACCTCTCTGCCCTGTTGTTGGCCCTCCAGAGGAACTGGCTGGCCACTGTGTGAGACAGGAGGCTGGACTAGATGGACTCTCACTGGTCTGACCCAGCAGGGCTCTTCTGATGTTCTTCACAGGGGAAGGCCTTGGCCTCTCTGCCCTGTTGTTGGCCCTCCAGAGGAACTGGCTGGCCACTGTGTGGGACAGGAGGCTGGACTAGATGGACCTTCACTGGTCTGATCCAGCAGGGCTCTTCTGATGTCCTCTAGTAGTGGGATTTTGAGTTGAGAAAACAGTGCCAGAAGGATTTCCAGTCAGATCCCCTGTCCTATCAGGTAGCTATTTAGTAGTAAAACCTTTCTTGGGTGAACCAGTCATGGATCTTCCACTATCTTCTTCAGTTTTTACCCTCCTATTTTTTGAGTGTCTTGTGCTCAATGGTACTTTTCAAAATTCTGTTTTCTTTTGTGTTTTGTTTTGTGCTACACAAGACCGCAAGACCAACGAATATGTTTACTGCGAAGCCTTAGCGGAAGTTCTACATTACATTGTCCCACCCGTGATGGTGGGATTTTATGCCCCCTGGGGGCGGAACAAGAGGGGCCTCTTAGGCACAGTCGAAGGTAAGCACAGTCCCTTGTCGTGATAACCATCCACCTACACAGGGGGAACATCTCGATTCTGTTTCCCACTTAGGTTTTGACTGATGTAGGTATGATCTTGCTATTGATGGTTTCTTGCAATGCAATCTGGTTGATTCTTGCAAGAAATTAATCTCAGAAGTTAATATATCTTCCAAAAACTTCAGGATGCAGAAGCAATCTTCCAAAATGCCAAAACTCTATAAATCCAAGTTCAAAGGTAAGCAAACTATTGCTCATCCATCCTGGCAATGGACAGTCGACCTGAGATGTTTGTTTCACCCGTTGGCTTCTTCCACCTACACTGGGGGAATGTCTTGATTCTGTTTTCCATTTTGGTTTCGATCAATGTAGGTGTGATCCTGCTACTGTGCGTCTCGCAATACAATCTGCTTGATTCTTTTAAGAAACTCATCTCAGAAGTGAATACTGCAGCAAGCAAGTTGTAGCCAGAGGGAAAAAGAAACAACCTTCCCCCATCAGCTGCAGCAGAGACTCCCATTCCAAAGTTTAAGTTCTCAATTCAGAAAAGCCCTTGACCCTTTGACTTGCAAAGAGATATGAGTTATATGCAATAATTCAGAGCAAGAGGGGTCCGTTACCAGACACTATTAAATAGACAAAATGCTGCAAGAGTGCTAATCATTTAGGCATATTTTATTTTAACTTAAAAAAAATTATGTTTGTCTGTGTCCTTGATAAAGTTTATATCTCTGTTAGTGTAGTGGTTAAGTGCACATTGCATTTTATGACATACACGGCCTAGCCCGACAAGGTCTCGTTTATGTCTCATTTATGTCAGATCCGGCCCTCATAACAAATGTGTTAGACACCCCTGATTTAGCGTGCATTCGTTCTGATAATCTTTCCATGGGCCCAGGCCTCCTTTTCACTACCATCCACTATTTGTCAAGCATGGAACTTTCAGATAACCAAGTAATTGTTTAATACAAAGTCTTAGTTTATTTGATAATCCATTGTTGCTTCGAGGTGAGACACCTTGAAAGTGATACAACGTATTGCAAAGCATAACGTTTTAAGGGTTACATCAAAGCATTCCAGCGTGATATCTCAAAGACATAACAAGAACGTGTGAATGACTGCAAACTATGCAATAGCCTATCTTTGTGGTTAATACTTCCCTGGGTCTCAGGCATTCTTCTTACAGTTGATGGTTACAGTGTGGAAACCTCTCAGGGAGGCGCCTGCTATCAAAGCCTAGCATTCCTACATTTGCTACTCAAAGGTGGGAAAGAAAAAAGGGAGGTGAGAAGAAAGGAGAGCTACTTAGTTTTGATATGCAATTACACGGGAAAGCATTCTACAGGGAAAAGCCAACCTTATCATTTAATACTGAATGTAAAACACATGCTTGACACTATTGGTCCAAATTGTCCACTTATTACAATTTTTAGGGATTGTAAATTGTATAAAATGATTTTATTGCATATTTTGTTTTTAGCCCCTTTGTTGCTTTTAATCGTTGTCAGTCGCCCTGAGCCTGTTAGCGGCGGGCGGGATATAAAGATACTTAAAATAAAATCAAATCATCATGATTCTAATAGATGCAAAGTCTTGGATCCTACGCTGTGCTTCTGCTTGCACTGGATTCCCAATTGAGAAGGCAGCGGGTTCTTCTTGTAGCCAGCTGCTTCCAGCCAGGCCAGGCCAGTCCCTTTCCGTGAGCCAAATTGGGAAGGGACGGTGGCTCAGTGGTAGAGCATCTGCTTGGTAAGCAGAAGGTCCCAGGTTCAATCCACGGCCTCTCCAACTAAAAGGAGTCCAGGCAAGTACTTGTGAAAAACCTCAGCTTGAGACCCTGTAGAGCCGCTGCCAGTCGGAGTAGACAATACTGACTTGGATGGACCTTTGAAGGTCTGATTCAGTAGACGGCAGCTTCATAAGTTCATATATGTTCAAAGAGTGCCCAGCTCCGCAGAATCATGCTTTGCAGGAAAAAACACTGATCCCTGTGACAGGTGAATTGCAGAAGAAACAGAAACACTGACTGGGATCCAAGTCGGCTCACCAAAGGTGGGTGATACCAGTTGGTGGCAATGAAAAATCCTGCCGGACCGGTTGTAGGTGGGGAATCCTAATAACAGAGGGCGTAGAATCCATTTTGCTATGCAGGAAAAAGATTGGCAGAATATCGGTTTGGATTATATGATGTCCCATCCAAGGTTTCCTGTAAACTGAGTTAGCGTGAGCTGGCTCACAGATTTTTTGCCTCTAGTTCACACATTTTTGTCTTAGCTCATGAAAAAGGGCCCCAGCACACACTAATTGATGCAGTCGCTCACAACTTTAATTCCAGTAGCTCACAAAGTAGAATTTTTGCTCTCAGGACTCTGCAGCTTAGAGGGAACATTGGTCCCATCCCATTTTATGGCCGACATCTGTCACGTCATATTCCTTGAGTTTGTGTGCCTCGCTTTCTGTTGCAGATGCCATGAGAAGCAGAGGTGCAGAAAAAAAGAATGGGAAAGGTTGCGGAAGAGACGTGATTTCTCTGCTTTCCCTCATCTGGCGCATCGTTTTTTATCTTCCTGTCTACAAATCGATCCCATCCAATGGAGACCAGCCCAAAGAAGTCCAATACATCTTCATCAGCTTCGATGCCTGGGAATACGTCGGATGCGACCGTACCTGGGCCGGTCTTGTTATGACGCTGCTTGATGTCATTGAAAAGAAGGATAAAATTCTCTTCAGTGTCGTTAGGGCCTTTGGTGGGGAATCCTTTAAAGAGGATAAACCATCAGGAAATAAATGGGCTTTCAAAAGCTGGACTAAGATCTTCTTTAAGAGTTTCTTAGGTGGCGTTATCGGTTTAGCTCTGCGTACTGTGCTGCTGAGGGGACTCGCAGAGAACGAATTATGGAAGAGGGTGGGATACACGACTGTACTAGTGTCAGCTGTTGTATCTGCTGTTCCTTTCCTGGCAGTAGCCAAGAATTTCCTTTTCACAATGAAACGAAAGATTCAGAAGGACATGAAGAGCAAGGACCTCAGTGCGCAGTTGGGCTTCATGCACAAAGTGAAAGAAGAGGTCAAAACCACCGTCAGCTTCCTCAACTTCTTGGAACTCAAAGAGGACAGAAAGATCCGGGTGGTCTTAAAGATCACCAGCTTGGATTTCTGCACCCCAGACAAGGTGGTGGCAGTCCTCGACGCCGTCAACGTTCTTCTTTGTGAACCAGATGCTCCGTTTATCTCCATCCTGGTGGCCGACCCAAGTATCCTTGTGGAATGCATCGAACAGTCAAGAAATACCTGTAAAAACGGCTACTTGTACTTGGACCGCATCGTTTCCTTGCCCTTCTCTCTGCCGCCGATGAGTCGAGAAGCCAGATCACAGCTACTTGATGAGATTCTGAAACACCAGTTGAAGGAGCGTTCCACTACAAATCCAGGGAAAGAATATCACGCAGGAAGTGGCAAGGTCAACTTACAGATGGTAATTGATCTTGTCAGTTGCTGCCTACACAAACGGAATTCTGATCCTTACTTCCCGGGGAATTCTGTCCAGATGAGGAGGGTCGTGAACACTCTGCTGACCATGTGGACTATGGTCAAGATGGGATTTCAACCCAAAGGAGGACACAAAATGAGTGAAATAGGTAAGCCAAAGGCAATTGAAGAGATGATCGATTGGGTTGTCCTTGCCAACTGTTGGCCTTGCCGTCTGAGCTGGATTTTGCAATGTGTGGAGGACGATGAGCAAAGAAGAAGACTTGAGGGAAGCCAGAAAAGCACCACTCAGGACAGCGTGGAAAATCCAGGAGGACCCCAACAGGGGGAAAGGTCAGGGAGTAATGATAAATTACTGGACATTTTTGAGGCCAATGCTCCAGAACTGGACAGGATGAAGTATAGCATCAGGAAGCTTTTTGAACTCGATGGAGACCCTGAACTTTTCCAAATCTTCTTGCAGAAGAGCCATTTTACAGTCAGGAGGGCCAGATATTTTTCTGACCTTCTCATCAATTTGGACTTCTCCCTAAAACAGCGTTTTGAATTGCTCCGTGGTCTCAACAGCATCACCAGGAAGAAGAAAATGGCAGATCTCCACTCACTGGGAAACACTGAGACGGACAACCAACTGCAGGACAATTAAAAAACCCCTCTCTATTATTTTCTAGTGTTGTGTAGCGGTTAAGATGTTTCCGCCAGGCCTATAGTTGAGGAAAGCAAAGGTTTGGTGTAGTGGTTAAGCCAGTTTGGTGTAGTGATTAAGTGTACGGGCTCTTATCTGGGAGAACTGGGTTTGATTCCCCACTCCTCCACTTGCAGCTGCTGGAATGGCCTTGGGTCAGCCGTAGCTCTGTCAGAGGTTGTCCTTGAAAGGGCAGCTGCTGTGAGAGTCCTCTCAGCCCCACCCTCAGGGTGTCTGTTGTGGGTGGGAGAAGATATAGGAGATTGTAAGCCTCTCTGAGATTCAGAGAGAAGGGCGGGCTATAAATCTGCGGTTTTCTTGTCATCAAGCCTTATATACTCCAATCCTTCTCCCTTCACCCCATGGGGAAATGACATAAATTGGTACTTAAATGCCATCTGAATTAGACTGCGACTCATTGTTTTTAACTGTTTTAATTTGATTATAATAGATTAATGCAGGGGTATCAAACATGCATCCCGGGGGCCGAATTAGGCCTCTGGAAGGCCCCTATCAGCCCCCTGAGCAACTGGCTGTCATCTGCTTCCTTCTCCTTCTCTTGCTTCCTTCTGCATCTCAGCTTGCTTTGCCAGGGTCTCTCAATCGCACAGCAGAGCTACAGAGCAAAACCTCTCTTCCTTCTATCTGAGGCTCCTCCCCCTCCTGGTCCCCTGGGGAGGGAAGGAAAGAGAAGAAGAAATTGGATTTATATCCCGCCCTCCACTCCAAAGAGTCTCAGAGCAGCTCACAATCTCCTTTCCCTTCCTCCCCCACAACAGACACCCTGTGAGGTGGGTGGGGCTGGAGAGGGCTCTCACAGCAGCTGCCCTTTCAAGGACAACCTCTGCCAGAGCTATGGCTGACCCAAGGCCATTCCAGCAGCTGCAAGTGGAGGAGTGGCGAATCAAACCCTTTTCTCCCAGATAAGAGTCCGCACACTTAACCACTACACCAAACTGGCTCTCCAAAGAGCCAGAGCTTCCTTTGCCCAGTTCCCTGGATCGCGTGGGAGAGATGCAATGAAAGCACCTTTAAGACCAACAAGTGCTAATGTTTTAAGCATGGTTTAAGTGTTTGTTTGTTTTTAATCTTTAATTGTGTTTGTCTGCGTCCTTTATAAAGCTATCTGCTATCTGGCATTACGTTTTATGACACCCATGACCCCAGCCCGACAAGGTCTCCTTTATGTCAGATCCGGCCCTTGTAACAAATGAGTTTGACACCCCTGGTCTAGAAGTCATCTAAATAAATAGATAAACACTAAGAGCGGCAGACTCTAATCTGGAGAGCCGGGGTTAATTTCCCACTCCTCCACCTGCTGGGTCACCTTGGACTAGTTGCAGTTCTCTAAGAACTTTCTGAGCCCCACAAGGTGCCCGTTGTGGGGATAGGAAAGGAAAGGCGATTGTAAGCTGCTTTGGTTCTCCTTAACCCCAACAAAGACGAACTCACCGTGTTAAAACACAACTTTGTGTCATGAGTAATAGTATCAAAATACAAAAAGGGTATCATCAGTACAGTGGACTTGTTTAATGAGATGTGGATTGAGTAGCTTCCCTGGGCCAAAGGAGGCCCGTCTGAAAGCGACCAGGGACAGGGCCTTCTCGATTGCAGCTCCCTGTTGGTGGAATCAGCTCCCGGAGGAGGTGAGGGCCCTGCGGAACCTTGAACAGTTCCGCAGGGCCTGTAAAACAACCCTCTTCCGGTTGGCATATAATTAACTGTGAGCAGAATGCCTGAATATTAAATCTTAAACATCAGATTACTGAATATTGGAAATTTGAAGGACTGATTTAAGTAATAGTAGCATAGTGTATATCGATGTGAGTTTTATGTATTTTTAGGCTTTTATGTATTTTATTGTATAATTTTAATTGTATTTAAATCGACCTTTGTTAGCTTTTATTGTTGTAAGCCGCCCTGAGCCCACCTCGGTGGGGTAGGGCGGGATATAAATCGAATAAAGTAAAGTAAAGTAAAGTACTTTGCTACTGCTAGAGACACAAGATTTGAACGTTTTGTATTAATAGAGTAACTGCATATGACTTCATATTGACTGTTGTACAAAACATATAAAGTTCACTGTGATATAAGATACTGAATTGTATGAGGAGTGCATTTTCCTGTGTTTTATATAGCTGTGCACTACATTCAGGAGAATGCCGCATTTTTTTGGCCTTCAATAATTATACCACACTCAGGATAGTGGAATGGGCAAACTGGTGATCTGTTATGGAGAGCAGAAGGAAAGAAATAATTGTACAGAGAGTAAACAACCTGTTCTTAATGGACAGAAAAAGATAACCAAATGAATAATAAAATGCATAACAGAACCCGGAACAATAATAATAATGTTTTATTTATTTATTTTATTTAATAACAATACTGGCCCATTTTCCCCCTAATTAAATCCAAATATTACAGATCATACCCAGCATTCAAACTCAGACAATGATAACTCGAAATTCACAGAGAAATGGTTTCCTTTTATTGAATTTGTTACAACAAATGACATTCAACCACAGACCAGAATATCTTGATCTTCTCTACTTATAAGTTTTTAATATTTTCCTTCAGTTGTGTTTGTTTCTTTTCTATTTACTAACACTTTTTTATTTCTCTTTTTCTACCTCCCTTTTCTTTTACTGTGCTAGCTTGTCGTGGATCGCACCTAATTACAATTACCAGATAGTAAATTTTGGAATAACCTGTAATAGAGAATATTTAGGCAGTTAAGAATTCATAGCAATGCATAATTAATAGTTTAATGATAGTATGGGTTCAATTAGATTAACTGTGTTTTGATACAGGAATTATTGTCTTAATCTTAATTTTGTTTTCATCTTGACCTCTCTCCTGGGACAGAAAATGGTCTACATATCTAGATACATCTTTATAACTTAAAATCCATACTCGATGTTTTATTGTATGCATGTAAGTATTTATGCTTGTTTACAACCTAATTCCATAAGTTTAATTAATTCTATATGAATATGAATATTGATATTTTGTATATATATATTTTAAAAAATCAATAAAAATATAAAGAGAAATCCAAATATTGTGACCTAAGGGCTTTTTTCCCGTAGGGGAACACAGCAGAACAGATTTCCAGAACCTCTTAGTGGAAACAAAATTCTCAAAAAATGTTCAAAGGTGTGTTTTCCTTCATTTCTCTCTTCCAGCACCTCTTTTTCCAGGAAAAAAGCCCTGCCTACCAGAGGGTCCAATTCTATGAGCCCCCAAAGATGGTGCCCCTATCCTTAATTATTTCCTATGGAAGAAAGGCATTTAAAAAGGCGTGCTGTCCCTTTAAATGTGATGGCCAGAACTCCCTTGGAGTTCAATTATGCTTGTCACATCCTTGTTCCTGGCTCCACCCCCAAAGTCCCCAGATTTTTCTTTAATTGGACTTGGCAACCCTATCATGGGATGGCTGCAATTTCATTGGCTAGCATGGTGCCCTTTCAGCCAGCAGAGAGGGATGAAGACTGTTTGGCAGGCTGTGTTGATTGGCTGGCTTTTTAACATGTCACGCCTCCTTATAGGGGAGGGACGGTGGCTCAGTGGTAGAGCATCTGCTTGGTAAGCAGGAGGTCCCAGGTTCAATCCCTGGCATCTCCAAAAAAGGGTCCAGGCAAAATAGGTGTGAAAAACCTCAGCTTGAGACCCTGGAGAGCCGCTGCCAGTCTGAGAAGACAATATTGACTTTGATGGACCAAGGGTCTGATTCAGTATAAGGCAGCTTCATATGTTCATATGTACAGCCCTATGCGGAGTTGAATCTCTAGCAAGCCCTCAGTAGTCTGTTGCTTGCCGGGCAGAAGGTTGTTGCTTTTTTGCAAAAGCAGGCGGGGAGGGGGTGGATTTCTTTTTGTTCTGCTCTTTTTATGAGTGATGCTTGCATGCAATCTTGAAGTGTATAAGAACTGTATAAAAACCGGTTAATCTACATGGAGGTAGGGGTTGCCAAGTCAAATTCAAGAAATATCTGGGGACTTTGGGGGTGGAGCCAGAAGCAAGGTTGGAACAAGTACAATTGAACTCCAAAGGGAGTTCTGGCCATCACATTGAAAGGGACTGCACACCTTTTCAATGCCTTCCCTCCATTAGAAATAATGAAGGATAGGGGCACCTTCTTTGGGGGCTCATAGAATTGGCCCCCCTGGTCCAATCCTTTTGAAACTTGGAGGGTGTTTTGAGGAAAGGCATCAGATGCTATGCTGAAAATTTGGTGCCTCTACCTCAAAGAACATCCCCCCCCCACAGAGCTCCAGATACCTGCAGATCAATTCCCCATTATTCCCTATGGGAATCATTCTCCATAGGGAATAATAGAGTGCCCAGTAGACATTTCCTCCACACACACACACTTTCTAAAGCGGGGGGGGAGTGTCTCCAAACCGGGGGATCCACTGCCCCCTCCCTTTCTCTCTCTCTCTCACACACACACACACTGAGTCTGGTTCCTTCACAACTTTACTTGCTCAGAAAATGAAAGCAAAACAAACGAAGGGTCTGTGCTCTGACGAAACCGCCGCTGACCCTTCCCTATGAACCGCTTCCTGCTTCCTGCTAGTTATCACGGAACCTTAGGGTTTTCTCACTGGAGATTGGCAACAGTGGTTCCCCAGGAGGAAAGGCCTCTCCCTCAGGGTCTATTCTATCATATGAGCCCACTGTAGACTAATTTGAATAGAAAGAGTGAAGAGGATTTGCAGGTGGAAAGGGAGTAGCCTGTCTATCTGCTGCGAATGAACATTCTTTTTGAGTCAGTTGAAGAGAAGGAACTGCTACTGAGAATACGCCTACCTCGCTAGACTTCAGAAGCTAATATTCCTCAGCTCTAGCCTTCTTTCTCTTTAACTGCTACCGTTTGCTTTGCAGAAGCATTGTTGGGGGGGGGGCGTAGCTATAGAGGGGCCCGGGGGCAGGCCCCACAAATCTCCCCTGTTTTACCTTTCTGGCCCCTCCTCCACAGTCACTTGCTACCATTACTCTCCTACCACCTTCCCCACTCTCCTGTTGTGACGGCGTCTTCCCTGCTCTCGTACTGCCTTCCCTGCTTTTGTGCCAGCTTCTCTGCTCTGCTGCCATCTTCCCCGCTTTTGTGCCGCTTTCTCACTTTCCTGCCACCTTCCCTGCTTTCCTGCTGCCTTCTCCACTTTCCTGACGCTTTCTTGTGCTCCTGCCGCCTTCCCTGCTCTCCTGCTGCTTTTTTGCTTATAAACATACCGGTGCACACACTGTCAGAGTACCACTGTGATGGCTCAACAGGGGAGCAGGCTGCAGCCCCTCTCCCAAATTTTATCCCCTTACCCCCGTCTGCAATTTTCTGGCTATGGGGCGGGGCAGGGACAGACTGGGGGGAGGGGGGACAGACTGTTCTGGACTTCCTACAACAGGCCCTGTGGAGAGGCAGTACTGATCAGTAAGCCCCCCAGGAGAATCTGCCAGCAGAGAACTGTCTTGCTAAAACATCAGTGGCCTTTTTGGTGGGGTTCTTGCCTGACTGGGCCAGGGGTGGGCGGGGGAGAGCAGAATCAGCCAATGACATGCCAGATATAGTGTAAGCCAATCCTGCATAGGCCACATCCAATAGAAGAAGAAGAAGAAGAATTGCAGATTTATACCCCGCCCTTCTCTCTGAATCAGAGACTCAGAGCAGCTTACAATCTCCTTTATCTTCTCCCCCCACAACAGACATCCTGTGAGGTAGGTGGGGCTGAGAGGACTCTCACAGCAGCTGCCCTTTCAAGGACAACCTCCGCCAGAGCTGTGGCTGACCCAAGGCCATTCCAGCAGGTGCAAGTGGAGGAGTGGGGAATAAAACCCGGTTCTCCCAGATAAGAGAGCTCTGGCTGACCCCAGGCCATTCCAGCAGCTGCAAGTGGAGGAGTGGGGAATCAAACCTGGCTCTCCCAGATAAGAGTCCACACACTTAACCACTACACCAAACTGGTGATTTGCCACCACAGTTGGGCTTTTATTTATTACTGATGATGATGGAAACCACAACATCTGTAAACATTGATTGGTCAGTTAGCGTTGTACCACTACACTAAGGTACCAATCAGTAACTTTTACACTTAATGGGTTACCTTATCACACCTGATTCCAGCCCCTAAGCTCCCTGTACAACAGTCGGCTTTAAGTTCCTGTCACACAAGTCCAAAACACCTCTATGTATTATTGTCAAGTGTGCCTCTTGCCATTTTGTTTTGCATTTGCTTTTCAGTTTCTGCTGTGCTAGCCTGCTATCTCTTTTGTGACAAGTTAAGGATACTTCTGCCTGGTCTCAGAGACAGCCAAGGTCGCGGGCTGTCTCCTGATGATTGTGTGAGCACCTGTGAAGGGCCTGGGAACGGAATTTTGGCGGGAGGGAAGGCTTGCTTGGCGCCATTGCATTCAAATGTGTAACGGTTGGGGGAAAAGGTATAAGTGTAGGGCATCTGCCTGCCATAAGCAGTTTTCACAAGAGCCATCTTGCCCTATGGCAGTTCTTCAATAAATGACTGGGGACTTGACAATTATGCCATTTTGTGGTTTTCTATTTACTACTTTTTGAAGAGCCCTCTGGCGCAGAGTGTAAAGCTGCAGTATTGCAGTCTTAAGCTCTGCTCACAACCTGAGTTCGATCCCGGCAGAAACTGGGTATTCAGGTAGCTGGTTCGAGGTTGACTCAGCCTTCCATCCTTCCAAAGTCGGTAAAATGAGTCCCCAGCTTGCTGGGGGGAAAGTGCAGATGACTTGGGAAGGCAATGGCAAACCACCCCGTAAAAAGTCTGCCGTGAAAACGTGATGCGACGTCACCCCAGAGTCGGAAACGACTGGTGCTTTGCACAGGGGACTACCTTTATCCTTTTATTTACTGCTTTAAGTTCCTCTATCAACCAGGAGACCTTGAGTTGTAAAAGTGCACTTTATCGGGTGGGCCTCAGCCAGTCGTTGGCTTAACAGAAGCACGCTTAGCTTGTCTTTTAGTTTCTGGCCTGTAATTTTATTAGTCTGTAATATTTATTAAATTTAGGGTGTGGCCATCATCTCCCCTCTTTGTTCCTGGGGCCCATTTCCTGCATGGCCCCATGGAACACTTAATTGATGTTTCTTATAAATATTATGGGTCAATTATCCCACATAACCAAAACTGCACAACCACACTGCTGGAGACAGTGGGACCGAATTGGCTCCTACATTCATTGCTGGCTTGAATGCCTAATAATCCAACCCTTCTGGAAAGCAGTATTAAGAACATAAGAGAAGCCATGTTGGATCAGGCCAATGGCCCATCCAGTCCAAAACTCTGTGTCACAGAAGAACATAAGAGAAGCCATGTTGGATCAGGCCAATGGCCCATCCAGTCCAACACTCTGTGTCACAGAAGAACATAAGAGAAGCCATGTTGGATCAGGCCAATGGCCCCTCCAGTCCAACTCTCTGTGTCACATAAGAACATAAGAGAAGCCATGTTGGATCAGGCCAATGGCCCATCCAGTCCAACACTCTGTGTCACAGAAGAACATAGGAGAAGCCCTGTTGGATCAGGCCAATGGCCCATCCAGTCCAACACTCTGTGTCACAGAAGAACATAAGAGAAGCCATGTTGGATCAGGCCAATGGCCCATCCAGTCCAACACTCTGTGTCACAGAAGAACATAAGAGAAGCCATGTTGGATCAGGCCAATGGCCCCTCCAGTCCAACTCTCTGTGTCTCTCTCGGCTTGGCTTCGCGAACGAAGATTTAAGAAGGGTGCAATAGTCCACGTTTGCTGCAGGCTTGCTGGTGGCTGACAAGACCAATGTGGGACAGGCAGGTCCGGCCACAGCGGCTGCAGGGAAAAGTCTGATTTAGGGTTGGTCCTGTAGCAGTGCGATTCTTCCTCAATCTCCTTTTGTCCTCAAGACCAGCTATGCGTGTGTTCTCAAAGGAAGAGACAGCCTGGTGGATGGTGTGCCTCCATGCTTTGCGATCTGAGGCTAGGTCAGACCACTGGTGATGGTTGATGTGACAGGTGCTAAGGGATTTCTTCAAGGAGTCCTTGTACCTTTTCTTTGGTGCCCCTCTATTTCGATGGCCGGTGGAGAGTTCACCATACAGGGCAATCTTGGGAAGGCGGTGGTTTTCCATCCTAGAAATATGCCCTGCCCAGCGCAGCTGCGTCTTCAACAGCAGTGCCTCGATGCTGGTAACCTCTGCCCGCTTGAGGACTTCAGTGTTGGTCACAAAGTCACTCCAGTGGATGTTGAGGATGGTGCGAAGGCAGCGCTGATGAAAGCGCTCAAGGAGTCGCAGGTGATGACGGTATAAAACCCACGATTCGGAGCCATAGATGAGGGTTGTCATCACAACCGCTTTGTAAACATTGATCTTTGTGCCTTTTTTCAGATGCTTGTTGCTCCACACTCTTTTGTGCAGTCGGCCAAATGCACGGTTTGCCTTTGCCAGCCTGTTGTCAATCTCCTTGTCGATCTTGGCATCTGAGGAGATGATGCACCCCAGGTAGCTGAACTGCTGGACTGTCTTCAGAACTGATTCACCCACAGTGATGCAGGGAGGGTGATAATCTTCCTGGGGTGCAGGCTGGTGGAGAACTTCTGTCTTCTTCAGACTAACTTCTAGGCCGAATAGCTTGGCAGCCTCTGCAAAGCAGGACGCCATATGCTGCAGAGCTGATACCGAGTGGGAGACTCTCTGTGTCACATAAGAACATAAGAGAAGCCATGTTGGATCAGGCCAATGGCCCATCCAGTCCAACACTCTGTGTCACAGAAGAACATAGGAGAAGCCCTGTTGGATCAGGCCAATGGCCCATCCAGTCCAACACTCTGTGTCACAGAAGAACATAGGAGAAGCCCTGTTGGATCAGGCCAATGGCCCATCCAGTCCAACACTCTGTGTCACAGAAGAACATAAGAGAAGCCATGTTGGATCAGGCCAATGGCCCCTCCAGTCCAACACTCTGTGTCACAGAAGAACATAGGAGAAGCCCTGTTGGATCAGGCCAATGGCCCATCCAGTCCAACACTCTGTGTCACATAAGAACATAAGAGAAGCCCTGTTGGATCAGACCAATGGCCCATCCATTCCAACACTCTGTGTCACAGAAGAACATAAGAGAAGCCATGTTGGATCAGGCCAATGGCCCATCCAGTCCAACACTCTGTGTCACAGAAGAACATAAGAGAAGCCATGTTGGATCAGGCCAATGGCCCATCAAGTCCAACACTCTGTGTCACACAGTGGCAAAAAATTTTATACACACACACACACACTGTGGCTAATAGCCACTGATGGACCTCTGCTCCATATTTTTATCTAAACCCCTCTTGAAGGTGGCCATGCGACATTCATTAAACGACATTCATACTCTTAACTCAACAAAATATTTCTGTGACACCAGAAGCTTTGCTACTGGATTTTAGACCAGAGAACAAAGCTCCCAAAGTTGTACAGGAAAGAATTACCGTATTACTATATGGAGCTAGATGAACAATAGCCAGTACATGGAAAACTGACAAACTCCATCCTTAAAAACCTGGTACAATAAGCTCTGGCATCTATATATCCTAGCAAAATTTAACGGCAGATCAAAACCATTAAGGGGCCCTAACTACTATTCTGATAGATCCCCTCGTCTGATGAAGTGTGCTTAGGGAGCACACGAAAGCTTACGTTCTGAATAAAACTTGGTTGGTCTTAAAGGTACATTTGACTCCTGCTTTGTTCTACTATTCTGATAGAGTGACTGTCTGGTTTCCAATTTTAGAATTCCTACAAGAAAGATCTGAGACACTCGGTGTTATAGAAGCTCTTCATTTATGGTAAATGTACGCAGTTATTAGGGGAGGGACGGTGGCTCAGTGGTAGAGCATCTGCTTGGGAAGCAGAAGGTCCCAGGTTCAATCCCTGGCATCTCCAAAAAAGGGTCCAGGCAAATAGGTGAGAAAAACCTCAGCTTGAGACCCTGGAGAGCCGCTGCCAGTCTGAGAAGACAATACTGACTTTGATGGACCGTGGGTCTGGTTCAGTATAAGGCAGCTTCATATGTTTCATATGTTTATTTACTTATAAAAATACTCTGCTCTTTGTTCAAAAGACGGTCATGTCTTCTTTTAAAGGCAGCTGAAGATTTTTAAGAAAAATCTTACCATGTTCCACGGCTGTTGCTGGAATAGGCCCAGCCAAGTGGCCAGTCACTTGTGGGGGTTTGCCACGCATAGGATCCATTTGCTGGGGTGGGCGGTAGTTCTGCCCCCTGCAGTTGGCTATCGCTGCGGGGCTCCGACATGTGTGTCTGCTGCTTGTTGGGAAGCGCTCATTTCCCCTGTAAAAAGAGAAAGGAAATTAATCCTGACGTTTGGCATTCCTTTGAACGGTGTAACTCATCAAAAAGCTCCGAAGTCTGCTGGAAAAAACCAGGAGGAGAGGAGTGAGGTAACTCAACAAAATATTTCTATGATACCAGAGGCTTTGCTACTGAATTTTAGACCAGAGAACAAAACTCCCAAAATTGTACAAGAAAGTATTACCTTATTACTATATGGAGCTAGATGAACAATAGCCAGTACATGGAAAATTGACAAAATTCCATCCTTAAAAACCTGGTACAATAAACTCTGGAATCTATATATCCTAGCAAAACTTAATGACCAATCAAAACCATAAAGGGGGACTCTAACTACTATTCTGATATAGTGACTGCCTGGTTTCCAATTTTAGAATTCCTCCAAGAAAGATCTGAGACACCTCCTGTTATAGAAGCTCTTCATTTATGGTAAATGTACGCAGTTATTTACTTGTAAAAATAAGTCTCACACCAGTGACTTGGGAAAGTATTCATTTGTTAATATTGTTAAATAATACATACGTTTGTACTGCTATATAACAAAATGACCAATAAAAATTATTGGGAAAATGAGTAGTATAAACTCTCCGCATCATAACGTACCTTTTTTCCCTTGGTGTACCTTGCTTATCATTAGTCCCTTCATAGCTGATGTTCATATAGGAAGACGTTGTAAGTAACAATGGCATATTAATCCAATTATCACTATAAATAGAAGCCCCAGTATTCCCATTCTTAACCAACTTACATCTGGAATTCCTAGAAATTCTTACTTCCTATCTCTCTAGGATGTTACTATCTTCAATTCTCGTATGTCTTGTGTTATGTTACCAGTTTGGTTTGCATACAAAATGACATTTTTCATGCCACAGAGCACACGCTCCTCCTTGTCGAGCTGCGAGAATGTCAAGGGCTCGTCTATTTTGTAGAGCCACTGCAGCTACAGACTCTATTTCTGATTGCAAGGCAGAAATGGGATTCATTGTTGATTTAAACCCTATTTCCTTTTTCTGCAGAAATCTTTGGTACAGCAGGCGTGAGATCTGTGGTAACCCATAGCGTAAATATAGATCTCATAAAAGAGTAAAATCCTCCTGACTGTGTCAATAAAGGATTGTTATCTCTTGGGTATCTGTATGTAAAACTACCCAGATTCATAACTTCATGTGGCTCAATCTCAGTGTCAAGAACTAAATGAGCTAAAGTAGACCTCCCTTTCTGAGCATCAGGTAGTACCTACTAGCTCCAAGTTCCACACTGCCAGAACAAACCCGGGGTTATTATAGGCTTCCCAACCCCCCTGCCCTGGCAGGGGACCCCTGGATTTGCAGCCTCCTCCCCCGCTCTCCAAAAATCCGGAAGCGGGGTGGTGGTGGGAAACGGCGCCAATTTTAGTGCCACTCTTCCCCATTGAGTTTCCCAGTTAGGTTCTTCCGCTTGCCCAGGCTGCTTCTCCTTTCTACCTCCGGAGGCTTCAGTCTCCGATTGAACGGCTTCAACTCTGGTGCGTCTGTGTTGCTGTGAAGAAGCTAGCAGCAACTCGTGAGTAGAGAGGCCAGATTCGCCAGAAACCGGGCAGGTGGGGGGGGGGGAAGGAGAGGGTAACGTCTTCATAATTCCCTATGTGGAGATCGCTTCTCATAGGGTATAATGGGGAATTGATCTGGAGGTTTCGGGGGCTCTGGGGAGCTGTTTTTTGAGGTAGAGGCACCAGATCTTCAGTATAGTATCTAGTGCCTCTCCCCAAAGTACCCCCCAAGTTTCAAAACGATTGGACCAGGGGGTCCAATTCTATGAGCCACAAAAGAAGGTGCCCCTATCCTTCATTATTTCCTATGGAAGGAAGACATTTAAAAAGGTGTGCTGTCCCTTTAAACGTGATGGCCAGAACTCTCTTGGAGTTCAATTATGCTCAATTATTGTCATACCCTTGTTCCTGGCTCTGCCCCCAATGTCTCCTGGCTCCACCCCCAAAGTCTCCAGATATTTCTTGAATTGGACTTGGCAACTCTAGGTTATTATAACAAATCTTTTTCTTCTCATGGAGACGGCTCGGGCTTGAGTACAACAGGTTACATTCAATTCTGGTCACCGCACCTCAAAAAAGATACTATAGCATTGGAAAAAGTCCAGAAAAGGGCAACTAGAATGATTAAAGGGTTGGAAAACTTTCCCTATGAAGAAAGGTTAAAATGCTTGGTGCTCTTTAGCTTGGAGAAATCTCAACTGAGGGGTGACATGATAGAGGTTTACAAGATTATGCATGGGATAGAGAAAGTAGAGAAAGAAGTACTTTTCTTCCTTTCTCACAATATGAGAACTTGTGGACATTCAATGAAATTGCTGAGCAGTCAGGTTAGAACTGATAAAAGGAAGTACTTCTTCACCCAAAGGGTGATTAACACATGGAATTCACTGCCAAAGGAACATAGGAACATATAAACTGACTTATACTGAATCAGACCCTTTGTCCATCAAAGACAGTATTGTCTACTCAGACTGGCAGCGGCTCTCCAGGTCTCAGGCTGATGTTTTTCATGCCTACTTGCCTGGACCCTTTTTAGTTGGAGATGCCGGGGATTGAACCTGGGACCTTCTGCTTACCAAGCAGATGCTCTGCCACTGAGCCGCCATCCCTCAGATGGCTGATAGCTACAAGGAGGTGGAGGCGGCTACAAGCATAGCCACCTTCAAGAGGGGATTGGATAAGCATATGGACCAGAGGTCCCTATATTTGCAGAAGAAGTGTGGAATTATACAGAATTAGGTAATATTGGGTGGCCTAGTATCCCTGATTTGTGGGCGCTAGACAGTATCTTTGTGTATGAAGACAATGATACTAAAGTCCCATTGCCTACTGTAAAAGGAGGGCAGTTACAGGCGGCAGCTTTGTGTGCAGAAAATATGAGGAGAGAAATAGATTTAGGATATATTTCTCTATCCGATTGCAAGGCTACAATTCAATTAAATGAGACCAAACCTGGATGGGAAAGTCAGAATATGCAATTATATAACTTTACTCCTATATGTCAAGTGGAAGCGGGGTGCCAAGGAGAGACTTTAGGTAATCTAACCATTAATCTTGATACTCATGGGATAGTATTTAAAAAAAATGGAACGCATTGGGGCCCTCATTCTCAGTTATTGGCTATTTCTTTCTTTTTGGCAGGCCATGCTTGCTTGCCAGATACATCTTCACCCTTTGATAAATTAGATTGAATAAGAACATAAGAGAAGCCATGTTGGAATAGGCCAATGGCTCATCCAGTCCAACACTCTGTGTCACACAGTGGCAAAAACCCCCAAGTGCCATCAGGAGGTCCACCAGTGGGGCCAGGACACTAGAAGCCCTCCCACTGTGCCCCCCCACAAGCACTAAGAATACAGAGCATCACTGTCCCAGACAGAGAGTTCCAACAATAACCTGTGGCTAATAGCCACTGATGGACCTCTGCTCCATATGCTTATCCAATCCCCTCTTGAAGGCGGCTATGCTTGTAGCCGAAGCCATCAGCCACCTGAGGGACAGTGGCTCAGTGGTAGAGCATCTGCTTGGTAAGCAGAAGGTCCCAGGTTCAATCCCTGGCATCTCCAACTAAAAAGGGTCCAGGGAAGTAGGCGTGAAAAACATCAGCCTGAGATCCTGGAGAGCCGCTGCCAGTCTGAGTAAACAATACTCACTTCGATGGACAAAGGGTCTGATTCAGTATAAGTCAGCTTCATATGTTCATATATTCCTGTGGCAGTGAATTCCATGTGTTAATCACCCTTTGGGTGAAGAAGTACTTCCTTTTATCAGTTCTAACCCAACTGCTCAGCAATTTAATTGAATGTCCACAAGTTCTCATACTGTGAGAAAGGGAGAAAGGGACTTCTTTCTCTACTTTCTCCATCCCATGCATAATCTTGTAATCTATCATGTCACCCTCAGTTGATGTTTCTTCGAGCTAAAGAGCCCCAAGCGTTTTAACCTTTCTTCCTAGGGAAAGTGTTCCAACCCTTGAATCATTCTAGTTGCCCTTTTCTGGACTTTTTCCAATGCTATAATATCTTTTTTGAGATGCAGTGACCAGAATTTATTTATTTTTATCTAAGATTTATATCCCGCCCTTCCCACTAGGTAACCTGTTGTACTCAAACCCGAGCCTTCTCCATGAGAAGAAAAGGATTTGTTATAATAACCCCGGGATTGTTCTGACAGTGTGGAACTTGGAGCTAGAAAGTACTACCTGATGCTCAGAAAGGGAGATGTACTTTAGCTCGTTTAACTCCTGACACTGAGATAAAAGATTGAGCCACATGAAGTTATGAATCTGGGTAGTTTTGCACACAGATACCCAAGAGATAACAATCCTTTATTGACACAGTCAGGGGGATTTTACTCTTTTACGAGACCTATATTTCCGCTATGGATTTTTACAGATCTCATGCCTGCTGTGATAGACATTCCTGCAGAAAAGGGAAATAGGGTTTAAATCAACAATGAATCCCATTTCTGCCTTGCAATCAGAAATAGAGTCTGTAGCTCCAGTGGCTCTACAAAACAGACGAGCCCTTGACATTCTCGCAGTTCGACAAGAAGGGACGTGTGCTCTTTGGCATGAAAAATGTCATTTCTATGCAGACCAAACTGGTAACATAACACAAAACATACGAGAATTGAAGAAAGTCATCCAGATAGCAACATCCAAGAGAGATAGGAAGTAAGAATTTCTGGGTCTCTCAGATGTAATTGGTTAAAAATTAAATTTAAGGGCTTTTGTTTATAGTGATAATTGGATTAATATGCCTTTGTTGTTCCTATATGCACATCAGCTATTAAGAGGTTAATGATAAGCCCCACGAAGGGGGAAAAATACATTATGATGCAGAGAGTTTATACTACTCATTTTTCCAATAATTTTTTATTGGTTGCTTTGTTAGGTAGCAATACAAACACGTATTATTTAACAGTATTAACAAATAAATACTTTCCCAAGTCACTGGTGTCAGACATATTTTTAAAAGTAAATAACTGCATACATTTACCATAAATGAAGAGCTTCTATAACAGGAGGTCTCAGATCTTTCTTGCAGGAATTCTAAAATTGGAAACCAGACCGTCACTATATCAGAATAGTAGTTAGAGTCCCCCTTAATTGTTTTGATTGGTCATTGCTACGATGCCAGAGTTTATTGTACCATGTTTTTAAGGATGGAGTTTTGTCAATTTTCCATGTACTGGCTATTGTTTATCTAGCTCCATATAGTAATAAGGTAATTCTTTCTTGTACAGCTTTGGGAGTTTTGTTCTCTGGTCTAAAATTCAGTAGCAAAGCTTCCGGTGTCACAGAAATATTTTCTTGAGTTAAGAGTATGAATGTCGTTTAATACTGCTTTCCAGAAGGGTTGGATTACTGGGCATTCAAGCCAGCAAAGGAATGTAGGAGCCAATTTGGTCACACTGTCTCCAGCAGTATGGTTGTGCAGTTTTGGTTATGTAGGATAACTGACGGATCCCCAGTCTTCTAAAGATCCCTGGACCAAAGGAGGCCAAACTGAAAGCAACGAGGGAGCAGGCCTTCTCTATAATGGCCCCCCACTGGTGGAATCAGCTACCGGAGCAAGTGCGAGCCCTGCAGGACTTTAATCAGCTCCGCAGGGCTTGCAAAACCACCCTCTTTCAGCAAGCTTATAAGGAACCCTGAAAGCGACATCTAGCCATCGGAATATACCTTATTGAATGTAGCACCTTTAATTTATTGTAGTTTTAAAAATTTTATGCAACTGTTTTTAAATGTATTTATTAACTGCATTTTACAATTGACTTGTATAATAATCATGGTATATACCATGTCCTGTTAGCCGCCCTGAGCCTGCTTCGGCGGGGAGGGCGGGATATAAATAAAATTTATTATTATTATTTATTATCAACACCAACTTCCTCGGGACACTCTAAAAATCACGAAAATCCAAAGGGCAGGAGAAATAAGTTAAATACTCACCACTGTTTCTAAAATCTAAACTAGCAAATTATTTGTTATAATCTAAAGATTATAAACCTTTAAAGACTAAGAGTGCAATCAAGAGGGGGGGCGGGCAGAAAGTCTTTTGGGAGCAGACGAGCCGGTACGTGGGTGCAGGAAGAGTTTGCGCCGACGTACAACCGGCACCGCCCCAGTGGAGGGGAGTTCCGTGGGTGGGGGGAAGCCCGAGCGCGGTGTTCAGGCAGAGGAGGGGGTGGAGTTGGGGGCACGGCCAGGCTTAGGCGGCTTCCTGAGCAGTTCAGCCCATTACACGCCTCCCCCGAGGTGCAACTTTACGCCTGCAAAAACGGCGGCGTGCCCCATAGGCACTCGTTGAAACCAAAAACAAAGGTCGCCTCCGCCGCCGTGGAAGCTCACAAACCCCTTAGGGAGCGGTGTGATTGCCTCGCCAATCCCCTCGCGCCTCGGGCTGACGAGCCTCCTCCCCAGCACCCAATCGTGGTCTCCCCCCTCCTAGAAATACTTCCGCTCTGGCCTCACACAACTCAGTTGTTAGGGAGAGAACCGCATGGCGGGAAGCTCTGCTGGCGAGCTCCTGGCCATACAAACTTAAGAGTGAGGGACAGGCAGGAACGTTGCTGACGGGTTTTGCACCTCACGGTTGCTTTGAAAGTATCTTTGACTTGCGAGGGGAAGAGAGAGGTCTCTCCCCTGGGGATAACTGCTCTTGTTTCCAGGTCTCCACAGGTTCCGGGCTCCCGGAGGCTCTGTCGCCCATGGCTAGGTAAGTTCCACTGCCCACCCCTGGGCCTCCCCCTCCCCTCGCTCTTGACTGCTCGGTGTGTGAGTGTCTCTGGCACTTGAACCAGGCAGTGGGCTCTGGTAGGGGGCATTTGCTGACCCCGCTCCCCTGTGCTGCCACCTGCTCCCTTCCCTTGGTCTGCCCTCTGCCGCGTTCCCAACCCCTGGCAGGGCACAGGGTGTGTGTGTGTGTGGCAGCTGCCCCGTTGCGGGGAGATGGGTCAGAGACTGTCCCTTTAAGAGAGCGCCCATCTGAAACGCAACCCGCTCTTCCAGCCGCTGCCCCTGCAGGTGCTCTTGATCTCTATCTCTGTTTTGCAGGTGGGACTCCAACACAGAGGCTTCCGTGTGTGCCGCTCCACCCCCTCCTCCCTCAGCTGTTTCTGCCCGCTGCTCGGAATGGAGCCCCACCCACGGCGAGACTGCCCAGCGCGCGCCAGGGAGACTGTGGCACTCTGTTCCGGAAAAATAAAGTCTGAGCTGTGTCCTCTGTTGTCTCTCCTGCTTGGCATCTGCTGCACGTTCCCTGGGCAACCCCACTCCCCCCACTCTGTCAGTGGCCTCTCTGAGGGAATGCCTGGGAGGGTGGGCAGACTTGATTTTTTTGGGGGGAAGGGTCTATGAGCAGCCACGCTGCCCCCACGTAGCTGGACAGGGGAGGGGAGTGCCGCCCCTCAGCCTGCCCAGGTTGACAGCCTACCTGACCCCACAGGGCTGTTGTGTGCAGGACACTAAGGGGGGGGGGGTGTGATGAAATGGACTCATAGTTCTGCGGCTGATGCACTCGCACTCTGAGTTCCGTGGCTCCCGGGGGAGGTGTTCTGTGCACATGGCAGGGGGCGTCAGGGCAGCACAGGGGGTCTCTGGGTGGGGTGGGGGGCTGCTGCTGGGCTGCTCACTCCCAGACACACATTCCAGCTGCTGTCTATGACAGCGAACTCCTGCACTTGGTACTTCCTGCTTGCCTGCCTGCCATTGGCAGAGTCTCTGACAGCGGGAGGGTGTGAGGGGATCGATGGCTTCTCCGTGGGCCCATGCTGGCCTGTCTCGCCCCCACCCCCACCTCGCCACCAAGCCAGGCTTCTCGTGCCTGCATGCCCAGCCTCACTCCTGTGCCCTCCCCCTGTTGGTGGGACGTCTCTCCCTTGCCTGCGATGGTCTGCCCATCATGGGCTCCGGTCTCTGAGGGCAGGTTGAGGATGGCTATCAGCCTCTCTGGGGCCGCCTCTCCCCATCCCTTACTGTCATGAGCCGCGGCGCATGCGCCAGGACTGGCCAATGGGGGGCAGGGGGGTGGGCTGGCCCGCCCTCTGGCTGCCTTCACCTCCCTTATGCCTACGCCAGCGGCGTTATCATGGCGACCGTCTTCCTCACGGCAAGTGACGCCTCTCCCCTCCCCATGCTCCAGCGTTCCAAAGTCCTCAGGAAGTCTACTAGCAGCACGGCAGCTACTCCGCGGCCGCCCGCCCCTTATCTCTGGATTGGGCTGCCCGAGTACTGTTTTGTAATCTAATGATGCAAAGCATATGTTGTCGAATTGATTTTACCTTATTCCCTTTTCCCTTCTCTATTTCTGTATTCCCTTACCCCGTTCCTTTAACATTTCAGTAAAATATATAAAACAAAAAACTCACCACCGTTCACCAAACCCAACAACTGGCCCAAACGTAGGTGAACAAAAAAGCGTTTTGTATTGTGCCAAAGGGTTAGCTAATCCTGTGCAAAGAGCAGCACAGGGCAGAGTTGTGCCAGTCTAAGGCCACAGAAAGACACGGGGTTCAGGCTGGAGAAATTCTGCATAGGATTGCCCTGTGAAAGAGTTAGGGCGCCAGAACTCAACAGCACCATACTGTTCAGTGTTCCCTCTAAGCTGTGGAGTCTTGTGAGCAACAATTCCACTTTGTGAGCGTCTGGCAATAAAGTTGTGAGCTACTGGCAATAAAACGGTGCGCTACTGCATCAATTCCTTTGCTCTGGGGCCATTTTTCCTGAGCTAAGGCAAAAATGTGTGAGCCACAGGCTAAAAAAACGGTGAGCTAGCTCACACTAGCTCAGCTTAGAGGGAACATTGGTACCCACTCCACGTGGCATTCGGAGTCGGAGAACACCTTTCAAGTGAGGCAGCATTACACTGGAGTAGGCAGCTCTTCCACCTGGATCGAGGATATCATGTCTTATTGACAGCAACAAAAACAACCCCAAACATTTGCTGGCAAGCTGCGGCCCTCCGTTTGCAAGACCCGAGCAGGGGTATTCACGACACGACATTTGGTAGGGCATTAATTCATAGGGTCACCAGAAGTCAGAAGGAAACAAAGGCTATGCTCATGCCCTCAAAGTGAGGTTGAATCTGTAGAGTTTATGCCCTTCAGGGGCAGCAACATTGCATGAGTCAAACCAAGAAATCCACAAGGTAGATTGCCATAACCGTAACAAGAGTTTTCTGGTGTGCACTTGGACGACGATTTTGTTTCATTGTTATTTTAATGATGCTGTGGGGAATCTCGAATATGATAGAGAGATAGAGCTTCTCTTTCCTAACGGGAGGTAACTTATGAATCTTGGATGGTCTAGAGCCAGTTTGGTGTAGTGGTTAAGTATGCGGACTCTTATCTGGGACAACCGGGTTTGATTCTCCACTCCTCCACTTGCAGCTGCTAGCATGGCCTTGGGTCAGCCATAGCTCTGGCAGAGGTTGTCCTTGAAAGGACAGCTGCTGTGAGAGCCCTCTCCAGCCCCACCCACCTCACAGGGTGTCTGTTGTGGGGGGAGGAAGGTAAAGGAGATTGTAGGCCACTCTGAGACTCTGTCCTTGAAAGGGCAGCTACTGTGAGAGCCCTCTCCAGCCCCACCCACCTCACAGGGTGCCTGTTGTGGGGGAGGAAGGGAAAGGAGATTGTGAGCCGCTCTGAGACTCTTTGGAGTGGAGGGCAGGATATAAATCCAATATCTTCATCTACCTCACAGGGTGTCTGTTGAGGGGGGGAAGGTAAAGGAGATTGTGAGCCGCTCTGAGACTCTTTGGAGTGGAGGACAGGATATAAATCCAATATCATCTTCTTCTTCTAGATGGAGGAACAAAGTGTGAGTCTAAGCATGGGTCAGTCCCAGTGGGATAAATGTACTTCCTAATGACTAGAGCTAGGAGCGTAACCAGAGTCCACCCTTCCCAGATCAAACACAAGAATCTGCTTCATACTGAATCAGACCCTTGATCCATCAATGTCAGCATCGTCTACTCAGACTGGCAGCCGCTCTCCAGGGTCTCAGGCGGTGGTCTATTTTATCACTTACCACCTTATCCTTTTAACTGCAGATGCTGGGGATTGAATCAGTTGGCTCAAGGCAGTCTACAGCCATATTCATAGAATTGGCTTTTCACCTCAGTTACTCTTATCTTACGGACTTGGAACAAGCTAAAGAGCTGATTAAGCATAGAATTGAGGACATAGAGCGACAATCTGCTATCTCTAGTGCATCCAGACTTGGGGTGCTGTTAAATATCAAAAGCACTATTGAGCTGGCATCATATCTGACTTCATTGGAAGGAAAGAATTTTAGAAGGGCATTTGCTCTAGCTAGATATTCTGCCCTTCTGTCTGCAGTTATGCAAGGCGGGTACAATAAAATCCCCTGTTTTGAAAGGCTGTACTCATGCCCTCTAAGTGAGGTTGAAACTGTAGAGCAGGGGTCCTCAAACTTTTTAAATAGGGGGCCAGTTCACTGTCCCTCAGACTGTTGGAGGGCCGGACTGCCGTTACTGTACAAGGCCGCGGGCCGTCAGTTCTCCGTCTTCTGCATCTCTCTCCCTTCCCCACACCACACAGCCCGACCTGGGAAATCACCTCACCTCGGTATCACCTCACACTCTGTCTCCGCCGCCTCAGCCCAGTGCCGGAAGTGTGCGTTGCTAACGCGAGTTTAGGTCGAACGTCACTTCCGGTCTGATTTTGCCATAACCCGGCGGGCCGCATAAACGTCCTCAGCAAGCCGCATCTGGCCCACGGGCCGTAGTTTGAGGACCCCTGCTGTAGAGCATATGTTTTTCAGTTGCCCATACTAGAGGGAGGCTCGTTCTAGAATTATTACCCCATTAGTTGATAGGACACCTGTTTATATTAGTGCAAACAAAGCAAGACTTAATTGGTTCCTATCAGATAAGAATTCAGAGATTACGCATTCCGTTGCTGCGTTTTGTGCATTCATTCTTAGACTGCGGGAACTGCATTTGAAAAGTTCTTAAATTTCGATCTCTATTTTAGTATACTATGCGTGTTTTTATTTTTTCCTCTTATGTTTATGCTGTACTCTATGATGACGACGATAATGATGAACCTAGGATCTTTTGCAAACAAAGCAGATGCTCTACCATTGAGCCACAGTCCCTGCACCCTAATATTTTAAACAATGCCACGAAGGAATATCATAGAAAGTTTCACCGATCAATGCAAATCCTGCGTTTAAAATGTATGTGTGAAAGACAGAGAACTGTCATCTATCTATTTTGCATGCACTTCGTTTGTGCGCAGGGTCCATCTACCTGGGCAGATCTTCTGTGCCTTTACCAGCTGCGTGCCCGTTTGCGATGGATCGGGGCAAACTTCCACCCATCGCTGCGCTTCCTTGCCAGAAAGGAGTAATGCTGTTGAATTTCTATCTGTCATGTACCTGTTCAAATGACAGAAAGATAAAGGGGGCAGAATCAGAGCAGAGGGGAAAGCAATGTCTGCAATACAGTTGTGTAGACGTACATTCACAACCAATGCTCCCTCTCAGCTGCAGAGTCTTGTCGGCAAAAATTCTACTTTGTGAGCTACTGGCATTAAAGTTGTGAGCTGCTGCATAAATCAGTGCAATCCGGGGTCATCCTTCCTGCGCGAAGACAAAAATGTGTGAGCTGGAGGCTAAAAATCTGTGAGCTAGCTCACACCAACTCAGCTCAGAGGGAACATTGCCCACAACCTTGACCAATGAAAATAAAGACTGCAACACCCCCTCTGTTGGAAAGGTTGTAAACAAACAGGCTCTTTCAAGCGCTGTTGGTGGGAGTGTCCTATAATTCAAGATTTCTGGGGAATTGTTCTATCTAACATTGAAGACATCCTTAAGGTGACTATTCCGAGAACATTGGAATTTGCCTTACTAAATGACTGCTCTAAGCTTTCACAATATCAAAAAAGAGCTAGCACGTCTGCTTATTCTAGCGGCCGAAATTGTTATAGCTTCCAATTGGAAAAAAACTCAGCAAAACTTTGAATATATCGCTTTGGTTTTTAAAAGTCTGGGATAAGCTTGTTATAGAGCTGTCCAGAAGTCCCTCTTCTTCCTTCTTCCTTATCTTCCTTTTCTTCAAACCCCTTCCAACCCTCCCAGCAATTAACACAGAACAATGGTCACATTCAACAGCCAGTTTCCTTATCACTACCCTTCCAGGAAGCCCCACCAAGCCATGGGCACATCCACAAACCAATTGCCCTTTCATCACACCCCCTCCAGCCTAGAAATAGCAGCTCTCCAGCAGCCCTGGCCCCACTCAATGCACAGCAGCCAAGAAGGTCAGAGCGCCTGCTCCGGCTGCAACGCCACTGAGGATGTTCTCCGCAGCTGAGAACGGAACGTCTGGAAGGAAAACTTTCTCCAGTAGAACACGGCACTTGAGCCCGAAAGATTCTACAAACCCTAACGATGTTACCAGCCGTGAAAACCTGAAATCTTTGAGAAGTTCCTCTATTCAAAACTGAATTTGTTATAAGATGGTACCGTTTCTTTGAGTATATCGAGTTATGTATTGTGTTATGTATTGTGTTATATAGTTGTGCAAGCCAGTCCTTGTTTCTCACACACACACACACATATATATGTGTGTGTGTGTATTTTTTTTAATATTGAAAAATTTATTGTTCCAAACATAACATACATACATTACAACGTGATTCAAGCATAATATACAACATACATCTTCTAACTACCACCCTTCCACCCATCCATACAAGGAGCTTGAAGGATGTTACTATTATACAATTTCTATGTTCTCATATCAATTCCCAAGTTTCTGGCCCAAACATATATTGGGTCCAATGTCTTTCTACATTCTTGTATATCTCCATCTCTTAACCTTGTGGTCAGTGTATCCATTTCAGCGGCTATATGTATTATCGTGATTGTCTCAATTTCTATAGACGCTTTTATTTGATGATCTGTTGAAAGTTTTGTATGTTTTTTTATATGAAATAAAAGGAAAATTTTTTGGGGGGAAAGAGAGACTGCAACAAAAGATTAGATTTAGGCGGTCAGACTGGTTTTGTCTGAAGCAGCAGATAAAAGTTTGAGTCCAGTGGCATCTTGAAAACTAAAAAAATTATATTCTGGGTAGAAGCTTTTGCTCACCTGCCCACTTCTTCAGATACAATGAAGCAGAAGCCACCAGCCATTATATCTAGATAGAGGGTGCGTGGGACAACCCATACGTAATGGTTGTTGACTTCTGTTCCAATGCATCTGAATAAGTGGCGTGCACATTGAAAGCTTATGCTCAAAATAACATTTGTTGGTCATAAAGGGACTCAAATGTTGTCTGACTGTAACAAAAGTGAGCTTAGCCCCCACAGGATGAGAAGGCTTCCCCCGTCAGAATCTGTGAATCTTCTCTTTGGCATCTGTCTTTGCAGTCTAGGGATTCACACGGGATGCCCCCTGAGCCACTCCAGCCCCCCTGGGACAGCATCTGTCCCCCACCTCCAGTTCCATCCCAGGGGCAAGAGGAAAAAGTGGCTGGTTAGCTGCGGGTTAGTCCTGGACACGGATGGGCTTTGTCCAACTGCCCTCACCTCTTTCTTCACAGCCTCCCTCTAGGGAGCCTCGTTGCTCATTCATGTCTATTTTTGGCAGAGTCCGGCAGTCGGAGAACTTGGCTTACCTTTATGCCACCAGAATGAGTAAGGAAAAGTTCCGTCTAGTCAAGGTGAAAACTGAAGGTGAAGAAGATGCAGGTTTGTAAAATAATTACAGAATTGACTATTCTGTACACTGTGGCGTGGCTGCCCACGTGCAACCTGTATATTTCCTTGAAACAGCCTACATAGCAGCTCTAGACAGCCTCAGCCTCTGTGCCCTGTTGTTGGCTGTCCTGAGGAACTGGCTGGCCATTGTGTGAGACAGGAGTCTGGACTAGATGGACCCTCACTAGTCTAACCCAGCAGGGCTCTTCAGATGTTCTTCTCAGGGGAAGGCCTAGGCCTCTCTGCCCTGTTGCTGGCCCTCCAGAGGAACTGGGTGGCTCCTGTGTGAGAAAGGAGGCTGGACTAGATGGACCCTTGCTGGTCTGACCCAGCAGGGCTCTTCTGATGCTCTTCTCAGGGAAAGGCCTCAGCCTCTCTGCCCTGTTGTTGGCCCTCCAGAGGAACTGGTTGGCCGCTGTGTGAGATGGGATGCTGGACTAGATGGACTCTCACTGGTCTGATCCAGCAGGGCTCTTCTGATGTTCTTCTCAGGGGAAGGCCTTGGCCTCTCTGCCCTGTTGCTGGCCCTCCAGAGGAACTGGTTGGCCACTGTGTGAGACAGCAGGCTGGACTAGATGGACCCTCACTGGTCTGATCCAGCAGGGCTCTTCAGGTGTTCTTATGAAGGCCTCAACCTCTCTGCCCAGTTGTTGGCCCTCCAGAGGAACTGGCTGGCCACTGTGTGAGACAGGAGTCTGGACTAGATGGACCCTCACTGGTCTGATCCAGCAGGGCTCTTCTGATGTTCTTCTCAGGGGAAGGCCTTGGCCTCTCTGCCTTGTTGCTGGCCCTCCAGAGGAACTGGTTGGCCACTGTGTGAGACAGGAGGCTGGACTAGATGGACCCTCACTGGTCTGATCCAGCAGGGCTCTTCAGGTGTTCTTATGAAGGCCTCAACCTCTCTGCCCAGTTGTTGGCCCTCCAGAGGAACTGGTTGGCCACTGTATGAAACAGGAGGCTGGACTAGATGGACCCTCCCTGGTCTGACCCAGCAGGGCTCTTCTGAGGTTCTTCTCAGGGGAAGGCCTCGGCCTCTCTGCCCAGTTGTTGGCTCTCCAGAGAAACTGGTTGGCCACTGTGTGAGACAGGAGGCTGGACTAGATGGACCCTCACTGGTCTGATCCAGCAGGGCTTCTCTTATATTCTCTAGCAAGGGGCATTTGCAGTTGAGAAAATGGTGCCAGAAGGAATCCCAGTCAGATCCCTATCCTATCAAGAAGTTATGCAGCAATAAAAAGTTTCACAGGAGAACCAGTCATGGATCTTCCATTGTCTTCTCCAGTTTTACCCCCTCCTACTTTCTCTTATCCTCAATGCTGCTTTTCTTCTCATCTTTAACATTCTGTTTTCTTCTGTGTTTTCTTTTTAGCTTCAAAAGACGAAGAAACCAATGAAGTCATTTATTGTGAAGCCTTAGCAGAAACGCTACATCACGTTACCCTACCTGTGACAGTGGGATTTTTTGCCCCATGGGGGCGGAAGAAGAGAGACCTCTTAGACGAAATCCAAGGTAAGCAAAACCACTCATTATGATAATTATCCAACAATGCTTCACATTTAGGTTTTGAACAATGTAGGTAGGTATGCTCCCGCTATTGTAGACCTTGCAACACAATCTGGTTTATTCTTGCAAGAAACTAATCCCAGAAGTGAATGTAGTTTAATTTAAGTTATTTTATTTTATTTAGTAAATTTCTATTTCGCCCATTCCCTGTAGGGCTCAGGGCGGAATACAGCATATAATAAAACAATAAAATACAATAAAAACATTTTATAAACAGACATCTCAACAGCACTCAAATTACCATGACATCACATATTGCCCAGTCTAGCCGTCTCACATCATGATATCTCATAGGGATGGCAGTTTTTATTCCAGTTCCTAGCACAGGTGACAGTGCTGGCTGGGGAGGCCAACCAGATCAAGAAGAGACGCCCGCAGCCTCGGCTAAAAGCCTGGCGGAACAGTTACAGGCCCTACGGAAGGCTAATAAGCCAGGTAGGGCCCGGATCTCTGTAGGGAGCTGATTCCACCAGGTTGGGGCCAGGACTGAAAAAGCCCCGGCCCTAGTTGAGGCAAGGCAGGTGGCTCTTGGGCCGGGGATGGCCAACAGATGTTGGGAGGCCGAACGTAACGACCTCCTGGGCATATATGAAAAGAGACGATCCCGCAGGTATGCTGGTCCCAGGCCGCGTTAAGGCTTTAAATGTTAGCACTAGAACCTTGAAGTGGATCCGGTATTCGATGGGCAGCCAGTGCAGACTGCGGAGCGCCGGCCGAACGCCCACCCACAAACAGATTTAAGGACAGTTTCTATCCAAGTGCTGTGGTTAGGCTAAATGCAGGGTTATGAAGGATTATCTGTTTTAGATATATTTAAATGGTTTCAATGGTTTTTAATGGTTTTATGAATGTTTATCTGTTTTAGATGTATTTAAATGGTTTTAATGGTTTAAATGGTTTTAGATGTATTTAAATGGTATGAATATGAATATGTGTGTTTGATGTGTTGGTATGTTTTGTGGAAGAGCACCTCATTTCGTTGCTCTCTTTTTGTTGAGAACAATGACAATAAATTTATCTATCTATCTATAAAGGTGGTGCAGTCAGCAGGTGAGCCGCCGCATTCTGCACCCGCTGCAGTTTCTAGATCAGTCTCAAGGGTAAGCCAACGTACAGCGAGTTACAGTAGTCTAGTCTGGAAGTGACCCTTGCATAGATCACCGTAGCCAGGTCCTGGGGGGATAGATATGGTGCTAGCTGCCTGATCTGCCGAAGATAATAGAAGGCAGACCTGGCAACCATCGTGATCTGGGTCCATGGAAAGGGAGGCATCCAAGGTCACTCCCAAGCTCCTTTCCAAAGCTGGGAGCTCGATGTCCATATCCACCCCACCCTGACTCTGGTACAGGACCTCCGTCTTAGCTGGATTCAGCTTCAGCCGGCTCTGTTGTAACCTCTCAGTCATGGCTACCAATGTCTCGGACAACTGGTCAGGGACTGCGACTGACCGGCCACTCATCAACACATAGAGCTGAGTGTCATCAGCGTACTGGTGGCAACCCAGCCCAAAACCTCGGGCAAGGGGGCGCATATAGATGTTAAATAATATTGGTGAGAGAATGGCTCCCTGTGGCACTCCACATATATGTGGATGCCGCAAGAAAGTCTGCTCGCCAAGCACCACCCTTTGTCCCCATCCCCGGAGAAAGGAGGAAGACCATTGTAAGGCCATCCCCGAACTTTGGCGACGGCGAGGCGGTAGGTCATAAGGTTGTAATTGATCGTGTCAAATGCTGCTGACAGATCGAGAAGTATCAGCGGCACTGACCCACCTTGATCCAGGTGCTGTCTTAAGTCATCTGTGAGAGCGACCAGGACAGTCTCCGTCCCATGGCCCGGGTGAAAGCCGGACTGGAATGGGTTCAAGGCGCATGTCTCATCCAAGAAAACCTGTAACTACTTCGCCACCGCTTTCTCAACTACCTTACCCAGAAACGGTAAATTTGAAACTGGTCGGTAGTTGGCCAAGAACCCAAGGTCTTATGATGGTTTTTTTCCAGAAGCGGACTGTGACGGAACCGGCCCGATTCTGCCTGGAGGGAGCTATTTCTCCTCCTGCCCCTTGGGCTCGCTGCCACCAACTGCTCAGTCTAGGGGTTCAGATTGAGAGGAACAGGACTCCCAATCCCCCTCTCCAGCTACGAGGCCAGGCCTCAAGGTCCCCTGCCACAGAGACCTCAGCACTTCTTTGGGGCACCCCTGGAGGATTGGCACCTTATCCAACTGCATGCCTTCCCCCTTCCCCGGGGCCCCCTTTATAACGCAGCGTGGTCTAAAGCGGTTTGGGGATCTATGTGGTACAGAGATGGACTGCCAGCATTTAAAACAGTAAAAATATTTAATTAAAAGAGAAAAAGAAAAGAACAGAAGAACAAAACAAAAACAGTTGCTTGTAAAAGGTTACACAGCACAGCACCCGCACAGCAAACAGCATGACAAAGGAAAGGTGGTTATAAACGCATCGTATTGTCCCTGGTCTAAACTTGCCCTGCCTTGAGAATGACTTACTTGGTCTGACTGCCTGGGGGCCTCATTTTCCTGACTAGGCCCCCCCACAGGCAGGAGCCCACAGGCAAGCAACCTCTCTTCCAGAGCGCCAGCTGCAAACTGCCTTCTCTTCCTGCTAACTCCAATACAAAGAACAAAAGAACTTCCTGCCTCTCTAGTTGACTTTCCCCCCTAGAGTTGTTGGTTTGGCTCTGGAAGGGAGGGGAGAGTGAGGGGAGGGCTAGGCCAAAGCCTGCTTAGGAGTTTCATGTTTTCCCTCCCAAAGAAGCACCAACATGGACTAAAATGGCGTTTCTCCACACGTCCCCCTCCTTAAATTCTGAGCCGGAGGGGTTGCCTCCTACAGAGGTGACCCCGTAGCAGAATCCAACCAAACAAGGAGAAACCCATTAACCCAAACAGAACATTCGCCAAGATTAGGAATTTTCCCAACAATACACAAAGTCCCACACCCTGGGTGTCCATGTCCTTTCTGGACAAACAGTCGCATTGCTGCATTCAGAAGGAATGTCCACTTTAAGATGTACTCCTCCATCTCCCAGGACCACCTCTGGAGTTTGGTGCTCTCCCTCAGTTGCTGCTGTTGCTGGGATGAGTGGTCCATCAAAGGAGGAAATCCCTGGCCCCACATATGAGGTTGGAAACTGCCCAGTTCCCACACAGTTGCTTCTTCTTTATCCCTCATTGGTGGAATGTTCCCCCTGTCCACTCTGACCTCCCAGAAAACCACCTCTGGGGATCCAAACAATTGCTGTCCCAGCTTCTTTTTGTCTCCTTCCTTCCTACCTATATGCAACACCATGGCCCTCGCAGAGAATGGCTGTGGTATATTCACCTGCACCACTTTAACTGCCTTTCCTGTCTTCTCCCTAGCCACCACATAAGTAGCATCGTCCAGGTCATCCACAATCAAATGGGGTCCCTCCCATTCCACTTTCCATTCACCAGTATAAAGTGGCAGGAAAACCAACACCCTATCCCCTGTCTCAGCTTCTGAGAACTCCACTTTCTGGTCCCTGGCCACCTCACACAGTGGTTCCAGCCTAGGGTCACTTTGAACCTCAGACAGGAACATTCCTGGCTCCCCCAGACTTTCCATCGTCTGTTCCTTCAAGCCACCCCTAGTCCTACTGTTTCCAGAATCCTCAGCAAAGGTTTGGCTTGGGTTCTCAGTCCCCTCAGTTGGTTTTTCAGCACTACCCAACTGACCCCCTTCCTGCCTGGAAGGTCCCACAGCTTCCCAGGACTCCTGTCTGCCCTGCTTCAAGACCACCTGTTCTGAGAGCGTCTCGGACGATCCCACTTCCTGATCCACAGCTACTTGGTGAACCGGTTCCAACCTAAGGTCACTCCGGACCCCCTTCTGGAACCGCTCCCGTTCCCCCAAGCCTTCAGCTATGTGCTCCTCTGAGCCCACATTAGCCTTGCTGCTCTCAGAACCTCCTGTGAAATCTCCACTCTCCTCCTCTGTCTCTTCAGGATGCACATCCTTTACGCTAGACAGGTTCCCTTCCTCGCTAGGAACATCTACAGCCTCTTGCTGCACTTGGGGAAAGCTACACCCCTCTTCCCCTTGGGAACACTCTACTCCAGGGCTTGAGACAGGCTGGTCCTCCCCCTCCTGGGTGACTGCCCTCTCTTCGTCCTCAGTAACCTGGGCTATTTCCCCCTCCCTGGCTGGTGGTGAGGTGGCGTCCCTAAAGTTGCCTTCCTCCTCCCACTTTCCTCTGAGGGTTTGGCTGCGGGTTACAGCATTGATAGAGTACTGGCCAACCAACAAATCCCGGCCCAATAACACTGGAACCGTCTGTTCCTTCATTACCCCAACCTCCATAAGACCTGCTGATCCTCGCCATTCCACTGGCATCCGGGCCACAGGAATCGTGGCAGGTGGTCCCAGAACCCCCTTGATTCTGAATGCCATATCAGGGACAATGTCAGCTTCTGACACCAGATCTGCCCTCACAAGGGTGACTGAAGAGCCAGTGTCAGCATATCCCAAAACCAACCGGTCCTTAAGCCTTACTGGTTCAACAAAATCACTCCAGGCCTCTGCAGGCTCCATTCTGGTGAAAAGACATTCATGGCTTACCACGGCCACATACTCCTCCTTCACCCTTGGAGTGACTGGTGCTTTTGTTGTAGGTTTGGGGGTTTCAGCTTGCAGCTCTGGGCAGGCCGACCGTAGGTGCCCAGCCCGGCCACAGCTGTAGCACGTTCGAATCGGGGGCCGATCCTGATTAGTCAAATCAGGGGATTTCCTACCCTCTTCCTGGGCAGGTTTCCCTTCCCTTTTTGGTGCCGGGTGTTCCTTCCCACACATTGGGGACCCCTTTTGTCCCCTTCCCAACTGGGAAGGGATCCAATCCAACCCCTCTCGGTTCTGCACCAGCTCGTCTGCCAGTTCTGAGGCCTCTGTAATGGTTTTAGGTTTCCTGTCTTTTACCAGGCATTTCAACTCTTTGGGAAGTCTTAGGTAGAACTGGTCTAAAATCAACAACTGAAACAAAGCCTTAAAATCCTGGGCCTTTTCTTCCTCTACCCATCTCTTCCCCAGATCACCTAGTTTTACACCAAATTCAGAATAAGATTTACATTCTTGTGGGGCTAAACCCCTGAACTGCTTTCGGAAGTGGTCTGCCCCCAGTTTAAACCTTTTAAATACAGTGGCTTTATAGGCTGCAAAAGTTATCCCCCCATCTTCCATAGGCATGCTGTGATAGATGGCTAAGAGTTCTCCAGTCAGGATGCTACAGAGGTAAGACATATACTCTTCCTCTGCAATCCCCCACTGTTTGGCTGCCTTCTCAAAGTTGGAGAGGTATATGGAGGGGTCTTCTCCCTCTTTGTACACTGCAAAGTCTTTGGAGGTGACTTTGATCTTTTTGCTTTGTTCAGCTTTCAGACGTAGCACCTCAAGCTCATGGCGACGTTGCTCTTTCTGCTCCCGTCTGCGGATCTCAGCTCTCTCTCTTTCCTCCCGTCTGCGGATCTCAGCTTGTCTTTCATCCCTCTCTCTTTCCTCCTGTCTGCGGATCTCAGCTTCCTCCCGTCTGCGGTCTCGGTCCGCCTCGATACGCATTCTCTCCAGTTCCAACTGTAGCCGCAAGGTTGCTTCTGACTGGGTGGGGTGTCCTTCTCCAGGTGCCCCTGCATGCTGATGATGCTCCAACAGGAGGTCTTGCATATCTACTACAGTCATGTTGTCACACTCCAGCTTTTGCTTTGCGCACTCTTCCTGGAGCTGTGGCTTTGTCATCTTCAGGATGTCCCGTCTCTGGGCACGCTCCATCCTAACTAAACTGAACTTTCCCTACTCCAGTTGACCCGAAAATAAAACAAAACCTCTGTTGCTTCCTCTGGGTGCTTGCACATATCAAATTCAAAATGCCAAATTAAAAAAAAAATGCCTGGCCAATCAAGTTCTCTGTTTGTTCTTATCCCACCGCTGCCGCCAAATGTGACGGAACCGGCCCGATTCTGCCTTCAGACCCGGTCCCGTCAGCTCCCTCTTGAGTCGCCAACTCCTGGAGGGAGCTATTTCTCCTCCTGCCCCTTGGGCTCGCTGCCACCAACTGCTCAGTCTAGGGGTTCAGATTGAGAGGAACAGGACTCCCAATCCCCCTCTCCAGCTACGAGGCCAGGCCTCAAGGTCCCCTGCCACAGAGACCTCAGCACTTCTTTGGGGCACCCCTGGAGGATTGGCACCTTATCCAACTGCATGCCTTCCCCCATCCCCGGGGTCCCCTTTATAACGCAGCGTGGTCTAAAGCGGTTTGGGGATCTATGTGGTACAGAGATGGACAGCCAGCATTTAAAACAGTAAAAATATTTAATTAAAAGAGAAAAAGAAAAGAACAGAAGAACAAAACAAAAACAGTTGCTTGTAAAAGGTTACACAGCACAGCACCCGCACAGCAAACAGCATGACAAAGGAAAGGTGGTTATAAACGCATCGTATTGTCCCTGGTCTAAACTTGCCCTGCCTTGAGAATGACTTACTTGGTCTGACTGCCTGGGGGCCTCATTTTCCTGACTAGGCCCCCCCACAGGCAGGAGCCCACAGGCAAGCAATCTCTCTTCCAGAGCGCTAGCTGCAAACTGCCTTCTCTTCCTGCTAACTCCAATACAAAGAACAAAAGAACTTCCTGCCTCTCTAGGAGACTTTCCCCCTAGAGTTGTTGGTTTGGCTCTGGAAGGGAGGGGGGGAGTGAGGGGAGGGCTAGGCCAAAGCCTGCTTAGGAGTTTCATGTTTTCCCTCCCAATGAAGCACCAACATGGACTAAAATGGCGTTTCTCCACACGGACAAACCACTGCCTCCTTCAATTTCTCTGGGAAGGTCCCTGTTGAAAGGGACAAGTTGACAATATCACCCAGAGAATCCCTGATACCATCCCGACTGGCTTTCACCAGCCAGGATGGACAGGGATCTAGGGGGCAAGTGGTAGGCTTCACTGCAGAAAGGATCCTGTTCACATCCTCTGGTAAGAGCCCGCTGAAGCATTCCAATATAGGACCAGAAGACGGCCAAGGAGAGCTGGTTTGGTGTAGTGGTTAATTGTGCGGACTTTCACAGAGATTGTGAGCCGCTCTGAGACTCTTTGGAGTGGAGGGCGGGATATAAATCCAATATCTTCATCTTCTATCTTCTTCTTCCAGCTCACGTACTGTATCAATCGTGGTGGGTAGGTCCTGGTGGAGAGTCAGGATTTCATCTGCGAAATATGTCGCAAAAACCTCAAAGCCAATATCCAATTCTCTACCATTTTGATTGCCTCACGTCAAGACTGTTATTGACCGAATTATTCTAAAAAGTTGGGCTGGGCATGACTTCGCAGGCTCTATGGAGGCCACATAGAACTCTTTCTCAGTGGACTTCATAGCCCCTTCATAGACCTTCATAAACGTTCTAAAAGAGGTTCTTGACTCTTTGTCACGAGCACGTCACTGCACTCACTCTAGCCGTCTAAGTTGCCATTTCAGCCTCAGCAGCTCCATGGTATACCAAGGGGCAGCTTTGGTGCGACAACGAAGAGGGCACCAAGTAGCAATGTCATTGATGGCAGTGGAGAACTGGGAGTACCAGTCCTCCACTAACTCATTCAATGACCCGCCAAGGGGCAACAGATCCCGCAGGGCCTCCTGAAACCACTCACCGCCTAAACAGGAGGGAAGTTTCAGGTCTAACCAGGCTTTCAGGGCATAATGATCTTACCATGGAACTGGCTCCGCCGTCACCAGATCTGGTAATATACCTGCCCCAAAGATCAAATCCAGCGTGTGACCGGCCTGATGCGTAGGAGCCGATATAAATTGGCTGAGTCCTAGTGTCTCCATGGACGACACCAGGTCCTGCGCCTGCTGAGATGCTGCGTCATCAACATGGATGTTGAAATCTCCCAGAACTAATAGCCTGGGGAAGTCCAATGCCCAGGAGGACACAGCATCCAGCAGGGCAGGCAGACTTTCTGGTGGCACAGTAGGCAGTCGGTACATCACCCAGATTGCCAATCTCTCCTCAGCTTCCCATACTAGGCCGACACACTCAATGCCGGCAATGTTTGGGGCAGCAAGCGCCCTGAAAGAAAAAGAATCCCAGACAAACACAGCAACTCGCCCCTGCCCCGCCCATTTGCCTGAGACCGTTGGAGGACAGAGAACCCGGGCGGGATAAGCCGGTTCAAGGCAACAGTGTCACCTTCCCACACCCAGGTCTCCGTCATACCAGTTTGGTGTAGTGGTTAAGTGTGCGGACTCTTATCTGGGAGAACCGGGTTTGATTCCCCACTCCTCCACTTGCACCTGCTGGAATGGCCTTGGGTCAGCCATAGCTCTGGCAGAGGTTGTCCGTGAAAGGGCAGCTGCTGTGAGAGCCCTCTCCAGCCCCACCCACCTCACAGGGTGTCTGTTGTGGGGGAGGAAGGGAAAGGAGATTGTGAGCCGCTCTGAGACTCTTCGGAATAGAGGGCGGGGTATAAATCCAATATCTTCATCTACCTCACAGGGTGTCTGTTGGGGAGGAAGGTAAAGGAGATTGTGAGCCGCTCTGAGACTCTTCGGAGTGGAGGGCGGGATATAAATCCAATATCTTCATCTACCTCACAGGGTGTCTGTTGTGGGGCGGAAGGTAAAGGAGATTGTGAGCTGCTCTGAGACTCTTCGGAGTGGAGGGCGGTATATAAATCCAATATCTTCATCTTCTTCTTCATACATGCCAGATCTACCTGCTCCACGAGAAAACCTTGCAGAGTAGCGATCTTATTATTGATGGACCTGGCATTAATCAACACCAGTGTCAGAGATGGGATCTTCCTAGCCCCACAACCAGTATGCCTTGGGATGGGACATAGGTGGGAAAGGGACCAAGCATTTCCATATCTCTGGCCCCTTAATGTAAGTTAATTGTTTGTGAGCTGCCCTGAGCCTGCTTTGGCGGGGAGGGCGGGATATAAATCTAATCAGGGCTTTTTTTGTAGAAAAAGCCCATCAGGAACTCATTTGCATATTAGGCCACACACCCCTGGTGCCAAACCACCTGGAACTGTTTTCCTCTGCGTTCCTGCTCAAAAAAAGCCCTGAATCGAATAAATCAAATCAAAAACTTTAGGATGCAAAGCAATTTTCCAAAATGCCGAAACTCTATCAATCCAAGTCCAAAGGTAAGAAAACTATTCCTCATCCATCCCAGCGATGAACAGTCGACCTGAGGTTTTTCATAGAATCATAGAATTGGAAGGGACCTCTAGGGTCATCTAGTCGAACCCCCTGCAAAATGCAGGAAACTCACAAACACCTCCCCCTAAATTCTTAGGATATTCATTGCTGTCAGATGGCCATCTAGCCTCTGTTGAAAAACCTCCAGGGAAGGAGAACCCACCAACTCCCAAGGAAGTTCTGGTCCTACCTTCCGGGGCCACAGAAAACAATTCCACACCATCCTCTAGATCAGGGGTGGCCAACAGTAGCTCTCCAGATGTTTTTTGTCTTCAACTCCCATCAGCTCCAGCCATTGGCCATGCAAAAAATATCTGGAGAGCTATCGTTGGCCACCCCTGCTCTAGATGACAGCCCTTCAAGTACTTGAAGATGGTGATCTCATCACCTCTCAGCCGCCTCCTCTCCAGGCAAAACATACCTAGGTCTTTCGACATTTCCTCATAGGACTTGGTCTCCAGACCCCTCACCATCTTTGTCGCCCTCCTCTGGACCCATTCCAGCTTGTCTATATCCTTCTTAAAATGTGGTGCCCAAAACTGAACACAATACTCCAGGTGAGGTCTTAGCAGAGCAGAGTAAAGCAATACCATCACATCACGTGATCTGGACACTATACTTCTGTTGATACAGCCCAAAACTGCATTTGCCTTTTTAGCCACCACATCACACTGTTGACTCATTGTTTCACCCATTGGCTTCTTCCCGGTCAGGATAGGAGAACATTAATATACAGAAGTCACTAATTCATACCATCCCACATCACTACCGGCAACAATCTTTACTTAGGTGGATTCTCTGGCATTATACCCCACTGAAGTCCCTGATCTTCCCAAGCTCCACCCCCAGGTATTTCTCGACTTAGAGCTGGCAGGCCTAATGGGAGACCACCAAGAAAGCCCAGGGTAGCTATGCAAAAACAGGCAGGGCAAACCACCTCTGTTCATCTCCTGCCTTGAAATGCCTAAAAAACTTTCCATAAATTGGATGCGGCTCAACAGAACTTTCTACCAGCATTAAGATTGCTTTAGAGCAGGAGTGTCAAACATGCTGTTTGGGGGCCGAATCAGGCCCCTGGAGGGCTCCTATCAGGCCCCTGAGCAACTGGCTGTCATCTGCTTCCTTCTCCCTATATCTTGCGTCAAAGCTCCACAGAATCGTGCTTTGCAGGGGAAGACTGACCCCTGCAACAGATGAATAGTGAAACAAACAGAAACACAGCTTGGGGGGGCCCAAGTCATCTCACCAAAAGTGGGTGATACCAGTCTGTGGCAATGAAAAATCTTGCCAGACTGGTTGTAAGTGGGAAATCCTGTGAACCCTTCTGACAGTATTTTAAAAAGGTTGGATAATCCATTGTGTTATGCAGGAAAAGATCGGCAGGTTATGTGTTGGGGGTCATAACCCATGTTCCCTCTAAGCTGAAGAGTCTTGTGAGCAAAAATTCTGCCTTGTGGGCTACTGGCATTAAAGTTGTGAGCTGCTGAATAAATTTTCGTGCTCTGGGGCCATTTTTCTTGAGCTGAGATGAACATGTGTGTGCCGGAAGCTAAAAATCTGTGAGCTAGCTCATGCCAACCCAGTCTAGTGGGAACACTGGTCATAACGTCCCAGCCCATTTTATGGCCTACAGCCGCCGCATCATATTCCTTGGGTTTGACTCTGTATGCCTTCCTTTCTGTTGCAGGCGCCATGACCAGAAGAAGTAAAGAAAAAAAGGACGGGAAAGGTGGTGGAGGAAATGTGATTTCTCTGATTTCCTTCATCTGGCGCATCATTTTTTATCACCCCGTCTTCAGTTCAGCACCATCCAAAAGAGTCCGATACATCTTCATCAGCTTTGATGCCTGGGAGTACGTCGGCTGTGACCGTACCTGGGCCGGTCTGGTTACGACGCTGCTTGATGAAACTGAAAAGAAAAATAAAATTCTCTTCAGTTTTATTAGGGCCTTTGGTGGGGAACCCTCTAAAGAGAAAGCAAAAGTGGGAAAGAGAAAGAAATGGGTTTTAAAAAACTTGAATAAGATCTTCCTTTGGATGTGGGGTCTCTTATGTGTTATTGTTTTAAAATGGTATATTGCGCTGCTGAAGTATCACATTGAGATATGGGAGCAGATGGGATACGTAACTACAGGAGTGATAGCTGCCGTCTTTGGTCTTCCTTTCCTGGTGGTAGCCAAGAATTTAGTTTTCACAATGAAAAAGAAGTTCCAGGCCGACATGAAGAGAAAGGACCTCAGTGCGCAGTTGGGCTTCATGCACTCAGTGAAAGAAGAGGTCAAAACCACCATCAACTTCCTCCACTTCATGGAACTCAAGGAGGATAGCAAGATCCGGGTGGTCTTAGAGATCACCAACCTAGATTTATGCACCCCAGACAAGGTGGTGGAAGTCCTGGACGCCATCAACATTCTTCTTTGTGACCCAGATGCTCCGTTTATCCTCATCCTGGCTGCCGACCCAAGTATCCTTGTGGAATGCATTCAGCAGTCCACTAATACCTGTAACAACGGCTACTTGTACTTGGACCGCATCGTTTCCTTGCACTTTTCTGTGCCACAGATGAGTCGGAGGGCCAAGTCACAGTTACTCGACAGGATTCTGGAAAACCTGTTGACGCGTCCCACTACAAATCCTGGGAAAAAAGATTCTGCAGGAAGCAGTAAGAAGAACACAGCTAAGAACACAATAATAGACGAAACTGAGGATATCCATCAGTATCTATGCAAAGAGGATTTTGACGCCTACTTCCCGGGGAATTCTGTCCAGATGAGGCGGGTCGTGAACACTGTGCTGACCATGCGGGCCATGACCGAAATGGGATTTCGACCCAGAGGAGGACACAAAACGAATGAAAAAAGTGAGAGAGAAACAATCGAACAGATGATCGATTGGGTTGTGCTTGCCAACTTTTGGCCTTGCCGTTTGAGCTGGATTTTTCAATGCGTGGAAGACGATGAGCAGTATAGACTTGAGGAAATCCAGAGAATGGAGGTCAGTGGGAAGAATGCAGGAGGGCATCCACTGGGGAAAATATCTGAAGAGAGTGACAACAGAAGATTACTGGACCTTTATGAGGCCAATGCTCAGGAACTGGACAGGATGAAGTATAGCGTCAGTAAGCTTTTGGAACTTGATGGAGACCCTGACCTTTTCCGAATCTTACTGCAGAGGAGCCATTTTACAGTCGGGCGGGCCAGATATTTCTCTGACTTTCTCATCAATTTGGACTTCTCCTTAAAACGGCATTTCGAATTGCTACGTGGTCTCAGCATGATCGACATGGCAAACAGAAACCTCGGGGAGGGACGGTGGCTCAGTGGTAGAGCATCTGCTCGGGAAGCGGAAGGTCCCAGGTCAAGTCCCTGGCATCTCCAAAAAAAGGTTTCAGGCAAATAGGTGTGAAAAACCTCCGCTGGAGACCCTGTAGAGCCGCTGCCAGTCTGAGAAGACAATACTGACTTCGAGGGACCAAAGGTCTGATTCAGTATAAGGCAGCTTCATATGTTCAACCATGATGGGTCTTCACTCACTGACAAATGCTGATGTGTGTGTGGATAAGAGGAAGGAAAACTCTTTGCTTACTCGTGATGTTGGTCCAGGTCTTGGAACGACAACATTCAGGAGTACAATAACAAAAATGGACTCCTGTGTTAAAACAGTGCACAGCTATATAAAACACAGGAAAACACGCTTCTCGTCCAAATTCAGTATCTTATATCACAGTGAGCTTTGTACAAGGGTAAATATGAAGTTCTAGGCAATTACTCTATTAATACAAAACGTTAAAATCCTATGTCTCCAGCAGTAGCAAAGTACTGGTAAGTAGAATGTCTTGGGTTTGTCAGATTCTTAAATTGTAGGTCAGAGTGACCACTTATACAACTGTGGAAGGCTTTATCATTTCATATAAATTATTAATCCCAGCCCTTGAAAAAGACCTTACTTCCGGAGGAAACAATTGAACGTTGGGCAAGGGACCCTAGGAGCAAGAGGCTTTAGCGTCTTTCTAAGAGTTTTATTGCCTTCCAGAGTTTTTTGTCTTATTAAATAATTCCTTGAGCAATTCGTTTGAAGGCCTTTTGTACAGTGGACTTGTTTAATGAGATGTGGATTGAGTAGCTTCCCAGTACTTTGCTACTGCTAGAGACACAAGATTTGAACGTTGTGTATTAATGGAGTAATTGCATATGACTTCATATTGACTGTTGTACAAAACATATAAAGTTCACTGTGATATAAGATACTGAATTGTATGAGGAGTGCATTTTCCTGTGTTTTATATAGCTGTGCACTACATTCAGGAGAATGCCGCATTTTTTTGGCCTTCAACAATTATACCACACTCAGGATAGTGGAATGGGGAAAATGGTGATCTGTTATGGAGAGCAGAAGGAAATAAATAATTGTACAGAGAGTAAACAACCTGTTCTTAATGGACAGAAAAAGATAACCAAATGAATAATAAAATGCATAACAGAACCCGGAACAATACTGGCCCATTTTCCCCCTAATTAAATCCAAATCGACAAGGAGATTGACAACAGGCTGGCAAAGGCAAACCGTGCATTTGGCCGACTGCACAAAAGAGTGTGGAGCAACAAGCATCTGAAAAAAGGCACAAAGATCAATGTTTACAAAGCGGTTGTGATGACAACCCTCATCTACGTCTCCGAATCGTGGGTTTTATACCATCATCACCTGCGACTCCTTGAGCGCTTTCATCAGCGCTGCCTTTGCACCATCCTCAACATCCACTGGAATGACTTTGTGACCAACACTGAAGTCCTCAAGAGGACGGAGGTTACAAGCATCGAGGCACTGCTGTTGAAGACGCAGCTGCACTGGGCAGGGCATATTTCTAGGATGGAAAACCACCGCCTTCCCAAGATTGCTCTGTATGGCGAACTTTCCACCGGCCATCGAAATAGAGGGGCACCAAAGAAGAGGTACAAGGACTCCTTGAAGAAATCCCTTGGCACCTGTCACATCAACCATCACCAGTGGTCTGATCTAGCCTCAGATCGCAAAGCATGGAGGCACACCATCCACCAGGCTGTCTCTTCCTTTGAGAACACACGCATAGCTGGACTTGAGGACAAAAGGAGATTGAGGAAGAATCGCACTGCTACAGCACCAACCCCAAATCAGACTTTTCCCTGCAGCCACTGTGGCCGGATCTGCCTGTCCCGCATTGGTCTTGTCAGCCACCAGCGAGCCTGCAGCAGACGTGGACTACTGCACCCTTCTTAAATCTTCATTCGCAAAGTCAAGCCGAGAGAGAGAGAGAGAGAAATCCAAATATTACAGATCATACCCAGCATTCAAACTCAGACAATGATAACTCGAAATTCACAGAGAAATGGTTTCCTTTTATTGAGTTCATTACAGCAAATGACATTCATCCACACAAACCAGAATATCTTGATCTTCTCTACTTATAAGTTTTTAATCTTTTCCTTCAGTTGTGTTTTTTTGTTTCTTTTCTATTTACTAACACTTTTTTATTTCTCTTTTTCTACCTTCCTTTTCTTTTACTGTGCTAGCTAGTCATGGATCGCACCTAATTACAATTACCAGATAGTAAATTTTGGAATAACCTGTAATCGTTTGCATAGAGAATATTTAGGTAGTTAAGAATTCATAGCAATGCATAATTAATAGTTTAATGATAATATGGGTTCAATTAGATTAACTGTGTTTTGATACAGGAATTATTGTCTTAATCTTAATTTTGTTTTCATCTTGACCTCTCTCCTGGGATAGAAAATGGTCTACATATCTAGATACATCTTTATAACTTAAAATCCATACTCGATATTTTATTGTATGCATGTAAGTATTTACACTTGTTTACAACCTGATTCCATAAATTTAATCCATTGTATATGAATATTGATATTTTGTATATTTTTTTAAAAATTCAATAAAAAATATAAAGAGAAATCCAAATATTGTGACCTAAGGGCTTTTTCCCCCTAGGGGAACACAGCAGAACAGATTTCCAGAACCTCTTAGTGGAAACAAAATTCTCAAAAAACGTTCAAAGGTGTGTTTCTCTTTCATTTCTCTCTTCCAGCACCTCTTTTTCCAGGAGAAAAAGCCCTGCCTACCTTAGCTTGCTATTTAGTCTTTGTGTAATGTACTGAGTGACGAGACGTGTTGAAGGCAACATATTTCATTAGCTGGTACATCACAAGAGAGCGAAACGCGGGCCGAGTCCCGCTAAATATACAAAAGCCCGGAACAACCCTCAGCGTGGCCAGGTCCAATCCTGGCCAGTTAAACTTCCCGCCACAGATCTTAATTGGCGGAGTAGTTTCGTGCGCTACATCCAGTGACCAGTGGACTTCCTCTGGTCACCTCTGTAGCATTTGCTGCGCAGTAACTTCCGGACTGGATTGCAAGACACAACACTTTGCATATGTCAAAAAATCTTCATTAAGTTGTATGCTAATTTGCTGTTCACCTAGTAGAGGCATCTGTCTCTATATATGAAATGTCAGCTTCCACTTCTATGTATCTGAAGAAGTGTGAGTGCATACAAAAGCTCATACCTTGAATAAACCTTTGTTGGTCTTAAAGGTGCCACTGGGCTGAACATTTGTTTTAACTGCTTCAGACCAACAAGGCTGCCCACCTGGATCAATATTGGCACACGTGCATTCTCCCTGGTTTGCCTAATTGGTTCTGTTCTTCAAATCTGAAAATATATCCAGAGCATCTTCATCAAAAAAGCCAGTTTGGTGTAGTGGTTAAGTGTTCGGACTCTATCTGGGAGAGCCGGGTTTGATTCGCCACTCCTCCACTTGCAGCTGCTGGAATGGCCTTGGGTCAGCCAGAGCTCTGGCAGAGGTTGTCCTTGAAAGGGCAGCTGCTGTGAGAGCCCTCTCCAGCCCCACCCACCTCACAGGGTGTCTGTTGTGGGGAGGGGAGAAGGGGAAGGAGATTTCTAAGCAGCCCGGACACTCCTTAGGCTAGCAAAGGGCGGAATATAAATCCAATCTCTTCTTCTTTTTCAGAGCACAGGAGTATTAAAATGTTACCTTTCCTGGGCTGATTAGAAATGCCAACTGCAGGCTGGGAAATTCCTGCAGATTTGAGGGTGGATCCTGGGAGGGGCAGGGCCATTTAATACACCTTCCACCGCAGCCATTTTCTCCAGGGGAACTCATCTCCGTTGTATGAAGATCAGTTGAAATATAAAAACTGGTTAATCTACATGGAGGTAGAGGTTGCCAAGTCAAATTCAAGAAATAACTGGGGACTTTGGGGGGTGGAGCCAGGAGACTTTGGGGGTGGAGCCAGGAGCAAGGTTGGAACAAGTACAATTGAACTCCAAAGGGAGTTCTGGCCATCACATTGAAAGGGACTGCGCACCTTTTCAATTTATTGATAGGCCAATTGGAGGTGGGACGGCTGAGAAGAGACAAATCTGAACATCTGTCAGTGGAGGGTTGGTGGCACCAGTGAGAGATGATTGGCCTGGGGATTCCGGTACTCCTGGGGAGGGGAAGGTATGACGGTGGGAACAGGCAGAAATGGAGGGGAAGGAGATCGAGACAAGATAGTGCTCGACCACCTTCCAGCCTGTGTCCCATCCCGATGGTGACAGGTAGCGGGGCAAGGCGAAATTACTCGCCTCCGTCACTGGTGTTATGTAATGCCAGGTCCATTAATAATAAGACCTCCATCCTCCGGGAATTCCTGCTTGAGCAGGATATGGACCTGGCATGCGTGACCGAGACCTGGGTTCGCGATGGAGAGACCGTAGCTCTCTCCCAGATGGCGCCCCCGGGATACTCGGTCTTTCACCAGTCGCGGACTAGCGGGCGGGGGGGAGGGGTGGCCCTGTTCATTCGAGAGGCTTACTCCTTCCGGGCCCTCCCGGCTCCGGAGATCAAGGGCATTGAGTGTGCCGGCCTGGCGTGGGATGTTGGGGAGGGGTTGGCGATCTGGCTGGTGTACCGACCGCCTAACGCACCGGCCAGCGCCTTACTATCACTGATGGAGGCCGCAGCAGGATGGGCATTGGAGCACCCGAGGCTTCTGATCCTGGGTGACTTCAATGTTCATGCCGATGACGTGACCTCCAATCAGGCGATGGACCTAGTGTCTTCCATGGCGACACTAGGACTCTCCCAAATAGTTACGACACCCACTCACCAGGCCGGTCACATGTTAGACTTGATCTTCGCGTCAGGAGTTTTAGTGAACGATCTTGCTTCTATAGCAGTGCCATGGTCGGATCACTATGCCCTCAAGGCTCGTGTGGACGTCCCACCCCAACCCCGTTTGGGCGGCGAGCTTATTTTAGCTCGCCCGCGGAGCCTGATGGACCCGGAACGGTTCCTGACGGCCCTGTGGGATCCCTGGCCCCCTGGCGATTCCCTCGATGACCTGGTGGAGTCTTGGAATAATAGGCTCACCGGGGCCATCGATGAGATCGCGCCTAGGCGTCCTCTGCGCCCTCGTTCAAGGCCGACACCCTGGTATAACCAGGGGTTGCGGCAGTTGAAACGAGGACTCAGACGACTAGAGAGGCAATGGCGGCGTACCCGAGATGAAGCGACTCGAACATCTTATAGAGAGGTTATGAAGTCCTATGAGGTGGCAGTCAAGGCCGCAAAGAAAACTTACTTTGCGGCAGAGATTGCGTCCGCAATTTCGCGCCCGGCACAACTGTTCAATACAATTCGGACTCTTACAACGCTGCCACAGGGCAGACCAAATTTTAATGAATTGGAAATTGGCTGTGAGGCTTTTGCGAATTTTTTTGCGGATAAAATCGCATCGCTCCGTTCCGACTTCCCTGCCACATTAGATACAGTTAGCGAACCTGAGGCTCCGTGCCTGTCTTCGGAGTGTGTCCTGGACGGTTTCGGCGCGCTCAGCCTGGAAGAAGTTGACAGGATCCTCCTATCTGCACGCCCAACAACTTGTAAATTGGACCCATGCCCCTCCTGGCTTATTAAGACCTGCCAGAGGGAGCTAAGATATCCTATACGGGATATCATAAATAGATCCCTATTGGAGGGACATTTTCCATCGGCGCTCAAAGAGGCGGTGGTCCGTCCCCTCCTGAAGAAAACAACGTTAGATCCGACCGAATTGGCACACTACCGGCCGGTATCGAATTTGCCCTTTTTGGGCAAACTTATAGAGAGGGCAGCGGCGTTGCAGCTACAGAGCTTCCTGGATGATGCTTCTGTCCTCGACCCCTACCAGTCTGGTTTTCGCCCGGGCCACGGGACGGAGGCGGTGCTGGTCGCCCTGGTGGATGACCTTCGGCGACATCTGGATCAAGGCGGCTCGGCGGTGCTGATGTTGTTGGACCTATCGGCAGCGTTCGATGTGGTCGACCATCGGCTCCTGGCGTGCCGCCTTGCCGACGCAGGGATTCAGGGGTTGGCCTTGCAATGGCTTTCCTCTTTCTTTGACGGTCGGGGACAAAGGGTGGCGATTGGGGAGGAACTGTCCCGGAGACACACGCTTGAGTGCGGGGTGCCTCAAGGGGCGGTGCTTTCCCCGATGTTATTTAACATCTATATGCGCCCCCTTGCCCAGATGGCCCGAGGGTATGGGCTGGGTTGCCATCAGTATGCTGATGACACCCAGCTCTATCTGCTTATGGACGGCCGGCCCGCCTGCGCCCCAGAAAATCTGGACCGGGCGTTACAGGCAGTGGCTAGGTGGCTTAGGCTGAGTGGGCTGAAACTGAACCCGGCGAAGACAGAGGTCCTTTGCTTAGGTCGCTGCGGCCCGGGAAGGGAACTCCCCCTGCCAGTTTTTGACGGCGCTCCATTAACAGCGTCGGGCAGGGTTAAGAGCCTGGGGGTGCTGTTGGAGCCTTCATTGACGATGGAGGCTCAGATAGCAGCCACTGCCAAGTCCGCTTTTTTTCATCTTAGGCGGGCGAGGCAGTTGGCCCCCTTCCTGGAACGTGACGACCTGGCAACAGTGATTCATGCTACGGTCACCTCGAGGCTGGACTACTGTAATGCCCTCTACATGGGGCTACCCCTGTGCCGAACCCGGAAACTGCAGTTGGTGCAGAACGCTGCTGCCCGGCTGTTATTAGGGCTCCCAAGATGGGAGCACATTCGACCGGGGCTCCAGGGTCTGCACTGGCTGCCAGTAATATTCCGAGTCCGGTACAAGGTGTTGGTTATGACCTTTAAAGCCCTATATGGCCTAGGACCTGCCTACCTTAGGGACCGTCTCTTCCCACACGTTCCCCAGAGAGTACTACGTTCAGGTTCACAAAACCTGTTGGTAGTCCCCGGGCCAAAGGAGGCCCGCCTAAAATCCACCAGGGATCGGGCCTACTCAATAACGGCACCTTATTGGTGGAACCAACTGCCGGAAGAGGTGCGGGCCCTGCGGGATCTAGGGCAATTCCGCAGGGCCTGTAAGACAGTCCTCTTCCGGCAGGCCTATGATATTAACTGACAATGCAAAATATCCTGGATGAAAAAATGTATCTATAGGCCGCCGGTTTTTACTCTATCTTGTTTTTACTAAATTATGGTTTAATGGTATTTTAATTGTTTAAACTGAAATTGTTTTAATTATTGTGTTGTAAGCCGCCCTGAGACACCTAGGTGAGAAGGGCGGGGTATAAATCTTAATATAAATAAATAAATAAATAAATGCCTTCCCTCCATTAGAAATAATGAAGGATAGGGGCACCTTATTTGGGGGCTCATAGAATTGGTCCCCCTGGTTCAATCCTTTTGAAACTTGGAGGGTGTTTTGAGGAAAGGCATCAGATGCTATGCTGCAAATTTGGTGCCTCTACCTCAAAGAACATCCCCCCCAGAGCCCCAGATACCTGCAGATCAGTTCCCCATTATTCCCTATGGGAATCGTTCTCCATAGGGAATAATAGAGTGCCCAGTAGACATTTCCCCCCCCCCCACACACACTTTCTAAAGTGGGGGGGGAGGGTCTCCAAACCGGGGGATCCACTGCCCCCCCCCTTTCTCTCTCACACACACACACACACACACACACTTACTGAGTCTGGTTCCTCCACAACTTTACTTGCTCAGAAAATGAAAGCAAAACAAACAAAGGGTCTGTGCTCTGACGAAACTGCTGCTGACCCTTCCCTATGAACTGCTTCCTGCTAGTTATCACAGAACCTTAGGGTTTTCTCACTGGAGATTGGCAACAATGGTTCCCCAGGAGGAAAGGCCTCTCCCTCAGGGTCTATTCTATCATATGAGCCCACTGTAGACTAATTTGAATAGAAAGAGTGAAGAGGATTTGCAGGTGGAAAGGGAGTAGCCTGTCTATCTGCTGCTGTGGAACGGACCCCTCCCTGCTGCGAATGAACATTCTTTTTGAGTCAGTTGAAGAGAAGGAACTGCTACTGAGAATACGCCTACCTCTCTAGACTTCAGAAGCTAATATTCCTCAGCTCTAGCCTTCTTTCTCTTTAACTGCTACTGTTTGCTTTGCGGAAGCGTTGTTTGGGGGGGGGGGCGTAGCTATACAGGGGCCCGGGGGGAGGCCCCACAAATCTCCCCTGTTTTACCTTTCTGGCCCCTCCACAGTCACTTGCTACCATTACTCTCCTACCACCTTCCCCACTCTCCTGTTGTGACGGCGCCTTCCCTGCTCTCGTGCTGCCTTCCCTGCTTTTGTGCCAGCTTCTCTGCTCTGCTGCCATCTTCCCCGCTTTTGTGCCGCTTTCTCGCTCTCCTGCCACCTTCCCTGCTTTCCTGCTGCCTTCTCCACTTTCCTGACGCTTTCTTGTGCTCCTGCCGCCTTCCCTGCTCTCCTGCTGCTTTTTTGCTTATAAACATACCGGTGCACACACTGTCAGAGTACCACTGTGATGGCTCAACAGGGGAGCAGGCTGCAGCCCCTCCCCCAAATTTTATCCCCTTACCCCCGTCTGCAATTTTCTGGCTATGGGGCGGGGCAGGGACAGTCTGGGGGGAGGGGGGACAGTCTGTTCTGGACTTGCTGCAACAGGCCCTGTGGAGAGGCAGTACTGATCAGTAAGCCCCCAGGAGAATCTGCCAGCAGAGAACTGTCTTGCTAAAACATCAGTGGCCTTTTGGTGGGGTTCTTGCCTGACCGGGCCAGGGGTGGGCGGGGGAGAGCAGAATCAGCCAATGACATGCCAGATATAGTGTAAGCCAATCCTGCATAGGCCACATCCAATAGAAGAAGAATTGCAGATTATGCCATTTTGTGGTTTTCTATTTACTACTTTTTGAAGAGCCCTCTGGCGCAGAGTGTAAAGCTGCAGTATTGCAGTCTTAAGCTCTGCTCACAACCTGCGTTCGATCCCGGCAGAAACTGGGTATTCAGGTAGCTGGTTCGAGGTTGACTCAGCCTTCCATCCTTCCAAAGTCGGTAAAATGAGTCCCCAGCTTGCTGGGGGAAAAGTGCAGATGACTGGGGAAGGCAATGGCAAAACACCCCGTAAAAAGTCTGCCGTGAAAACGTGATGCGACGTCACCCCAGAGTTGGAAACGACTGGTGCTTTGCACAGGGGACTACCTTTATCCTTTTATTTACTGCTTTAAGTTCCTCTATCAACCAGGAGACCTTGAGTTGTAAAAGTGCACTTTATCGGGTGGGCCTCAGCCAGTCGTTGGCTTAACAGAAGCACGCTTAGCTTGTCTTTTAGTTTCTGGCCTGTAATTTTATTAGTCTGTAATATTTATTAAATTTAGGGTGTGGCCATCATCTCCCCTCTTTGTTCCTGGGGCCCATTTCCTGCATGGCCCCATGGAACACCTAATTGATGTTTCTTATAAATATTATGGGTCAATTATCCCACATAACCAAAACTGCACAACCACACTGCTGGAGACAGTGGGACCGAATTGGCTCCTACATTCATTGCTGGCTTGAATGCCTAATAATCCAACCCTTCTGGAAAGCAGTATTAAGAACATAAGAGAAGCCATGTTGGATCAGGCCAATGGCCCCTCCAGTCCAACACTGTGTGTCACATAAGAACATAAAAGAAGCCATGTTGGATCAGGCCAATGGCCCCTCCAATGCATCTGCTGGAAAAAAACAGGAGGAGAGGAGTGAGGTAACTCAACAAAATATTTCTATGATACCAGAGGCTTTGCTACTGAATTTTAGACCAGAGAACAAAACTCCCAAAATTATACAAGAAAGTATTACCTTATTACTATATGGAGCTAGATGAACAATAGCCAGTACAATAGCCAGTGCTCCAGAGAGCACTGAGGTCAGTAGGTAAAAACAGATTGACCACCCCTGGGCCAAAAGAAGTTAAACTTCGGACTACCTATGCACGGGCCTTCTCTACCGCGGCCCCATGCTTGTGGAATCAACTCCCAGAGGAGGTGTGGGCCCTGCGGAACCTTGATCAGTTCCGCAGGGCCTGCAAGACCACCCTTTTCAAACAGGCATTCATGAACGGCTGACCAAGTCCACAAAGAAACATCAAAATGGTCCAGTCTGGAGATCCGCCATCATTACACAAATTGACAGGCATAGCGTCGATCAATAACGGTACTGCCAGATTTAACTTAATGTTTTTAGACTTAATAACTGTTTTAACTAATGTATTAATCGGTTTGGGGTTAATTTAATGTTTTGTTAAATGTATTGTTATTTTGCTGTTGTTAGCCGCCCTGAGCCTGCTTGGCGGGGGAGGGCGGGATATAAATAAAATTTTACTTACTTACTCACTTTACTTACTTACATGGAAAATTGACAAAATTCCATCCTTAAAAACCTGGTACAATAAACTCTGGAATCTATATATCCTAGCAAAACTTAATGACCAATCAAAACCATAAAGGGGGACTCTAACTACTATTCTGATATAGTGACTGCCTGGTTTCCAATTTTAGAATTCCTCCAAGAAAGATCTGAGACACTCGGTGTTATAGAAGCTCTTCATTTATGGTAAATGTACGCAGTTATTTACTTATAAAAATAAGTCTCACACCAGTGACTTGGGAAAGTATTCATTTGTTAATATTGTTAAATAATACATACGTTTGTACAACATATATAACAAAAATGACCAATAAAAATTATTGGAAAAATGAGTAGTATAAACTCTCTGCATCATAACGTACCTTTTTTCCCTTGGTGTACCTTGCTTATCATTAGTCCCTTAATAGCTGATGTGCATATAGGAAGACGTTGTAAGCAACAATGGCATATTAATCCAATTATCACTATAAATAGAAGCCCCAGTATTCCCATTCTTAACCAACTTACATCTGGAATTCCTAGAAATTCTTACTTCCTATCTCTCTAGGATGTTACTATCTTCAATTCTCGTATGTCTTGTGTTATGTTACCAGTTTGGTTTGCATACAAAATGACATTTTTCATGCCACAGAGCACACGCCCCTCCTTGTCGAGCTGCGAGAATGTCAAGGGCTCGTCTATTTTGTAGAGCCACTGCAGCTACAGACTCTATTTCTGATTGCAAGGCAGAAATGGGATTCATTGTTGATTTAAACCCTATTTCCTTTTTCTGCAGAAATCTTTGGTACAGCAGGCGTGAGATCTGTGGTAACCCATAGCGTAAATATAGATCTCATAAAAGAGTAAAATCCTCCTGACTGTGTCAATAAAGGATTGTTATCTCTTGGGTATCTGAATGTAAAACTACCCAAATTCATAACTTCATGTGGCTCAATCTCAGTGTCAAGAACTAAATGAGCTAAAGTAGACCTCCCTTTCTGAGCATCAGGTAGTACCTACTAGCTCCAAGTTCCACACTGCCAGAACAATCCCGGGGTTATTATAGGCTTCCCAACCCCCCTGCCCTGGCGGGGGACCCCTGAATTTGCAGCCTCCTCCCCCGCTCTCCAAAAATGCGGAAGCGGGGTGGTGGTGGTGGTGGGAAACGGCGCCAATTTTAGTGCCACTCTTCCCCATTGAGTTTCCCAGTTAGGTTCTTCCGCTTTGCCAGGCTGCTTCTCCTTTCTACCTTCGGAGGCTTCAGTCTCCGATTGAACGGCTTCAACTCTGGTGCGTCTGTGTTGCTGTGAAGAAGCTGGCAGCAACTCGTGAGTAGAGAGGCCAGATTCGCCAGAAACCGGGTGGGTGGGGGGGGGAAGGAGAGGGAAACGTCTTCATTATTCCCTATGTGGAGATCGCTTCTCATAGGGTATAATGGGGAATTGATCTGGAGGTTTCGGGGGCTCTGGGGAGCTGTTTTTTGAGGTAGAGGCACCAGATTTTCAGTATCATATCTAGTGCCTCTCCCCAAAGTACCCCCCAAGTTTCAAAACGATTGGACCAGGGGGTCCAATTCTATGAGCCACAAAAGAAGGTGCCCCTATCCTTCATTATTTCCTATGGAAGGAAGACATTTAAAAAGGTGTGCTGTCCCTTTAAACGTGATGGCCAGAACTCTCTTGGAGTTCAGTTATGCTCAATTATTGTCATACCCTTGTTCCTGGCTCTGCCCCCAATGTCTCCTGGCTCCACCCCCAAAGTCCCCAGATATTTCTTGAATTGCACTTGGCAACCCTAGGTTATTATAACAAATCTTTTTCTTCTCATGGAGACAGCTCGGGCTTGAGTACAACAGGTTACATTCAATTCTGGTCACCACACCTCAAAAAAGTTACTATAGAATTGGAAAAAGTCCAGAAAAGGGCAACTAGAATGATTAAAGGGTTGGAAAACTTTCCCTATGAAGAGAGGTTAAAATGCTTGGTGCTCTTTAGCTTGGAGAAATCTCAACTGAGGGGTGACATGATATGAACATATGAAGCTGCCTTATACTGAATCAGACCTTTGGTCCATCAAAGTCAGTATTGTCTTCTCAGACTGGCAGCGGCTCTCCAGGGTCTCAAGCTGAGGTTTTTTCACACCTATTTGCCTGGACCCTTTTTGGAGATGCCAGGGATTGAACCTGGGACCTTCTGCTTCCCAAGCAGATGCTCTACCACTGAGCCACCGTCCCTCCCCCGATAGAGGTTTACAAGATTATGCATGGGATAGAGAAAGTAGAGAAAGAAGTACTTTTCTTCCTTTCTCACAATATGAGAACTTGTGGACATTCAATGAAATTGCGGAGCAGTCAAGTCAGAACTGATAAAAGGAAGTACTTCTTCACCCAAAGGGTGATTAACACATGGAATTCACTGCCAAAGGAACATAGGAACATATGAAGCTGACTTATACTGAATCAGACCCTTTGTCCATCAAAGACAGTATTGTCTACTCAGACTGGCAGCGGCTCTCCAGGGTCTCAGGCTGATGTTTTTCATGCCTACTTGCCTGGACCCTTTTTAGTTGGAGATGCCGGGGATTGAACCTGGGACCTTCTGCTTACCAAGCAGATGCTCTGCCACTGAGCCGCCGTCCCTCAGATGGCTGATAGCTACAAGGAGGTGGTGGCGGCTACAAGCATAGCCACCTTCAAGAGGGGACTGGATAAGCATATGGACCAGAGGTCCATCAGAGGTCCCTATATTTGCAGAAGAAGTGTGGAATGATACAGAATTAGGTAATATTGGGTGGCCTAGTATCCCTGATTTGTGGGCGCCAGACAGTATCTTTGTGTATGAAGACAATGATACTAAAGTCCCATTGCCTACTGTAAAAGGAGGGCAGTTACAGGCGGCAGCTTTGTGTGCAGAAAATATGAGGAGAGAAATAGATTTAGGATATATTTCTCTATCCGATTGCAAGGCTACAATTCAATTAAATGAGACCAAACCTGGATGGGAAAGTCAGAATATGCAATTATATAACTTTACTCCTATATGTCAAGTGGAAGCGGGGTGCCAAGGAGAGACTTTAGGTAATCTAACCATTAATCTTGATACTCATGGGATAGTATTTTAAAAAAAATGGAACACATTGGGGCCCTCATTCTCAGTTATTGGTTATTTCTTTCTTTTTGGCAGGCCATGCTTGCTTGCCAGATACATCTTCACCCTTCGATAAATTAGATTGAGTAAGGACATAAGAGAAGCCATGTTGGATCAGGCCAATGGCCCCTCCAATCTAACACTCTGTGTCACAGAAGAACATAAGAGAAGCCATGTTGGAATAGGCCAATGGCTCATCCAGTCCAAGACTCTGTGTCACACAGTGGCAAAAAACCCCAAGTGCCATCAGGAGGTCCACCAGTGGGGCCCTCCCACTGTGCCCCCCCCCCCCAAGCACTAAGAATACAGAGCATCACTGTCCCAGACAGAGAGTTCCAACAATAACCTGTGGCTAATAGCCACTGATGGACCTCTGCTCCATATGCTTATCCAATCCCCTCTTGAAGGTGGCTATGCTTGTAGCTGCAGCCATCAGCCACCTGAGGGACGGTGGCTCAGTGGTAGAGCATGGTGAGCAGAAGGTCCCAGGTTCAATCCCTGGCATCTCCAACTAAAAAGGGTCCAGGCAAGTAGGCATGAAAAACATCAGCTTGTGACCCTGGAGAGCCGCTGCCAGTCTGAGTAGACAATACTTCGATGGACAAAGGGTCTGATTCAGTATAAGTCAGCTTCATATGTTCATATATTCCTGTGGCAGTGAATTCCATGTGTTAATCATCCTTTGGGTGAAAAAGTACTTTCTTTTATCAGTTCTAACCCAACTGCTCAGCAATTTAATTGAATGTCCACAAGTTCTCATACTGTGAGAAAGGGAGAAAGGGACTTCTTTCTCTACTTTCTCCATCCCATGCATAATCTTGTAATCTATCATGTCACCCTCAGTTGATGTTTCTTCGAGCTAAAGAGCCCCAAGCGTTTTAACCTTTCTTCCTAGGGAAAGTGTTCCAACACTTGAATCATTCTAGTTGCCCTTTTCTGGACTTTTTCCAATGCTATAATATCTTTTTTGAGATGCAGTGACCAGAATTGAATGTAACTTGTTGTACTCAAACCCGAGCCTTCTCCATGAGAAGAAAAGGATTTGTTATAATAACCCCGGGATTGTTCTGACAGTGTGGAACTTGGAGCTAGAAAGTACTACCTGATGCTCAGAAAGGGAGGTCTACTTTAGCTCGTTTAGTTCCTGACACTGAGATTGAGCCACATGAAGTTATGAATCTGGGTAGTTTTACATACAGATACCCAAGAGATAACAATCCTTTATTGACACAGTCAGGAGGATTTTACTCTTTTATGAGATCTATATTTATGCTATGGGTTATCACAGATCTCACGCCTGCTGTACCAAAGATTTCTGCAGAAAAAGGAAATAGGGTTTAAATCAACAATGAATCCCATTTCTGCCTTGCAATCAGAAATAGAGTCTGTAGCTGCAGCGGCTCTACAAAATAGACGAGCCCTTGACATTCTCGCAGCTCGACAAGGAGGGACGTGTGCTCTTTGGCATGAAAAATGTCATTTCTATGCAGACCAAACTGGTAACATAACACAAAACATACGAGAATTGAAGAAAGTCATCCAGATAGCAACATCCAAGAGAGATAGGAAGTAAGAATTTCTGGGTCTCTCAGATGTAATTGGTTAAAAATTAAATTTAAGGGCTTTTGTTTATAGTGATAATTGGATTAATATGCCTTTGTTGTTTACAACGACTTCCTATATGCACATCAGCTATTAAGAGGTTAATGATAAGCTCCACGAAGGGGGAAAAATACATTATGATGCAGAGAGTTTATACTACTCATTTTTCCAATAATTTTTTATTGGTTGCTTTGTTAGGTAGCAATACAAACACGTATTATTTAACAGTATTAACAAATAAATACTTTCCCAAGTCACTGGTGTCAGACATATTTTTAAAAGTAAATAACTGCATACATTTACCATAAATGAAGAGCTTCTATAACAGGAGGTGTCTCAGATCTTTCTTGCAGGAATTCGAAAATTGGAAACCAGACCGTCACTATATCAGAATAGTAGTTAGAGTCCCCCTTAATTGTTTTGATTGGTCATTGCTAGGATGCCAGAGTTTATTGTACCATGTTTTTAAGGATGGAGTTTGGTCAATTTTCCATGTACTGGCTATTGTTTATCTAGCTCCATATAGTAATAAGGTAATTCTTTCTTGTACAGCTTTGGGAGTTTTGTTCTCTGGTCTAAAATTCAGTAGCAAAGCTTCTGGTGTCACAGAAATATTTTCTTGAGTTAAGAGTATGAATGTCGTTTAATACTGCTTTCCAGAAGGGTTGGATTATTGGGCATTCAAGCCAGCAAAGGAATGTAGGAGCCAATTTGGTCACACTGTCTCCAGCAGTATGGTTGTGCAGTTTTGGTTATGTAGGATAACTGACCCATAATATTTATCATCGATTAGGTGTTCCATGGGACCATGCAGGAACAAAGGGGGGACCTGATGGTCACACCCTGAATTTAATAAATATTACTGCCTAATAAAATGACAGGCCAGAATATAAAAGGCAAGTTAAGTGTGCTTGTCATGATCCTGGGCTTAGCGGAAGCCTGCTTAGGAGTAACTGGGAAAACCCTACATCTCCCAGGATCCTCTCTGTCCCTCTGATTGAGTAGCGAGGGGTTTGGAGGGAAACAGGCCAGAGAGGGGTGGGGCCTGGGAAGAGAATATAAAGGCCAAGCGCAGGAAGTGGGGGTTCTTTTGTCAAGTCTGCAGATTCAATAACGAGTCAATGTAGATACAAAGAAACTATTTTATTGATACTGAATACTTGTGGCCTGAGCCAGGGCTTGAAAAGACTAAAGACATACAGTAGATACACTGCATATAAGGAGTACTTCAAAGGGATTCCTACGGGTAGGGGAATTGTGCAGGGGACATTCACACATAGATGTTACAAATACATTCTCATGTTGATTAGAGGCTTGCTGGCCTTGATGCTTTTCAGGCTCCTTCCTCTCCCCCGAGCCTGAGCTGAGAAGGTTCAGATAAGTCTTTACACACATCACCATTTCAAAGCAGGGAGATTCTCTAAGAAAGGGATGGGGGAACAGGAAAGGGTTTGCTAGCAGCATTTGGTTATACTTTGGTTCTACCCAGCATGCTCTCTGTTTGAGCCAGAGTTAAAGCCAGACTTGACATCTTTCCCTGGAAGGCTGAGCTGGAGGTAGGCTGTGCCTGAAGAGCTTGAGCAGGGGAAAGCTCCCTCACCCAAGGGAAGGGGTGAGTGCTGGTTAGTAGTTTAGGAAGTGTAAGTTCAGATGCGTTAGGACTTTTGTTTATTTCCCCATCACCCTTTTACTAGTTAATGCACCTTGTTAATTTATATTGCACTGCAATAAACCTTTTTGTTGTTGTTCACTCTGCCTGGTCCTCATGCCTATTGTTTGGCCTAAGTGACAAGAGACCTGAAGGGCTTGGGAAGGAACTCTGGCCTTCTCAAGGAGAACCCTTAACCCAGAGTGGTGGCGGCAACTGATTAATGCCTCCCTGAGTTGTGACATGGTGGTAGGCTTTCCAACCCTCCCGCCCTGGCGGGGGACCCCAGGATTTCCAGCCTCTTCCCCCGCTCCCCAAAAAAACGGAAGTGGGGGGAGGGGGGAAACAGCGCCAAGGAGCGTAGCGAGCCGCCCCATCTTGGAGCGGGCGACGCTGCTGTGCGGCTGCTGCCTCTTCTCCGCTTCACCGTAGCTGCTCCTCCGAGATGGGCTCAGGCTGAGCCCATCTCGGAGGAGCAGCTAAGATGAAGCGGAGAAGAGGCGGCAGCAGCGCAGCAGCATCGCCCGCTCCACTCCGCCTCTGAGGTAAAATCAGAGAAGGGGAGGGTGGAGGCAGGCCAGGAGCGTGGCGAGCCGCGAATCTGGGTCCTCTAGGACCCAGACTCGCAGCTCGCCACACTCCTGGCCTGCCTCCACCCTCCCCTTCTCTGATTTCACCTCAGAGGTGGAGCGGAGTGGGCGACAGCAGCTTTTCTCCGCTTCATCTTAGCTGCTCCTCTGAGATGGGCTCAGCCTGAGCCCATCTCGGAGGAGCAGCTACAGTGAAGCAGAGAAGAGGCGGCAGCAGCGCAGTGCGTCGCCTGCTCCGAGATGGGGCGGCCCGCCATGCTCCTTGGAGCTGTTTCTCCCCCTCCCCCTGCTCCTAGCTCCACCCCAGTGTCTCCTGGCTCCACCCCCAAAGTCTCATGGCTCCACCCCCAAAGTCCCCAGATATTTCTGGAATTGGACTTGGCAACCCTACATGGTGGCTTCAGCGGTGGGGTGGACTAGTTTTGGACCCCGGTGAGGCAGAGTGCCATATGGCCTTGGAAAAAAGTTTGTTGTTCGTTTAAGGAAGCCATGTTTTCTGAAGGTGCTAGGAAGACCAAGTAAAGTCTGGTAAAGGTGATGAAAGGGTGTTTTGTTTATTTTCTAGCTTTTGGGTCAACTGGATAGTGAGGCTACATAGTTCATGTATGGTCCTCCGTTCTGGGACAGAGAAACCAGAGGACACGCCTGTCCCTAAAACAAAGACCCAACCAGGGGCCGTTGGTCTGATGTCTGAGGAGAAAACACCAGATAGAGAGATGGAATCCCTGAGTGAAGAGGCCTTATGTCTTCAACTGCAAATTAAGCAGGCAGATCTTGAGAAGGCCAGGCTTGAGGTAGAATTAAAGGAGAAAGAGTTGCAAAAGCAAGAGAACACAGCCAGGATAGAACTAGAGAAGAAAGGTTGCTAAAAGAGGAAAAAGAGAATGCAGCTCAGTTAGAGGGGGATTCTGCACTGGGCAAAAGACTCAGTAATACTACCCTTTCAGAAGTGACAATCTACACTGAAAACTGGCCTCACTACTGTCTTGCTCCGGCATTTTTGCTACCATCTACACTTGAAATCCTGGAAGAGCAGTGAAGCCGTATCCGGCTCAGTGTTGCTCCTCATTTTCCAAGACCAGAAATCCAGCGGAGTTTAAGTGGAGTTGATTCTTTTGCTTTTCTTCATTACCACCAGCAGGTGGCGTTTTCTGCAGCAATCCTCATAGGTCTGTCCTATGTGACATCCTATGTTATCTGATGGGACTACCAGGTAACAATGGGCCAATGGGGAGGCTCCAGGAAACCCATTAATAGAGAGAATGGAGAGGAAAACTCCTGGGGTGATGGTGATTGAGAGCTGTTAAACATGTCAATGGATGGCCAAATTGACACCTAGGCGACACGTCTACACAAAGCTACTTGTAGGGTTGCCAAGTCCAATTTAAGAAATATCTGGGGACTTTGGGGGTGGAGCCAGGAGACATTAGGGGTGGAGCCAAGATCAAGGCTGTGACAAGCATAATTGAACTCCAAAGGGAGTTTTAGCCATCACATTTAAAGGGACAGCACACCTTTTCAATGCCTTCCTTCCATAGGAAATAATGAAGGATAGGGGCACCTTCATTTGGGGCTCATAGAATTGGACCCCCTAGTCCAATGGTTTTAAAACTTGGGGGATATTTTGGGGAGAGGCACTAGATGCTGTGCTGAAAATTTGGTGCCTCTACCTTAAAAAACAGCCCCCCCCCCAGAGCCCCAGATACCAGCAGATCAATTCTCCATTATTTTCTATGCCAATAAGTCTCCATAGGGAATAATGGAGTTCCCAGCAGACATTTCTCTCCCCTCCCTCCGCTTTCTAATGACCCTGAAGCGGGGGGAGGGCCTCGAAACAGGGGGAACCCCTGCCCCAACCTGGGGATTGGCAACCCTAGCTACTTGGCTTTCAGGTGAAGATGCCTTTTTTCTGCTGGCACAATCCTTTATTTGGGTTCCGTGGGACAAAGGTTTAGGCAGTCTGTGCGCTTGAAATGAAATTGAGAAGGCAATTGAAGAAAGGTTGAAACGCTTGGGACTCTTTAGCTTGGAGAAACGTCGACTGCGGGGTGACATGATAGAGGTTGACAAGATAATGCATGGGATGGAGAAAGGAGAGAAAGAAGTACTTTTCTCCCTTTCTCACAATACAAGAACTCGTGGGCATTCGATGAAATTGCTGAGCAGTCAGGTTAAAACGGATAAAAGGAAGTCCTTCTTCACCCGAAGGGTGATTAACATGTGGAATTCACTGCCACAGGAGGTGGTGGTGGCCACAAGCATAGCCACCTTCAAGAGGGGTTTAGATAAAAATATGGAGCAGAGGTCCATCAGTGGCTATTAGCCACAGTGTGTGTGTGTGTGTGTGTGTGTGTGTGTATATATATATATATATATAAAAATTTGCCACTGTGTGACACAGAGTGTTGGACTGGATGGGCCATTGGCCTGATCTAACATGGCTTCTCTTATGTTCTTATGTCCGTTTCTCATTTCTGCTACCCAAGAATCATGAAGGAAGAATGGTCTCTTAGCCTATGCAGAGTTCCACACTCACGTCACAAGGCATTCCTTTTAGCAAGTATTAGCTCAGCACTCTCACATGAGGAAGCCCCAGTCCTTTTCCCCAGAAATGTTCTGTTCTGTTCTTAGCTCATCCCGTTTGGGGAACTTGAAAGCCATAATTCCGGGGAACTTCAGAGAACTTCAGAGAATGGCATTCCCACATAGGCAGGTGGGGTTCCTTTGTCTGTGAGCCTCCCCTCCCCCCAAGGGAAATCTAACTTTAAAACTTGAATGTCTCCTAGAATAGAGAAACCTTCTTGTTTTGTAAGGTTAACAGGTAACAGAGGCATCTTTTCCCATAAAGAAAAAGAGAAGTAACATTAGACAAGGGCAGTTCTCCAGCCGAGAGCTGGAGACCCCCTGGAATCCCAGCAAGGTTTCCAGCCTTTAGTTTTCTCTGCAGGGTGAAGGGAGTTTGATGTAATATCTTTATTTTAACCCTTTAAAATGGCAGAATCAAGAACCCGAGAAAAAGAGGTTGAAAAAGGGTTTTGTTGATTCAAAACATTCAGGGCAAAAGGTAAGGAATTGATCATTTCAACTTTCAAATTGGCTGAATGTAACTCTTTGAAACTCCCAAGCCCATCTTTCTCTGCCACTTATAAAACCAGAAAGTATTCATTGCCTCAGCTCTATGAATTTTACAGTGGTATAGCCTCTGAGCTTGTACGGAGTGCCTGAAGACTAGCCCAAATAGAGCTGGCTAAAGTATTGCAAATGCTCAGCACTCTTGCTACTCCTCCATCAGGAAGAAATGCTAATTAGCCCCCCTGTTGCTCACAAAAGCCCACAGTCGATCTCGGTAGGCTATATATATGTTTTATTTAAGGTGACTGACATTGGAAACTTTGTTCATCATGCAGTGTCCCTGAAGGGCCTTGGTTAAAGTCGGATCTACACGAAGCCATGGATCAACGGCTTCGTGGCAGCGCCTTGGACCAAAAACTTGATGTTGGACCACGGATCCTCATGGATCCATGGACCACAGATCCTCATGGATCCATGTGATTTCTGCTTCGGATCCCCCCAAGCCCTCCATCCAGTCACTTATCATGTCCATGAGCAGAGTTTCCACCACAGAAATCGTGGATCCACAGCTTTGTGGCAGCGCCAGGGACCAAAAACTTGCTTTTGGACCACGGAGCCACATGACTCTACGTGATTTCTGCTTTGGAGCCCCCCAAGCCCTCCATCCAATCACATATCATGTCCATGGGCAGAGTTTCCACCACAAAAATTGTGGATCCACGGCTTCATGGAAACTTCGTTTTGGACCACAGATCCTCATGGATCCACGTGATTTTTGCTTTGGATCCCCCCAAGCCCTCCATCCAGACAAATATCATGTCCATGGGCAGAGTTTAAAGCACAGAAATCATGGATCCACGGCTTCATGGCAGCCCCAGGGATCAAAAACTTTGTTTTGGACCATGGATCCTCATGGATCCACATGATTTTTGCTTTGAATCCCCCCAAGCTCACCACTCAGTCACATATCCTGTCCATGGGCAGAGTTTCCACCACAGAAATCGTGGATCCACGGCTTCATGGCAGCTGCTGTGAGAGCCCTCTCAGCCCCACCCACCTCACAGGGTGTCTGTTGTGGGGAAGGAAGGGAAAGGAGATTGTAGGCCGGTCTGAGCCAGTTTGGTGTAGTGGTTAAGTGTGCGGACTCTTATCTGGGAGAACCGGGTTTGATTCCCCACTCCTCCACTTGTACCTGCTAGCATGGCCTTGGGTCAGCCATAGCTCTGGCAGAGGTTGTCCTTGAAAGGGCAGCTGCTGTGAGAGCCCTCTCCAGCCCCACCCACCTCACAGGGTGTCTGTTGTGGGGGAGGAAGGTAAAGGAGATTGTGAGCCGCTCTGAGACTCTGTCCTTGAAAGGGCAGCTGCTGTGAGAGCCCTCTCCAGCCCCACCCACCTCACAGGGTGTCTGTTGTGGGGGAGGAAGGGAAAGGAGATTGTGAGCCGCTCTGAGACTCTGTCCTTGAAAGGGCAGCTGCTGTGAGAGCCCTCTCCAGCCCCACCCACCTCACAGGGTGTCTGTTGTGGGGGAGGAAGGGAAAGGAGATTGTAGGCCGCTCTGAGCCTCTGTCCTTGAAAGGGCAGCTGCTGTGAGAGCCCTCTCCAGCCCCACCCACCTCACAGGGTGTTGTGGGGGAGGAAGGGAAAGGAGATTGTGAGCCGCTCTGAGACTCTTCGGAGTGGAGGGCAGGATATAAATCCAATATCTTCTTCTTCAAAGACCAAAAACTTGCTTTTGGAGCACGGATCTGCATGGATCCACATGATTTTTGCCTTAGATCCCCCCAAGCTCGCCATCCAGTCACATATCCTGTCCATGGGCAGAGTTTGCACCCCAGAAATCGTGGCTCCACGGCTTCATGGCAGCACCATGGAACAAAAACTTGGTTTTGGACCACAGGCCGTGCATTTGGATCCCGGTGCGCATTGTGCCCAGTTTCAAAAGCCCAGTTTCTATTGCCCCATTTAGCCTGGCAGTAACACCCAATTATTGAGCAGAGTGGCAAATGCAGTGAGCAATACGTGTACATGCAAAAGGGAGGCGAGAAATGTGAGGATGACAAAAGGGCAAGCTTAGCGATTCAAGGACGGTATTCAAAAGCTGAAAGGAGACAGCTTTATACGTGTAACTTTTAGAAGCGATATTTTTGTTTTCTGCATGGAAAACCGGAAGATGCAAATCTCGCAGCTCTCCGACACTAGAGGAAAAAAAATGGTTTCCAACGCTTACTTTTCAATGGGAGCCAGAAAGCGATTGGCGACACCCTGGCAAGTCATTCGATTTAAATTTCCAAGTGAATGCAAGGGCAGCTGCCTTCAGGCCAACCAGCGAAATGCGGCTCAGTTTGGTAATAGAAATACGCCCTTTCCTGCTTAAACAAAAAAACCAGCCGCAGCTTAACAGATGAAACAGCAAACCTTTATGGCAAGTCATTCATTATAGGTCTCCCCTTCATCAAACTCTCTCCCTTTACTAGGGTTGCCAAGTCCAATCTCTAAGACAGGCAGCAAGCTATGGCAAAAAACTTAAGGCTTATACAGAATCTGGCTATGAGAACGGGATGGTGGCTCAGTGGTAGAGTATTTCCTTGGTAATCAGAAGGTCCCAAGTTCAATCTCCGGCATCTTCAACTAAAAATGGTCCAGGTAAGTAGGCGTGAAAAACCTCAGCTTGATGATGATGATGATGATGATATTGGATTTATATCACACCCTCCACTCCGAAGAATCTCAGAGCGGCTCACAATCTCCTTTCCCTTCCTCCCCCACAACACCCTGTGAGGTGGGTGGGGCTGGAGAGGGCTCTCACAGCAGCTGCCCTTTCAAGGACAGAGGCTCAGAGCGGCCTACAATCTCCTTTCCCTTCCTCCCCCACAACAGACACCCTGTGAGGTGGGCGGGGCTGAGAGGGCTCTCACAGCAGCTGCCTTTTCAAGGACAGAGGCTCAGAGCGGCCGACAATCTCCTTTCCCTTCCTCCCCCACAACAGGCACCCTGTGAGGTGGTTGGGGCTGAGAGGGCTCTCACAGCAGCTGTCCTTTCAAGGACAGAGGCTCAGAGCGGCCTACAATCTCCTTTCCCTTCCTCCCCCACCACAGACACCCTGTGAGGTGGGTGGGGTGAGAGGGCTCTCACAGCAACTGCCCTTTCAAGGACAACCTCTGCCACAGCTATGGCTGACCCAAAGCCATGCTAGCAGGTGCAAGTGGAGGAGTGGGGAATCAAACCTGGTTCTCCCAGATAAGATTCCACACACTTAACCCCTGCACCAAACTGGTGCTCTCTTAGCAGAAGTGAAAGGCGATTGTAAGCCGCTCTGAGCGCAATGGTGCCACCTTGTGGATAAAGTGCATCAATACAGCCCTCGTGTTCAGATCAGGCCCAGCAGTGTAGATGGTTCGAGAATACTCCGGATTTATATAAACCAGCTTCAGTTCACAGAAAATCTGGCTTCAACATGAATATTTAACAACACCTACCTGAGAACTCTCCAGTGCCTTCTCAAGGGGAACCCTTAACCCAGAGCGGTGGCAGCAAGTGGTTAACACCCCCCTAAGTCGTGACAGTGCTTCTGCAGGGCCTTCAGCTGAGGCCCACCCGATAAAGTAGACCTTCACAACGCTAGGACATCTGGTAGACAGAGGAACTTAAAGCAGTAAATAGAAAACCACAAAATGGCATAATTGTCAAGTCCCCGGTTGTGGTATGAATTGCAGCAACTGTTCCTTCCGCTTTCAAAGGAATCCTCGGTCCAACAGCTCCTGAGGAAACCGCAAAGTGTTCCAGTTCCAAATTCGATCTTGCACACAGCATCACACAGCGAGGAGGTCGTACTTTAAATCCCCTCGTTCTGCTTGAAGCTTTAACCGGCTGTGTAAAGAGAAACACTGCTAAAAGAAAAAAGTCCAACAACATTTAGAAAGCAATCATATACGCACCACCTGTAAACATACATACCTTTCAAACAAACTATCGGAGCACGGCAAGAGCCTCCCTTTTTGCACACAATCAAGTGCCAGCCTCAGAGGTCTTGCCCATCAATACTCAAACACCGGTGTGAGCAATTAACAGTGTTCCTTACAAGTACAGTACACCATACATAGCCTCCATGTAGATTAACCAGGTTTTATGCAGTTCTTATACACTTCAAGATTACATGCAAGCTTCCCTCATAAAAAAAGAGCAGAACAAAAAGAAATCCACCCCCTCCCCGCCTGCTTTTGCAAAAAGCAACAACCTTCCGCCCGGCAAGCAACAGACTACTGAGGGCTTGCTAGAGATTCAACTCCACGTGGGGCTGTAAGGAGGCGTGACGTGTTAAATAGCCAGCCAATCAACACAGCCTGCCAGACAGTCTTCATTTCCTCACTGATGGCTGAAAGAGCACCATGCTAGCCAATGAAATCGCAGTCATAGAATCATAGAGCAGGAAGGGACCTCCAGGGTCATCTAGTCCTACCCCCTGCACAATGCAGGACACTCACAGATACCTCCCCCTAAATTCACAGGATCTTCATTGCTGTCAGATGGCCATCCAGCCTCTGTTGAAAAACCTCCAAGGAAGGAGAGCCCACCACCTCCCGAGGAGGAAGCCTGTTCCACTGAGGAACTGCTCTAACGGTCAGGAAGTTCTTCCTAATGGGTCATCCCATGACCCATTTTCTCCAACGAGAAGGGCGTTGTAGATAGATCCATTGCTTCTCTCTGCTGGTGTTCTCCAACGCAGCGGTCACTGCGGGCTTTTTAAAAAGCACGGTGCAGTCTCCTTCTCACTCCTCCGAATGAAAATTTAAAAATTGTTCAGAAATTAAAGGAGCAGTCCTCTCCCTTTCAGTCTATAGCAGGGGTGGGGGAGCTCTGTCACTTGGTGTGGCCCTCGGGGATTGCTGGGTCGAACCGAGCCATGTGGCAGCCTCCCTGGGGCCTGGCTGGCCAGCGAGGATCGTGGGGCTCAGCCGCGCTGTGCAGCAGCCTCCCCAGGGCCAGGCAGGGATCGGAGGGCCCAGATGTACTGTGCGGCAGCCTCCCTGGAGCCTGGCTGGCCGGCCAGAATTGCTGCAGGACCTGGAAAAGTTACTGCCACAGTTCAGTTTGCCCTTGATTATCCCAGATGATGTGGCCTAATATGCTAATATTAGGGGATGTGGTCTAATATGCTACTGAGTTCCTGCTGGCCTTTTTCTACAAAAAAGCCCTGGACCTATGCATTTGCCTAGGGCAGCGGGCCGGGTGTGTGTGCCAGATTAAGCTCTCCCCACATGACTTCAAATAGCAAAACACTTATTTGCATTAATTTTGCCGGCCTGAATCATTCTCCCTCGGAGGAGCTCTGTTTTTTAAGTTGATAATTTTTTATGGCCCGCGAATGATGTTGTAAATATCCATATGGCCCTTGGCAGAAAAAAGGTTCCCCACTCCTGGTCTGTAGCATAAACCTATGAAGCCCTCGTCCAGACCCCCATGTGTTTGCATAAAATGTGGAGCCTTTAAGTAGCTGTAAGCAAAATTCAAAGTGCCTGATTTTATGAAACAACGAAAAGCCAGCACGTTTGCAGGAAAAACTTTTTAAAAAGCGATCCTACCGTTTCACAGTATGTTTGGGACTTCCCTAATTATAAGGGCTTAAAAACAGGAAAGGGTGAGCTGTTTCTGGACTGCGTAGATAAGAAGAAAGGGGAGGGGAATACAAAAGGTACCTGTCAGTGGGGTTTTCAGACGGTGGCATTTTTAAAAAGTCAGCTTTTCAAGTTTCTGTGCAGCCGCATTCCAGCACGGATCCCCAGTCTTCTAAAGATCCCTGGACCAAAGGAGGCCAGACTGAAAGTAACAAGGGAGCAGGCCTTCTCTATAATGGCCCCCCACTGGTGGAATCAGCTACCGGAGCAAGTGCGAGCCCTGCAGGACTTTAATCAGTTCCGCAGGGCTTGCAAAACCACCCTCTTTCAGCAAGCTTATAAGGAACCCTGAAAGCGACATCTAGCCATCGGAATATACCTTATTGAATGTAGCACCTTTAATTTATTGTAGTTTTAAAATTTTTATGCAACTGTTTTTAAATGTATTTATTAACTGCATTTTACAATTGACTTGTATAATAATCATGGTATATACCATGTCCTGTTAGCCGCCCTGAGCTGCTTCGGCGGGGAGGGCGGGATATAAATAAAATTTATTATTATTATTTATTATCAACACCAACTTCCTCGGGACACTCTAAAAATCACGAAAATCCAAAGGGCAGGAGAAATAAGTTAAATACTCACCACTGTTTCTAAAATCTAAACTAGCAAATTATCTGTTATAATCTATAGATTATAAACCTTTAAAGACTAAGAGCGTAATCCAGAGGGGGGGGGCGGGCAGAAAGTCTTTTGGGAGCAGACGAGCTGGTACGTGGGTGCAGGAAGAGTTCGCGCCGACGTACAACCGGCACCGCCCCAGTGGAGGGGAGTTCCGTGGGTGGGGGGAAGCCTGAGCGCGGCGTTCAGGCAGAGGAGGGGGTGGAGTTGGGGGCACGGCCAGGCTTAGGCAGCTTCCTGAGCAGTTCGGCCCATGACACGTCTCCCCCGAGGTGCAACTTTACGCCTGCAAAAACGGCGGCGTGCCCCATAGGCACTCGTTGAAACCAAAAACAAAGGTCGCCTCCGGCGCCGTGGAAGCTCACAAACCCCTTAGGGAGCGGTGTGATTGCCTCGCCAATCCCCTCGCGCCTCGGCCTGCGAGCCCCCTCCCCAGCACCCAATCGTGGTCTCCCCCCTCCTAGAAATACTTCCGCTCTGGCCTCACACAACTCAGTTGTTAGGGAGAGAACCGCATGGCGGGAAGCTCTGCCGGCGAGCTCCTGGCCATACAGACTTAAGAGTGAGGGACAGTCAGGAACGTTGCTGACGGGTTTTGCACCTCGCGGTTGCTTTGACAGTATCTTTGACTTGCGAGGGGAAGAGAGAGGTCTCTCCCCTGGGGATAACTGCTCTTGTTGCCAGGTCTCCACAGGTTCCGGGCTCCCGGAGGCTCTGTCGCCCATGGCTAGGTAAGTTCCACTGCCCACCCCCCGGCCTCCCCCTTCCCTCGCTCTCGACTGCTTGGTGTGCGAGTGTCTCTGGCACTTGAACCAGGCAGTGGGCTCTGGTAGGGGGCATTTGCTGACCCCGCTCCCCTGTGCTGCCACCTGCTCCCTTCCCTTGGTCTGCCCTCTGCTGCGTTCCCAACCCCTGGCAGGGCACAGTGTGTGTGTGTATGTGGCAGCTGCCCCGTTGCGGGGAGGTGGGTCAGAGACTGTCCCTTTAAGAGAGCGCCCATCTGAAACGCAACCCGCTCTTCCAGCCACTGCCCCTGCAGGTGCTCTTGATCTCTATCTCTGTTTTGCAGGTGGGACTCCAACACAGAGGCTTCCGCGTGCGCCGCTCCACCCCCCCCCCACTCCCTCAGCTGTTTCTGCCCGCTGCTCGGAATGGAGCCCCACCCACGGCGAGACTGCCCTGCGCGCGGCAGGGAGACTGTTGCAATCTGTTACAAAAAAATAAAGTCTGAGCTGTGTCCTCTGTTGTCTCTCCTGCTTGGCATCTGCTGCACGTTCCCTGGGCAACCCCCCCCCCCCGTCAGTGGCCTGAGGGAATGCCTGGGAGGGTGGGCAGACTTGATTGGGGGGGGAAGGGTCTATGAGCCGCCACGCTGCCCCCACATAGCTGGACAGGGGAGGGGAGTGCTGCCCCTCAGCGTGCTCGGGTTGACAGCCTACCTGACCCCACAGGGCTGTTGTGTGCAGGACACTAAGGGGGGGGGGCTGATGAAATGGACTCATAGTTCTGCGGCTGATGAACTCGCACTCTGAGTTCCGTGGCCCCCGGGGGAGGTGTTCTGTGCACATGGCAGGGGGCGTCAAGGCAGCACAGGGGGGTCTCTCGGTGGGGGGGGCCTGCTGCTGGGCTGCTCACTCCCAGACACACATTCCAGCTGCTGTCTATGACAGCGAACTCCTGCACTTGGTACTTCCTGCTTGCCTGCCTGCCATTGGCAGAGTTTCTGACAGCGGGAGGGTGTGAGGGGATTGATGGCTTCTCCGTGGGCCCGTGTGGGCCTGTCTCGCCCCCATCCCCGCCTCGCCACTGAGCCAGGCTTCTCGTGCACGCATGCCCAGCCTCACTCCTGTTTCCTCCCCCTGTTGGTGGGACGTCTCTCCTTTGCCTGTGATGGTCTGCCCATCATTGGCTCCGGTCTCTGAGGGCGGGTTGAGGATGGCTATCAGCCTTTCTGGGGCCGCCTCTCCCCATCCCTGACTGTCATGAGCCGCAGCACATGCGCTAGGACTGGCCAATGGGGGGCAGGGGGGTGGGCTGGCCCGCCCTCCGGCTGCCTTCACCTCCCTTGTGCCTACGCCAGCGGCGTTATCATGGCGACCGTCTTCCTCACGGCAAGTGACGCCACTCCCCTCCCCATGCTCCAGCGTTCCAAAGTCCTCAGGAGGTCTGCTAGCAGTGCGGCAGCTACTTCGCGGCCGGCCGCCCCTTACCTCTGGATTAGGCTGCCCAAGTACTGTTTTGTAATCTAATGATGCAGAGCATATGTTGTCGAATTGATTTTACCTTATTCCCTTTTCCCTTCTCTATTTCTGTATTCCCTTACCCCGTTCCTTTAACATTTCAGTAAAATATATAAAACAAAAAACTCACCACCGTTCACCAAACCCAACAACTGGCCCAAACATAGGTGAACAAAAAAGCGTTTTGTATTGTGCCAAAGGGTTAGCTAATCCTGTGCAAAGAGCAGCACAGGGCAGAGTTGTGCCAGTCTAAGGCCGCAGAAAGACACGGGGTTCAGGCTGGAGAAATTCTGCATAGGATTGCCCTGTGAAAGAGTTAGGGCGCCAGAACTCAACAGCACCATACTGTTCAGTGTTCCCTCTAAGCTGTGGAGTCTTGTGAGCAACAATTCCACTTTGTGAGCATCTGGCAATAAAGTTGTAAGCTACTGGCAATAAAACGGTGAGCTACTGCATCAATTCCTTTGCTCTGGGGCCATTTTTTCCTGAGCTTAGGCAAAAATGTGTGAGCCACAGTCTAAAAAACCTGGGAGCTAGCTCACACTAGCTCAGCTTAGAGGGAACACTGGTACCCACCCCACGTGGCATTCGGAGTCGGAGAACACCTTTCAAGTGAGGCAGCATTACACTGGAGTAGGCAGCCTCTTCCTTCTGGATCGAGGATATCATGTCTTATCAACAGCAACAACATTTGCTGGCAAGCCACAGCCCTCTGTTTGCAAGACCCTCCGTTTGCAAGACCCGAACATTTGCTGGCAAGCCACGGCCCTCCGTTTGCAAGACCCGAGAAGGGGTATTCACGACACGACATTTGGTAGGGCATTAATTCATAGGGTCACCAGAAGTCAGAAGGAAACAAAGGCTATGCTCATGCCCTCAAAGTGAGGTTGAATCTGTAGAGTTTATGCCCTTCAGGGGCAGCAACATTGCATGAGTCAAACCAAGAAATCCACAAGGTAGATTGCCATAACCGTAACAAGAGTTTTCTGGTGCGCACTTGGACGACGATTTTGTTTCATTGTTATTTTAATGATGCTGCGGGGAATCTCGAATATCATATAAAATTTCGTAACCTTTGACACAGCCATGGGGTACAGGATTCCTTAGAAATTGTTAAGCAAAAAGATGATAAGTTGTGGGATCCTGGGTTGGATGGCAACTGCTGAGTGGGCAGGGCTGCACCTGGCCATGCCCCAGACGCCTATGTATATATCACGCCGTTCCAGTCAATATCCAAAGTTACTCCTCTTCGACTCCATCTACTGTAAGTCGTCCCCATAAGTGACACAGAGGAACTCTGGTCAATTCTAGTCCATCATGTAAGTAAAACTGTACGTAAATATAGATAGATAGATAGATAGATAGATAGATAGATAGATAGATAGATAGATAGATAGATAGATAGATAGATAGATGATAGATAGATAGATAGATAGATAGATAGATAGATAGATAGATAGATGATAGATAGATAGATAGATAGATAGATAGATAGATAGATAGATAGATAGATAGATAGATAGATAGATGTTAGAAGATAGAGAGATAGATAGATAGATAGATGTTAGAAGATAGAGAGATAGAGCTTCTCTTTCCTATCTGGAGGTAACTTATGAATCTTGGATGGTCTAGAGCCAATTTGGTGTAGTGGTTAAGTGTGCGGACTCTTATCTGGGAGAACCGGGTTTGATTCTCCACTCCTCCACTTGCAGCTGCTAGCATGGCCTTGGGTCAGCCATAGCTCTGGCAGAGGTTGTCCTTGAAAGGGCAGCTGCTGTGAGAGCCCTCTCCAGCCCCACCCACCTCACAGGGTATCTGTTGTGGGGGGAGGAAGGTAAAGGAGATTGTAGGCCACTCTGAGACTCCGTCTGTGAAAGGGCAGCTGCTGTGGGAGCCCTCTCAGCCCCACCCACCTCACAAGGTGTCTGTTGTGGGGGGAGGAAGGTAAAGGAGATTGTAGGCCACTCTGAGACTCCGCCCGTGAAAGGGCAGCTGCTGTGAGAGCCCTCTCCAGCCCCACCCACCTCACAGGGTGTCTGTTGTGGGGGAGGGAGATAAAGGAGATTGTAGGCCACTCTGAGACTCCGCCCATGAAAGGCAGCTGCTGTGGGAGCCCTCTAAGCCCCACCCACCTCACAAGGTGTCTGTTGTGGGGGGAGGAAGGTAAAGGAGATTGTAGGCCACTCTGAGACTCCGTCCTTGAAAGGGCAGCTGCTGTGGGAGCCCTCTCCAGTCCCACCTGCCTCACAGGGTGTCTGTTGTGGGGGAGGAAGGGAAAGGAGATTGTAAGCCGCTCTGAGACTCTTCGGAGTGGAGGGCAGGATATAAATCCAATATAATCTTCTTCTTCTAGATGGAGGAACAAAGTGTGAGTCTAAGCATGGCTCAGTCCCAGTGGGATAAATGTACTTCCTAATGACTAGAGCTAGGAGTGTAACCAGAGTCTACCATGAGTGCCCCCCTTCCCAGATCAAAAACAAGAATCTGCTTCATACTGAATCAGACCCTTGATCCATCAACGTCAGCATCGTCTACTCAGACTGGCAGCCGCTCTCCAGGGTCTCAGGCGGTGGTCTATTTTATCACTTACCACGTTATCCTTTTAATTGCAGATGCTGGGGATTGAATCAGTTGGCTCAAGGCAGTCTACAGCCATATTCATAGAATTGGCTTTTCACCTCAGTTGCTCTTATCTTACGGACTTGGAACAAGCTAAAGAGCTGCTTAAGCATAGAATTGAGGACATAGAGCGACAGTCTGCTATCTCCAGTGCATCCAAACTTGGGGTGCTGTTAAATATCAAAAGCACTATTGAGCTGGCATCATATCTGACTTCGTTGGAAGGAAGGAATTTTAGAAGGGCATTTGCTCTAGCTAGATGTTCTGCCCTTCCGTCTGCAGTTATGCAAGGCGGGTACAATAAAATCCCCTGTTTTGAAAGGCTGTGCTCATGCCCTCTAAGTGAGGTTGGATCTGTAGAGCATATGTTTTTCAGTTGCCCATACTAGAGGGAGGCTCGTTCTAGAATTATTACTCCATTAGTTGATAGGACACCTGTTTATATTAGCACAAACAAAGCAAGACTTAATTGGTTCCTATCAGATAAGAATTCAGAGATTACACATTCAATTGCTGAGTTTTGTGCATTCATTCTTAGACTGCGGGAACTGCATTTGAAAAGTTCTTAAATTTCAATCTCTATTTTAGTATACTATGCGTGTTTTTATTTTTTCATATTATGTTTATGCTGTACTCTATGATAATGATGATGACAATGATGATGAACCTAGGACCTTTTGCAAACAAAGCAGATGCTCTACCATTGACCCACAGTCCCTGCACCCTAATATTTTAAACAATGCCACGAAGGAATATCACAGAAAGTTTCACCGATCAATGCAAATCCTGCATTTAAAATGTATGTGTGAAAGACAGAGAACTGTCATCTATCTATTTTGCATGCACTTCGTTTGTGCGCAGGGTCCATCTCCCTGGGCAGATCTTCTGTGCCTTTACCAGCTGCGTGCCCGTTTGCGATGGATCGGGGCAAACTTTCACCCATCACTGCGCTTCCTTGCCAGAAAGGAATCACGCTGTTGAATTTCTACCTGTCATGTACCTGTTCAAGTGACAGAAAGATAAAGGGGGCAGAATCAGAGAAGAGGGGAAAGCAATGTCTGCAATACAGTTGTGTAGACGTACATTCACAACCAATGCTCCCTCTCAGCTGCAGAGTCTTGTCGGCAAAAATTCTACTTTGTGAGCTACTGGCATTAAAGTTGTGAGCTGCTGCATAAATCAGTGCAATCCGGGGTCATCCTTCCTGCGCGAAGACAAAAATGTGTGAGCTGGAGGCTAAAAATCTGTGAGCTAGCTCACACCAACTCAGCTCAGAGGGAACATTGCCCACAACCTTGACCAATGAAAATAAAGACTGCAACACCCCCTCTGTTGGAAAGGTTGTAAACAAACAGGCTCTTTCAAGCGCTGTTGGTGGGAGTGTCCTATAATTCAAGATTTCTGGGGAATTGTTCTATCTAACATTGAAGACATCCTTAAGGTTACTATTCCGAGAACATTGGAATTTGTCTTACTAAAGGACTGCTCTAAGCTTTCACAATATAAAAAAAGAGCTAGCACGTCTGCTTATTCTAGCAGCCAAAATTGTTATAGCTTCCAATTGGAAAAACTTAATATATCGCTTTGGTTTTTAAAAGTCTGGGATGTGCTTGTTATAGACAAGCTGGCCTCGCAAATAAAGCAGCAAGAAGTTCCCTCTATTCAAAACTGAATTTGTTATAAGATGGTACTGTTTCTTTGAGTATATCGAGCATTCCAACACAGCGATGTGTAAAGTTCCTCTACAGTATAAAAATCTAGTTTTATATTAATCTATGTTTCGGAATGGAAAGTTATGTTACGTATTGTGTTATATAGTTGTGCAAGCCAGTCCTTGGTTCACACACACACACACAGACACACACATATATATATATGTGTGTGTGTGTATATGTATATGTATATATATATATATATATATATATATATATATATATGTATATATATGTATGTATGTATATATATGTATGTATGTATATATATGTATGTATATGTATGTATGTGTATATATATATGTATGTATTTTTTTAATATTGAAAAATTTATTGTTCCAAACATAACATACATACATTACAACGTGATTCAAGCATAATATACAACATACATCTTCTAACTCTTGCACCCACACCTACCACCCTTCCACCCATCCATACAAGGAGCTTGAAAGGTGTTACTATTACACAATTTCTATTTTCTCATATCAATTCCCAAGTTTCTGGCCCAAACATATATTGGGTCCAATGTCTTTCTACATTCTTGTATATCTCCATCGCTTAACCTTGTGGTCAGTGTATCCATTTCGGCGGCTATATGTATTATTGTAATTGTCTCAATTTCTATAGACACTTTTATTTGATGATCTGTTGAAAGTTTTGTATGGTTTTTTATATGAAATAAAAGGAAAATTTGAGGGGGGGGGGAAGAGAGACTGCAACAAAAGATTAGATTTAGGCGGTCAGACCGGTTTTGTCTGAAGCAGCAGATAAAAGTTTGAGTCCAGTGGCATCTTGAAAACTAAAAAAATTATATTCTGGGTAGAAGCTTTTGCTCACCTGCCCACTTCTTCAGATACACTGAAGCAGAAGCCACCAGCCAATATATCTAGGTAGAGGGTGCGCAGGACAACCCATACGTAATGGTTGTTGACTTCTGTTCCAATGCATCTGAATAAGTGGGCGTGCACATTGAAAGCTTATGCTCAAAATAACATTTGTTGGTCATAAAGGGACTCAAAGGTTGTCTGACTGTAACAAAAGTGAGCTTAGCCCCCACAGGATGAGAAGGCTTCCCCCGTCAGAATCTGTGAATCTTCTCTTTGGCATCTGTCTTTGCAGTCTAGGGATTCACACGGGATGCCCCCTGAGCCACTCCAGCCCCCCTGGGACAGCATCTGTCCCCCACCTCCAGTTCCATCCCAGGGGCAAGAGGAAAAAGTGGCTGGTTAGCTGCGGGTTAGTCCTGGACACGGATGGGCTTTGTCCAACTGCCCTCACCTCTTTCTTCACAGCCTCCCTCTAGGGAGCCTCGTTGCTCATTCATGTCTATTTTTGGCAGAGTCCGGCAGTCGGAGAACTTGGCTTACCTTTATGCCACCAGAATGAGTAAGGAAAAGTTCCGTCTAGTCAAGGTGAAAACTGAAGGTGAAGAAGATGCAGGTATGTAAAATAATTACAGAATTGACTATTCTGTACATTGTGGCGTGGCTGCCCACGTGCAACCTGGATATTTCCTTGAAACAGCCTACATAGCAGCTCTAGACAGCCTCAGCCTCTGTGCCCTGTTGTTGGCTGTCCTGAGGAACTGGCTGGCCATTGTGTGAGGCAGGATGATGGACTAGATGGAGCCCCCCTGGTCTGACCCAGCAGGGCTCTTCAGATGTTCTTCTCAGGGGAAGGGCTCAACCTCCCTGCCCTGTTGTTGGCCCTCCAGAGGAACTGGGTGGCCACTGTGTGAAACAGGAGGCTGGACTAGATGGACCCTCCCTGGTCTGATCCAGCAGGGCTCTTCTGATGTTCTTCTCAGGGGAAGGCCTCGACCTCCCTGCCCTGTTGTTGGCCCTCCAGAGGAACTGGCTGGCCACTGTGTGAGACAGGAGGCTGCACTACATGGACCTTCACTGGTCTGATCCAGCAGGGCTCTTCTGATGTTCTTCTCAGGGGAAGGCCTCAGCCTCTCTGCCCTGTTGTTGGCCCTCCAGAGGAACTGGTTGGCCACTGTGTGAGACAGGAGGCTGGACTAGATGGACCCTCCCTGGTCTAATCCAGCAGGGCTCTTCTGATGTTCTTCTCAGGGGAAGGTCTCGACCTCCCTGCCCTGTTGTTGGCCCTCCAGAGGAACTGGCTGGCCACTGTGTGAGACAGGAGGCTGGACTAGATGGACCCTCACTGGTCTGATCCAGCAGGGCTCTTCTGATGTTCTTCTCAGGGGACGGCCTCGGCCTCTCTGCCCTGTTGCTGGCCCTCCAGAGGAACTGGGTGGCTCCTGTGTGAGAAAGGAGGCTGGACTAGATGGACCCTCGCTGGTCTGACCCAGCAGGGCTCTTCTGATGCTCTTCTCAGGGGACGGCCTCGGCCTCTCTGCCCTGTTGTTGGCCCTCTAGAGGAACTGGTTGGCTGCTGTGTGAGACGGGATACTGGACTAGATGGACTCTCACTGGTCTGATCCAGCAGGGCTCTTTTGATGTTCTTCTCAGGGGAAGGACTCAGCCTCTGTGTCCTGCTGTTGGCCCTCCAGAGGAACTGGCTGGCCACTGTGTGAGACAGGAGTCTGGACTAGATGGACCCTCACTGGTCTGATCCAGCAGGGCTCTTCTGATGTTCTTCTCAGGGGAAGGCCTCGGCCTCTCTGCCCTGTTGTTGGCCCTCCAGAGGAACTGGTTGGCCACTGTGTGAGACAGGAGGCTGGACTAGATGGACCCTCCCTGGTCTAATCCAGCAGGGTTCTTCTGATGTTCTTCTCAGGGGAAGGCCTCAACCTCCCTGCCCTGTTGTTGGCCCTCCAGAGGAACTGGCTGGCCACTGTGTGAGACAGGAGGCTGGACTAGATGGACCCTCACTGGTCTGATCCAGCAGGGCTCTTCTGATGCTCTTCTCAGGGGACGGCCTCGGCCTCTCTGCCCTGTTGTTGGCCCTCTAGAGGAACTAGCTGGCCACTGTGTGAGACGGGATGCTGGACTAGATGGACTCTCACTGGTCTGATCCAGCAGGGCTCTTCTGATGTTCTTCTCAGGGGACGGCCTTGGCCTCTCTGCCCTGTTGCTGGCCCTCCAGAGGAACTGGGTGGCTCCTGTGTGAGAAAGGAGGCTGGACTAGATGGACCCTCGCTGGTCTGACCCAGCAGGGCTCTTCTGATGCTCTTCTCAGGGGACGGCCTCGGCCTCTCTGCCCTGTTGTTGGCCCTCTAGAGGAACTAGCTGGCCACTGTGTGAGACGGGATGCTGGACTAGATGGACTCTCACTGGTCTGATCCAGCAGGGCTCTTCTGGTGTTCTTATGAAAGCCTCGGCCTCTCTGCCCAGTTGTTGGCCCTCCAGAGGAACTGGCTGGCCACTGTGTGAGACAGGAGTCTGGACTAGATGGACCCTCACTGGTCTGATCCAGCAGGGCTCTTCTGATGTTCTTCTCAGGGGAAGGCCTCAGCCTCTCTGCCCTGTTGCTGGCCCTCCAGAGGAACTGGCTAGCCACTGTATGAAACAGGAGGCTGGACTAGATGGACCCTCACTGGTCTGATGCAGCAGGGCTCTTCTGGTGTTCTTATGAAGGCCTCGGCCTCTCTGCCCAGTTGTTGGCTCTCCAGAGAAACTGGTTGGCCACTGTGTGAGACAGGAGGCTGGACTAGATGGACCCTCACTGGTCTGATCCAGCAGGGCTTCTCTTATATTCTCTAGCAAGGGGCATTTGGAGTTGAGAAAATGGTGCCAGAAGGAATCCCAGTCAGATCCCTATCCTATCAAGAAGTTATGCAGCAGTAAAAAGTTTCACAGGAGAACCAGTCATGGATCTTCCATTGTCTTCTCCAGTTTTACCCCCTCCTACTTTCTCTTATCCTCAGTGCTGCTTTTCTTCTCATCTTTAACATTCTGTTTTCTTCTGTTTTTTCTTTTTAGCTACAAAAGACGAAGAAACCAATGAAGTCATTTATTGTGAAGCCTTAGCAGAAATGCTACATCACGTTACCCTACCTGTGACAGTGGGATTTTTTGCCCCATGGGGGCGGAAGAAGAGAAACCTCTTAGACATAATCCAAGGTAAGCAAAACCGCTCATTATGATAATTATCCAACGATGCTGGGGGAACATCTTGATTCTGTTTCACATTTAGGTTTTGAACAATGTAGGTAGGTATGCTCCCGCTATTGTAGACCTTGCAACACAATCTGGTTTATTCTTGCAAGAAACTAATCCCAGAAGTTAATGTAGTTTAATTTGTTTATTTTATTTTATTTAGTAAATTTCTATTTCGCCCGTTCCCCGTAGGGCTCAGGGCGGAATACAGCATATAATAAAACAATAAAATACAATAAAAACATTTTATAAACAGACATCTCAACAGCACTCAAATCACTATGACATCACATATTGCCCAGCCTAGCCATCTCACATCATGGTATCTCATAGGGATGGCAGTTTTTATTCCAGTTCCTAGCACAGGTGACAGTGCTGGCTGGGGAGGCCAACCAGATCAAGAAGAGACGCCCACAGCCTCAGCTAAAAGCCTGGCGGAACAGTTACAGGCCCTACGGAAGGCTAATAAGCCAGGTAGGGCCCGGATCTCTGTAGGGAGCTGATTCCACCAGGTTGGGGCCAGGACTGAAAAAGCCCTGGCCCTAGTTGAGGCAAGGCAGGTGGCTCTTGGGCCGGGGATGGTCAACAGATGTTGGGAGGCCGAACGTAACGACCTCCTGGGCATATATGAAAAGAGACGGTCCCACAGGTATGCTGGTCCCAGGCCGCGTTAAGGCTTTAAATGTTAGCACTAGAACCTTGAAGTGGATCCGGTATTCGATGGGCAGCCAGTGCAGACTGCGGAGCGCCGGCCGAATGCCCACCCATAAAGGTGGTGCAGTCAGCAGGTGAGCTGCCGCATTCTGCACCCGCTGCAGTTTCTAGATCAGTCTCAAGGGTAAGCCAACGTAGAGCGAGTTACAGTAGTCTAGTCTGGAAGTGACCGTTGCATAGATCACTGTAGCCAGGTCCTGGGGGGATAGATATGGTGCTAGTTGCCTGATCTGCCGAAGATAATAGAAGGCAGACCTGGCAACCATTGTGATCTGGGTCCATGGAAAGGGAGGCATCCAAGGTCACTCCCAAGCTCCTTTCCAAAGCTGGGAGCTCGATGTCCATATCCACCCCACCCTGACTCTGGTACAGGACCTCCGTCTTAGCTGGATTCAGCTTCAGCCGGCTCTGTTGTAACCTCTCAGTCATGGCTACCAATGTCTTGGACAACTGGTCAGGGACTGCGACTGACTGGCCACTCATCAACAGATAGAGCTGGGTGTCATCAGCGTACTGGTGGCAACCCAGCCCAAAACCTCGGGCAATCTGGGCAAGGGGGCGCATATAGATGTTAAATAATATTGGTGAGAGAATGGCTCCCTGTGGCACTCCACATATATGTGGATGCCGCAAGAAAGTCTGCTCACCAAGCACCATCCTTTGTCCCCATCCCCGGAGAAAGGAGGAAAACCATTGTAAGGCCATCCCCGAACTTTGGCGACGGCGAGGCGGTAGGTCATAAGGTTATAATTCATAGTGTCAAATGCTGCTGACAGATCGAGAAGTATCAGCGGCACTGACCCACCTTGATCCAGGTGCTGTCTTAAGTCATCTGTGAGAGCGACCAGGACAGTCTCCGTCCCATGGCCCGGGTGAAAGCCGAACTGGAATGGGTTCAAGGCAGATGTCTCATCCAAGAAAACCTGTAACTACTTCGCCACCGCTTTCTCAACTACCTTACCCAGAAACGGTAAATTTGAAACTGGTCGGTAGTTGGCCAAGAACCCAAGGTCTTATGATGGTTTTTTTCCAAAAGCGGACGAACCACTGCCTACTTCAGTTTCTCTGGGAAGGTCCCTGTTGAAAGGGACAAGTTGACAATATCACCCAGAGAATCCCTGATACCATCCCGACTGGCTTTCACCATCCAGGATGGACAGGAATCTAGGGGGCAAGTGGTAGGCTGCACTGCAGAAAGGATCCTGTTCACATCCTCCGGTAAGAGCCCGCTGAAGCATTCCAATATACGACCAGAAGACGGCCAAGGAGAGCCGGTTTGGTGTAGTGGTTAAGTGTGTGGACTCTTATCTGGGAGAACCGGGTTTGATTCCCCACTCCTCCACTTGCACCTGCTAGCATGGCCTTGGGTCAGCCATAACTCTGGCAGAGGTTGTCCTTGAAAGGGCAGCTGCTGTGAGAGCCCTCTCCAGCCCCACCCACCTCACAGGGTGTCTGTTGTGGGGGAGGAAGGTAAAGGAGATTGTGAGCCGCTCTGAGACTCTTCGGAGTGGAGGGCGGGATATGAATCCAATATCTTCATCTTCTATCTTCTTCTTCCAGCTCACATACTGTATCAATCGTGGTGGGTAGGTCCTAGTGGAGAGTCAGGATTTTATCTGCGGAATATGTCGCATAAGCCTCAAAGCCAATATCCAATTCTCTACCTTTTTGATTGCCTCACGTCAAGACTGTTATTGACCGAATTATTCTAAAAAGTTGGGCTGGGCATGACTTCGCAGGCTCTATGGAGGCCACATAGAACTCTTTCTCAGTGGACTTCATAGCCCCTTCATAGACCTTCATAAACGTTCTATAAGAGGTTCTTGACTCTTTGTCACGACCACGTCACCGCACTCACTCTAGCCGTCTAAGTTGCCATTTCAGCCTCAGCAGCTCCATGGTATACCAAGGGGCAGCTTTGGTGCGACAACGAAGAGGGCACCAGGTAGCAATGTCATTGATGGCAGTGGAGAACTGGGAGTACCAGTCCTCCACTAACTCATTCAATGACCCGCCAAGGGGCAACAGATCCCGCAGGGCCTCCTGAAACCGCTCACCGCCTAAACAGGAGGGAAGTTTCAGGTCTAACCAGGCTTTCAGGGCATAATGATCTGACCATGGAACTGGCTCCGCCATCACCAGATCTGGTAATATACCTGCCCCAAAGATCAAACCCGCGTGCGACCGGCCTGACGCGTAGGAGCCGATATAAATTGGCTGAGTCCTAGTGTCTCCATGGACGACACCAGGTCCTGTGCCTGCTGAGATGCTGCGTCATCAACATGGATGTTGAAATCTCCCAGAACTAATAGCCTGGGGAAGTCCAATGCCCAGGAGGACACAGCATCCAGAGGGGCAGGCAGACTTTCTGGGGTGCAGTAGGCAGTCGGTACACCACCCAGATTGCCAATCTCTCCTCAGCTTCCCATACTAGGCCGACACACTCAATGCTGGCAATGTTTGGGGCAGCAAGCACCCTGAAAGAAAAAGAATCCCAGACAAACACAGCAACTCGCCCCCGCCCCGCCCATTTGCCTGAGACTGGTGGAGGATGGAGAACCCGGGCGGGGCAAGCTGGTTCAAGGCAACAGTGTCACCTTCCCACACCCAGGTCTCCGTCATACCAGTTTGGTGTAGTGGTTAAATGTGTGGACTCTTATCTGGTTTGATTCCCCACTCCACCACTTGCACCTGCTAGCATGGCCCTGGGTCAGCCATAGCTCTGGCAGCGGTTGTCCTTGAAAGGGCAGCTACTGTGAGAGCCCTCTCCAGCCCCACCCACCTCACAGGGCGTTTGTTGTGGGGGAGGAAGGTAGAGGAGATTGTGAGCCGCTCTGAGACTCTTCAGAGTGGAGGGCGGGATATAAATCCAATATCTTCATCTACCTCACAGGGTGTCTGTTGTGGGGGGAGAAGATAAAGGAGATTATAAGCCGCTCTGAGACTCTTCGGAGTGGAGGGCGGGATATAAATCCAATATCTTCATCTACCTCACAGGGGGTCTGTTGTGGGGGAGGAAGGGAAAGGAGATTGTGAGCTGCTCTGAGACTCTTCGGAGTGGAGGGCAGGATATAAATCCAATATCTTCATCTACCTCACAGGGTGTCTGTTGTGGGGGAGGAAGGGAAAGGAGATTGTGAGCCACTCTGAGACTCTTCGGAGTGGATGGCAGGATATAAATCCAATATCTTCATCTACCTCACAGGGTGTCTGTTGTGGGGGAGGAAGGAAAGGAGATTATGAGCTGCTCTGAGACTCTTCGGAGTGGAGGGCGGGATATAAATCCAATATCTTCATCTACCTCACAGGGTGTCTGTTGTGGGGGAGGAAGGGAAAGGAGATTGTGAGCCGCTCTGAGACTCTTCGGAGTGGAGGGCAGGATATAAATCCAATATCTTCATCTACCTCACAGGGTGTCTGTTGTGGGGGAGGAAGGGAAAGGAGATTGTGAGCCGCTCTGAGACTCTTCGGAGTGGAGGGCAGGATATAAATCCAATATCTTCATCTACCTCACAGGGTGTCTGTTGTGGGGGAGGAAGGAAAGGAGATTATGAGCTGCTCTGAGACTCTTCGGAGTGGAGGGCGGGATATAAATCCAATATCTTCATCTACCTCACAGGGGGTCTGTTGTGGGGGAGGAAGGGAAAGGAGATTGTGAGCCCCTCTGAGACTCTTCGGAGTGGAGGGCGGGATATAAATCCAATATCTTCATCTTCTTCTTCATAAATGCCAGATCCACCTGCTGCTCCACGAGAAAACCTTGCAGAGTAGCGATCTTATTATTGATGGACCTGGCATTAATCAACACCAGTGTCGGAGATGGGATCTTCCTAGCCCCACAACCAATATGCCTCGGGATGGGACATAGGTGGGAAAGGGTCCGAGCATTTCCATATCTCTGGCCCCTTAATGTAAGTTAATTGTTTGTGAGCCGCCCTGAGCCTGCTTTGGCAGGGAGGGCGGGATATAAATCTAATCAGGGCTTTTTTTGTAGAAAAAGCCCATCAGGAACTCATTTGCATATTAGGCCACACACCTCTGGTGCCAAGCCAGCTGGAACTGTTTTCCTGTGCGTTCCTGCTCAAAAAAAGCCCTGAATCGAATAAATCAAATCAAATACTTTAGGATGCAAAGCAATTTTCCAAAATGCCAAAACTCTATCAATCCAAGTCCAAAGGTAAGAAAACTATTCCTCATCCATCCCAGCGATGAACAGTCGACCTGAGGTTTTTCATAGAATCATAGAGTTGGAAGGGACTTCTAGGGTCATCTAGTCGAACCCCCTGCACAATGCAGGAAACTCACAAACACCTCCCCCTAAATTCTTAGGATATTCATTGCTGTCAGATGGCCATCTAGCCTCTGTTGAAAAACCTCCAGGGAAGGAGAACCCACCAACTCCCAAGGAAGTTCTGGTCCTACCTTCCGGGGCCACAGAAAACAATTCGACACCATCCTCTAGATCAGGGGTGGCCAACAGTAGCTCTCCAGATGTTTTTTGTCTTCAACTCCCATCAGCTCCAGCCATTGGCCATGCAAAAAATATCTGGAGAGCTATCGTTGGCCACCCCTGCTCTAGATGACAGCCCTTCAAGTACTTGAAGATGGTGATCTCATCACCTCTCAGCCGCCTCCTCTCCAGGCAAAACATACCTAGGTCTTTCAACATTTTTTCATAGGACTTGGTCTCCAGACCCCTCACCATCTTTGTCGCCCTCCTCTGGACCCATTCCAGCTTGTCTATATCCTTCTTAAAATGTGGTGCCCAAAACTTAACACAATACTCCAGGTGAGGTCTTAGCAGAGCAGAGTAAAGCAATACCATCACATCACTTCTGTTGATACAGCCCAAAACTGCGTTCGCCTTTTTAGCCACCGCATCACACTGTTGACTCATTGCTTCACCCATTGGCTTCTTCCCGGTCAGGATAGGAGAATATTAATACACAGAAGTCACTAATTCATACCATCCCATATCACTACCGGCAACAATCTTTACTTAGGTGGATTCTCTGGCATTATACCCCATTGAAGTCCCTGATCTTCCCAGGCTCCACCCCCAGGTATTTCTCGACTTAGAGCTGGCAGGCCTAATGGGAGACCACCAAGGAAGCCCAGGGTAGCTATGCAAAAACAGGCAGGGCAAACCACCTCTCTTCATCTCCTGCCTTGAAATGCCTAAAAAACTTGCCATAAATGGGATGCGGCTCCACAGAACTTCCCACCAGCATCAAGATTGCTTTAGAGCAGGGGTGTCAAACATGCTGTTTGGGGGCCGAATCAGGCCCCTGGAGGGCTCCTATCAGGCCCCTGAGCAACTGGCTGTCATCTGCTTCCTTCTCCCTATATCTTGCGTCCAGCTCCACAGAATCGTGCTTTGCAGGGGAAGACTGACCCCTGCAACAGATGAATAGTGAAACAAACAGAAACACGGCTTGGGGGGCCCAAGTCATCTCACCAAAGGTGGGTGATACCAATCTGCGGCAATGAAAAATCTTGCCAGACCGGTTGTAAGTGGGAAATCCTGTGAAGGAGAGGAAGAAATTCAAAGGATATATGGAGAAAGAGTGGAACGTAAAAAGACATCGGACAATTTTTTAGTATTAATTAAAAGTATTATGTTTTGATAGATTAGTGGTACCTTTAGAATTAAATGCAAATTTATAACTTCGGGGAAGTCAATATTGGAGGGAGGGGGGTGAAATATCATATGGTTTAGTTTAAGAAAAAGATAATTAAACATTGTAACCATGTGTTATTAATAAATTGTTAAAACGTAAGTGGGAAATCCTGTGAACCCTTCTGACTGTATTGTTAAAAGGTTGGATAATCCACTGTGTTATGCAGGAAAAGATTGGCAGGTCATGTGTTGGGGGTCATAACCCATGTTCCCTCTAAGCTGAAGAGTCTTGTGAGCAAAAATTCTGCCTTGTGGGCTACTGGCATTAAAGTTGTGAGCTGCTGAATAAATTTTCGTGCTCTGGGGCCATTTTTCTTGAGCTGAGATGAACATGTGTGTGCCGGAAGCTAAAAATCTGTGAGCTAGCTCATGCCAACCCAGTCTAGTGGGAACACTGGTCATAACGTCCCAGCCCATTTTATGGCCTACAGCCGCCGCATCATATTCCTTGGGTTTGAATCTGTATGCCTTCCTTTCTGTTGCAGGCGCCATGACCAGAAGAAGTAAAGAAAAAAAGGACGGGAAAGGTGGTGGAGGAAATGTGATTTCTCTGATTTCCTTCATCTGGCGCGTCATTTTTTATCGCCCCGTCTTCAGTCCAGCATCATCCGAAAGAGTCCGATACATCTTCATCAGCTTCGATGCCTGGGAGTTCGTTGGCTGTGACCGTACCTGGGCCGGTCTGGTTACGACGCTGCTTGATGAAACTGAAAATAAAAATAAAATTCTCTTCAGTTTTATTAGGGCCTTTGGCGGGGAACCCTCTGATGAGAACGCAACAGTGGAAAAGAGAAAGAAATGGGTTTTTAAAGACTTGAATAAGATCTTCTTTGGGTTGTGGGGTCTCTTATGTGTTATTGTTTTAAAATGGTATATTGGGCTGCTGAAGGGTCACGATGAGTTATGGGAGTGGATGGGATACGTAACTACAGGAGCGATAGCTGCCGTCTCTGGTCTTCCTTTCCTGGCGGTAGCCAAGAATTTAGTTTTCACAATGAAAAAGAAGTTTCAGGCCAACATGAAGAGAAAGGACCTCAGTGCGCAGTTGGGCTTCATGCGCTCGGTGAAAGAAGAGGTCAAAACCACCATCAACTTCCTCCACTTCATGGCACTCAAGGAGGATAGAAATATCCGGGTGGTCTTAAAGATCACCAACCTAGATTTATGCACCCCAGACAAGGTGGTGGAAGTCCTGGACGCCATCAGCATTCTTCTTTGTGACCAAGAAGCTCCGTTTATCCTCATCCTGGCTGCCGACCCAAGTATCCTTGTGGAATGCATTCAGCAGTCCACTAATACCTGTAGCAACGGCTACTTGTACTTGGACCGCATCGTTTCCTTGCACTTTTCTGTGCCGCAGATGAGTCCGAGGACCAAGTCACAGTTACTCGACGGGATTCTGAAAAACCTGTTGGCGGGTCCCACTACAAATCCTGGGGGAAAAGTTTCTGCAGGAAGCAGTAAGAAGAACACAGTTAGTATGATAACAAGTGAAACAACTAAGCGTGTCCGTCGGTACCTATGCAATGGGGATTTTGACGCCTACTTCCCGGGGAATTCTGTCCAGATGAGGCGGGTTGTGAACACCGTGCTGACCATGTGGACCATGACCCAAATGGGATTTCGACCCAGAGGAGGACACAAAACGAATGAAAAAAGTGAGAGCGAAACAATCGAACAGATGATCGATTGGGTTGTCCTTGCCAACTTTTGGCCTTGCCGTTTGAGCTGGATTTTTCAATGCGTGGAAGACAATGAGCAGTATAGACTTGAGGAAATCCAGAGAATGGAGGTCAGTGGGAAGAATGCAGGAGGGCATCCACTGGGGAAAATATCTGAAGAGAGTGACAACAGAAGATTACTGGACCTTTATGAGGCCAATGCTCAGGAACTGGACAGGATGAAGTATAGCGTCAGTAAGCTTTTGGAACTTGATGGAGACCCTGACCTTTTCCGAATCTTACTGCAGAGGAGCCATTTTACAGTCGGGCGGGCCAGATATTTCTCTGACTTTCTCATCAATTTGGACTTCTCCTTAAAACGGCATTTCGAATTGCTACGTGGCCTCAGCATGATCGACGTGGCAAACAGAAACCTCGGGGAGGGACGGTGGCTCAGTGGTAGAGCATCTGCTGGGGAAGCGGAAGGTCCCAGGGCAAGTCCCTGGCATGTCCAAAAAAAGGTTTCAGGCAAATAGGTGTGAAAAACCTCCGCTGGAGACCCTGTAGAGCCGCTGCCAGTCTGAGAAGACAATACTGACTTTGATGGACCAAAGGTCTGATTCAGTATAAGGCAGCTTCATATGTTCAACCATGATGGGTCTTCACTCACCGACAAATGCTGATGTGTGTGTGGATAAGGGGAAGGAAAACGCTTTGCTTACTCGTGATGTTGGTCCAGGTCTTGGAACGACAACATTCAGGAGTACAATAACAAAAATGGACTCCTGTGTTAAAACAGTGCACAGCTATATAAAACACAGGAAAACACGCTTCTCGTCCAAATTCAGTATCTTATATCACAGTGAGCAAGAGACTTTAGCGTCTTTCTAAGAGTTTTATTGCCTTCCAGAGTTTTTTGTCTTATTAAATAATTCCTTGAGCGCTCCGTTTGAAGGCCTTTTGTACAGTGGACTTGTTTAATGAGATGTGGATTGAGTAGCTTCCCAGTACTTTGCTACTGCTAGAGACACAAGATTTGAACGTTGTGTATTAATGGAGTAATTGCATATGACTTCATATTGACTGTTGTACAAAACATATAAAGTTCACTGTGATATAAGATACTGAATTGTATGAGGAGTGCATTTTCCTGTGTTTTATATAGCTGTGCACTACATTCAGGAGAATGCCGCGTTTTTTTGGCCTTCAACAATTATACCACACTCAGGATAGTGGAATGGGGAAAATGGTGATCTGTTATGGAGAGCAGAAGGAAATAAATAATTGTACAGAGAGTAAACAACCTGTTCTTAATGGACAGAAAAAGATAACCAAATGAATAATAAAATGCATAACAGAACCCGGAACAATACTGGCCCATTTTCCCCCTAATTAAATCCAAATCGACAAGGAGATTGACAACAGGCTGGCAAAGGCAAACCGTGCATTTGGCCGACTGCACAAAAGAGTGTGGAGCAACAAGCATCTGAAAAAAGGCACAAAGATCAATGTTTACAAAGCGGTTGTGATGACAACCCTCATCTACGTCTCCGAATCGTGGGTTTTATACCATCATCACCTGCGACTCCTTGAGCGCTTTCATCAGCGCTGCCTTTGCACCATCCTCAACATCCACTGGAATGACTTTGTGACCAACACTGAAGTCCTCAAGAGGACGGAGGTTACAAGCATTGAGGCACTGCTGTTGAAGACGCAGCTGCACTGGGCAGGGCATATTTCTAGGATGGAAAACCACCGCCTTCCCAAGATTGCTCTGTATGGCGAACTTTCCACCGGCCATCGAAATAGAGGGGCACCAAAGAAGAGGTACAAGGACTCCTTGAAGAAATCCCTTGGCACCTGTCACATCAACCATCACCAGTGGTCTGACCTAGCCTCAGATCGCAAAGCATGGAGGCACACCATCCACCAGGCTGTCTCTTCCTTTGAGAACGCACGCATAGCTGGACTTGAGGACAAAAGGAGATTGAGGAAGAATCGCACTGCTACAGCACCAACCCCAAAACAGACTTTTCCCTGCAGCCACTGTGGCTGGATCTGCCTGTCCCGCATTGGTCTTGTCAGCCACCAGCGAGCCTGCAGCAGACGTGGACTACTGCACCCTTCTTAAATCTTCATTCGCAAAGTCAAGCCGAGAGAGAGAGAGAGAGAAATCCAAATATTACAGATCATACCCAGCATTCAAACTCAGACAATGATAACTCGAAATTCACAGAGAAATGGTTTCCTTTTATTGAGTTCATTACAGCAAATGACATTCATCCACACAAACCAGAATATCTTGATCTTCTCTACTTATAAGTTTTTAATCTTTTCCTTCAGTTGTGTTTTTTTGTTTCTTTTCTATTTACTAACACTTTTTTATTTCTCTTTTTCTACCTTCCTTTTCTTTTACTGTGCTAGCTAGTCGTGGATCGCACCTAATTACAATTACCAGATAGTAAATTTTGGAATAACCTGTAATCGTTTGCATAGAGAATATTTAGGTAGTTAAGAATTCATAGCAATGCATAATTAATAGTTTAATGATAATATGGGTTCAATTAGATTAACTGTGTTTTTATACAGGAATTATTGTCTTAATCTTAATTTTGTTTTCATCTTGACCTCTCTCCTGGGATAGAAAATGGTCTACATATCTAGATACATCTTTATAACTTAAAATCCATACTCGATATTTTATTGTATGCATGTAAGTATTTACGCTTGTTTACAACCTGATTCCATAAATTTAATCCATTGTATATGAATATTGATATTTTGTATATTTTTTAAAAAATTCAATAAAAAATATAAAGAGAAATCCAAATATTGTGACCTAAGGGCTTTTTTCCCCTAGGGGAACACAGCAGAACAGATTTCCAGAACGTCTTAGTGGAAACAAAATTCTCAAAAAACGTTCAAAGGTGTGTTTCTCCTTCATTTCTCTCTTCTAGCACCTCTTTTTCCAGGAGAAAAAGCCCTGCCTACCTTAGCTTGCTATTTAGTCTTTGTGTAATGTACTGAGTGACGAGATGTGTCGAAGGCAACATATTTTATTAGCTGGTACATCACAGGAGAGCGAAATGCGGGCCGGGTCCCGCTAAATATACAAAAGCCCGGAACAACCCTCAGCGTGGCCAGGTCCAATCCTGGCCAGTTAAACTTCCCGCCACAAATCTTAATTGGCGGAGTAGTTTCGCGCGCTACATCCAGTGACCAGCGGACTTCCTCTGGTCACCTCTGTAGCATTTGCTGCGCAGTAACTTCCGGACTGGATTGCAAGACACAACACTTTACATATGTCAAAAAACCTTCATTAAGTTGTATGCTAATTTGCTGTTCTCCTAGTAGAGGCATCTGTCTCTATATATGAAATGTTAGCTTCCACTTCTATGTATCTGAAGAAGTCTGAGTGCATACAAAAGCTCATACCTTGAATAAACCTTTGTTGGTCTTAAAGGTGCCACTGGGCTGAACATTTGTTTTAACTGCTTCAGACCACCATGGCTGCCCACCTGGATCAATATTGGCACACGTGCATTCTCCCTGGTTTGCCTAATTGGTTCTGTTCTTCAAATCCCAAAATATATCCAGAGCATCTTAATCAAGAAAGCCAGTTTGGTGTAGTGGTTAAGTGTTCGGACTCTATCTGGGAGAGCCGGGTTTGATTCGCCACTCCTCCACTTGCAGCTGCTGGAATGGCCTTGGGTCAACCAGAGCTCTTTTATCTGGGGGAATCGGGTTTGATTCGCCACTCCTCCACTTGCAGCTGCTGGAATGGCCTTGGGTCAGCCAGAGCTCTCTTATCTGGGAGAACCGGGTTTGATTCGCCACTCCTCCACTTGCAGCTGCTGGAATGGCCTTGGGTCAACCAGAGCTCTTTTATCTGGGGGAATCGGGTTTGATTCGCCACTCCTCCACTTGCAGCTGCTGGAATGGCCTTGGGTCAGCCAGAGCTCTCTCATCTGGGAGAACCGGGTTGGATTCCCCACTCGCAGCTGCTGGAATGGCCTTGGATCAGCCAGAGCTCTCTTATCTGGGAGAACCAGGTTGGATTCCCCACTCGCAGCTGCTGGAATGGCCTTGGGTCAGCCATAGCTCTCTTATCTGGGAGAACCGGGTTGGATTCCCGACTCCTCCACTTGCAGCTGCTGGAATGGCCTTGGGTCAGCCATAGCTCTCTTATCTGGGAGAACCGGGTTTGATTCCCCACTCCTCCACTTGCACCTGCTGGAATGGCCTTGGGTCAGCCATAGCTCTCTTATCTGGGAAAACTGGGTTTGATTCCCCACTCCTCCACTTGCAGCTGCTGGAATGGCCTTGGGTCAGCCATAGCTCTCTTATCTGGGAAAACTGGGTTTGATTCCCCACTCCTCCACTTGCAGCTGCTGGAATGGCCTTGGGTCAGCCATAGCTCTCACAGAGGTCGTCCTTGAAAGGGCAGCTGCTGTGAGAGCCCTCTCAGCCCCACCCACCTCACAGGGTGTCTGTTGTGGGGAGGGGAGAAGGGGAAGGAGATTTCTAAGCAGCCTGGAGACTCCTTAGGCTAGCAAAGGGCGGAGTATAAATCCAATCTCTTCTTCTTTTTCAGAGCACAGGAGTATTAAAATGTTACCTTACCTGGGCTGATTAGAAATGCCAACTGCAGGCTGGGAAATTCCTGCAGATTTGAGGGTGGATCCTGGGAGGGGCAGGGCCATATAGTACACCTTCCACCACAGCCATTTTCTCCAGGGGAACTAATCTCCGTTGTATGAAGATCAGTTGAAATTTTGGAAGAACTCCAGGCTACCTCCTGAGGTTGGCAACGCTAGCTGGCACTGTTATATTAGCTGATGACAATGAAAGTCGGTCTCCAATTTTTTATGATCACCAGCAGCGACTCCCAGAGTTTCATTACCGGTTGAGAGAAGCGCTGATGTTGGTTCATCTTGACCCTGTCATCCACTGACAGCTCCCGTGTGTTGCAGAGGCATTATGGGAGAGGGATGGAAAATTCCTCTCCACCCACTTTCTCCATCCTGTGCAGAACTTTATAAACTTCTGTTATGTCCTATCAAAGGTTGCCAGCTCTGGGTTGGGGAATACCTGAAGGTGTGGGGGGAGGGTGGACCTTGGGGAAGGCAGGCCTTGGAGGGGGGGAACCTCAGCTGGGTGAAATGTCACAAGAACATAAGAGAAGCCATGCTGGATCAGGCCAATGGCCCCATCCAGTCCAACACTCTGTGTCACATAAGAGAAGCCCTGTTGGATCAGGCCAATGGCCCATCCAGTCCAACACTCTGTGTAACATAAGAATATAAGAGAAGCCCTGTTGCATCAGGCCAGTGGCCCATCCAGTCCAACACTCTGTGTCACAGAAGAACATAAGAGAAGCCCTGTTGGATAAGGCCAGTGGCCCATCCAGTCCAACACTCTGTGTCACAGAAGAACATAAGAGAAGCCATGCTGGATCAGTCCAGCACTCTGTGTCACAGAAGAACATAAGAGAAGCCATGCTGGATCAGTCCAACACTCTGTGTCACAGAAGAACATAAGAGAATCCATGTTGGATCAGGCCAATGGCCCCTCCAGTCCAACACTCTGTGTCACAGAAGAACATAAGAGAATCCATGTTGGATCAGGCCAATGGCCCCTCCAGTCCAACACTCTGTGTCACAGAAGAACATAAGAGAAGCCATGCTGGATCAGGCCAGTGGCCCCTCCAGTCCAACACTCTGTGTCACAGAAGAACATAAGAGAAGCCATGTTGGATCAGGCCAGTGGCCCCTCCAGTCCAACACTCTGTGCCACATAAGAACATAAGAGAAGCCATGTTGGATCAGGCCAATGGCCCCTCCAGTCCAGCACTCTGTGTCACAGAAGAACATAAGAGAAGCCATGCTGGATCAGTCCAACACTCTGTGTCACAGAAGAACATAAGAGAAGCCCTGTTGGATCAGGCCAGTGGCCCATCCAGTCCAACACTCTGTGTCACAGAAGAACATAAGAGAAGCCCTGTTGGATCAGGCCAGTGGCCCATCCAGTCCAACACTCTGTGTCACAGAAGAACATAAGAGAAGCCATGTTGGATCAGGCCAGTGGTCCATCCAGTCCAAAACTTTGTGTCACACAGTGACCAAAAAACCAAAATTCAAGTGCCATCTAAAGGTCTACCAGTGGGGCTAGAAGCCCTTCCACTGTACCCCCCCCCACCTCAAGCTCCAGAATACAGAACATCACTGCCCCAGACGGAGAGTTCCATCAATATGCTGTAGCTAATAGCCACTGATAGTCATAGCATCCACTATCCAAAGCAGCCGTGTTCTCCAGGGGAACTGGTCGTCTGGATATCAATGGTAATAGCTGGAGATCTCCAGGTGTCACCTGCAGGTTGGCAACCCCACTTTTTTCCTTAATAGAAAATTCCAGCACCTAACCTGGAAAATAAAGGTAATAAAGTCATCTATCACAATTTGTTACAAAGCCTTTGGTGCCTTCCTGGGAAATCAGACTCCCTCTCCTCATTTCAGAGCACGAGACCACTCCTCAGTTAACCCCTATGTTGCTGGTGGTTGTAAGGCAGGGCTTAAAAAAAAAAAAAGCCCAGCAGGGACTCATTTGCATATTAGGCTACACCCCCTGACACCACCATTGTTTTGCATGGGGCCTTTTTTGTAGAAAAAGCCCAGGTGGAACTCATCTGCCTATTAGGCCACACCCCCTGACATCACCATTGGTTTGCATGGGGCCTTTTTTAAAAAGCCCAGAAGGAACTCATCTGCATATTAGGCCACACCCCCTGACACCACCATTGTTTTGCATGGGGCCTTTTTTGTAGAAAAAGCCCAGGAGGAACTCATCTGCATATTAGGCCACATCTCCATACCAAGCCAGCTGGAACTGCGTTCCTGCTCAAAAAAAGCCCTGTTGTTTAAAAAGCGAACACAAGGAGCAGTCTTAAAAGATTTTTTTTTTTTTGCATCTTCAGGTTGGGAAATTCCTGGAGCTTTGGGGTGGCGTTTGGAACCAAAGAAGGGTAGAGTGGGACCTCAGCAGCAGGGCATCATGCCCTTCCCTAGAGACAGTCCACCCTCCAGAGCTGCCACGTTCACTAGTGGAACTGTTCTCTGTCATCTGGATGGGTGCAGCTGGGTCCCCGTGCTGGTCTGAAGGAACGTGTGCGCCCGAAAGAGTATCCCCAGAACTAAACTTAAAAGGGGACATACTAAAACTCAGAACAGCGCCTGCCCATAGACTATACATGCCTGCCATAGAGAAAGCACTCCTACCCATAGGAAATAATGGGGACCACATTTCACCATGGGGAAACAGGGAAATTAAGCTTCAGCTAAGCACAGTGCCTGCCCATAGACTATACACACCTGCCACAGAGAAAGCACATCTGCCCATAGGGAATAATGGAGATAGGGTTGCCAAGTCCAATTCAAGAAATATCTGCGGACTTTGGGGGTGGAGCCAGGAGATTTTGGGGGTGCAGCCAGGAGACATTAGGGGTGGAGCCAAGATCAAGGCTGTGACAAGCATCATTGAACTCCAAAGGGAGTTCTGGCCATCACATTTAAAGGGACGGCACACCTTTTCAATGCCTTCCTTCCATAGGAAGTAATGAAGGATAAGGGCACCTTCTTTTGGGGCTCATAGAACTGGATCCCCTGGTCCAATCTTTTTGAAACTTGGGGGCATTTTGGGGAGAGGCACTAGATGCTATATTGAAAATTTGGTGCCTCTACCCCAAAAAACAGCCCCCCAGAGCCCCAGATATCCACAGATCAATTCTCCATGATTTTCTATGGGAATAAATCTCCATAGGGAATAATAGAGTTCCCAGCAGACATTTCCCTTCCCTCCCCCACTTTCTGCCGACCCTGAAGCGGGGGGAGGGCCTCCAAACCAGGGGATCCCCTGCCCCCACCTGGGGATTGGCAACCCTAAATGGAGACCACATTTCACCACAGGGAAATTAAGCTTCACCTAAGCACAGTATCTGCCCATAGACTATACACGCCTGCCCATAGGGAATAGTGGAGACCACATTTCACCACAGGGAAACGGGGAAATTAAGCTCGGCCTAAGGACACCCCTTGCCGCATAGACTATACACGCCTGCCATTTTTCCCTATGGTGAAACGCGGTCCCCATTATTCCCTATGGGCAGGTGTGCTTTCTCTATGGGCAGGCGCGTATAGCCTATGGGGCAGGCGCTGTTCCGAGCTTTAGTCCGTCCCCCTTAAAAGTGCCGCCGGACTCTGCCTTTGTTGCGGCCTCTGGAATTCCGGGAGATCCCGCTGGCCAGCCCCCGGCGGTTGGCAACAGGGCTCGCGGGCCGCTCTTCAACGCCCCCCCAGAACGAGGCTTTGGCCTCCGCCCCCCTCCGCCCCTCCACCGCCCAGCTCCTCCCACCTCGAGCTTCCCCGGGAACGCCCATCGCTGCCGGCGAGCCAATGGGAGGCGAGGCCCGCGCTCGGGAGGTGTCTCAACGTTCGATCGCCCTTTGAAGCTCCTTCGGCGCCTCCTCTCGCGCGCCAAAGGTGAGCGGAGCGCGGGCGGAGAAGGGGGCGCTCCCGCCGGGCCTCGCTTGGGGGGTAGGGGCCGGCCTTGGGTCCTCCCCGTCCAGCAACCCACCCCGAGCGATGCAGGGGAGGGCGCGGGCGGCACGGATGCCCCTTGGCACTCACTTCGGGGGCTTCAGGTGGGCCCCCGGGTGCCCTTTGCCTGACGCGGTCGCAGCCCCTGAGCCGCGGAGTGGCTCTCGCCCAGCCTTTGCGGGAGGGAGGGAGGAAGGCAGGATGGAGAACCGCTCGTGCTGGATCAGGCCACAATCCACCCGGTGCAGCTTCCCTCTCACTGCTGGATGCCTCTGGGAGACTGCTGGCCTCGCCTTTTGGATTGCTGCCTGCGCTTGGTACTCTGAGGTCCGTGGAGGTTCCCTTCCCTCTAGAGAGCGGGGAAAAGTTTGATCGCCTTTATTTGTGTCCTGCTTTTCGCCCCCAAACCGGCTTAGGTTGTTGCCCTGTCCTCTGTTTTATCCTCACAACCGCCCTGGGAGGCTGAGAGGGTGTGACGTTGGCCCTGAAGCCACCCAGCAATATCCCTCCGTTTAGGTCAGGCTGAGAGTGTGTGATTGGCCCAGGCTTCCATGGCAGAGTGAGGATTCGGCCTTGGTTTTCCCAGACCCCAGTCGGGGGGAGGGGGGGTGGCCAAACTGCGGCTCGGGATCCACATGTGGCTCTTTCACACATATTGTGTGGCTCTCCAATCCTGCCAGCTGGAAGTTTGGAGAATGCATTTAAAGTTAAAGTTGCTTTCTTTCTGCCTCTCCATCCCCCATCTATCTTCCTTCCCTCAGGCATCTGTTGTTCACGTCTTGCAGCTCTCAAGCATTTGATGTTTATTCTACATGGCTCTTACGTTAAGAGTATAGACACCGTTTGTTAGCCTAAGTCTCAGGGCACGAGACATTACCTCCATTCTGTTGCAGCCTCTCTCGGTTTGGGGGCCTTCCCGGTGACCGGAGAGAGGCCGGACGCACGCAGCGCTTCATGGCCCGCCACAGCAAGCTCCAGCTGCAAGTCCTGAGCCTGTACCGAAACTTCCTCCGAGCCGCCAAAGACAAGCCGGGCTTCCTGCCCCGGATACGGGCCGAGTTCCGGAAACATGCCCAGATCCCCCGGGCCGATGTCATGCGTATAGAGTACCTCCTCCGGCGTGGACAGAGGCAGCTGGAGCAGCTCAGAGACGTCCACACCAAGCAGATGGGGGTCTTTGTCAAAACGAAATCAGAGGAGCAGTGACTCAGAGACAGAACCCTATTGAAGGGGGATATAACAGCTCCTCCCGATTTTAGAGTTTTTCCAGCCGGCTAATTTCCGAGAGATTCTTCAAGGCGAGGGCCTGACTCACTGTGGATTACCAAATGCTGCTTTCCTTCGGAGCGGAGGCTGCCACGAAACAGGTGCCAGCCGTCATCTCTAGAAGACTAAGGAACACGCTCCAGATTTAACGCTGTTTTTTAAAAACCAGTGGGATTGCTTAGACTCTCTTGAGGCTGCTTGAGGTGGGTGCTGTAAATTCTGTTCTGAGATCCCATTTAAAGCTGTGGTTTTCAGTAGGAAGAATGTCGCTGCGTCCATATTTGTCTGGAGCTGTAGAGGTTTCCGAAGGGCCAGGTACAGTTCCTGTGAACCTGAGAGCACACAGTTGCCAACACGTTGTGTTTGAAGGCAAAGTTCTTTGAAAAGTGGAAGCTGTTAATTTGCTGTCAGTGGGAGAGAAAATGGCAGAGCGAGGAACAGGAAGAAGCAGCAGTCCTGTTTAAACCACAGCCCTCTTTTGCACACTCGTCTGTGTGCAAAAACTCTTTGCGGTTTGAACAATCCAGGGGAGCATCACTTTACACAGTCCATGTTTGTTGGTGTGAATGTATCTTGGAATAAAGGGATCTTTTCATTGTAATGGAAATACCACATTTTTGTGAACTTTTGCTCCGAACAGATCAAGGCAGGTAGCTGTGTCAGTCTGTCTGTAGTGGCAGAAAAGAGCAAGAGTCCAGGAGCACATTAAAAACTTAACAAAATTTATGGCAGGGAAGGAGCTTTTCTGAGTCAATGAAGAAGTGTGCAGTGACTCACAAAAGCTGCCACAAATTTTCTAAGTCTTTAAGGTGCTACTGGACTCTTGCTGTGTTCTACCGTCTCCCGCAGTTCCCTTTAATAATCCCTGACAGATCACACAAGCGTGCATATCTGTGCCTGATTAAATCAATTAATATACTTACCTCATTTAGACCCCACATTTCTCTGCAGTAGAGTCCTAGAACAGCTTACATCATTCTCCTCCCTTAGGTCTTAAAGGTGAAACTTGTCTAATGCTTTGTTCTATCATTCTCCTCCCTTTTTATTATCACAGCAGCCCCGAGAGGCAGGCTAAACTGAGAATGTGCACCTAGCCCAAAATTCCCCAGCAAGATTCCATGGATGAATGGGGATTTGATCCTGGGTTTCTCAAGGCTAATCTGATGCATTAACCACTACACCATCCTGAGACTCATCTAGTTACGTTTCCAAGAAATGTTACTTGTCTTGTATAAAATATCTCAGCTTGTTAAGCAAAGCATCTGCATTATTTTCACTCCAATACCATAATAAGTCTCTCTTTGCCACCGTTTTAAAGACTGCGGGATATTTGCTGTTCTACTGGACTTTCTCTGATTTTTAGAAGAAGAAGAATTGTAGATTTATACCCTGCCCTTCTCCCTGAATCAGAAACTCAGAGCGGCTTACAATCTCCTATGTCTTCTCCCCCCACAACAGACACCCTGTGAGGTCAGTGGGGCTGAGAGGGCTCTCACAGCAACTGCCCTTATCTGGCTTCTCTTATTTTCTTGTGTTCTTTTGTGTTAGAACTGATAAAAGGAAGTATTTCTTAATCCAAAGGGTGATTAACACATGGAATTCACTGCCACAGGAGGTGGCAGCTGTAAGCATAGCCAGTTTCAAGAGGGGATTGGATAAACATATGGAGCAGACAGCTCAAGGACAGCTCCTGTGATAACTATGGCTAACCCAAGGCCATACCAGCAGGTGCAAGTGGAGGAGTGGGGAATCAAACCCGGTTCTCCTAGATAAGAGAGCTCTGGCTGACCCAAGGCCATACCAGCAGGTGCAAGTGGAGGAGTGGGGAATCAAACCCGGTTCTCCCAGATAAGAGAGCTCTGGCTGACCCAAGGCCATACCAGCAGGTGCAAGTGGAGGAGTGAGGAATCAAACCCGGTTCTCCCAGATAAGAGTCCACACACTTAACCACTACACCAAACTGGCTCTCCTTAGTGGCTATTTTATTGCTTTAAAGGACAATTATTCTGTTTATTTTGCTTGATTTTATATTTTTAAAAAGGAATTTTTTAAAAGCAGGAAAACTGCTTATCAATTCTTATTTATCATTATAATAAAGAAGAAGATAATATTGGATTTATATTCCACCCTATACTCTTGAATCTCAGAGTGGTCACAATCTCCTTTACCTCCCCCCCCACACACACAACAAACACACTGTGAGGTAGGTGGGGCTGAGAGAGCTCTTACAGCAGCCGCCCTTTCAAGGACAACTCCTGTTGAGAGCTAAGGCCATTCCAGAAGCTGCAAGTGGAGGAGTGGGGAATCAGACCGGGTTCTCCCAGATAAGAGTCCACACACTTAACCACTACACCAAACTGGCTCTCTACACAATATACAATAAACATTTATAGGAATGTTGAAGGAATACTCAAGTTGCAAAACCTTAAGCTAGTAGGCTGCTGACCGCAGAGATAGAACATTTGATGTCACCAACAGCATTTAAATATAATCCTTCGCGTTTTAACTTCAGGGCATAGTGAAGATTCAGACCTGGGAATCCTTGACTGTACCAGACTAAATCTCATTATCGTAAATTGCTTTAAATTAAAACAAAAGAACAAGAGATAAGGGCTTTGCTGCCACTGACTTGCATACAGACAGCTGCCGCACCTGCCTCTTTAAAGCGCATATCGCTTCCTTCCAGAAATGAGATATTCTACGAATTTCCCCCCTTCTCTATAGTTGCATCCTGCGAGACAAGCGGTCTAATCACCAGCAGCCAATAGGGTACGCGAAATAAGGGTAGGCGGGACAAAAAGTGAACTACACATCCCAGAAATCCTACCTGCTCTAAAAGGTCCAATCAGTTGATTCCTCTCCATAACAAGCGGCGCTACAAATGAGTGACATCTCTGTCGCCCTATCGTCATGTGCGGACGCGGCGTAAGCGCCCGCCTCCCTCCGAAACGACACCAGCCTCGCCCAATCGCTGTGGCAACCGTAGCCGCCTCCTCCGCAAAAGGGCGGGCCGCTTCAGAAATGACAGCGCAGGCAGCCTATCGCCGCTTAGCCCCGCCTGGCCCTCCCCTCTCTGAGGCGGTCTCCGCACACCGGCGCTTTAGTCAGCGTCTACTGCGAGGCCGCCATGGCGCTGAGCGGCGGCTGGTGGGGCCGGGCTGTGGCGCGGGCGAGGGGGGCGAGCGGCTTGCTAAAGGGCGAGGCCTGGCCGTGGAGGGCGAGGGCGGCCAGGTACAGCTCCGGGCGAGGGCCGGGGCCGCCCGCGGTGACGGAGCTGGACAAGGCGGACGCCTGGCTCCTCAGGAAGGCTCACGAGACCGGTGAGGGGGCGGGGCCGAGGCGAGGGGGCGGGGCCGGGAGGGTTAGAGCGGGGGCGGGGCTTGTGGAACGTTGCGCGTGCCCAGGTGGGGTGGCCCTCGAATTGCATTCTGGGAATGAAAGGAATGACTCTAGCACAGGGGTGGCCGCATGTGGGTCTTTCACACATATTGCGTGGCTCTTGGAGCCCCCAACACCCCTTTGGTCAACTTGGAGAAGGCATTTGTCTCTTTAAATCACTTCTCCGAGACAAACCACAAGGAAGCTGGGAAAATGCATTTAAAGTTGCTTTCTTCCCACCTCCTCCCATCTATTTTCCTTCCTTCCCTCCCTCCCTCCTGTCTTGCAGCTCTCAAGCATCTGATGCTTATTCTATGTGGCTCTTACATTAAGTAAGTTTGGCCCCCAATGCTCTAGCAGAGGGGTGGCCAGCGGTAGCTCTCCAGATGTTTTTTGCCTACAACTCCCATCAGCCCCAGCCAGCATGGCCAATGGCTGGGGATGATGGGAGTTGTAGGCAAAAAACATCTGGAGAGCTACTGCTGGCCACCCCTGCTCTAGCACTCAAGAGGCCAGGGAGTGCCATAGTACTTAGAGCACTGGGCTGGGACCTGAGTTCAAATCTGCACGCAGTCACCCAGTGTGTGGGTTGGGTGAACAAGACCCACGCAAGCATTCTGTCTCTTAGCTTAGCCTACCTTACAGGAGTGTTGTGAAGGCAGCAGAGAGGAGGGGAGGACCCATCTGTGCCCGCCTTGAGCTTTTTGTAGGAGGGGTGGTGCAGAGAGCCAGTGTGATGAAATGGCTAGAGGGTCAGATGAAGATCTATGAGACCCAGGTTCGAAGCCCAACTCTGTCGTGGAAGCTTGCTGAGGAACCTTGGGTCAATCACATGCGCTCAGCCAGTCACACAGTCTCAGCCTAGCCCTTCCTCGCAGGGTTGTCGTGAGGACAGAATGGAGGAAAGAAGAATAATGTAAACCTGGTTGGAGAGAGAGGCAGAGGATAAAACAAATAAAGGCATGCTCGCTTCTTCTCTGAAATAAATACATACATTGTGGAATGAAAAGTGTAATAGCTGGGTAAATAGTTCCCCCCCCCCCCCTTAGCATAAGCCTTCTTAGTGTGTATTTATATAGATCCCAGATCTTTTAGAACAGTGTATCAGAATAATGTTTTTTGTGTGCTGACATGCTCAAATGAGGGATGTGGGCTGTTTGTCTCATTACATATACTAACCCACCTTCCGCTATACTTTAACGGACCCTGTTTTTCTAAGGGCTAACTTGTATTATTTATCTTTTGGAACAGTGTATCAGAATATTTGGGTTTTTTTGTTTTTTTTTTGTATTGACATACTCAAATGGGGATATTGGCTGTCTGTCTTATTGCATATACCAACCCATCCTATGGCAAACTATATGGATGTTGTAATCTCTTGAGTAACCATGCCCTCTATTTAAACTAAGAAAGCCAGAATGTTACCTAGATTTATGGCACCTCGCACCTACAACAGAAGTCTACTTTTTATCAGCCTCTAGTGTTTTCAGACCTGTTTTGTCCTAACACTAACAAACACAGATCCCTATTTGTGATTCTTTTAATCTGCTAAAAACATTCCCATGATTCTACACTGCCCACTTATATTACAAATCGCTGCTTGCCATTCCCATTTGTCTGATGACGTCTGCTTAAGAGCGTACAAAAGCTTACATTCTGAGTAAAACTTAGTTGGTCTTAAAGATGCACTTATCCAGTGCTTTGTGTATTTATATGTTCTTCAAAACATTTTTATGTGCGACAGAGCCTCTCCCCCTCCCAGCCGCCTCCTCTCCAGGCTAAAAATCCCCAGCTCCTTCAGCCTTTCCTCATAGGCTCTGGAGACCAAGTCCTATGAGGAAAGGTTGAAGGAGCTGGGCATGTTTAGTCTGGAGAGGAGGCGGCTGAGAGGTGATAGGATCACCATCTTCAAGTACTTGAAGGGCTGTCATCTAGAGGATGGTGTGGAATTATTTTCTGTGGCCCCAGAAGGTAGGACCAGAACCAGTGGGTTGAAATTAAATCAGAAGAGTTTCTGGCTCAACATGAGGAAGAACTTCCTGACCGTTGGAGCGGTTCCTCAGTGGAACAGGCTTCCTCCTTGGGAGGTGGTGGGCTCTCCTTCCTTGGAGGTTTTTCAACAGAGGCTAGAAGGCCATCTGACAGCAATGATCCTGTGAATTTAGGGAGAAGTGTTTGTGAGTTTCCTGCATTGTGCAGGGGGTTGGACTAGATGACTCTAGAGGTCCCTTCCAACTCTCTGATTCCCCAACCACCAGGCCGTGGCCTGCTAGCAGCTGGGCTGTGGAGTGAAGCAGAGCAGCCCCGGACTAAAGAGGCAGCGCGGCCTCATTGCAAGGCTTCCTCCCCTTGCAGGGCCCTGGACCAGCAGAAGGGGCAGCGCTGCTGTGACATTAGCCTTCTCCTCATTTATAGACTGTTTAAATGGGAGGAGGAGGCAGAAACAGCCCCAGTCTCCCCCTCTCCATTTAAAGATCTCTGTGGGGGTCAGTGATGTGGCATGGGCAGGGGGGAGCCTGGGGTGGCAAAACCCCCCACCGGTCCGTGGAAAAATTGTCTTCCACAAAACAGGTCCCTGGTGCCAAAAAGGTTGGGGGACGCTGATCTAGTACAACAGGGGTGGCCAACGGTAGCTCTCCAGATGATTTTTGCCTACAACTCCCATCAGCCCCAGCCAGCATGGCCGATGGCTGGGGCTGATGGGAGTTGTAGGCAAAAAAAAATCTGGAGAGTGACCATTGGCCACCTCTGGAGCACAATGCAGGAAACTCACAAATACCTCTTCCCCGCCCCCAACGCCTCCAGTGAGCCCTGCTCCGTGCCCAGAAGATGGCAAATAACCTCCAGGATCCCTGGGCCAAACTGGCCAGGAGAAAAACTGTTGCCCGACCCCGAAGTGGCAACCAACATTCTCCTTGGCATGTAAGAAAGGGCCACGAGACCGAAGCACTGAGGCAACCCCGCTGAAGTTCACAGAAGCACCTAGTTCAGGTACAGACTCTGCAAGGCTGCCGGCTGAGCCCGTATGCAGTGAACAGCGTGGTTCAGAGCGTTAGACTAGGACATGTGGGAGCTGGGTTCAGATCCTCACTCTGTAGCAGAGCTCACCGGATGGTCTTGGGCTGATCACGTTGCATCTAGCTTTCCTCGCAGGGTCATTGCAAAGCTAAAATGGGGAAGAAAGAACCAGGCATGTCACCCTGAGCTCCTTCGAGTGGGATTTTTAAAAATACACTGGACAGACCAGATCACTCTTAAGTTTATTTAAATCAACACAGGGAAACGAGCATCTGTTTCTTTAGGAAGTCTGCAAGCTACCTCTCTGGAGACTTTCTTGAGGCAGTAACCTTTCCCCCTTTGCCACAGTTCTTTCCCTTCCTTTCCTACCTTCAGGAGTTTCTTCCAGCTTCTATTACCATTCTGAAGGCTTTTAAACTTCCCTGCTTTTCTTTCAGACTCTTGGTCAATTGCATTCGCTGGAAGACTCATTAGCTCTGCCTCTTTGTCACAGAAACTCATTGGTCCTCCGTGTGCATTCTCCTGAGAGTGGTCATCGACTGTTTAAATCTTTACTGATGAGGTTGGGAGGCATTCCCGCTGTCCCAGTGCGGAATCCCAAACCAAGAAGCCAGTTTGGTGTAGTAGTTAAGTGGGCGGACTCTTTATCTGGGAGAACCGGATTTGGTTCCCCACTCCTCCACTTGCAGCTGCTGGAATGGTCTTGGGTCAGCCATAGCTCTCTTGCAGGAGTTGTCCTTGAAAGGGCAGCTTCTGGGAGAGCTCCCTCAGCCCCACCCCCCTCACAGGGTGTCTGTTGTGAGGGAGAAAGGGAAAGGAGATTGTAGGCCGCTCTGAGACTGTCCTTGAAAGGGCAGCTTCTGGGAGAACTCAGCCCCACCCACCTCACAGGGTGTCTGCTGTGGAGGAAGAAGATGGAGCACCAGTCATTTTTTACTCTGGGGTGACATCGCATCACGGCGTTTTCACGGCAGACTTTTTTACGGGGTGGTTTGCCCTTGCCTTCCCTAGTCCTCTACGCTTTCCCCCCAGCAAGCTGGGGACTCGTTTTACCGACTTTGGAAGGATGGAAGGCTGAGTCAAGCTGGAGCCAGCAACCTGAACCCAGCTTCCGCTGGGATCGAACTCAGGTCGTGAACACAGATTAGGTCTGCGGTTGCTCTGAGACAAGGGCGGGGTATAAATCTACGGTCTTTTTCTTTTATTAGGATGTGTTCCATGTTGTTTTGGTTGGTGTGTTAATAAAAGACATTCCTTGCCTTATTGTTTTGGGATTTAGAATCATAATGTGCTCTTCCTTGGCAAGGATGTCTTGTGGCATCCCGCAGAACAGAATTCTGCATTGCCTTACTCCCTGGACTAACTTCCCTGTGCAGAAAGCCCCTTCAGTAGCCTACAGTTCATGAAGTCACAGTGGGTTAAATGAGGGTTTTTTTCCGTTCTCGCTTTTCCTCAGGGTTTCTTTCTTGGTTCCGGAATGGCTTACTGGCTACTGGCGTCGGAGTGATTTCTTACGTGCAGAGTGACATGGGGCGTGAAGCTGCGTATGGTAGGTAATGCACAATCGTCACGGGGTGGCAGGACATTAACAGAAGATGGAGGACACGGCTTGCAGCAAGAGCAGTAATCCTTCCGTCCAGTTGGATTAATGTTATTGTTACCCAGTTTCCTAGAAGGGGATCACCCCACTGTTTGCTAATGCAGGGTCCCACCCAGGGTTTTGTGACTTCCCAGGTCATTTCTTAGTTCAGCCAGGGCCTCCACGTGTGGTGTTAGGCCGAAACCTCTTCATTGCCAATATGGAGGTAATGCTAACTAAAAAAAAGGTAAAGGTAGTCCCCTGGCGCAAGCAGCAGTCGTTTTTGACTCTGGGGTGACATCGCATCACGGTGTTTTCACGGCAGACTTTTTTACGGGGTGGTTTGCCCTTGCCTTCCCTAGTCCTCTATGCTTTCCCTCCCAGCAAGCTGGGGACTCGTTTTACCGACCTCGGAAGGATGGAAGGCTGAGTCAACCTGGAGCCGACTACCTGAACCCAGCTTCCGCTGGGATCGAACTCAGGTCGTGAGCAGAGCTTAGGTCTGCAGTACTGCACCATTACCACTTTGCGCCAATGGGCTGTTAACAATGCTAACTACCTTTCAGGATTTTTTAAAAAAAATATTTGTAGCTGGCCTTTCCCCAGTTAGTCTGTGGCTTCTAGCCTTGGTCGCTGGGGGGAACCTCGACATTCAGGGATACTAAACCTTTGAGTGATCTCATTGGTAGTATAGAATCATAGAGTTGGAAGGGACCTCCAGGGTCATCTAGTCCAACACCCTGCACAATGCAGGAAACTCACAAATACCTTCCCCTAAATTCACAGGATCCTCATTGCTGTCAGATGGCCATCTAGCCTCTGTTGAAAAATCTCCAAGGAAGGAGAGCCCACGACCTCCCAAGGAGGAAGCCTGTTCCACTGAGGAACCGCTCTAACAATCAGGAAGTTCTTCCTCATGTTGAGTCGGAAACTCTAATTTAATTTCAACCCACTGGTTCTGGCCCTACCTTCTGGGGCCTCAGAAAACAATTCCACACCATCCTCTACATGACAACCCTTCAAGGACTTGAAGATGGTGATCGTAGAATCCTAGAGTTGGAAGGGACCTCCAATGCAGGAAATTCACAAACACCTCCCCCTAAATTCACAGGATCCACACTGCTGTCAGATGGCCACCTAAACTCTGTTTAAAAACCTCCCAAGGAAGAAGAAGATAATATTGGATTTATATCCCGCCCTCCACTCTGAAGAGTCTCAGAGCGGCTCACAATCTCCTTTCCCTTCCTCCCACACAACAGAGGTGGGTGGGGCTGGAGAGGGCTCTCACAGCAGCTGCCCTTTCAAGGACAACCTCTGCCAGAGCTATGGCTGACCCAAGGCCATTCCAGCAGCTGCAAGTGGAGGAGTGGGGAATCAAACCCGGTTCTCCCAGGTAAGAGTCTGCCCTTTCAAGGACAACCTCTGCCAGAGCTATGGCTGACCCAAGGCCATTCCAGCAGGTGCAAGCGGAGGAGTGAGGAATCAAACCCGGTTCTCCCAGATAAGAGTCCGCACACTTCACCACTACACCAAACTGGCTCTCTGAAGGAGAGCCCACCACCTCCCAAGGAGGAAGCCTCTTCCACTGAGGAACCGCTCTATGTGGGCCAGTGAGCTAGCCTTCACCTCATTTGCAAGTTGTGTTAAATCTGACCTGGCCGTGTGGAAGACCAGTTCTGACACAGCCGTTGCCCTTGACTCTGCGCTGTCTGCAGCTGGCCTTTGTATTAAATTTGTAGGCAGCTCGTTAGTGGCGACAGTGCCTCGGATGGAGTTGGCCGATGGGCTACAAGAACTTGAAGGGAGCGACCCTCACTGCTCCGCTCACGTCTTGTCCCGTGAATGCTTACCTTATCGCTCCGAGACGTCAGTTGTGGATGGGGTCAGTTTGCAGCTTTACATAATGACCTTGGACCGGTTTGCTTGTTCTCCGGCAAAGAGCTGGGAAATGAACCAACCTCTCTTGCAACCCGCTGCCCCCAAACCCTTGGCATAGGGAGGACTGGGACCTTCCAGGTTGCAGTTTGTGTAATTACCACACCCACAATGCAGTGTATGTGTGGGTGTGTGGAAGCAGGCCTGAAACGGAGGAAGCAGGAGCGGGTTCTCGGAAGGGAATCGTGGAGCTCTTTCAAGCACGGAAGCGGGAGGTACAAAATTTGTTGCGCCCCGAACGCCCCTGTGGAAGGAGGGAGGGGCAAGTATAGAGAGGCTCTGCATAAAACAGGGGTGGCCAAACTTGCTTAATATAAGAGCCACATGGAATAAACATCAGATGTTTGAGAGCAACGAGGGAGGGAGGGAAATAGATGAGGGGAGAGGGGAGGTGAAAAGAAAGCAACTTTAACTGTAAATGCATTCTCCAAGCTGGCTGATGGGGCAGCGGGGCTTTGAGAGCCACGCAGTCTGTGTGAAAGAGCCACACGTGGCTCCCGAGCCACAGTTTTTTAAAAAAATTATTCATTTTATTTTATTTATATCCTGCCCTCTCCGCCGAAGGCAGGCTCTGGGTGGCTCACAGGTTAGGGTCAAAAAGTGACCAAGATAAAACATCGATAATACAGAAGACATAAAAACAATTTTAAAATATCAGTTAAAAACAATATAACAATAGATGCTAGTACAACGATTCACGACGCAGTTAAATTCCGATGGCAGCAGTATAACCGGATGGTCAATATCAGATGTTCCAAAGGGATCCCAAATCGCCACAGCGTGGTAGGAAGTCCAGAATGATGTTAAGTTCCGGTTTATGGGCCTAGTCCATTGCTGTAAGTTGTCATTATGGAAGAGCAAGGTGGAAGAGTGCCATTTTACAGGCCCTGCGGAACTGTGGGAGCCCTCACAGGGCCCTGACGTCCTCCGGCAACTCATTCCACTAGCTAGGGGCAGCTGCGGAAAAGGCCCTGGGTCTAGTTGACTGAAGCCTAACTTCCGTGACGCTGGGGACCGTCAACAGGTTTTGAGACCCAGACCGAAGTGCTCGCTGGGGCATGTGCAGGGAAAGGCGGTCCCTAAGGTAATGCAGGAGCCTGGCCATGTAGGGCTTTAAAGGTTAAAACCAGCACCTTGAAGCGAATCTGGGACATTATTGGTAGCCAGTGCAGCGCTTTCAGCTCAGGCTGAATGTGTGCCTGTAAAGGAACTCCCATTAACAGCCTGGCAGCGGCGTTCTACACTAGCTGAAGATGCTGGATTTGGGACAAGGGCAGCCCCATGTAGAGGGCATTACAGTAATCCAGCCTCAAGGTGACCGTAGTTTGGCCATCCCCGGCATAAAACATATTGATACCCTCTTCGTGTCGGCAGAGCAAGGTTCCGCCACAGCGGTGCGTCGAGCAAGCCGGCGTCTCCCTCTTCCTGTTCACATGAAGAACAAAATGCCTTTGGGGCTCTGGAGCAGCCCGTGCTAGGAAGTTTCAAAGGGGAGCCGCATTGGTCTGCAGACAAACCGTTAGATTCGAATCCAGTGGCACTTTAGAGACAGACAAGATTTTCAGGATAGAAGCTTTGGAGAGTCAAGGCTCCCTTTATTCAGTATAAGGAGAGTAGAAAAAGGAGACCCAAGTCTCCTTTAAACGATTAAAGGTTAGGAAGGAAGGTTGAAATGCTCGGGGCCCTTTAGCTTGGAGAAACGTCCACTGAGGGGCAACATGATAGAAGAGGCTGACAAGACGATGCGTGGGATAGAGAAGGCAGAGACAGAAGCACATGTCTCCCTTTCTCACAATACGGGAACTCAGGGACACTCAATGAAATTGCTGAGCAGTCGGGTTAGAACGGATAAAAGGAATAAATTACCCAAAGGGCAATTAGCACATGGAATTCACTGCCACAGGAGGTGGCGGCTACAAGCATAGCCAGCTTCAAGAGGGGATTCGATAAACGTATGGAGCAGAGGTCCATCAGTGGCTACTAGCCACAGAGTATTGTTGGAACCCTCTGTCCGAGGCAGTGATGCTCTGTATTCTTGGTGCTTGCGGAGGGGGCACAGTGGGAGGGCTTCTTGTGTCTTGGCCCCACTGGTGGACCTCCTGATGGCTCTTGGGTTTTTTGGCCATTGTGTGACACAGAGTGTTGGACTGGATGGGCCACTGTCTAATCCAACATGGCTTCTCTTATGTTCTTATGTGTGACACAGTGTTGGACTGGATGGGCCATTGGCCTGATCCAACATGGCTTCTCTTATGCTCTTATGAGTCTTTTTCTCCTAGTCAGAAGGCGGGAGGGGGTCATAAAGAATGCTTGTAAAGGAGGCAGAGGTGCGATGCACATTGCAATCGGCTCAATTAGAGTTGGGGGTGGGGACAGAAAATTAGTGTCTTGTGCTAGACCAAGTCCTATGAGGAAAGGTTGAAGGTGCTGGGGATGTTTAGCCTGGAGAGGTGATATGATCACCATCTCCAAGTCCTTGAAGGGTTGTCCTATAGAGGATGGTGTGGAATTGTTTTCTGTGGCCCCGGAAGGTAGGACCAGACTCATCGGGTTGAAATTAAATCAAAAGAGTTTCCGGCTCAACATTAGGAAGAACTTCCTGACCGTCAGAGCAGTTCCTCAGGGGAACAGGCTTCCTCGGGAGGTGGTGGGCTCTCCTTCCTTGGAGGTTTTTAAACAGAGGCTAGATGGCCATCTGACAGCGATGAAGAGCCTGTGAATTTAGGGGGAGGTGTTTGTGAGTTTCCTGCATTGTGCAGGGGGTTGAACTAGATGACCTTGGAGGTCCCTTCCAACTCTATGATTCTAGGAAGTGTCCCTTTCCCATTTATTTAGACTTGCAGTAGTTGGGGATTTATTTAGACTTGCAGTAGTTGGGGGATTAGGAAGAGGCGGGCTGATACACCAATCAGATCTCTGCATCCGCTCACCCTCCGGCAGTGATTCTCGTTGTTGCCACAAAGGGGCAGTGGTTCTTCAGCCTTGAAAAGCTCTCTGTGTGAGTGTAGCCTTGGAACAACAGCCAGTGGATTGGTGTATGTTGGGTTTTGTTTTTTTGTTTTTTTAGGGGGATGATAGGAACAAACAGTGGTTGCTTGAAAGCCAGGCGAGGGGATGGAAAAGTAATTCTGATCGGTATTTGTTCTTTGGGACCTCACAAGAGCGGGGATGATCAAACCTACTCCGATGGAAGGGGGTAGAGTGATGTGTTCCATGCGTCTGCAGATCCTCGCTAGATCGCAGATCCTCTTGGAGACTTGGACGCTCACTCAGCCCCTCCCATATAGCCCCTCCTGCCTCTAGGGTCGGAGACGTGGCAGGCTCGTAACACGCTTGATGGCTTTAACGATCCCAAGAGTTGGAAGAGCTTGTTAAAATATTTTATGCTCTCCGAGCTTCCGGATTTGAAGAGTGCACATTCCGCACACGACGGCTGCCACATTGAGTCTAAGTGGGAGACGGGAACGCACCTTCTTAGACCAGCTTGGGTTGAGGTAGTGGCGTGCCAGCGTTTTCCGCGGTTTACAGAAGTCTTCCTCAGACTTCCCTATGAGGAAAGGATGAAGATGTTAGGGATGTTTCAGTTCAGTAATTTTTTAAATGATTAAGGAGGAACATGATAGGGGTTTATAAAATTGTGCACAGGCTGGAAAGAATTAACAAAGAGAACTTTTTCTTCTTTTCCCAAAATACTAGGACTTGAGGGCATCCATTGAAGCTGGTGGGTAGTAATTGGGACAGGCAAAAAGAAACACCGCTTTACACAGACAGTTTTTAAAATGTGGAATTCACTGCCAGGGAATGTAGCGATGGCCATGAGCATAGATTGCTTGAAAAGGGGTTTGGGTAGATTCACGGAGAAGTCTATTAATGACTGCTAGCCGTGGTAACTGAAGGGAACCTCCGCATTGATAAGCAATAAACCTCTGGATCCAGATCCAGCATCAGAGGAAAGACTTTGGCTTCTTTGCCCTGTCGTTGGCCCTCCAGAGGAACTGGCTGGCCACTATGTGAGACAGGAGGCTGGACTAGATGGTCCCTCACTGGTCTGATCCAGCAGGGCTCTTCTGATGTTCTTCTCAGGGGAAGGCCTTGGCCTCTCTGCCCTGTTGTTGGCCCTCCAGAGGAACTGGCTGGCCACTGTGTGAGGCAGAAGGCTGGACTGGATGGACCCTCCCTGGTCTGATCTAGCAGGGCTCTTCTGAGGTTCTTCTCAGGGGAAGGCCTCGGCCTCTCTGCCCTGTTGTTGGCCCTCCAGAGGAACTGGCTGGCCACTGTGTGAGACAGGAGGCTGGACTAGATGGACCTTCCCTGGTCTGATCCAGCAGGGCTCTTCTGAGGTTCTTCTCAGGGGAAGGCCTCGGCCTTTGCCCTGTTGTTGGCCCTCCAGAGGAACTGGTTGGCCACTGTGAGACAGGAGGCTGGACTAGATGGACCCTCCCTGGTCTGATCCAGCAGGGCTCTTCTGATGTTCCTCTCAGGGGAAGGCCTTGGCCTCTCTGGCCTGTTGTTGGCCCTCCAGAGGAACTGGCTGGCCACTGTGAGACAGGAGGCTGGACTAGATGGACCCTCCCTGGTCTGATCGAGCAGGGCTCTTCTGAAGTCAGTTTTTGAAAAACTTGTGTTATATCAGCTTGCAAGGTAGCCATTTAGGATTGCTGAAGAGGGACCTTTATGCATGACCCGGGCAAAGGGATTATGCTCTTAAGGCACCCTCCTCAGTTAGGGCCTCAACCCCCAAAGGGTGACAAAGAAAGGCCAACGCCATGCTGGGAATTATTAGGAAGGGAATTGAAAACAAATCAGCCAGTATCATCATGCCCCCCCCCCCCCCCCATAAATCGATGGTGCGGTCCCATTTGGATACTATGTACAATTCTGGCCACCACACCTCAGAAAAGAGATAGCATTGGAAAAAGTGCAGAAAAGGGCAACTAGAATGATTAAAGGTCTGGAACCCTTTCCCTATGAAGAAAGGTTAAAATGCTTGGGGCTCTTTAGCTTGGAGGAACGTCGACTGTGGGGTGACATGATGGAGGATGACAGGATTATGCATGGGATAGAGAAGGCAGAGAAAGGAGGACTTTTCTCCCTTTCTCACAATACAAGAACTCGTGGGCACTCAATGAAATTGCTGAGCAGTGAGGTTAGAACGGATAAAAGGAAGTTCTTCACCCAAAGGGTGATTAACATGTGGAATTCACTGCCACAGGAGGTGGTGGCTACAAGCATAGACAGCTTTAAGAGGGGATTGGATCAACATCTGGAGCAGAGGTCCATCAGTGGCTATTAGCCACAGTGGAGCTCTCTGTCTGGGGCAGTGATGCTCTGTCTTCTTGGTGCTTGGAAGGGCAACTGTGGGAGGGCTTCTAGTGTCATGGCCCCACTGATGGACCTTCTGATGGCACCTGGGTTTTTTGGCCCCTATTTGACACAGAGTGTTGCCCTGATCCAACATGGCTTCTCTTATGTTCTTATGTCTGGAGCAGTGATGCTCTGTATTCTTGGTGATTGTGGGGGAGGGAACACTGTGAGGATTTCGAGTGTCCTGGCCTCACTGGTGGGCCTTCTGAGGGCCCCTGGTTTTTTTGGCCACTCTGTGTGACACAGAGTGTTGGACTGGATGGGCCATTAGCCTGATCCAACATGGCTTCTCTTATGTCCTTCTGTGACACAGAGTGTTGGACTGGAGGGGCCCCTGGCCTGATCCAACATGGCTTCTCTTATGTTCTTCTGTGACACAGAGTGTTGAACTGAATGGGCCACTGGCCTGATCCAACATGGTTCCTCTTATGGCCTTATGACACCCGATTCTCCCCTCAGGCTTCTTCATCCTTGGTGGGATCTGTGTCTCCTACGGCAGCGCCTCCTACCTCGTCAGCCTCTTCCTCCTCCGCCGCACCATGATGCTGTCCGTCTCCACAGCCCTCCTCAACTGCGCCGCCGTCACCACTGTGGCCCTCTTCTGGCTGTGCGCCATCTCCCTCTACATCGGCCGCCTGGAGGTGGAGATCATCCAGGATGACGGCGCCAGTGACAAGTGCCAGGAGAAGAAAAAGGAGGATGGGAAGTCGGACAAGTGAGGAGCAACTGGGGCCAACGGCCTCTCGGAACGTGCTTCCATCGCCTGCTGCGGACCGATTCTTCAGCCCTTCCCCGTGGCACGCTCGGGCCTCTCTGCCTGCTGAGCCGAGTGGCGAGGAAGGAAAGTGGGGGATTCTTGCAAACGAGACACACGAACATGTTGGCTGCTTCCTATTTATTTTTGGATCTTTCGGACTGGTCTTTGGGAATGGACCGTGGGGAAAGATGGTGGACCGGAGGGTGCCAGGCTCCCCCGCTGGGGGCTTGGCGTTCTTTTTACACCGGGACCTCTGGCCGCTTTCGCAAATGAGCATCCTGCTGAAATCATTCTCTCCCCGACCCTCCCCCCCCCCTCCCGCTGCCCCGTCCCAATTCACACAGGCCTCCCAAGTTCTAAAGCCACGCTCGGCTAGAAGGAACCCGGATGCGATCTGTTGCATCCGCTGCTTCTTTGGGGCTTGCTACTGCCCTTTCTGTCGTCGCTTACGCTCCAGAATTATCCTACCATATCCAAAGTGTATCTTTTTTTTTTCCTTTTGCCACTGGGTAACCTTATTCAGTTAACATTTGTATTAAAAGACCGCCCAAGCAAGCTTTTAATCCTTTTTTTTTTCTTTGTTTGGAAGGGGGCTGCAGACCAGTGCGAATTGGCCACGCTCCTCCCTCACACAGGAGCGGTTGCGACGCCGTTCTCTGCACCAAGAACGATGTCACGCTTTCTGCTAATTCTGTATGTTTCTAGCAGGCCTCTCCCCCCTCCCCGAGCTGGACAACCAACCACTGCTTCCACACCAGCCTATGAAGAAGAACCTAGAGGTGAAGACCAGGCCCCTTGAGCTGTCCCAGCCGTTCTCAGCCTTTCTGCAACTTCACAGGTGAGTGGCCTCAATTTCAGCAGTGCAGAAGGAAGCTGCCAGCTCTCGTGCCCATTATTATTTGCGAGAGAGAGGTCACTGGCAAATGAATAAGCACACAACCACAAACGGTTATAGCGACCAACCATTACTAAGACTGTATAGCAATACAATAATCTGATAATGGTGAGAATACACAAATACACAGAGATGTAGACAAAACTCTCAAAGGGTGCATTCGTGGAAGATAGTAGAGCACCAAAGTACAGGGAGTCGGCTTGTAGCTCCTGTTTCGACAAATCTTCAAGCAATGGAAAGCTCTACTCCATTTTCCTTCGGATCAAATAATCCACGAACCGCAGTTCGGACAGCTTCACAGTTCATCAGTATCAACAACCTCTTCCATATCACACGAAAGTAATCCCACAAAGGCCCCGAGCCATTTGTGAGCTGATGCCTGTTTGAAGTTAGTTGAGACTGTGTGTCCTGTGATGAAACATTGTGCGATTACTCTAGTGTGATACGGAAGAGGTTGTTGAGGCCGATTAACTGTGAAGCTGTCTGAACTGCGGTTCGTGGATTATTTGATTTGAAAGAAAATGGAGTAGAGCTTTCCATTGCTTGAGGATTTGATTGGCTGTGCAGATGTTGCTTTAGCAGCAGCTCTCCCCACAGCACAAGGATCTTCACTGAGCGACTGAAGGAAAGCTGTGGGAGCCATTTTGTAGTTGCGCCAGAATTCCAGAGGTCCCCGTGGGATCACGTCATCTCCTGCCTGGTCCTTTTAACTGGAGATGCCGGGGATTGAACCTGGAACCTTCTGCATGCCAAGCAGAGGCTCCGCCCCTGAGCCACATCCCCACTTCATGGCTTTCTGGGGTCTCAACCTGAGGTCTTTCCCATCCCCTCCTGCCTGGTCCTTTTAACTGGAGATGCCGGGGATTGAACCTGGGACCTTCTGCATGCCAAGCAGAGGCTCTGCCCCTGAGCCACGGCCCGTCTGAACACATGAATTTGCCTTAGACTGAATCATACCCCTGGTCCATCAAGTTCAATCTTGTCTGTTCATATTGGCTGCTGCTCTTCAGTCTCCGGCTGAGGTCTTTCCCATCCCCTCCTGCCTGGTCCTTTTCAACTGGAGATGTCAGGGATTGAGCCTGGGACCTTCTGCGTGCCAAACACATGCTCAGCTGCTGAGCCACAGCCCCGGTGCGTTGGGTCTCCTGCTTCTGTGGTGGGAGGTGGATGGGGGGGGGACCCCTTTCAGTAGCACGGAGGCCTGTGCCCCTGGACTGTTGCTACAGCCAGTTTGGTGTAGTGGTTAAGAGTGCGGACTCTTATCTGGGAGAACCAGGTTTGATTCCTCACTCCGCCACTTGCACCTGCTGGAATGGCCTTGGGTCAGCCATAGCCCTGGCAGAGGTTGTCCTTGAAAGGGCAGCTGCTGTGAGAGCCCTCTCCAGCCCCACCCACCTCACAGGGGGAGGAAGGGAAAGGAGGAAGGGAGGAAGGGAAAGGAGATTGTGAGCCGCTCTGAGACTCTTCGGCGTGGAGGGCGGGATATAAATCCAATATCTTCATCTACCTCACAGGGTGTCTGTTGTGGGGGAGGAAGGTAAAGGAGATTGTGAGCCGCTCTGAGACTCTTCGGAGTGGAGGGCGGGATATAAATCCAATATCTTCATCTACCTCACAGGGTGTCTGTTGTGGGGGAGGAAGGGAAAGGGGATTGTGAGCCGCTCAGACTCTTCGGAGTGGAGGGCGGGATATAAATCCAATATCTTCATCTACCTCACAGGGGGTCTGTTGTGGGGGAGGAAGGGAAAGGAGATTGTGAGCCGCTCTGAGACTCTTCGGAGTGGAGGGCGGGATATAAATCCAATATCTTCATCTTCATCTTCTTCTGCTGTATCAGAGCAACCACCAGTGTCTACCAGGAAAGGGCTAAACTGGTTTTACTCCCAGTCTCTTGCTAGGGACATGTGTAAACTTATGCCACACTGTTTCTTGCCTTCGGTAGATGTTCGTAGAGTTGTCCTCACCTCAAGCCAACACAAATGCTTTTGTCAGGCCCCAAAACCTCAAAAGATGCCCCCCCCCATCGCTCCAGACAACAACAAGGCCGAACAAAAAGCAGCCCGGTTGTCTTGAACGTTGCCTGGCTGAACTGGCCCATGCCATTGGCCGTTAACTCCTGATCATGTAGCAAGAAAGTTTTGAATTCTGCACCAGTCCTCTCTCCAGCGCGGTGGATTCCCGCTGTCAACAGGGTGTAGCGCAAGAAACACAGGCTGAGTCCCTGGGAATCCCGTCGGAGGGCAGGAACAAAAGTGGGTTTACTTTTTATTTTTCTCTGAAACCCCAGATTGCCCAAGCAGCAGCGAGACGTCAACAGTGAAAACTACATTCATCTATCCAATGAGAACAGTAGATTAATTCAGAAATCAAAAAGCACACACACACAGAGATCTTTAGCCATGGGTTATACAGGGGGGTGGGGGAAGACCTCCAAGTGCTACAGTTTGGCTGTGGTATTTCTCCCTCCTCCCACAGAGACCAGTATAATTCTTGTTTTGAATAAGTGCTAGAAAAAAAAATATTATGGCACACAAGTTTCATTTTTAAACTCTTTTTTAAGTGCTGTTATCGCACCCTGATTGGCCTCTTTTGCCTCTCCCTTGCCCTGCGTTCTAGCTCTGCTTGGGATGGGTTCAGTTAGCGAGGTGGAAAGTCGGAACTAAAAAAAAAAGCAGAAACACATCTCAAAAGATGGGAGGGATACACCCTGCTGCCTAGCGAGCATCTTGTCTCGCATTCCCCTTTTCAAAAAGCGCATGGGGAAATGGAACAAGAAGGCCACAGCTATCCCGTTTAAAACGTTCAGCACCCAAAATTCGACTGCCTCTTTACGTGGAAGGTTCTGGCTTGGTATCGTGGCCTAGAGCTGCCCATAAAGTAACAGGACAGATCTAAGGCAGCGTGACCGCAAAGAGCAGGCAGACCTTCATATCTTTCCGATTAGGTGTGTTTTTAATGTGAGGGAGTTGGCTAGGATTGTCCACAATCGGCAATGGTCAGTTCACCGGCGCTGGCTCTCCAGTGCTCGGCAACTGGTGCTGATTCATCAATATCTACGGTTTACTCCTCCCTGACGAGGGCCGCTTCGTACGGGCACCCCCTCCCCAGCTCAGTTGCCTGCAGCTTTGGGATTCGGAAGCTGGCCACGTGAGCCAACTTCTGAACATCTGTGCAACAAACAGAATCACAGCAGAGAGTGACAGGAGAAAAGCCCAAAGGTTCCGTGATAACCAGCCTCCAAAGCAGCAATAATATACAAACTTACAAAGCAAACTTCTGTAATATTCAAAACACTCTCAGACAACCCATCTTATAAACATACCCTGATATACAGAACACCTAAAGTGAAAACAAAGGGAGGATGTAGTCTCTGAACGTTCATGATGAAACAGTCCCACGTAGACAATAAGAACTCCTTCCACATTCAAAGGAATCCTCGGTCCAGTTGCTCCCGAGGAGACCCCATGGTGTAGCTGAATGGTTTCAATTCCAAATGTCTTTACACAGCATCACACAGCGACGAGGTAGTACTTTATATTCCCTCGTTTCACTAGAAGCTTTGACCAGCTTTCAGCAACTTTCTCAGAGCACAGCAAGATTTCAATTCTTTGCACACAGTTAAGTCTTGCAGACTTTTGGGAAATTGTAACTTAACTTTGGAAAAGACTGTTACGGACTTCCAAAGACTACGTTTTTCCTTTGTTTTCACTTTTGGTGTTCTGTATATCGGTATGTTTATAAGACGGTCTGTCTCAGAGTGTTTTGAAATGGAGGAGGTGCGGGCCCTGCGGGACCTAGGGCAGTTCCGCAGGGCCTGTAAGACAGCCCTCTTCCGGCAGGCCTATAATACTGACTGACAAGGAAATCTTTTGGATGGAACAAAATGCATCTGTAGACCGCCGGTTTTTATCTATCTTGCTTTTATTAATTTATGGTTTTAATTTTACTTGTAAGTGTTTTAAATTGTAGTATTTGTATTATCATGTTGTAAGCCGCCCTGAGACACTTCGGTGCGAAGGGCGGGGTATAAATCCCAATATAAATAAATAAATAAATAAATATTACAAAAGTTTATTTTGTAAGTTTGTATAAGTGTGATATTGCTTCTTTGGAGGCTGGTTATCACGGAACCTTTGGGCTTTCTCCTGTCAACTTCTGAATATCAGCAAGACGGAAACCCCATCTGTCGTGTCTGATCAAATGTCCCCTCTAAGCTGTGGAGTCTCGTGAGCAAAAATTCTACTCTGTGAGCTACTGGCACTAAAGTTGTGAGCTACAGCATAAATTCGTTTGCCCTGGGGCCATGTTTCATGAACTTGGACAAAAATGTGTGAGCTGAAGACTAAAAAACTGTGAGCTAGCTCACACTAACTCGGCTCAGAGGGAACAAGGATCAACACCCAAGTGACTGAAGAAGATGACTGCAGATTTATACCCCACCCTTCTCTCTAAATCAAGAGAATCAGAGCGGCTTACAATCTCCTCTAACTTCTCCTCCCACAACAGACACCCTGTGAGGTGGGTGGGGCTGAGAGGGCTCTCACTGCAGCTACCCTTTCAAGGACAACCTCTGCCAGAGCTATGGCTGACCCAAGGCCATTCCAGCAGCTGCAAGTGGAGGAGTGGGGAATCAAACCCAGGTCTCCCAGATAAAAGTCCGTACACTTCACCACTACACCAAAGGAGGAAGAAGAGGGGGAGAAGAAGACTGCAGATTTATACCCCACCCGTCTCTCTGAATCAAGAGACTCAGAGCGGCTTACAATCTCCTGTATCTTCTCCCACAACAGACACCCTGTGAGGTGAGTGGGGCTGGAGAGGGTTCTCACAGCAGCTGCCCTTTCAAGAACAACTCCCGAGAGACCTACGGCTGACCCAAGGCCATTCCAGCAGCTGCAAGTGGAGGAGTGGGGAATCAAACCCAGGTCTCCCAGATAAAAGTCCGTACACTTCACCACTACACCAAAGGAGGAAGAAGAGGGGGAGAAGAAGACTGCAGATTTATACCCCGCCCTTCTCTCTGAATCAAGAGACTCAGAGCGGCTTACAATCTCCTGTATCTTCTCCCACAACAGACACCCTGTGAGGTGAGTGGGGCTGGAGAGGGTTCTCACAGCAGCTGCCCTTTCAAGAACAACTCCCGAGAGACCTACGGCTGACCCAAGGCCATTCCAGCAGCTGCAAGTGGAGGAGTGGGGAATCAAACTCGGTTCTCCCAGATAAGAGTCCATGCGCTAATCACTACACCAAATTGGCCCTTGAGGTTGCGGTCAGACAGTGGTTCGCACAGTTCCCTTTGAAAGGGAACAGGGGACTGTGGGTGGACAGACTGGCAACGAGAGCAGGTAACCGCTTTGCGGGGGGGGGGGCAGGCATTTCGAGTGCGCTTCGCACTGGCCAATGGGTAGGGAGCAGGCCGCAGGTCACGATACCAGAGGCACCCCCAGCATAGCCCTAGTCAAAACGGGGAAGAAATGAAATCAAATAGGAGCAGCAGGAAGACAGACCACATAGGAAAGGTTCAGAAGGCCTCTTTTCCTTCGACTCGCAGCCTTCCTAGAAAGTCCGCACAAACAGCACTTTCCGTTTACACCAGGCTAACTCCTAGCCGTACTTTGCAGTTGCGTCGACTTCAACAGCAGCATCTGAGGACCTGAAAAGCGAGAAGCAGAACACAGAACAAGAAGACAGTCTCTCTAACGATTGGCACAGAGTCTCAGGAGTGCTGCGAGAAGATATACGGAGACCGGTTCCAGAAACAGCAGCTTTCTTTTACCTCGCTGGCACTGAGAACTCCCAAGGTAATACCGAGCTGCTAGATCAAAGGCCGTGAAAGACCACTCGTGGATAGTTTTGCCCGGTACGGCACCTGGCCTTCGTTTTGCAGACAAAAGGAGATGCTGCCCAGTTCAACTACAGTCCCCCAGTCTTAGTCCTCCTTGCGTTCCAAAGCTGGCGTGCCGTGCACCCCGCCGCCAGCCACAGAGAAGGGCAGGGCAGAAAACAAGGAGTCCGTCGCTGCAAACGCTCCCCCCGAAAGCTGGGCCAAGCTGGTGGAGTTCCCAAATGGCGCGACCATGTTCAGCCTTTGCAGGTGGTGGTACATGAGTTCTCGTGAAGTCTTGGCCTCCGCGCCACCGATGTCCATAAGGTTGATGGGGTGGGAGGGGGGCAGCATGTTACTCTGCATGGCTAGAGTCACCTCAGCCGGGGCGTACCGGATCGTGCTGGTGGCGTAGAGGCCCTGGGAGCCCGTCGTGCTTGCGTGCGGGCCGCCGAGCTGGTGCACCAGGGGCAGGACCACGTTGCCCGAGTGGAACCTCTGCAGCACCTCCATCTCGGTCGGATAGACCAGCGGGGTGAACGGCGTCGAGACGGCCCTCTCCTCGCAGGGGGAGCCGGAGAGCGGGGGCGAGAGCGTGTCTGCCGAAGAGGATGCTGCGGGGACGGCCCGGGGAGAGCTCCCAAATGGCCCTTTCCCCGTGCTGCTGTCCATCTCGGGCGGAGTGAGCACAGAGTCCGGGATGGAGACGTACAAATGGGAAGAGGCTGGCCGCAAAACGGGCTTCTCAAGGCTAAGTGCTTTGTTCACAGTGTAAGGCCTGCCCTTGTGGGCGGCGGGACAGGTCCAAGCGGGCCCTTTGGGGCCGGAGGCCTGCTCGGACTTAATACCGAGCGCCACATTGGCTTTCGGAGCGGAGCTCTTTTGGGTCTGGATGACCGAGGCAAATTCGGATGTGCACGGGGGGCTGGGGACCCCCACGCCGCTTCCCCCCCCAGTCTTGCAGCCGTTCACCTTCCTCACCAGCGGCACCCTCGGCCGAGGGAGGAAGCCCAGCTCGGCCTCACTGCTGCTGTCGGACTCCTCGGAGCTGGCGAGCGAGGCTTCCTTGGATTCCCGGGCTGGGCTATCCGCCTGGAGCTCCAGCTTTATGCGCTTGCCTGGCGGCCCATCCAGGTCGCTCCCGCCCGCTTCGTCCGAGGCCTCCTCGTCTCTGTAGCTCGTCTCGGGGTCACTGGAATCTGTCTCGGTCCTGCGGCAGCAGGTCCCGGCCTCCGGCGTGCTCCCAGGATAGGTCAGGGTGCCGGTTTTGTCAGGGGAGTAACGCTTCCCTTGGCTCGTCTCTGGCACAAGACCGCTCTCTGGAAAGGAGAGGGGGAAGTAGGGAAAAAGAGTCAACTGAGCGAGGTCGCTAGCGTTTCTCCGCCACCAGGAGATGGGATTTATTTTGCCAAACGAAATATTTAGCCGCAGGAGACCTACGGGAGATTTTTAGATTTCGTTTCAGAGCGTTGTCCTACCAGTAGTGTACCTAATAATCATTGCTTTCAGCAAAGGGCAGCCAGGAAAGAGCGCTGAAGCTGGTTTTGCTCAGCAGGAACTCTTAAGTGGGCCTGGTAGAATTTCCCTTTTAGAATCCTGCAGACATTCCCTCTCTTACGGGAAGGAACAAGGCAGTTCCCTTTGATGTGCCAGCCGCACAAAATAAAACGCTACCGGCAGCAGAGAGCAAGTTCAAAAAACCAGTTATGGGCTCCTGATCACTGCATTAAAACAGTCCCCTTTAGTTTTATTTTAGAAAGACTATTTTTATTAAAATAGTTTCAGAGGGTAGCCTCATTAAAGGTAAAGGTAGGCCCCTGTGCAAGCACCAGTCGTTTCTGACTCTGGGGTGACGTTGCATCACAACGTTTTCACTTTTTGACGTGGTGGTTTGCCCTTGCCTTCCCCAGTCATCTACACTTTCCCCCCAGCAAGCTGGGGACTCATTTTACCGACCTCGGAAGGATGGAAGGCTGAGTCAACCTGGAGCTGGCTACCTGAACCCAGCTTCCACCGGGATCGAACTCAGGCCGTAAGCAGAGCTTAGGACCGCAGCTTTACCACTCTGCACCACGGGGCTCTTATGAAGGACATAGACAAACACAATTAAAGATTATTTTTTTAAAAAACCTTAAAACATGCTTAAAACATTAGCACTCGTTGGTCTTAAAGGTGCTTTCTTTGTATTTCTCCCAAGCGATCCAAGGAACTGGGCAAAGGAAGCTCTGGCTCTTTCCTTCCTTCCCCAGGGGACTCGGAGGGGGAGGAGCCTCAGCCAATGGAGAAAACAGAGGCTATGCTCTGTAGCTCCTGTGCGATTCAGCAAGCTTGGCAAAGCAAGCCGTGATGCAGAAGGAAGCGAGAGTGAGGGAGAAGGAAGCAGATGGCAGCCAGTTACTTGGAGGGGCTGATAGGAGCCCTCGGGGGGCCTGATTCGGCTCCTTTAGTCTACAGTAAAGCAGCTAGCTTCAATTCCAAGAGCAATTTAGAAACCAACCAAATTTTCAGGGTATAAACTTTCAAAGGGTATAAAAATTTCCGGGGAACAAACTTTCAAGCGGTATACGCTGTTGTAACAGAGGAAGTTGCAAAATCTCCAGGAAAGGGGGGGGGGGGCAAAGACTGCACAAGAGCTCTACCATGTTGTCAGAGACAACATGTTTTCCCATCACATGTAAAGTCGGCAGGGGACCACATGCAGGTGTAGAACTCTTGGAAGTTTATCCCTCCCGCCCCAAGTCTTGTCCTGACGAAGGGAGTTTTGACTCTTGGAAGCTCATACTCCAAAAATCTAGTCGGTTTCTAAGGGCCTCCTGGATTCGAATCCAGCTATTTTTATGAACGTTTATACTGCACTCATGGGGGGGGGGGAAGCAGCCCCGTGGCGCAGAGTGGTAAAGCAGCAGTACTGTGGTCTGAACTCTCTGCTCACGACCTGAGTTCGATTCCGGCAGAAGCTGGATTCAGGTAGCTGGCCCAAGGTCGACTCAGCCTTCCATCCTTCCGAGGTCGGTCAAATGAGTCCCCAGCTTGCTGGGAGGAAAGTGTCAAGGACTGGGGAAGGCAATGACAAACCACCCTGTAAAAAGTCTGCCGTGAAAACGTTGCGAAAGCAACGTCGCCCCAGAGTCGGAAACGACTGGTGCTTGCACAGGGGACCTTTCCTTTCCATGGGGGGGGGGAGGGAAACGAGTCTGACACCACCCTGGCATTTCTCACCAGCAGCCCAGCACATGGCAAGAAACCGGAAACTGCCACACGGACTGAGGCTTCCTGCTCCAGAACTCCAGCTTCGCCGCTCAGTGCTGCTCACCTTTGAAATCCTGCCCTGCGTCCGCCGCGTCTGTCTGTCGCACAGGGGTCCCAGGAAGCTGGGAGATGTCCAGGGCTGTGTTCTTGTACTCGGGCTTGCTGGAAAAGTTAACACGGGGTGGGGAGGAAAGGGAAAAGAAGGGATTAAAAGTCAGGTCATTCCGGAGGTACGAGACGCGCCGATTAGACCTCTGCGTAGAAGAGGCGGCTTTCTTGGAATGAAGACTGGGAGCGTAGAGAGATTTTAAAGTTTCAGAAAGGGTGGGGAGAAACACCAGGTACAGGGTGAGGCCAGGGGGTTCGGCGCAGCTAGCCATTCCCTACCCGCTCCATTTCCTGAAGGAAGACTAAAGAAATATTTGTTAGTGAAATATTTGTTAGTGAAGTGAAATATTTGTTCCCCCTGAGGTAAGTTTGTGTGAGCTAAAAAGGTAAAGGTAGACCACCGTGCAAGCACCAGTCGTTTCCGACTCTGCTTCCATGCTTGCACAGCAGACTTTTTAACGAGGTGGTTTGCCCGTGCCTTCCCCAGTCATCTCCACTTTCCCCCCAGCAAGCTGGGGACTCCTTTGACCGGCCTCGGAAGGACGGAAGGCTGAGTCGATCTCAAGCCGGCTACCTGAACCCAGCTTCTGCCGGGTTTGAACTAAGGTTGTGAGCAGAGCTTAGGACTGCAGTACTGCAGCTTTACCACTCTGCACCACGGGGCTCTTTTAAAGGTAAAGGTAGAAGATGATATTGGATTTATATCCCACCCTCCACTCCGAAGAGTCTCAGAGTGGCTCACAATCTCCTTCCCCTCCCCCCCCCCACAACAGACACCCTGTGAGGTAGATGAAGATATTGGGTTTATATCCTGCCCTCCACTCCGAAGAGTCTCAGAGCAGCTCACAATCTCCTTCCCCTCCCCCCCCCCACAACAGACACCCTGTGAGGTAGATGAAGATATTGGATTTATATCCCACCCTCCACTCCGAAGAGTCTCAGAGCGGCACACAATCTCCTTCCCCTTCCTTCCCCACAACAGACATCCTGTCAGGTGGGTGGAACTGAGAGGGCTCTCACCGCAGCTGCCCTTTCAAGGACAACCTCTGCCACAGCTATGGCTGACCCAAGGCCATTCCAGCAGGTGCAAGTGGAGGAGTGGTGAATCAAACCCATTTCTCCCAGATAAGAGAGCTCTGGCTGACCCAAGGCCATTCCAGCAGGTGCAAGTGGAGGAGTGGGGAATCAAACCCATTTCTCCCAGATAAGAGAGCTTTGGCTGACCCAAGGCCATTCCAGCAGGTGCAAGTGGAGGAGTGGGGAATCAAACCCATTTCTCCCAGATAAGAGAGCTCTGGCTGACCCAAGGCCATTCCAGCAGCTGCAAGTGGAGGAGTGGGGAATCAAACCCATTTCTCCCAGATAAGAGAGCTTTGGCTGACCCAAGGCCATTCCAGCAGGTGCAAGTGGAGGAGTGGGGAATCAAACCCATTTCTCCCAGATAAGAGAGCTCTGGCTGACCCAAGGCCATTCCAGCAGCTGCAAGTGGAGGAGTGGGGAATCAAACCCGGTTCTCCCAGATAAGAGAGTTCTGGCTGACCTAAGGCCATTCCAGCAGGTGCAAGTGGAGGAGTGGGGAATCAAACCCGGTTCTCCCAGATAAGAGAGCTCTGGCTGACCCAAGGCCATTCCAGCAGCTGCAAGTGCTGGAATATAGATGTGGAGGGGTCCAGTCATAAGAACATAAGAGAAGCCATGTTAGATCAGGCCAATGGCCCATCCAGTCCAACACTCTGTGTCACACAGTGGCAAAATTTTTTTGTGGCTAACAGCCACTGATGGACCTCTGCTCCATATTTTTATCTAAACCCCTTTTGAAGGTGGCTATGCTTGTGGCCGCCACCACCTCCTGTGGCAGTGAATTCCACATGTTAATCACCCTCTGGGTGAAGAAGGACTTCCTTTTATCCGTTTTAACCTGTCTGCTCAGCAATTTCATCGAATGCCCACGAGTTCTTGTATTGTGAGAAAGGGAGAAAAGTACTACTTTCTCTACTTTCTCCATCCCATGCATTATCTTGTAAACCTCTATCATGTTACCCCGCAGTCGACATTTCTCCAAGCTAAAGAGTCCCAAGCGTCCCAGTCCAGCATCCTTGGCCAAGGTGCAAGGGATTCTGGGATGCCACACCTTCCTGCTCTCACAGCGTAGCGGGAGCGGGGTGGCGAGAAACCACTGGCCAGCCTGTGAGAAAGCAACACGCCCGGCTTGCTGGCAAGGAGCGCAGGACTGCTGAGAAAAGCCAGAAGTTAAAGCACCGCAGCTCTCTCCCCTCCTGCTCTTCCCACCCCGCACCCCCTCGCAAATCAGAGAAGAAGTGAAGCAGGCCGACTTGAGGGGGGGGGTGTGTGGGCTGAGTCACATCCAGCCACCTGCAGGCTGGAATCAGCAAAACGGCAGCCGCTTCGGCGACGGCCATCGGCTCGGCATTGTCCGAGAACAAACAAGGACAGATTGGAATCGCAAAACCCTCCCTTGTTGGAAAAACAGCCGGGCTAGGGGGTTTCATTGTCAGCCCAGCGGGTGGAGCTGGAACCGGTTCAAAGAAGACCTCCTCTCCCCCGCCCGCCCACCCCACAGAGAGCTGACAGGGGAAGGGGCCTAAGGCGGGCTGGGGCGAGCTGATTTTGCAGGCCCCGGAAAGAGTGGCAACGCCCCAAGGCCTGCCCGGGTTTGGCCCCATGCTACAAGAGAAGTACAGTGGCACATAATGGCAATTGAGAGAAGCGCCCCCTGTCACTCATCCGTGGGTACTCCCTCCTTGCAATAGGGTTGCCAAGTCCCAATTCAAGAAATATCTCGGGACTTTGGGGGTGGAGCCAGGAGTCTTTAGGGGTGGAGCTAGGAGACATTGGGGCGGAGCCAGGAGAAAGGTTGTGACAAGCATAACTGAAATCCAAAGGCAGTTCTGGCCATCACGTTACAAGGGACCGTACACCTTTGAAATAATATACCTTACTTCACGTCACCAACATTTACTAGTGTCTAAAGTGAAGTGAAGTAAGGTATATTATTGATTGTGAAGAGTGAAGCAATATATTGGTATGAAATTTTAGCTTGTTTAAAGCAGTAATGTGAAACAGGAAGCTCAGACCGGTTATGCCTGTAAACCCGGGGTGGCCAACGGTAGCTCTCCAGATGTTTTTTGCCTACAACTCCCATCAGCCCCAGCCAGCATGGCCAATGGCTGGGGCTGATAGGAGTTGTAGGCAAAAAAACATCTGGAGAGCTACCGTTGGCCATCCCTGCTGTAAACTGATGGTATTTGGAAAGTATATATGAATTACCTGTGCATACAGAGAGCTAATCCGGAATGATTATACACTGTGTATGAACTTGGTGATATCAGTAAAAGAAATTAGTTTTTCTATAGTTTTTCTATATAGTCAGTTATCTTTATTGGAAATTCGGGAGTATTCATCAGCGGATAAGGGGTACTTTGTATATGGAGCTTTTGCTTTTTTCAAAAAGAAGAATGGCATGCTCTTTATCACACTGGGGATGCTCTAGGATTCGCGGTAAAACTATGGCACCATAGAGTTTTTACCACAAATCCTAGAGTGTCCCCGGCAGGACGTGCCCTGTGTGTTGACGTCACATCCGGGTGATGTCATCAGGCAGGGCACGTCACACGACAATGGGGCTCATTGGAGGAGGACATCCCCATGGCGACCTGCTCTGGTGAAAGCCAGTTTGGTGTAGTGGATAAGTGTGCAGACTCTTATCTGGGAGAATCGGGTTTGATTCCCACTCCTCCGCTTGCACCTGCTAGAGTGGCCTTGGGTCAGCCATAGCTTTCATAGAAGCCGTCCTTGAAAGGGCAGCTGCTATAAAAGCACTCTCAGCCCCACCTACCTCACCCCACAGTTTGTTGTGTGGGGGGGAAGGTAGAGGAGATTGTGACCGCTCTGAGATTCTTAGATTCAGAGTACAGGGCGGGATATAAATCCAAAATCATCATCTTCTTCTTCTGGGGCCCAAACCAGCGGCAGCTTGGCAGCCCCCATGTGAACAAATACATCCGTCCCCAGTTCAGACTGTCCCTCAAGGGTTATAGATTGGCCCCTGCAGAGTTCCACAGCCTTCTTTAACAACCGGAGTCACGCCCCCCCCCCTTTGGTTCTCACCACGACTGCCCTGCAACGCTTCAGACTCCAGGAGAACTGAGCTCTAAGGGAATTCCAAGAGATTCTCCAGGCCCCACCTGGAGGCTGGCAACCCTACGCCCTGCACCCCACAAACATACATTAGACCTGACTCGGGACAGGCCCATGTCAGAAGGGGCAGTAAGGGGGGAAAAAGAGACTCCCTTTCTTTGAAGCCTGCGGTTAGCAGATACTGAATCGATTTTGCCTCCTTTCCGTACTCCAGTTTGGTGTAGTGGTTAAGTACACAGACTCTTTCTCTGGGAGAACTGGGTTTGATTCCCCACTCCACCACTTGCAGCTGCTGGAATGGCCTTGGGACAGCCATAGCTCTGGCAGAGGTTGTCCTTGAAAGGGCAGCTGCTGTGAGAGCCCTCTCCTGCCCCACCCATCTCACAGGGTGTCTGTTGTGGGGGGGAGAAGATATAGGAGATTGGAAGCCGCTCTGAGTCTGATTCAGGGAGAAGGGCGGGATATAAATCTGCAGTCTTCCTTAAAGCATTGAAATTCCCAGGCAAGTCACACAGGAAGCCCTTGGTTCCTATCTTGTTTGAGGCCTGGATTTACTAGGTGGCCTTAAGGCAGGGGTGACCAAACGGCGGCTCTTTCACGCAGATTGTGTGGCTCTCGAAGCCCTCACAGCCCCATCAGCCAGCTTAGAAAAGGCATTTAACGTTGCTTTCTTTCCACCTCTCCCTCTCCATTTTCCTTCCTTCCTGTCTTGCAGCTCTCAACCATCTGACATTTGAGTCTTGGGACTCTCAAACATCTGACATTTATTCCACGTGGCTCTTACACTAAGCAAGTTTGGCCACCCCTGCCTTAAGGCAAGCTACTGTCCTTCACATACCCCTCTGCACCAGCATCGCAACAACAGCGGCCTACCTTGCAGGGCCGGCGTACGGCGTCCTCTGAAAATGTGAAACGTTTTGACAGCTCTCGGCAGGATCTAGTAATTGCTAAACCATTAAGTTTAGTTGGGGTCCTCAGCCCCCCCCCCCACAAAGCCAGTTTCTACTTTCTATCCCCACGCCCCCCCCTCCCCACCTCAGCAGGCTAAGAAACGCATGCACCCTTACCCAATTTGCAAAGTGAAGAATTGGGGAGGGGGGGGGAAGAGAGAAATGCAAGCAAGTTTCCATTGCAGGAAGGCTGCAAGAAAGTTAATTAGCCTCTAATTACAGCACTAATTAACTAAAGTACTAATCACCCTGACAAATCATACATTAGTATCGGCAATTGCTTTACAGGATTAGCATTATAATGCTTCCCTTTGCTTTATCTGGGAGGAACGGTTTTTGGGGAGGGGGGGAGAATATCGTTAATGACCATCTGCAGTAGTCCCCTTCACAGATTTCTTTTATCTGTTTGGTTGGGTGTGGAGGTGGGGGGGGGGGGAAACCCCGGCTCTCTTGAACGGAGAAGAATTTGCGGTTGCAAAGTAGGTTTTCAGGACTAAAGAGGGGGAAGGGGAGAGACTTGGGGCCAGAGGGTCTCCCGAAATTCAAAATCTCTGCGAACATGCACGAAACTCCCTTTTAGATTCAAAAGGCTCTGCGAACATGCACGAAACTTCCTTTTAGATTCAAAAGGCTCTGCGAACATGAACGGAACTTCCTTTTAGATTCCAAAGGCTCTGCGAACATGCACGAAACTTCCTTTTAGATTCAAAAGGCTCTGTGAACATGCACGGAACTTCCTTTTGGGTTCGTGCAAGACAGTCCAGAATCATTTCGGACTGGAAGTGGCCCTCCGGGGCGTGGGGGCGTGCCCCAGACGGAGCACTAGTGCAGTGCAACGGTTGCGGCAGGGTCCCCCAATGGTGCCCGTGGGCGCTACAGCCGTTGCCAAGTCTTTTTTTAGGAATGAGTGGGGCCAAACGAAGCCCCTGGCCATCTGGCCGCTGGAGATACCACTGGCTGTGTAGGTTAACATAATCGCAGGGTTGGTTTTATTCTCTCACTCTTTCTCGGTGTATTTTTCAAAGTGAGTCGTCTTACCTCTGCCCTTGGGCTTTCTGTACGCATGAAGAAAGGTTAGACTGCTTGGGGCTCTTTAGCCTGGAGAAATGTCGACTGAGGGGTGACATGATAGAAGAGGTTGACAAGATGATGCACGGGATAGAGAAGGTAGAGAAAGAAGCCCTTTTCTCCCTTTCTCACAATGCAAGAACTCACGGACATTCAACGAAATTGCTGAGCAGTCGGGTTACAACAGATAAAAGGAAGTCCTTCTTCACCCAAAGGGCGATTAACATGTGGAATTTGCTGATCCAACATGGCTTCTCTTCTCTTATTTTCTTCTGTGACACAGAGTGTTGGACTGGAGGGGCCATTGGCCTGATCCAACATGGCTTCTCTTATGTTCTTATGTGACACAGAGTGTTGGACTGGAGGGGCCATTGGCCTGATCCAACATGGCTTCTCTTATGTTCTTCTATGACACAGAGTGTTGGACGGAAGGGACCACTGCCCTGATCCAACAGGACTTCTCTTATGTTCTTATGTCCTCTTATGTGTGTGGCTGTTGACACCACCTGCGGTGACTGTTTTGTAGTTCCAAAGGTGCCCACAAGCTCAAAAAAAGATTGGGGTGCGTTAGAGCACCAAAATAGAATCTTGGAGACTTGGATTCAAATTCCCTCTCTGCCATGGAGGCTTACTGGGTGACCATGGGCCTGGCACATTTGGCCTACCCTACCTTACAAGGTTGTCGTGAGGGTAAAAGAGAGGAGGGCAGAACAATGTAAGCTGTTCTAGGTTGCCGTTGAAGAGACAGACAGGATATCAATGAAGTAAATAAAATCTCCTGACTGTCTGACAGCTGAAATCCTTCTCTTGGAAACTAAACCTGGAACCTTCTGTGTAAAAGAAGCGTCTCTATCGCCAACCCAGGACTCTTATCTCCTTGACATGCTAACTTTCTGCAGGCAGGGAGTTTTCACATTTGGAATCACTCAAATCCAAAGAAATCCATGTTAAATTCTTCAGTGGCGTCCACATGTTAGTAAGAAGCAGCACCAGAGCTATGGACATTATGCCGTGTCTATCTATGCACCGCACTGTTGCCACATTGGGGGGGGGGGGCACATCCACATGAACGAGTAGCCACAGAAGAATACGGAAGACTTTCTCCCGTAGAGTGGCTAGGGCCCCTCGCATGTAAGCAAACAAAAGGCAAATATGCAAAAACCGAAGGGAGGATCCACCTCCGCAGTCCCGCAAGGTCACGCACACTTCAAATTCATTAAATGCAGAATTCCCCCACACCTCCCCCCACCCTGCCACTTTGGCTCTTTCTACTTCACATAATTTATTCGGTTCTTGTTAATTGTCAGGAAGAGCAAGACGGCTTCGGACTGCCCTGCCCCCCCCCCCCCAAACCTCCCGGGGAATCTCTTTCAGCGACTCAGCCAGTTTCTGAGAAAATGGCAGGCCGTTCCCACCCACTCCTCGAACATCTCTCGGCAGCCACGTGGACTAGAACAGGGACGGCCAAACTTGCTTAATGGAAGAGCCGTTGGAATAAACGTCAGATGTTTGAGAGCCACAAGACATGGATGTTAGATGTTTGAGAGCCGCAAGACAGACAGGAAGGAAGGAAGGAAGGAAGGAAGGAAGGAAGGAAGGAAGGAAGGAAGGAAGGAAGGAAGGAAGGAAGGAAGGAAGGAAGGAAGGAGGGAGATGAGATTGGAATTATATTCTGCCCTCCACTATGAATCTCAGTCTCAGAGCGGCTCACAATCTCTTTTATCTTCCTCCCCCACAACAGACACCTTGTAAGGTGGGTGGGGCTGAGAGAGCTCTGACAGAAGCTGCCCTTTCAAGGACAACCTCTGCCAGAGCTATGGCTGACCCAAGGCCATTCCAGCAGGTGCAAGTGGAGGAGTGGGGGAATCAAACCTGGTTCTCCCAGGTAAGAGTCCAAGCAATTAACCACTACACCAAACTGGGTCTCACAATCTCCTTTCCCTTCCTCCCCCACAACAGACACCCTGTGAGGTAGGTAGGGCTGAGAGAGCTCTGACAGAAACCCCCCATTCAAGGACAGCTCTGCGAGAGCTATGGCTGGCCCAAGGCCATTCCATCAGCTGTGAGTGGAGGAGTGGGGAATCAAACCTGCTTCTCCCAGATAAGAGTCCGCACACTTCACCACTACACCAAACTGGCTCTCGAAGGAAGGAAGGAAGGAAGGAAGGAAGGAAGGAAGATAGATGGGAGAGTAAGGAGGTAGGGAGAGGTGGAAAGAAAGCAACTTTAAATGCATTCTCCAAGCTGCCAGCTGACTTGGCTCGGAGAAGTGATTTAAAGAGAGAAATGCCTTTTCCAAGCTGGCTGATGGGGCAGTGGCGGCTTTGAGAGCCCCATGATATGTGTGAAAGGGCCTCATGTAGCTCCCAAGCTGCAGTTTGGCCACCCCTGGACTAGAAACATGTCTTTTTTAAAAACCTGAAACCCAAGAGTCTTAGTTGGTTTTAGAGGGGAGCCATGTTGGCCTTAGAATCATAGAAACATAAAATCGTGGAGTTCGAAGGGCCCTCCAGGGTCATCTAGTCTAACACCCTGCACAATGCAGGAAACTCACAAATACCTCCCCCTAAATTCACAGGATCACTGGGGAACCACTCTAACAGTCAGGAAGTTCTTCCTAATGTTGAGCTGGAAACTCTTTTGATTTCATTTCAACCCGTTGGTTCTGGTCCTGCCTTCTGGGGCCACAGAGAACAATTCCACGCCATCCTCTATATGACAGCCCTTCAAGGACTTGAAGATGGTGATCCTATCACCTCTCAGCCTCCTCCTCTCCAGGCTAAACATCCCCAGCTCCTTGCCAGCTCCAAGTGGGGAAATTCCTGAAGAACTTGGGGTTGGAAGCAGGGAGGGAGCTCAGCAGATACAATGCCACAGACTCCACCCTCCAAAGCAGCTGTTTTCTGCAGGGGGACTGATCTGGAGATGAGTCAAAACAGCGGGGGATCTCCAGGTTCCACCTGGAAGTTGGCAACCTCTAGCAGAACATTTCGATTTGATTCCCTTTAGAGTTAGACTCCCTTTCTTCAAACTGTCTGATGAACTTGGTGCCCTCTAAGCCTTAGAATCTAAGGGAAGGACCCTGGCTCAGTGACAGAGCCTCTGCTTCGCATGCACAAAGTCCCAGGTTCAATCCCCAGCATCTCCAGTTAAAAAAGGATCAGGCAGGAGGTGATGGGAAAGACCTCAGCCTGAGACCCTGGAGAGCCATGGGTGGGGTGTGGCTCAGCGGAAGAGCCTCTGCTTGGCATGCAGAAGGTCGCCGGTTCGATCCCCGGCATCTCCAGTTAAAACGACCGGGCAGGAGGGGATGGGAAAGACCTCAGCCTGAGACCCTGGAGAGCCATGAAGTGGGGCGTGGCTCAGCGGAAGAGCCTCTGCTTGGCATACAGGAGGTCCCTGGTTCGATCCCCGGCATCTCCAGTAAAAAGGACCAGGCAGGAGGAGATGGGAAAGACCTCAGCCTGAGACCCTGGAAAGCCAGGAAGTGGGGCTGTAGCGCAGTGGCAGAGCCTCTGCTTGGCATGCAGAAGGTCTCAGGCTCAGTCCCCTGCATTTCCAGTTAAAAAAGGATCAGGCAGGAGGTGATGGGAAAGACCTCGGCCTGAGACCCTGGATAGCCATGGGTGGGGCATGGCTCAGCGGAAGAGCCTCTGCTTGGCATACAGGAGGTCCCCGGTTCGATCCCCGGCATCTCCAGTAAAAAGGAGCAGACAGGAGGTGATGGAAAAGACCTCTGCCTGAGACCCTGGAGAGCCATGGGGTGGGGCGTGGCTCAGTGGAAGAGCCTCTGCTTGGCATACAGGAGGTCCCAGGTTCAATCCCCGGCACTGCCAGCCAAAAGGACCCAGATGAAAAAGATTTATTTATTTATTTATTTATTTTATTTATTTAAGATTTATACCCCGCCCTTCCCACAAGTGGCTCAGGGCGGCTCCGAGACTCTGGGAAGCAACTGCCAGCCTGAGCAGACAATACTGACATTGGTGGACCAATGGTCTGATTCAGTATAAGGCAGCTTTGTGTGTATCCATGTGTATCTTCGGGACCGCCTCTCCCCATATGAAACCCCCCCCCCTCAAGCTCTGAGGTCTGCTGCTCAACATCTCCTCATAGTCCCTGGTTCTAAGGACGTCCGGCTGGCTTCAACGAGGGGCAGGGCCTTTTTGGTCCGGGCCCCTACATGGTGGAATGAGCTGCCGCTGGAGATCTGGGCCCTGTGGGACTTATCAAGGTTTCGCAGGGCCTGTAAGACGGAGCTCTTCCACCAGGCTTTTAGTTAATCCAGCGGGCGTCCTCTGAAAGTCATCACTTCTCCCAGCATTTCACCATTATGGCGTTAGGTTGTGCTGTTAGCCATCAGCCACATGCTGTTTACCGCCGATGTCTGTAAGGCTGTTTACTGTGCCACTCCTGTTTCGTAATGTCTGTTTTTTATGATATTATTTTAACTCTGTTTTGTTGTCATGGGCCGCCCTGAGCCCCCCTTGCGGGATAGGGCAGGGGATGAATAAAAAAAGGTATATTAAACTAATTAAATTAAATCCCACGTTTGTTACTTCCCCTACTCCAGAGGAATGCACGCATGAAGAAGAACTGCAGATGTATACCCCGCCCTTCTATCTGAATCAGAGACTCAGAGCAGCTTACAATCTCCTTTATCTTCTCCCCCCACAACAGACACTCTGTGAGGTGGGTGGGGCTGAGAGAGCTCTCCTAGAAGCTGCCCTTTCAAGGACAACCTCTGCCAGAGCTATCGCTGACCCAAGGCCATGCTAGCAGGTGCAAGTGGAGGAGTGGGGAATCAAACCCGGTTCTCCCAGATAAGAGTCCGCACACTTCACCACTACACCAAACCGGCTCACTTGTGGTGGGGCTGAGAGAGCTCTCCCAGCAGCTGCCCTTTCAAGGACAACCTCTGCCAGAGCTATGGCTGACCCAAGGCCATTCCAAGGAGGTGCAAGTGGAGGAGTGGGGAATCAAACCCGGTTCTCCCAGATAAGAGTCCGTGCACTTAACCACTACACCAAACTGGCTCTCTTGTGGTGGGGCTGTGAGAGCTCTCCCAGCAGCTGCCCTTTCAAGGACAACCCCTGTGAGAGCTCTGGCTGACCCAAGGCCATGCCAGCAGGTGCAAGTGGAGAAGTGGGGAATCAAACCCAGTTCTCCCAGATAAGAGTCCGCACACTTAACCACTACACCAAACTGGCTCTCACAGGAACACACGCATGAAGCCCCTCTGCTGTTTACTGGACACAAATATGCAACCACAAAAGACATGTGGCCGATTCTCTGGCTAAGCCACCCGTGTGGGTGTTGGGTGGGAGTGCCAGCGTGCTGCAGGAGGCCTGGCATGCAGCCGGGGGGGCAAGATCGGCGTCCTCTCCTGGGTTGTCAGGGCATGGGCGTAATTGCAATAGGCCCGGCCGTAACCTGTGTGCAAAAGGCTTACCTGAGAATGTAGTTCACCCAGATCATGTTCTTCTCGCTCGGGTTCTTGACGTTGACCGAGATGGTGGCGCAGGACTGGATCCACACAAAGCCCCCGTTCTTCTGCAGCCAGCGGTAATAGCGGGTGACCACCTGGCCCTTGTTTAACACTGGAGAAGAGACAGCAGAGATCGTCGGAAAGGTCACCGAGGACCCAAAATCTCCACCCAGGGCTTCCCAACCTGGTGCTCACCAACTCCCAAGACCCATGTCAAGTGTTTGTAGAAACTGGGCGGGCTTGCGTGGAGCTTGGGCCTAGCGTGGCTTCCGACTGGCCACTGTTGAAAGCTGCGCCTCAGCATCAGCTGCCGCCACTGCGCAAGGATCTTTATTGTGTGACTGAAGGCAAGTCGGGGGCAGCCATTTTGCAGCTGGCTCCGCCTCCCGCAGCAGCCATTTTGTGGCCACGCCCACCATGCCGTGTCAAGCGTTCCAAAGGTGCCCATGGGCTCCAGGAGGTTGGGGGCCTCAACCGCACCACCCCAGCGGCTTAAGGCCTACAACCACAATCTGCTGAATCAAGTAGCTAAATTCTTCTCTGAACTTTGGGCTGTAAAGAAATCGGGGGGTGGGGGGAGGAAGCATGTTCTCTCCCTTAAAAAAGGTTATTCTCATACAAAGACTGAAACCGAGGTGACCCTACGAGGCGCAGCTGCATTTATTTATATCCCATTTTTCTTCCCTCCAGAATCATAGAGTTGGAAGGGACCTCCAGGGTCATCTAGTCCAACCCCCTGTACAATGCAGGAAACTCACAAACACCTCCCCCTAAATTCACAGGATAGAATCCTAGAATCACAGAGTTGGAAGGGACCTTCAGAGTCATCTGGTCCAACCCCCTGCACAATGCAGGGAACTCACAAACGCCTCCCCCTAAATTCACAGGATAGAATCCTAGAATCACAGAGTTGGAAGGGACCTCCAGGGTCATCTAGTCCAACCCCCTGCACAATGCAGGAGACTCATAAATACCTCCCCCTAACTTCACAAGATAGAATCTTAGAATCACAGAGCTGGAAGGGACCTCCAGAGTCATCTGGTCCAACCCCCTGCACAGTGCAGGGAACTCACAAACGCCTCTCCCTAAATTCACAGGATAGAATCCTAGAATCACAGAGTTGGAAGGGGCCTCCAGGATCATCTAGTCCAACCCCCTGCACAATGCAGGAGACTCACAAACACCTCCCCCTAAATTCACAGGATAGAATCCTAGAATCACAGAGTTGGAAGGGACCTCCAGGGTCATCTAGTCCAACCCCCTGTACAATGCAGGGAACTCATAAACGCCTCCCCCTAAATTCACAGGATAGAATTCTAGAATCACAGAGTTGGAAGGGACCTCCAGAGTCATCTGGTCCAATCCCCTGCACAGTGGAGGAACTCACAAACGCCTCCCCCTAAATTCACAGGATAGAATCCTAGAATCACAGAGTTGGAAGGGATCTCCAGGGTCATCTAGTCCAGCCCCCTGCACAAGGCAGGAGACTCACAAATACCTCCCCCTAAATTCACAGGATCTTCATTGTTGTCAGATGGCCCTTTAGCCAGTGACCGATTTCGCACTAGGCTTGTTCTGGGTGGACAGCCCTTTTGCTCCTGGCAGTTCTCTCGGTTTTCGCACAAGCTACCCCGGACCTACTCATTGGCATGCTGCTTTTCCGTTGCAAGCGAGATCCTCTTACAAGCTGTTTCTGCTTGCTGTGGAACAGTGGCAGGCCAATGAGCAGGTCCGGGACAGCTTGTGCGAAAACCGAGAGAAGTGCAGGAGGGAGGTAAAAGGGCTCTCCACCTGGAACGAACCCGAGCGCGAAATCGGTCTCTGTTTAGAAACTTCCAAAGGAGGAGAGCCCACCCACCACCTCCCAAGGAAGCCTGTCCCACTAATAGCCACTGATGGACCTCTGCTCCATATTTTTATCCAATCCCCTATTGAAGCTGGCTATGCTTGTAGCTGCCATCACCTCCTGTGGCAGTGAATTCCACATGTTAATCACCCTTTGGGTGAAGAAGGACTTCCTTTTATCCGTTTTAACCTGTCTGCTCAGCAATTTCATCGAATGCCCACGAGTTCTTGTATTGTGAGAAAGGGAGAAAAGTATTTCTTTCTCTACTTTCTCCATCCCATGCATTATCTTGTAAACCTCTATCATGTCACCCCGCAGTCGACGTTTCTCCACGCTCAAGAGCCCCAAGTGCATTTCTTCATAGGGAAAGTGTTCCAAACCACTCAGCTCCTCCAGCTTTCCTCACAGGACCTGGTCTCTTCAGTACTGTCTACTCAGACTGGCAGCGGCTCTCCAGGGTCCCAAGCTGAGGTTTTTCACACCTATTTGCCTGGACCCTTTTTTGGAGATGCCAGGGATTGAACCTGGGACCTTCTGCTTCCCAAGCAGATGCTCTACCACTGAGCCACTGTCCCTCCCCTGTCTACGGATGCTCAACAGTGTTCCTGAACGCCGTGGGCTGCTTTGTTATCTAGCACGCCCTCCCACCCCCCCAGGATGACTTACGGTCCAAATGGCTCTGTCGGATGCCCTCCACATCCTCGCCATGGATGAATCGGTAGCAACTTTTGCCGACCAGCTCTGAGGGACACAGGTCCATGTAGTCGCTGATCCTGGGAAAGGACGGCCAGGAAGGGTATAAGAGGGTACATATAGAGAAGAAGAAGACTCAGAGCAGCTTATAATCTCCTTTATCGCCTTCCCCCACAACAGACACCCTGTGAGGTGGATGGGGCTGAGAGAGCTCTGACAGAAACTGGCCTTTCAAGGACAACGCTACGAGAGCCAAGCACGTTCTAAATTCTAAATCCCAAAACAATAAGGCAAGGAATGTCTTTTATTAACACACCAACTAAAACAACACAGAACACATCTTAATAAAAGAAAAAAAAAGACTGTAGATTTATGCCCCGCCATTCTCTCTGAATCAGAGTCTCAGAGCGGCTTACAGTCTCCTTTATCGCCTTCCCCCACAACAGATACCCTGTGAGGTGGATGGGGCTGAGAGAGCACTGACAGAAACTTGCCTTTCAAGGACAACGCTGCGAGAGCCAAGCACGTTCTAAATTCTAAATCCCAAAACAATAAGGCAAGGAATGTCTTTTATCTAAAGCAACACAGAACACATCTTAATAAAAGAAAAAAAAAGACTGTAGATTTATACCCCGCCCTTCTCTCTGAATCAGAGTTTCAGAGCGGCTTACAGTCTCCTTTATCGCCTTCCCCCACAACAGACACCCTGTGAGGTGGATGGGGCTGAGAGAGCACCGACAGAAACTTGCCTTTCAAGGACAACGCTGCGAGAGCCAAGCACGTTCTAAATTCTAAATCCCAAAACAATAAGGCAAGGAATGTCTTTTATTAACACACCAACTAAAACAACACAGAACACATCTTAATAAAAGGAAAAAAAAGATTGTAGATTTATACCCCGCCATTCTCTCTGAATCGGAGTCTCAGAGTGGCTTACAGTCTCCTTTATCTCCTTCCCCCACAACAGACACCCTGTGAGGTGGATGGGGCTGAGAGAGCTCTGACAGAAACTGGCCTTTCAAGGACAATGCTGCGAGAGCCAAGCACATTCTAAATCCCAAAACAATAAGGCAAGGAATGTCTTTTATTAACACACCAACTAAAACAACACAGAACACATCTTAATAAAAGAAAAAAAAAAGACTGTAGATTTATACCCCGCCATTCTCTCTGAATCAGAGTCTCAGAGTGGCTTACAGTCTCCTTTATCTCCTTCCCCCACAACAGACCCCCTGTGAGGTGGGTGGGGCTGAGAGAGCTCTGACAGAAACTGCCCTTTCAAGGACAACTCCTGCGAGAGCTATAGCTGCCCCAAGGCCATTCCAGCAGCTGCAAGTGGAGGAGTGGGGAATCAAACCCGCTTCTCCCAGATAAGAGTCCGTGCACTACACCAAACTGGAGTGCCCAAACTGGGTATATTGGAGTGTCTAGCAGGCATTCAACCCCACCCCACCCTTTCTGATATCTCCGAAGTGGGGGCAGGGCCTACGAACCAGGGGATCCCCCGCCCCAACCTGGGGATTGGCAACCCCAGCCCCTTCCCACTCACCTGCTCTCGCAGTACACAATCTGCAAGTCCATGTTGACCCGGAAGACGAACATGTGGCACTCGATGCGAACCTCGCTGAGCGTGGAAGGGGGGAGGGTGTGGGCCAGCGCCACCATGCCCATCACCCGCCCCAGCACCGAGTGGGTGTGGGAGAAAGAGGGCAGGCGGGGCCGGAGGCGGCCCGTCACGTGGATCACCTGCAGGAGAGGAGGGGAGGAGAGAGCAGCCGTGGGCCGAGGGAACAGGCTCCCTGCTTTTCAGTCCCCCCAAGTGAGGGATTTGGTGGAGGAACTGCACTCTAGCAGGGAAGGATAAGAGGTCTAAGCTTTTCTCCATGATATCCCTTGCAGCAGAGGTGTCAACCACGCAGCCCAGGGGCCAAATCAGGCCCCCAGAGGGTCATATCAGCCCCCCCCCAAGCAACTGGCTGTCCTCCGCTTCCTTCTCCCTTGCTTCCTTCTGCTTTGCAAGGCTTGCTCAATCGCACAGTAGAGCTGCAGAGCAAAACCTCTGTTTTCTCCACGGGCTGAGGCTCCTCCCTTGGGGAGGACGAGGAAGAGCTTGCTCTGCCAGACTCTCTCAATCACACAGCAGAGCTGCTGAGCCAAGCCTCTCTTCCTTCTATTGGCTGAGGCTCCTCCCCCTCCTGGGGAAGGAAGGAAAGAGCCAGAGCATCCTTTGCCTAGTTCCCTGGGCCCCATGGGAGAAATACAAAGAAAGCACCTTTAAGAACAAGTGCTAATGTTTAAGCGTGTTTTATTTTAAAGTGCTTTAAAAAAAAACCCTTTAATTGTGTTTGTCTGTGTTTTTTATAAAGTTTATATCTCTGCTTCTTAATCTTAAATAGGTACGCACATGGCCTGGCCCGACATATTCTGGCCTGACAAGGTCTCATTTGTGGCAGATCTGGTCTTCATAACAAATGGGTTTGACACCCTTGCCTTACGGCAAGAGTCCCCAACACCAGGCCCCATGCTGTCAACTAACACCTTTACTTGTTCCTCCCAAGTTTTTTGGGAAGTGGGTGGGGCCAGGTGGGGCTTTTGCCCAGCACGGCTTCTGATTGGCCGCTGGAATTTGACTGGCTGCACAGTTTTTTTTTTTAAAACATGATGGAAGGCAGGGGTGGAATTCTAGCAGGAGCTCTTTTGCAGATTAGGCCACACACCCCTGATGTAGCCAATCCGCCAAGAGCTTACAAGGCTTTTTTTGTAAACTCTTGGAGGATTGGCTACATCAGGGGTGTGTGGCCTAATACACAAAGGAGCTCCTGCTAGAATACCACCCCGATGGAAGGTAAGCTGTGTGGACGCACAGAATTGTTTTAAAATATGCTCATTTTTTAAAGGCATCCTCGTGGAGATGCTGAACGTTTGCTCTGGGATGGGTGGCCCACCAGACGAGAAGACAGGTGGTTCGGTTCTGTTCCCAGGCTTATAAGGAACACAAAAAGCAAGGCAAATCGGCCAAACATTTACCTTTTAACAAATCCTTAAGTGACTTTTTAAATGGTTTAAAGCAGGGGCAGCCAAACCGTGGCTCAGAAGTCACACGTGTGATGTTTCCCCTAAGCTGCAGAGTCTCATGAGCAAAAATCCTACTTTGTGAGCTGCTGGCATGAAAGTTGTGAGCTCCTGGGATTAATGTTGTGAGCGACTGCATCAACGGATTGTGCTCTGGGGCCATTTTTCCTGAGCTAAGACAAAAATGTGTGAGCCAGAGGCTAAAAATCTGTGAGCTCGCTCACGCTAACTCAGCTTAGAGGGAACACCGCGCATGTGGCTCTTGACAAATATTGCGTGGCTCTTGAAGCCCCCACTGCCCCACTGGCCTGCTTGGGAGAAGGCATTTCTCTCTTTCAATCACTTCTCCAAGTTAAGCCAGCCAGCAGCTTGGAGAAGGCATTTAAAGTTAATGTTGCTTTCTTTCCACTTCTCCCTCCTTCCTCCATTCATTTGCCTTCTTGCCTTCCGGTCTTGGCGGCTCTCAAACATCTGATGTTCACCTCTTGCAGCTCTCAAACATCTGAAGTTCACATCTTGTGACTCTCAAACATCTGACGCTTTATTCCACTTGGCTCTTACATTAAGCCAGTTTGGCCACCCCTGGTTTAAAGGTTTAAATGGTAACTTTATTTGTTTTATCTGGCAGTCATAACCCTTAAGCTATCAGATTGTTGTCATGGGTTCCTGCTAGGGTCCTACGACGTTAGGTTTCTCATTGGAATGTTCTACAATGTATTTCAAAGTTGTTTTAAATGACTGAAATGCACTGGTCAACGACTGTAATAAACTTGAACTCTTAGATAGCCATGTTTGCCTGCCTGTACCAGATGACCTTTTTACTCTTGGAGTTATGCACGATGTAGGAATTATTTACTCTGAGAGTATATGCATAACCTCACTCCTGGACATTTTGTGGCTCCGCCTCCTGCGGCAGCCATTTTGTGGGTACGCCCACCATGCTGAATCAGAATTTCAAAAGCATCCACAGGCTCAAAAAGGTCAGGGACGCCCCCACCCCCGGTCTACGCAACATTTGCAGCAAAGAGGACAAGAAACTAGAAAACGAAAGCTGGAATTGTCAGGCTGCTGCGTCCCACTTGCTTCTGGAGAGGCAGCGTTCAAGTAGCCATGCTGATCAGACCAGAAATTCTTGGGGGGGGTTGGAGGAAGGTGCAGCTGGAAGGCCACAATCGGGGGGGGGGAGAGGAGGGAGAACTTTACCTTGTAGCCTGAAGTCTTCACGTGAAGCCCTCTCTTGGTGAGGGTGGATTTCAGGCGGACGAAGAAGGAGCGCTCCAAAGCATCGGCTTCTACAGGAGGGGAGCTGGAAGCATCTAAGAGTTGGAGGAGATTAAACATTAGGACAAACTTTCTGACCATTAGAGCGGTTCTTCGGTGGAACAGGCTTCCTCCTCGGGAGGTGGTGGGCTCTCCTTCCTTGGAGGTTTTTAAACAGAGGCTGGATGGCCATCTGACTGCAACGAGGATCCTGGGAATATAGGCGGAGGTATTTGTGGGTTTTCCTGCATTGTGCAGGGGGTTGGACTAGATGGCCCTGGAGGTCCCTTCCAACTCTAGGATTCTAGAATTCTTCACAAGGTGGTGGGCTCTCCTTCCTTGGAGGTTTTTAAACAGAGGCTAGAGAGCCACCTGACAGCAATGAGGATCCTGGGAATATAGGCGAAAGTATTTGTGGGTTTTCCTGCATTGTGCAGGGGGTTGGACGAGATGACCCTGGAGATCCCTTCCAACTCTAGGATTCTAGAATTCTTCACGAGGTGGTGGGCTCTCCTTCCTTGGAGGTTTTTAAACAGAGGCTAGAGAGCCACCTGACAGCAATGAGGATCCTGTGAATTACGCAGATCACGAGGAGTGCAGGAAGGCTGTGCGTGGGGGCGGCATTTGTGAAGTTCCTGCATTATGCAGGGGGTTGGACTAGATGACCCCTGGAGGTCCCTTCCAACTCTATGATTCTAAACATAAAGGTCAAGGTAGTCCCCTGTGCAAGCACCAGTCGTTTCCGACTCTGGGGTGACGTCGCATCACGATGTTTTCACGGCAGACTTTTTAGGTGGTGGCTTGCCCTTGCCTTCTTCAGTCATCTACGCTTTCCCCCCAGCAAGCTGGGGACTCATTTTACCGACCTCAGAAGGATGGAAGGTTGAGTCAACCTGAAGCCGGCTATCTGGAGCCAGCTTCCGCCGGGATCGAACTCGGGTCGGGAGCAGAGAGCTCGGACTGCAGTACTGCAGCTTTATAGACTCTGTAAATTAGGTGTATGATGAGGAGGAGGGCAGGAAGGGCTGCCTCAGTGCTTCGTTCTTGTGGCCCTGTCCTACACCCCCAGGGAAATGCTGATTGCCGCTTTGAGGTTAGGAAGCAGTTTTTCTCTGGGCCAGTTTGACGAGAGATCCTGGAGGGGTTGTGGGTTTGTTCGCTTTTTTTTGCCATTTTCTGGACATGGAATGGGGAAAGGAAGGTAGTTATGAGTTTCCTGCATTGTGCAGGGGGTTGGACTAGATGACCCTTGGAGTCCCTTCCAGCTCTTTGTTTCGATGAGAGGTCAGACTCAGTATTGGACTTCCTTTCCCGCTCACACTTAAGAGCACGTTTTGCAAAGACCCACCTGCCGTTCCCAAGTAGCTGACCCACCTCTCGCATGACTCATAATTTCTTAAAAATTTATTTACCCCACCCTGCATGAATGGCCAAGAGACCCCCCACCCAGGCCCTTGCCAACCTCCAGGCGGCAGCTGGAGACCAGGAATTGACGACATACGTTGCTTGCTTGCTTTTTATTTAAAACATTTATTCCGCTTCATCAGGAGAAATGACCTCTGTTGCTTCAAGATCAGGTGTAACAGCGGGGGACCCCCAGCCGCCACCTGGAGGCTGGCAACCCTTGTAACAGAAAGCTCCCATTTTGTGCTAGTTGCACAAAGAGTTGCAAAAGGGCCGTAGAGGCCACCTAGTCCAACCCCCTGCTCAATGCAAGACCAGCCTGAGCAGGGGTGGCCAAACGGGCTCGGGAGCCTCCTGCGGCTCTTTCACACAGATGGTGCGGCTCTTGAAGCCCCCACGGCCCTGGCAGCTGACTTCGCGAAGGCATTCGTTGGTGGCTTAGAAAATGCATTTAAAGTTAAAGTTGCTTTCTTTCCACTACTCCCTCCCCATCCATCTGTCTGTCTGTCTGCCTGCCTGCCATCATCCATCCATCCATCTATCCTATCTATCCATCTATCCTATCTATCCATCTATCCATCCATCCATCCTTCTATTTATCTATCCATGCATCTGTCCATCTATCCTATCTATCCTTCTATCTATCTATCTATCCATCCATCCATCCATCCTTCTATTTATCTATCCATCTATCCTATCTATCCATCTATCCATCCATCCTTCTATTTATCTATCCATGCATCTGTCCATCTATCCTATCTATCCTTCTATCTATCTATCCATCTATCCATCCATCCATCCTTCTATTTATCTATCCATCCATCTGTCCATCTATCCTATCTGTCCATCTATCCTATCTGTCCTATCTATCCTTCTATCTATCCATCCATCCATCTATTTATCTATCCATCCATCTGTCCATCTATCCTATCTATCCTTCCTTCCATCCATCCATCCGTCTGTCTATCATCCATCCATCCATCCATCCATCCATCCATCCATCTATCCATCCATCTGTCCCTCTCTCTCTCTCTCTATCTTTCTATCTATCTCTCTATCATCTCTCTCTGTCCTTCTATCTATCTGTCCTTCTATCTTCCTATCTATCATCTATCCGTCCATCTGTCCATCCATCCCCTTCCTACCTTCCCTTCCCTGAATGCCAAACTGTATGGAAATTAGCACCAAACTGTTTTAAATTGTTTTAATCTAATGTTCGATCTAACTGTTTTTATTGTTATTCAATTATATATTGTGAGCCGCCCTGAGCCTGCTTCGGCAGGGAGGGCGGGATCTAAATCAAATAAACTGAACTTCCTTCCTTCCTTCCCTTCTTGCAGCTCTCAAACATCCGACGCTTATCCTCTGCGGCTCTCACGTTAAGCAAATGTGGCCACCCCAGGCTAGAGCATCCCTGGCAACAAGCGTCTGTCCGGCCACTGCTTAAAAGTGTTCGTCCAGCCGCTACTAGGAACTGAAAAGGCAGGTTACAGGATATCATACAGTGGAACCCGGACCTTTTCTTTAAAAGGCGTAGACTTTCTCCTGGAGAGGAGTGCCGTCAATGGGCCGTAGTCATGTTCAGGCAAGGTATCTCTCTGGGGACAGAGCACAGGAGCGAGCATTGGCTGCCTTCACTGGCAGTGGCGGACTAGGTCTAAAAATGTTGGTTGCCAGAGGACACAGGGGCCCCACCCACAACTGTAACGCTATCGTTTAATTTTTGTAAGAAATCAATAAACATTTTAAAAAACACGTAAGTGGGAGGGGGGGAAAGGTACAATTAAAGCTTTTGCGAAATCAATGCATTTTAGTAATTGCAGGGTACATATATTGCCCACATCACTGCTGTTGTACAACAGATACTAAATGTAAAATGCAGACGGCATTTTCCCCAGGGGAGCTGATCTCTGCCAGCTGGAGATCAGTTGCAAAAGCGAGAGATCCCCAGGCCCCACCTGGAAGCTGGCAACCCTACATACCACGTCAATTTTAGTTGCATGGCAGTAATAATACTGGAACTTCTATAATAGTTTCAAGCTACTAAAAGGTCATTAGCATTTTAAACATATGTTTAAGGGGGCCCATTTGCCATCGGGCAAGCTGATACCCTGGTACCTCGTTTGCAGACTCCCTGAAAGTGTCTGCCCGGCTCTGGACGAGAAGGACCCCTCGGTCCGATCCAGCCAGGCACCGCTCGTGCTCTTTGGAGAAAATGCCGCAGGCGCAACCCTGATCTGCTATTCTCTTTTACGCTCCAGCTCGGTATAAATCTTTCACTAGTTTCCCCAGATAAAAGCCGAGCGGGCGGATATCAAGCGAGTGGGCAGGCGACTCACGATCCGGTTTCATTCCTCTCGCTCCGTGCCCTTTGCTCCTGCAGGCTGGGACGGGGATGGGGGGAGGAGGAGAGCCGGACACCCAGTGGGGGCGCCTGCCGGAGGGGAGGGCAAGCTGGCTGAATCTTGCAGCCCAGTTCTCTGCCGCCGTCGCCTGGAATTTAGCGGTGCGTCTTTCGTTCAAGCAAGTGCGCAGAGGATCGAGGGATTTGCTTACAGTCCTGGGTGCCCAACTGGCTCATACATTTCTCTTGCACGCATGGCTTTCCCTCCTTCCTCTGCTGTAGCCCCCTCACCATTGTCCATAGCTGAACTACCTACAGGTAAGGAACCATGTTCCCACCAAGCTGCAGAGTCTTGTGAACAAAAATTCTACTTTGTAAGCTACCGGCATTAAAGTGGTGAGCTCCTGCATAAATTATTGTGCTCTGGGGTCATCCTTCCTGAGCTAAGACGAAAATCTGCGAGCGGGAGGCTAAAAATCTGTGAGCAAGCTCAATCTAACTCAGCTCAGAGGGAATGCCGATAAAGATCTTCCTCCTTAGAAATCTGTTCCAATGCAAACAGCCAGGTAAGTAGGTAGGTAGGTAGATGATAGATAGATGATAGACAGACAGACAGATAGATAGGTAGATAGGTAGGTAGATAGATGACAGACAGACAGACAGACAGACAGACAGACAGACAGACAGACAGACAGACAGACAGACAGACAGACAGACAGACAGACAGATAGATAGATAGATAGATAGATAGATAGATAGATAGATAGATAGATAGATAGATAGATAGATAGATAGATAGCGCCAGGCAAACGAAGCTTGCCAAATTCCAGGGAGGCCAGGAGAAAAAAGCAATAGCTCCGTGCTCAATGGGCCTCTATTCAAATAGCCTTTCTTTCCAAGCCGATAAACATCAGTTCGCCAAAAATTCTTTATGAGTCCAATTTCTTTACTTGTGGCAAAAAACTTGGCAAGTCTGGGTTTGCTCAGTGTACGCAGAAGAGACTTCAACATCAACGTAGAGCACCAACAACCAGCTTACTGGCATAACCGGTCTGTATTCCTGTTTCGTGTAACAGCTTTATCCAAGCTTCAGGTTTTGTTTTTTTTGGCCAATGTTTTGCTTCACTCTTCACACTCAATAAATTAATGTTTAAGTATCTTCTGCATACAGTGAGCAACCCCGGACTTGAAGAAGATGACTGCAGATTTATACCCTGCCCTTCTCGCTGAGTCAGAGACTCAGAGCAGCTTACAATCTCCTATATCTTCTCCTCCCACAACAGACACCCTGTGAGGTGAGTGGGGCTGAGGGAGCTCTCGTAGCAGCTGCCTTTTCAAGGACAACCTCTGCCAGAGCTCTGGCTGACCCAAGGCCATTCCAGCAGGTGCAAGTGGAGGAGTGGGGAATCAAACCCGGTTCTCCCAGATAAGAGTCCGCACACTTCACCACGACACCAAACAGGTACGTGTTACAGGAATGAACCCTGTTCCAAAACAAGACTTGAAGTCTTTTTGACCGTGAGAAGTGACCAGAGGCAGACCCAATGGAATAGAGAAGGGCAGGTGGGCATGGCAGAGGTCAGAAAGGAACCAGGGAACAAGCAGGTGAGGGCTGCCATCTTTGGGACTACAGGGACTGTGTGTTGGCATGCCCATTTTGGTACGTCTGAGACAGGAGGCTGGACTTGATGGACCCTCACCGGTCTGATCCAGCAGGGCTCTTCAGATGTTCTTAGGAAAGCCTCAGCCTCTCTGCCCTGTTGTTGGCCTCCAGAGGAACTGGCTGGCCACTGTGTGAGACAGGATGCTGGACTAGATGGACCCTCACTGGTCTGATCTAGCAGGACTCTTCTGATGTTCTTATGAAGGCCTCAGCCTCTCTGCCCTGTTGTTGGCCCTCCAGAGGAACTGGCTGGCCACTGTGTAAGACAGGAGGCTGGACTAGATGGACCACTGGACTGATCTAGCAGGGCTCTTCTGATGTTCTTATGAAGGCCTCAGCCTCTCTGCCCTGTTGTTGGCCCTCCAGAGGAACTGGCTGGCCACTGTGTAAGACAGGAGGCTGGACTAGATGGACCACTGTACTGATCTAGCAGGGCTCTTCTGATGTTCTTATGAAGGCCTCAGCCTCTCTGCCCTGTTGTAGGCCCTCCAGAGGAACTGGATATCCACTGTGGGAGACAGGAGGCTGGACTAGGGAGACTCTTGGTCTGTTCCAGCAGGGCTCTTCTGATATTTTTATGAATGTCTCAACCTCTATGCCGTTTTTGGTCCTCCAGAGCAATCGGTTGGCCACTTTGGGAAACAGGAGGCTGGACTAGATGGACCCTCACTGGCCTGACCCAGCAGGGCTCTTCTGATGTTCTTAGGAAAGCCTCAGACTCTTTGCCTGTTGTAGGCCCTGCAAAGGAACTGGTTAGCCACTGTGTGAGACAGGATGCTGGAGTAGATGAAACACTGGTCTGATCCAGCAGGGCTCTTCTGATGTTCTTATGAAGGCCTCAGCCTCTGTGCCCTGTTGTTGGCCCCCCAGAGGAACTGGTTGGCCACTCTGGGAGGCAAGTCGCTAGTATAGATGGACCACTGCTCTGATCCTGCGGGGCTCTTCAGATTTTCTTATGAAGGCCTCAGCCTCTGCGCCCTGTTGTTGGCTGTTCAGAGGAACTGGTGGAGCACTGTGTGAGCACGCCCGGCACTAGGCCAAGGCCTGTTCCCCCGTCCCCCTGGTGACATCATTGGGCTGCGCACACTTTACACGAGCGCTCAGCCTGGCCCTCCCCTGCTTCAAAGGGAGTTGGGCGGTTCCTTTTGAAGCACGGGCAGGCCAGCCTGACCACTCACGAGAAGCGTCGACTGCGTATGCTTTGGGCGCAGGGAGGCAGGCAGCAGCAGGGGGAGACGAAGGACAGTGGGTGCGGGGAGACAGATGGCAGCAGGAGCAGGGAGAGGGAGAGCAGCGAGGAGAGGGGGCGCCTCATGGCGCCCCTATGCCCAGTGGCGCCCGAGGCGGCCACCTACTTGGCCAACTCCCATACGCCGGCCCTGTGTGTGAGATGACGCTGGACTATGAGGACCACTGATTGGATCCAGCAGGGCTTTTCTGACGTTCTTACTACTAGCCCACAACCGTTGCCGAGTAGCAGTACCTGATTCAGAGGCCTCCGAGAGCCCTGCGGTAGCCAGCCCGGAAGCTTTGGGGCGAGTGTGGGCGGAGGAGCCCGAGGGAGGCTTCAGCCCCAGCTGTTCCGCGACTTCCGGGTGGTCCCCTGGATGGACGTAATCAAAGACGCTGCTTCCAGTCAGCTCCACCTGGAAGACAAAGGGCACCCTCAACACATACAGCGGGCCAAAATCTTTCCGCATCGGAGCCCCTCCCTCCCTCCCTCCTCCCAGCCCCTAAATGCCATTTGGAACATCACTGAAGAGTACATCAGTCACTCGATCCCCAACATAACAGGCCCCTCTATGTATAGCCACAACTGCAAGTGCATTACCGCCCTGCAAAAGCCCACAGGCTGTCGTAACCCTGCAGAATTTGGTTTGCCGAGAAAGCAGTGAGCTTCTAGTCCTCGCGGTTGCAAAGTTCTGTTGGAAAACCTCAGAGAAACCCTAAGAGCAGGGGTGTCAAACATGTGGCCCAGGGGCTGGATCAGGCCCCCGGAGGAATCCTCTCAGGCCCACGAGCAAATCAAAAGTAAGTTTGCAACTTAGAGATACACACCCAAACAACACCTGGACAGCATACTCAAGATTGCTACAGCACAGACATTGTTTCCTGTTTTTGATGCAATAACTCAGAACAAGAGGTTTCAGTTATCAGAGACGGTTAAATAAACAAAACACTGCAGGGGTGCTAATGTTTTAAGTATATTTTAAGTTTACAAGAAATCTTTGTGTCTGTGTCCACCACCATTTCATGATGCACAAGGCCCGGCCCGACAAGGTCTCATCTATGTCAAATCCGGCCCTCATAACAAATGAGTTCGACAACCCCTGCCTAAGAGGCTGACAAAACTTTCCAGGCTTTTCCCTGTGCTGAACAGAACTACGCAAAACAGTAACTTCTGCACACAGAATACTCCGAAAGAGAAGAAAGCAGGCCAGTTGAATCAGGGAGACATTTGGAAAGTCGAGAAAGAAGACGCACCTCGCTTGCTCTCAGCTATCTCCCTCTGGCTGTCGCAGCTGGAGGGTTTATGTTTTGATTTTTCACACCATTTTTTTTTTTTTTAAAAAGAGCCCGGATCCCTTTGTTTTTCCTAAAGAGCCCGGATCTCATTGTGGCATTTCCATGCTGCCGTTCTCCTTCACAAACCGTCCAAAAGGTGAGCGGCGGTAATTAAAATTACCCGATTAAAACACACACGCGTTATCAACGAGATTAAAAGAGAACCAATCTTACATATTGCCTTCCTGGAGTGTCCTAGCAACAGGAAGGTGGGGAGAGAAATGCCAAGCCGGGATCAATACAGAACTGATTGCTATACGCCTAGAATTCAGGGTGGGCTTTCCTTCTTTTCAAAAAAAAGGTGGATTTGTCTCATGCCGAAACAACGGCTCCATTTTATATAAATCGAATAAAATGAAAAATTTTCGTTTCTAGCAATCCAATGCTGAATTGCCCGGCTGTCCTGAGCCTGGTGTAAACGGGCCCGAATGTGGACTGCATTTTGTGGGTCTCACGTTCCAGTGTCCACAGCGTTGTCCGCGCATACATGATAGGCACGGCGCGTTCTCCGCGCACTTGCGGCAGCTGCCTCCAGCTGCTGTTCTAAAGAGAAACACCCCCCCCCCCCGGCTGCTGCCACAGCCACCCTCTCCCTGCAAAAGAACACCCCCCCCCCCCGCGCTGCACTGCCGTGACCTCCACGCCACCCCGCCTTCTGACCCCGGCGCACCTGATTACTATGCAGACGGTTGGGGAGAAGCCACACGGCTTGATTTGAATACGAAAGGTCAACGCTTCAGGTTAACATTTCCCACATCATAATGAGGGGGGGGGGAGAGATCAATAAATAATAATGCAGAGGTATCGCCTGTCCCTTGCGCATGGGGTCAGGTGCATTTAAAGGAGGCAGCCCTCATTACAGATGCGCCAGCCGCATCTAATTTGAAACAGCGCAGAAAAGGAACAAAAAAAATAATAATTTAAGGATGGGAGAAGAATGCAAAGACCGGCAGCCGCTTATAGGTTCCAAGAAGACGACCACGACTGCAGATTTAGACCGCGTCCTTCTCTCTGAATCAGAGTCTCAGAGCAGCTTACAATCTCTTTTATCTCCTTCCCCCACAACAGACACCCTGTCAGGTGGGTGGGGTTGAGAGAGCTCTCACAGCAGCTGCCCTTTCAAGGACAACTCCTATGAGAGCTATGGCTGACCCAAGGCCATTCCAGCAGGTGCAAGTGGAAGAGCGGGGAATCAAACCCGGTTCTCCCAGATAAAAGAGTCCACACACTAACCACTACACCAAAATGGCTCTCCCTTTAGAGGAAGATATTGGATTTATACCCCACCCTGTACGCTGAATTTCAGAGCGTCTTATAATCTCCTTTATCTTCCTCCCCCACAACAGACACCCTGTGAGGTGGGCGGGGCTGAGAGAGCTCTCCCAGAAGTTGCCCTTTCAAGGACAACTCCTACGAGAGCTCTGGCTGACCCAAGGCCGTTCCAGCAGCTGCAAGTGGAGGAGTGGGGAATCAAACCCGGTTCTCCCAGATAAGAGAGCTGTGGCTGACCCAAGGCCATTCCAGCAGCTGCAAGTGGAGAAGTGGGGAATCAAACCCGGTTCTTCCAGATAAGAGTCTGCGCGCTTAACCACTCCACCAAACTGGCTCTCACAAGCACTTTTAAGTAGGGCTGCTAGCCTCCGGGTGGTGGTCGGTGAGTTACAACCAGTGTTCCCTCTAAGCTGAGTTAGCATGAGCTAGCTCACAGATTTTTAGCCTCTGGCTCACACATTGTCTTAGCTCAGGAAGGAGGACCCCAGAGCACACGAATTGATGCAGTAGCTCACAGCTTTCACGCCAGTAGCTCACAAAGTAGAATTTTTCCTCCCAAGACTCTGCAGCTTAAAGGGGAACATTGGTTACAACTGGTATCCAGCTGACAGAATCAGTTTGCCCCCCTGGAGAAAATGGCTGTACGGCATTCTACCCTGCTGAACTCCCTCAGCAAACCTAAATAGGCTTGGGCCAGCTCCAGGTTGGGAAAATATCTGGCGATTTTGGAGGCGGAGCCAGAGGGGGCGGGGTTTGGGGGAGGGGAGGGGCTTCAATGGGGCATAATGTCATAAGGCCCAGCAGGGCTTTTTTTGTAGCCTTTGCATATTAGGCCAACCCCCCCCTGATGTAGCCAATCCCCCAAGAGCTCAGAGGGCTCATATTCCAGGGCCTACTGTAAGCTGCAAGAGGATTGGCTACCTCAGGAGGGTGTGGCCTAATATGCAAAAAACGTCCTGCTACAAAAAAAAAGTCCTGCGACCCATTTAAAGCAGCCATTTTCTTCAAGAAATCTGATTTCTTTTGCCAACTGTCAACTCTACCCCCATATCTCCAGGAATTTCCCACCCCCAGAGCCGGCAACTCTACTTCTAAAGCAGGGGTCCCCAACCCCTGGGCCACGGACCGGTCCCGGACCGTGGCCTGTTAGCAACCGGGCCCATGAGTTGTATAAGTATTGCATTATATATTACAATGTAATAATAATAAGACGGCGACGACACTGGATTTATATCCTGCCTTCCACTCTGAATCTCAGAGTGGCTTACAATCTCCTTTATCTTCCTCCCCCACACAGACACCCTGTGAAGTAGGTGGGGCTGAGAGAGCTCTGACAGAAGCTGCCCTTTCAAGGACAACCTCTGCCAGAGCTCTGGCTGACCCAAGGCCATTCCAGCAGCTGTAAGTGGAGGAGTGGGGGAATCAAACCCGGTTCTCCCAGATAAGAGTCTGCACACTTAACCACTACACCAAACTAATAGAAATAAAGTGCACAACTGTATCATCCCAAAACCATCACCCCGGTCTGTGGAAAAACTGTCTCCCACAAAACCGGTCCCTGGTGCCAAAAAGGTTGGGGACCAATGTTCTAATGCAGCGGTCCCCAACCTTTTTAGCACCAGGGACCGGTTTTGTGGAAGACAATTTTTCCATGGGGGGGGGGGCATGGTTTCGGGATGATACAGTTGTGCGCTTTATTTTGGTGTGATGGTTAAGTGCGCGGACTCTTATTTGGGAGAACCGGGTTTGATTGCCCACTCCTCCACTTGCAGCTGCTGGAATGGCCCTGGGTCAGCCATAGCTCTGGCAGAGGTTGTCCTTGAAAGGTCAGCTGCTGTGAGAGCCAGTTTGGTGTAGTGGTTAAGTGCGCGGACTCTTATCTGGGAGAACCAGGTTTGATTCCCCACTCCTCCACTTGCAGCTGCTGGAATGGCCTTGGGTCACACATAGCTCTGGCAGAGGTTGTCCTTGAAAGGGCAGCTGCTGTGAGTGCCCTCTCAGCCCCACCCACCTCACAGGGTGTCTGTTGTGGGGGAAGGGGATAAAGGAGATTGTGAGCCACTCTGAAATTCGGAGTGGAGGGCAGGATATAAATCCAGTGTCGTATTATTATTATTATTATTATTACATCGTAATATATAATGAAATAATTATACAATTCACGGCCCGGCTGCTAACAGGCCACAGACCGGTGAAAAATGTCCAGGCAACACCCACTGCAATATTTATTCTTTGTTTCCTACAATATATATCCAACTTCAATGCATTTCCCGTTCTAAATTTTTCTACTGCGCGTTTCTCCCATTTGGCAATTCTGTTTTGTCACACTGTTTGTCGTCTTGTATTGTTGTTTCGGTGTTCCCTCTATTTCTGCAACCCAGGTTTTTTGACTGGTTGTGTGTTATGAAGCGGCTTTTAAACGATGTAACCCGTCTTGAGCTTTTGCGGAAAAGGCAGACTAGAAACAAATAACTAAATCAGAAAGACGGGGATATGAAAGAGAGGGAGGTGTCTGTCCAAAAAGTCGTGGTTAGAGCCTGAGGGCACCCTTGGAATTATGACACAGGGCTATGGGCCCAATCTGAAAATGGCTGCCCCAGGAGGTGGAGGCCAGCCCCAAAATATTAGGGAGTGAGGCTGTTTATAAGTTGAAAATAGCACCTCTACAACATTTCAGGCAGACGCCCCGCCTGACAGGGTTCTGCATGGCCAATCAGCAGCCTTGCTGGGCAAAAGCTCCACCTGACCCCGCCCACTCTCAAAATGGCTGCCCCAGGAGGTGGAGCCAGCCCCAAAATGTCAGGGCGTGAGGCTGTATATCTCAAAATGGCTGCCCCAGGAGGCGGAGCCAACCCCAAAATATCAGGGAGTGAAACTGTATATAAGACGCCCTGCCTGACAGGATTCTGCATGGCCAATCAGCAGCCCCGCTGGGAAAAAACCTCCACGTGACCCTGCCCACTTTCTGAAAGCACTAGGTGGGTGTCACGGTGCCCCCTGGGTTAGGGCGCTCCAGGAGAGCCAGACTGAAAGGAAGTTCAGGAGGCCTGTTGGACTCTGCACCAGCAGGTTTCCGTTTGCGCTGGGGTGAGAACGGGCAGGCCTGAAGAAGCTGAATACTATGGGATGCCGGAGTCACCTTCCTCCCTGCCCCCCCTCAGCACGCACAGACACACAACATGCGCTCCCCCCTCCCTTCTCCCACGGCCCGAGGCAAGGTCTTCCCCATCACAATTTAATGCTGTATCAAAGGGTCTTTTCTCCTTGCCTGGAGTTTGCTTCGGGTCTCGAATCTTTGCCAGAGAACAGGTTGAAAGGGCCCGGTTTGTAACTGGGGGCCTGGGGGAAGGGGGGGTGGGGAATGAATCTTGAAAAGAGCAGCCGTCCCCCCTCCCTTTCACCACACCCCAGCCAGATTTTTTTTTGGGGGGGGGAGTGGAAAGGCAAGCAAGGGGAAACGGTGGCGGTGGGGAGAAAACAGAGACTCAAAATCGTTAATTGGCACTAAATCATGTCTCTTGCGCCAGGGTAAATAAAAAGGGCAGGCACAGTCAGGAAGATAATTTAAGGCTGTTTTACAACACCCTTTTATAATCCCTATAATGGTGGTCCTGCTGTGTTGATTGGGGGGGGGCAGGGATATTCTCCCCTCCGCTTTGATTCTTATTTATGGGGGGAAGAGAGTGGGGCCTTCGAGTTCACAGAATCCCAGAGTTGGAAGGGGCCCTAGAGGCCATCTAGTCCAACCCCCTGCTCCATGCAGGATCAGCCTACAGCATCCCTGACAAGTGTTCGTCCAGCAGTTGCTTAAAGACTGCCAGGGAGGGGGAGCTAACCACCTCCCTGGGTAGCCGATCCCACAGCTGAACAACTCTTAACTGTCAAAAAGATTTTCCTAATAACCAGTCAGTACCCTTCTGCCCTTAATTTAGACATGTGATTGTGATTAACTCTTGGAATTCACTGCCACAGGAGGTGGTGGCAGCTACAAGCATAGCCAGCTTCAAGAGGGATTGGATAAACATATGGAGCAGAGGTCCATCAGTGGCTATTAGCCACAGGATACTGATGGAACTCTGTCTGGGAAAGTGATGCTCTGTATTCTTGGTGCTGGGGGGGGGGGCACAGTGGGAGAGCTTTTAGTGTCCTGGCCCCACTGGTGGACCTCCTGATGGCACCTGGTTTTTTGGCCACTTTGTGACACAGAGTGTTGGACTGGATGGACCATTGGCCTGATCCAACATGGCTTCTCTTATGTTCTTAACAGTGGGCGGGCTTCTAGTGTCCTGGCCCCATTGCTGGGCCTCCTGATGGTGCCTGGTACTTTGGCCACTGTGTGACACAGAGTGTTGGACTGGATGGACCATTGGCCTGATCCAACATGGCTTCTCTTATGTTCTTAACAGTGGGCGGGCTTCTAGTGTCCTGGCCCCATTGCTGGGCCTCCTGATGGTGCCTGGTACTTTGGCCACTGTGTGACACAGAGTGTTGGACTGGATGGACCATTGGCCTGATCCAACATGGCTTCTCTTATGTTCTTAACAGTGGGCGGGCTTCTAGTGTCCTGGCCCCATTGCTGGGCCTCCTGATGGCGCCTGGTTCTTTGGCCACTGTGTGACACAGAGTGTTGGACTGGATGGACCATTGGCCTGATCCAACATGGCTTCTCTTATGTTCTTAACAGTGGGCGGGCTTCTAGTGTCCTGGCCCCATTGCTGGGCCTCCTGATGGTGCCTGGTACTTTGGCCACTGTGTGACACAGAGTGTTGGACTGGATGGACCATTGGCCTGATCCAACATGGCTTCTCTTATGTTCTTAACAGTGGGCGGGCTTCTAGTGTCCTGGCCCCATTGCTGGGCCTCCTGATGGCGCCTGGTTCTTTGGCCACTGTGTGACACAGAGTGTTGGACTGGATGGGCAATTGGCCTAATCCAACATGGCTTCTCTTATGTTCTTATTAGTTCTCTCCTGTGCTGCCAACAGGAACAGCTCCCTGCCCTCCTCTAAGGGACAGCCCTTCAAATACTTACAGAAAGCAACCATGTCCCCGCCCTCCACCTCCTCTTCTCCAGACTGAACCTTCCCAAGTCCCTCAGCCTTTCCTCCTAGGGCTTCTTGGTCTCCAGGCACCTGATCGTCCTTCACAAAGAGGAATTTTTCTCTCTCTTGCAAAAGGCTAGGACTCGAGGGCCTCCAATGAAGCTGATGGACAGAAGGTTAAGAACATAAGAGAAGCCATGTTGGATCAGGCCAATGGCCCATCCAGTCCAACACTCTGTGTCACAGAAGAACATAAGAGAAGCCATGCTGGATCAGTCCAGCACTCTGTGTCACAGAAGAACATAAGAGAAGCCATGCTGGATCAGTCCAACACTCTGTGTCACAGAAGAACATAAGAGAATCCATGTTGGATCAGGCCAGTGGCCCATCCAGTCCAACACTCTGTGTCACAGAAGAACATAAGAGAATCCATGTTGGATCAGGCCAATGGCCCCTCCAGTCCAACACTCTGTGTCACAGAAGAACATAAGAGAAGCCCTGTTGGATCAGGCCAGTGGCCCATCCAGTCCAGCACTCTGTGTCACAAAGTGGCCAAAACCCCCCCCCAGGTTCAGGATGAATAAAAGGAAATTCTATTTCACACAAAGAGTGGTTAAAATGGGAACTGTGCTACCAGAGGGTGTAATGATGACCACAGGAATAAATGGGGTTAGATAGATTCACAGAGAAGAGATCTTCTATCATGGTGACTGAGGGGAACCCCCAAGATCAGAAGCAGTCAACTTCTGAATAACTCTGCCAGGAGGCAACATCAGGGGAAGGCCTCTGTCTTTATGCCCTGTTTCTTTCCCCTCCAGAGGAACTGGCTGGCCACTGTGTGAGATAAGATGCTAGACTAGATGGACCCTCACTGGACTGATCCAGCAGGGCTCTTCTGATGTTCTTCTCAGGGGAAGGCCTCGGCCTCTCTGCCCTGTCGTTGGCCCTCCAGAGGAACTGGTTGGCCCCTGTGTGAGACAGGAGGCTGGACTAGATGGACCCTCACTGGTCTGACCCTGCAGGGCTCTTCTGATGTTCTTCTCAGGGGAAGGCCTCGGCCTCTCTGCCCTGTTGGCCCTCCAGAGGAACTGGCTGGCCACTGTGTGAGACAGGAGGCTGGACTAGATGGACCCTCCCTGGTCTGATCCAGCAGGGCTCTTCTGATGTTCTTATTAAGGTCTCAACCTCTCTGCTCTGTTGTTGGCCCTCCAGAGAAACTGGCTGGCCACTGTGTGAGATAAGATGCTAGACTAGATGGACCCTCACTGGACTGATCCAGCAGGGCTCTTCTGATGTTCTTCTCAGGGGAAGGCCTCGGCCTCTCTGCCCTGTTGTTGGACCTCTAGAGGAACTGGTTGGTCACTGTGAGACAGGAGGCTGGACTAGATGGACTCTCACTGGTGTGACCCAGCAGGGCTCTTCTGATGTTCTTTTGAAGGCCTCTGCCTCTCTGCCCTGTTGTTGGCCCTCCAGAGGAACTGGTTGGCCACTGTGTGAGACAGGAGGCTGGACTAGATGGACCCTCACTGGTCTGATCCAGCAGGCTCTTCTGATGCTTTTATGATGGCCTAAACAGAAGAGATACATGCTGCTAACCCAGGAATGCTGCTAACCCAGAGGGGGGATTCGAACTTTGGTCTCCCAGATCCTATCCAACACTCTTAAGCACACCTGTATCACACTGGTTCCCTTTTGCCTCCTTCCCTTCACTTTACCAACTTCCTTGTGTCAAATTTTACCTCGGAGCAGAGACTGGGTGTTTCCTGGAACCTCTCAAATGCCACCCCAATTTCAGCTGCTGCAGCAAAAGAAACAGACGTGCACCCCTCACGTGCGACTTCTGTGAACGGCTGAGCATCCTTGCTTCAATGGCTATTCCCGCCCCGCCCCCCCCCCCCTGTGCATTTTGCAGGGAAAGCAACAGGTGGCAACAGCAATAGGGCTATGAGCCAAGACCTTGGAGTTCTCTTCCAGAATCTCGGAAGTGTTTGTGACTCAGCTGGTTTCGAGCAAAGGGGTTCTGGCAGCCGGGAAACCCGGGTTCTAGCATGAAACTTCTGAACGAGGATTAGCAGGAGGCATTCAGTGAAGGAAATGAGGACTCTCGGCCTCCGTCTCTCACCTAATGGTGCTAAACCCAGGCAAGCAGACAGGGGGACGACGGTGCGCCCCCCTGCCTCCGTTTCCTCTGCTGCAACGTCTGGAGACAGGGACAGGGACAGACAGGGCTCTGGTCTTTGCAAACAGCATACCTCTGAAAGGGAGGCTCGCGGACAGAATCCAACAACAATCACTCACGTCCCGCCTCCCCCCATTCCTGGGCCGGGCGCCAACCGCTGACACCTCCTGAGCAGCCCAGCAGCTCTGCTCCAGAGGGGGTCCCCTGCCTCTCCCCACTGCCCCTTCATCCTGCTCCCATTGCTGCAGGGGAAAGGGAACGCTGAAAAAGGAGAAATAGGGGGGGGGGGGTCTCCGTTCAGCTCTGCGCAGAGAGAAACAGCAAGGAGGGATCGGCTGGACCGGAGAAGGATCCTCTCTGCTTAGAGCCCACCCTCGGCTCCCCCCTTCTCCCCCCTTCAAATCCAGGCCTCGTTGTCAAGGGGGAAAATAAAAGAATATGGAAGAAGAAGAAGAAGAAGAAGAAGAAGAAGAAGAAGAAGAAGAAGAAGAAGAAGAAGAAGAAGAAGAAGAAGAAGAAGAAGAAGAAGAAGAAGAAGAAGAAGAAGAAGAAGAAAAGGAGGAGGAGGAAGATAGGGAGGGGGAGGAAGAAGAAGACGAGGAAGAAGAGGAGGAGAAGGAAGAAGAGGAGGAGGAGGAAGACAGGGAGGGGGAGGAAGAAGAGGAGGAAGAAGAGAAGGAGAAAGAGGAAGACGGGGAGGGGGAGGAAGAGGAGGATGAAGAAGAGGAGGAAGATGAAGAGAGGGAGGAAGAAGAAGATATTGAATTTATATCCCTCCCTCCACTCCGAAGAGTCTCAGAGTGGCTCACAATCTCCTTTCCCTTCCTCCCCCACAACAGACACCCTGTGAGGTGGGTGGGGCTGAGAGGGCTCTCACAGCAGCTGCCCTTTCAAGGACAACCTCTGCCAGAGCTATGGCTGACCCAAGGCCGTTCCAGCAGGTGCAAGTGGAGGAGTGGGGAATCCAACCTGGTTCTCCCAGATAAGAGAGCTATGGCTGACCCAAGGCCGTTCCAGCAGGTGCAAGTGAAGGAGTGGGGGAATAAAACCTGGTTCTCCCAGATAAGAGGCCGCACACTTAACCACTACGCCAAGCTGGCTCTCCAGTTCTTAAACGAGTTGCCAGGTCCCCCCAGCTACTGACAGGGAACGGGAGGCCATAGGGTTGCCAGCTCCAAGCTGGGAAACTCCTGGAGATTTGGGGGTGGAGCCTGGGGAAGACAGGGACCTCAGTGGTCCACAATGCCACAAAGCCCACCCTCCAAAGCAGCCGTTTTTTCCAGGGGAACTGATCTCTGTTGTCTGGAGATGAGCTGTAATTCTGGGGGATCCCCGGGGTCCATTTTGTAGAAAAATAGGTGGCGGAGCTCATTAGCATAATTTATTAGCATATGCCACCCACCCCCAGCCAAAAGCAACCGACACAAAAAAGGAGAGCCCCAGACAAAAGAGGCCTGCTTGGGCTGGCTAGAGATTCAGCCAGCCCAAGCAGGCCTCGCTGGCCTGGGGCTCTCCTGGGCCACCCTCCCCCCCCAGGTCAAAAGGTCAGAAGCCACCCGCTGCCCAAAATCACATAAGAAGTGGAGAAAGGGTGGCGTGGGCTTCTCCAGGAGTTAATGAGGCTGCTGGGGATGTGGCAGAGCTCCTGGTGGCTCTCCAAATCCAGGGATTGTTATGCAGCTGCACCTTCTATGCAAAGGACAAGGTAGGTGGGGAGGAAGAGGGGGAGCCCTCAGAAAGGAGCTCCTGCTGAATCTGAGGCCATGCAGAAAAGAAACCCCAAGAGTCTTTCTGAGCCCCCTTGGGTTTGGCAGGCAAACCGCCCCAGAGAAAGAGAACCGATCAGCCTTCCCGCTTGAAGCTCCGGCGATCTAGACCTGAACCCCCCTGCAAATGCTGGATCCAGAGGAAACTAAAAGGCCCTGGTGCAAATCGTCCCCAAGGGTTCCTGCGCCCCTCAAAGCCTTCTGCTTTTGCATTCCCTGGCAAGATCCGGCTTTGCACTGCATTCTTCCCCCTCACCCCGCCGCAAAGTTCTTGCAATAATCAATCAATCCCTGCTTGGAAGCCCAGCCCGATCATCCATTACCAGGCAAAACCCCCTTCGTTTGCGGTGGAGATAATTACCGAGATTAATTATTCATGCGGTAAAGACCCAGAAGCCGCACGGGGGAGACCCGACAGGCCGAGCAAAGGGCCATGCTCCGGGAGGTGAGCGGGCCTTGCGTTTCTTGCTCCGTCTGAGACTCGGGAATCGTTCAGCGGCAGTGGAAAGCGTGTGCTTTGTAGCTAAATTGGATGGATCAGGTAAAAGATTTGCAACCCCCCCCCCCCCCCGCAAGAGCCAGTGCTAGGCTTTTGGGCGCCCTAGGTGAATCACCCACTAGCTTCCCCCACCCCCATTATTAAAAAATATAGGGAAAATGAAGAGCACAAAACTTTAAATTTTTCACATTTTCAGTTTACTGATTTTTAATTTTAATTTTTTTTTAAAAAAAATGCAATACGTTATTTAAAAATTGAGAGAATAAACGGTTGCCGGCCAAGCCAGGAAGGAGGGTGGCGGGATAGGATGAGGTGGGAGACCAAGTCGCCCATCGGGGAGAGGGGGGTGGGCTTGGCTTTGTTGAGGGCAGCTTGGTGATGAGAGAAGACGAGGTGACAGCGGTCAGGAGCCAAAGTCATGCGTCTGGGAGGGGGCACTAAGCCAGGTGGCGCCCTAGGCGACTGTCTACTTTGCCTACTCCCACGCACCGGCCCTGCCCCCCCCCCCCCCAATATCTGTCACACTGAAATGGTGGGTTATTCCCAAGTGGGGGGGGGGCTCAGTTCTTGGGCGAGACGCATTTGGGGGGATTTTGGCGAGGAAAAGCCAGTTTAAACACCCAAACGACATCCACAACCGATTCCTGCATTTGAGCATCAGAGAATAAGAAACCATTCATGGCCTCCAAGACTGTTCCTTCCCTCCTCCCTTGGCAAAATGTTGCTTCAAGCCGGAGACGGATGAGTTTCTCCCCCCACCCCAGAAAATGAAAGCCAGCTTGAAAAAGGAGCTCTGAGTTACTCGCTCACAGCTTACTTTCGCCTGTGGTTCAACAGGTTTTCTATGTTGTTCCCAAAACCTATGCAACCTCTTTGACCAGCAGGGTGTGGGGTTAATGGAGACAGAGAAAGTGCACACGTCTGTAGAACATGATGATATTGGATTTATATTCCGCCTTCCACTCAAGAGTCTCAGAGTGGCTCACAATCTCCTTTCCCTTCCTTCACCACAACAGACACTCTGTGAGGTAGATAAAGATATTGGATTTATATCCCGCCCTCCACTCCGAAGAGTCTCAGAGCGGGTCACAATCTCCTTTCCCTTCCTCCCCCAAAACAGACACCCTGTGAGGTAGATGAAGATATTGGATTTATATCTCGCTCTCCACTCCGAAGAGTCTCACAGCGGCTCACAATCTCCTTTCCCTTCCTCCCCCACAACAGACACCCTGTGAGGTAGATGAAGATATTGGATTTATATCCCACCCTCCACTCCGAAGAGTCTCAGAGCAGCTCACAATCTCCTTTACCTTTTCCCCCCACAACAGACACCCTGTGAGGTAGATGAAGATATTGGATTTATATCCCGCCCTCCACTCCGAAGAGTCTCAGAGTGGCTTATAATCTCCTTTATCTTCTCCCCCCACAACAGACACCTTGTGAGGTGGGTGGAGCTGAGAGAGCTCCCACAGCAGCTGCCCTTTCAAGGACGACTTCCACCAGAGCTATGGCTGACCCAAGGCCATTCCAGTAGCTGCAAGCTAGAAAAATTGTTCTGGACCAGGGGTGGCCAAACTGTGGCTCTTTCACACAAATATTGTGTGGTTCTTGAAGCCCCCACTGTCCCACTGGTTGGCTTGGAGAAGGCATTTGCCTTTAAATCACTTCTCCGAGCCAAGCCAGCCAGCAGCTTGGAGAATGTACGGTATTTAAAATTAAAGTTGCTTTCCTTCCTTCCTTCCTTCCTTCCTTCCTTCCTTCCTTCCTTCCTTCCTTCCTTCCTTCCTTCCTTCCTTCCTTCCTCCCTCCCTCCCTTCCGGTTTTCAAACATCTGACTTTATTCTATGTGGCTCTTACATTAAGAAAGTCAGAGTGGCCAAACTTGCTCAATGTTAGAGCCACAAACAATGAACATCAGATGTTTGAGAAAAGGAAGGAAGGAAGGAAGGAAGGAAGGAAGGAAGGAAGGAAGGAAGGAAGGAAGGAAGGAAGGAAGGAAGGAAGGAAGGAAGGAAGGAAGGAAGGAAGGAAGGAAGGAAGGAAGGAAGGAAGACAAATAGATGGGAGAAGGTGGAGGTAGAAAGAAAGCAATTTTAACTTTAAATACCTTCTCCAAGCCACCAGCTGGCTTGGCTTGGAGAGGTGATTTAAAGAGAGAAATGCCTTCTCCAAGACAGCCAATGGGGCGGTGGGGGCTTCAAGAGCCACACAATATGTGTGAGAGAGCCACAGTTTGGCCACCCCTGGTCTAGGAGCAGCCATATTTAAGCAGGGGGTGGATAAAGATGGGCGGGTTCCAAGAAACGTTCATCTTCTTGCCTCTGTTACCAGACTCCGATGTATTTAGTACATTTTTATCTGGCCCGTTTTTACCAGAGAAACAGGCGTGGTTTCCCTCTCCTGCATTGATCCTTACAACAACCCTGTAAGGTCATATGACATATGGACATATGAAGCTGCCTTATACTGAATCAGACCCTTGGCCCATCAAAGTCAGTATTGTCTACTCAGACTGGCAGCGGCTCTCCAGGGTCTCAAGCTGAGGTTTTTCACACCTTTTGCCTGGACCCTTTTTAGTTGGAGATGCCGGGGATCGAACCTGGGACCTTCCGCTTCCCAAGCAGATGCTCTACCACTGAGCCACTGTCCCTCCCGCCGTGTCTTAGACCCACAGACACAAATAGACACAAATTATATAACTATAATTTCAATACAATACTAGAACAATGAACAAGAGAAAGCAGTGACACGTAACTTCAGCAGAGCTCACAAAGGACCCAATTATTCAGTGAGCAACTCAAGACTGCTGAGATACTGCTTGAACAAGGCCGCAAGTAGTGGCAACTCCCCACAGAGAAACGAAGAAGTTCTCCAAAAACATTTTAACTTTTACATATATTCTTTGTTCTAAAAAGGATAATTACCTATAAGATAACAAGGCAAGAGATTTAAGAAACTTAAAGCAAGGAAAACAGACTGGATTTTTAAGAACAGAGATCAAATTCATTGAAAAACAAATCCTTGCGGGGGTGGGGGGCATCCCCACTCTTCTTTCACTGCCAGTCCTAAGGGATTACCTGGTCAGCCTCAGACAAAAAGAGAGGGAAAAGGGGTGAGGAGCACCCATTCCCTCTGCCTTTCAATAGCACATCTCCAGAGCCCTCCTACCCAATCATCTTAAAGGTAGGCTGAAACTTATGCATGCCTCCTGGCCTCTCGAAGAAGTGCACTCACTGGGAACTACTTCTCTTGTTTGCTGGCTGGCAGTATCCTTGCCCACCTGAACATCCTTTAATATAACAATATGGCCTTTATGAATTATAACAAGCAATCAAACACAAACTTTCCCCCCCCCCTTGATTTCTTGATTAATCCTTTATGAAGAAAACATTCAAGACTTAATAAAGACTTAATAAATAAATAAGGTAGCCAGTTGGATGTTGCGGTTAAGAGCGGAAGCCTCTAATCTGGAGAACGAAGTTTGATTCCCCCCCTCCTCCTCCACGTGCAGCCAGCTAGGTGGTCTTGGGCCAGTCACGGTTCTCTTAGAGTTCTCTCAGCCCCACCCGCCTCACAGAGCGTCTGTTGTGGGGAAGGGAATTGTAAGCCACACTGAGACTCCAAGTGAAGGGTGGGCTATAAATCCCATCTCTTCTTCTTCTAGATTAAGCTCAGAGAGAGTAGGCAGGGCCTGAGATCAACCAGGGAACTTTGGATCGGTGCCTCTCTTAGAATCATAGAGCAGGAAGGGACCTCCAGGGTCATCTAGTCCAACCCCCTGCACAATGCAGGGAACTCACAAATCCCTCCCCCTAAATTCACAGGATCTTCATTGCTGTCAGATGGCCATCTAGCCTCTGTTTAAAAACCTCCAAGGAAGAAGAGCCCACCACCTCCTGAAGAATCCTAGAGTTGGAAGGGACCTCCAGGGTCATCTAGTCCAACCCCCTGCACAATGCAGGAAACTCACAAATCCCTCCCCCTAAATTCACAGGATCTTCATTGCTGTCAGATGGCCATCTAGCCTCTGTTTAAAAACCTCCAAGGAAGAAGAGCCCACCACCTCCCGAGGAAGCCTGTTCCACTGAGGAATCGCTCTAACGGTCAGGAAGTTCTTCCTAATGTTGCGCTGGAAACTCTTCTGATTTAATTTCAACCCATCGGTTCTGGTCCTACCTTCCGGGGCCACAGAAAACAATTCCACCCCATCCTCTAGATGACAGCCCTTCAAGTACTTGAAGATGGTGATCATATCACCTCTCAGCCGCCTCCTGTCCAGGCTAAACATGCCCAGCTCCTTCAACCTTTTTTCATAGGACTTGGTCTCCAGACCCCTCACCATCTTCGTCGCCCTCCTCTGGACCCGTTCCAGCTTGTCTACATCCTTCTTAAAATGTGGTGCCCAAAACCGAACACAAGACTCCAGGTGAGGTCTTACCAGAGCAGAGTAAAGCGATACCATCACTTCACGTGATCTGGACACAACTTCTGTTGATACAGCCCAAAATTGCATTCGCCTTTTTAGCCGCCGCATCACACTGTTGACTCATGTTCAGTGTATAGTCCACTAAGACCCTTAACCTTCACACTGCTTACACACTGGCAAAAATAGTCATCTAAATCTGTCCGCACATATCCCAGAGTCCACGCAGCAGTTCCTACACACTGTCAAGCTACACAACTGAACAACACTTTAGACTTCGAACCAGGCCTCATTTTGGGCAGGAGCTCACAGGAGCGGAACTCTGGAACCTCTAAATTTTTATTGTGCTCTTTCTTTCTTATCCCCCCCCCTCCACAATACTTGCTCCTGGGCTCGATTATTCAACCCCCCTGTGAGAATTTTGCTGAACTCTTAAGATTTGACAAACTTTCTAATATTTTCCCACACACACAAAATGGGAAAATAACCAAAACGTATCAAGCAGACAGATGGAAATCTTCCTCATGCCACATAGGAGAAAGTACTTTAAAAAGTGTGATGGGATTAAGGTTTTATTATGACAATGATAATTCAAGAAGCATTTTAAGGTAGATGCTGAGCTGATATAATTTAGACCACCTTTTGGTGATGTCAGGAGTGTGTGGCATAGGCAAATGAATTATGCAAGAGCCAGTTTGGTGCAGTGGTTAAGTGTGCGGACTCTTATCTAGGAGAACTGGGTTTGGTTCCCCACTCCTCCACTTGCACCTGCTGGAATGGCCTTGGGTCAGCCAGAGCTCTCACAGAGTTGTCCTTGAAAGGGCAGCTTCTGCCAGAGCTCTCTCAGCCCCACCCAACTCACAGGGTGCCTGTTGTGGGGGGAGAAGATAAAGGAGATGGTACGCCGCTCTGAGACTCTGATCCAGAGAGAAGGGCGGGGTATAAATCTGAAGCCTTCTTCAAATGAGTTATACTAATGAGTTCCGGCACCTCTTTTTCTACGAAATGAGCCCTGCTCAGGACTCCCAGTGGTCCCATCCTGCAGAAACCACAACCACCATCCAGTGTTTGGTTTTAAATAGGCTTCGGTATTCCGAGATGTTTCTAAATCACTTGTCTGCATTGGTTCTCCCCACGGCTCGCACGAGCCACAGAAAGCAAAGCCGGCCGTCACTCTTCACGGCCGCAACTGTTCCACGTGTGGATAAAGATCGCAGCCCCTCTCAAAAGAACATAAGAGAAGCCATGTTGGATCAGGCCAGTGGTCCATCCAGTCCAACACTCTGTGTCACATAAGAACATAAGAGAAGCCTTGTTGGATCAGGCCAGTGGCCCATCCAGTCCAACACTCTGTGTCACAGAAGAACATAAGAGGAGCCCTGTTGGATCAGGCCAGTGGCCCATCCAGTCCAACACTCTGTGTCACATAAGAACATAAGAGAAGCCCTGTTGGATCAGGCCAGTGGCCCATCCAGTCCAACACTCTGTGTCACATAAGAACATAAGAGAAGCCTTGTTGGATCAGGCCAGTGGCCCATCCAGTCCAACACTCTGTGTCACATAAGAACATAAGAGAAGCCCTGTTGGATCAGGCCAGTGGCCCATCCAGTCCAACACTCTGTGTCACATAAGAACATAAGAGGAGCCCTGTTGGATCAGGCCAGTGGCCCATCCAGTCCAACACTCTGTGTCACATAAGAACATAAGAGAAGCCATGTTGGATCAGGGCAATGGCCCATCCAGTCCAACACTCTGTGTCACATAAGAGAAGCCATGTTGGATCAGGCCAGTGGCCCATCCAGTCCAACACTCTGTGTCACATAAGAACATAAGAGAAGCCATGTTGGATCAGGCCAGTGGTCCATCCAGTCCAACGCTCAGTGTCACACAGTGGCCAAACCCCTCCCCCCCAAGTGCCATCAGGAGGTCCGCCAGTGGGGCTAGGACACTAGAAGTTCTCACACTGTGGCCCCCCCAAGCACTGCCCCAGACATAAGAACACAAGAGAAGCCATGATGGATCAGGTCAATGGACCATCCAGTCCAACACTCTGTGTCACACAGTGGCCAAAAAACCCAGGTGCCATCAGGAGGTCCATCGGTGGGGCAGGACACTAGAAGCCCTCCCACTGTGCCCCCCCAAGCACCAAGAATACAGAGCATCACTGCCCCAGACATAAGAACACAAGAGAAGCCATGATGGATCAGGTCAATGGACCATCCAGTCCAACACTCTGTGTCACACAGTGGCCAAAAAACCCAGGTGCCATCAGGAGGTCCATCGGTGGGGCCAGGACACTAGAAGCCCTCCCACTGTGCCCCCCCAAGCACCAAGAATACAGAGCATCACTGCCCCAGACATAAGAACACAAGAGAAGCCATGATGGATCAGGTCAATGGACCATCCAGTCCAACACTCTGTGTCACACAGTGGCCAAAAAACCCAGGTGCCATCAGGAGGTCCATCGGTGGGGCCAGGACACTAGAAGCCCTCCCACTGTGCCCCCCCCAAGCACTAAGAATACAGAGCATCACTGCCTCAGTTAGAGAGTTCCAACGATAAGCTGTGGCTAACAGCCACTGATGGTCCTCTGCTCCAGATGCTTATCCAGTCCCCTCTCAGGAGGACTAGAAACCTGCTCTTAACTTTTAAATCAAAGTTACAGCCGAGATTCTCAGCAGCTCTAAGACGCTAAACAGAAGTCACATTTAGACTATAAGGGGTCAGCCGCAGCGATTCTGGACGGGCCAAAATGTTTCCGAGATAACTTTGCCACTTCCCAAACTCCAAAAAAACCCCCACCACAATCAGTTTAGCTATTCTCAGCGCAGCCTGCCCGGTTGCATTACTCATGCTCTGTACATCTGGCCGTGAGAGAGCGGGATTCTATTTTCCAGCTCGCGCATGCATTATTCACGGTTTAGTATACAGCTCACACAATTCCTACCTGAGAGAGCCCGAGGTAAATAGACACCGTCTCTGAGATGTAAAGGAATTTTCCCTCTTGGTTCAGCACAAACACGAACCCGTCCAGGGACTGAGGAGAGAAAGAACAGAAACATCTTTTTTAAAAAAAATAAAATAAAATAATGCAGGTCACTTCGCCCCTCAGGCAGAGAGGAGGAGGAACTGCATGTCACAAATTCAAGTGTGTGTATGCGTGTGTGTGTGTGTTGGGGGGGGGGGGACTTGTATGATTCTGCTCAGAAACTAAGGGTGTGTGTGGAGGGGCGAGGCATCTTATAATGTGACTAGAAGCCACATCCTAAATCTGTGCCGGAGATGTGGTTTGATGCCCGTGGGCAGTGTTCCCTCTAAGCTGAGTGGATGCGAGCCACCTCACAGTTTTTAAGCCTCCGGCTCCCACATTTTTTGTCTTAGCTGACGAAACATGGCCCCAGAGCGCACTAAATTATGCAGCAGCTCACAACTTTACTGCCAGTAGCTCATGAAGTAAAGTTTTTGCTCACAAGACTCCACAGCTTAGAGGGAGTATCATCCGTGGGCGTCATAGGGCCTGTCAAAAACAATTTTTTTAGAAACGGGCGAGGCCAAACAGAGCTCCTGCCCATTTGGCTCTTAAGAGTTGATGGGCTGTACAGATTAAAACAGAAGAGCCCCATGGCACAAAGTGGTATAGCTGCAGTACTGCAGTCCTAAGCTCTGCTCACGCCCTGAGTTCGATCCCGGCGGAAGCTGGTTCAGGTAGCCGGCTCGAGGTCAACTCAGCCTTTCCATCCTTCCAAGGTCGGTAAAATGAGCACCCAGCTTGCTGAGGGGAAAGTGTAGATGACTGGGGAAGGCAAGGGCAAAGCACTCCATAAAAAGCCTGCTGTGAAAACGTGAGAGCAACGTTACTCCAGAGTCGGAAACGACTGGTGCTTGCGCAGGGGACCTTTCTTTTCCTAATGCAATATAGCAGCTCCGTAGCGCAGAGTGGTAAAGCTGCAGTACTGTGGGTCTGAACTCTCTGCTCACGACCTGAGTTCGATTCCCGGTGGAAGCTGGGTTTTCAGGTAGCCGGCCCAAGGTTGACTCTGCCTTCCATCTTTCTGAGGTTGGTAAAATGAGTCCCCAGCTTGCTGGGGGGGAAGTGTAAAAGTCTAGGGAAGGCAATGACAAACCTCCCCGTAAAAAGTCTGCCGTGAAAACGTTGTGAGAGCAACGTCACTCCAGAGTTGGAAATGACTGGTGCTTGCACAGGGGACTACCTTGACCTTTTACAAATTAAAATATCCAAAGGGCTGGTTTTATTCTCTCACTCTTTCCCATTGTATTTTTAAAAAACTAGTCCTCTCATCCTCTGTGCTTATGTGCATGTGGCTGGCTCCGCCTCCTGGGGCAGCCATTTTGTGATTGCGCCCACCACCCTGTACCAGAATTCCAAAGGTATCCGCAGGGTCACAAAGACTGGGGACCCCTGGTCTAGATTCAAGCCACTGTTTGCCCATGATGCAAATCGGGTGACCGCAGAAAGTCACACTCTTGACCTAGCCCAGGGGTGTCGAATTCATTTAACAAGAAGATGAAGGAGATACTGGATTTATATCCCGCTCTCCACTTCAAAGAGTCTCAGAGCGGCTCACAATCTCCTTTATCTTCCTCCCCAACAACAGACATCCTGTGAGGTGGGTGGGGCTGAGAGAGCTCTGACAGAAACTGCCCTTTCAAGGACAACTCCTACAAAAACTATGGCTGACCCAAGGCCATTCCAGCAGCTGCAAGTGGAGGAGTGGAGAATCAAACCTGGTTCTCCCAGATAAGAGTCCGCACACTTAACCACTACACCAAACTGGCTATGAGGGCCAGATCTGACATAAATGAGACTTTGTTGGGCTGGGCCGTGTCTGTACCTATTTAAGTTTAGGTAGCGGAGATAAAATTGTATAAAGAACATAGACAAACACAAATATATATATTTTAAAGAAACTTAAAACATGCTTAAAACGTTAGCACTCATTGGTCTTAAAGATGGGGAAATTCTGGGTCTTTCCTTCCTTCCCCAGGGGACTGGGAGGAGGAGGAGCCTCAGCCAATAGAAGGCAGAAAGACTTGGCTCAGTTGTTCTGCTGTGCAATTGAGAAAGCCTGGCAAAGCAAACTCTCCCTCTCCCACTGCCTTCCCAAGGGAGGAGCCTCAGCCAATGGAGAAAACAGAGGCTTTGCTCTGTAGCTCCTGTGCGATTGAGCAGGCCTGGCAAATCAAGCTGTTATGCAGAAGGAAGCAAGAGAGAGGGAGAAGGAAGCAGATGACAGCTGGTTGCTTGGGGGCCTGATAGGAGCCCTCTGAGGGCCTGATTCTGGCCTAGCCTACCTCGTAGGGTTGCTGTGAGACAATGAAAAGGGCAGGGGGAGAATCATGCGTATCTCCCGGAACTTTTCTGGGGAAGGGTGGGATAAAAACATATTAAACAAACTGTGGAAATAATGGTTTTATATGCAAGTGTTTTCCCTGCAAGTAGAGCGGCTCATACAATAAGAGCCAAGGACGCCAAAGCGTGAACCTGACTAATCAACATAATGATTAATTGTAGATTAAGCCCCCCCCTTGATTAATTAATTGGTGGGACGAATAGCAATCAGAGACTCCTGTGCTTTGAAGGGTCTCTGTCACTTTGCAGGTGATACCTCCTCCCCCCCCCCCCCCCAAGTTGGCACAACAACATTGCAAATGCGGAAGTGGTTTCTGCAGGCTGAATTGTCTCTCGCACGTAAAGGTGGAACGGGGCGGGATGGAGAGGAGGAGAAGGGAGGGGGGAGACTCTGCCGCTTTATCCCCTCCTCCGTTGAGGTTTTGCATTTACAAATTTATTCCAGCTTCAAGCAATTGGTTACATTATGCCAGTAAAGGTTCTGTGACTATAGATCGGTTGAACAAAGCAGGAGTCAAGTTGCACCTTTAAGACCAACCCATTTTATTTAGCACGTAAGCTTTCGTGTGCTCTTGAGCACACTTCATCAGACGAGGAATCCGGCACAGTGAGCAAAGCCATACAGAGCTGAGCAGAGCCATACAGAGCTGGTAGGCAGTGGCCCAGAATGCAACATGGTACAGCGTATGTTCTAAATAAAAATTGGTTGGTCCTATAAAGGTGCGACTTGACTCCTGCTCTGTTCAACTGCTTCAGACCAACATGGCTGCCCGCTTGGATCTATCTATATAGAATGGTTAAAAAGCGAGAGAGCTGTTGAGTTGAGGGAGGGAGGGAGGGAGGGAGGGAGGGAGGGAGGGAGGAAGGAAGGAAGGAAGGAAGGAAGGAAGGAAGGAAGGAAGGAAGGAAGGAAGGAAGGAAGGAAGGAAGCTTTATTGTTCTCCAGTTTTCTCTCAAGACAGTGCGCTCTGGCTATAAGAAAGAAAGAAAGAAAGAAAGAAAGAAAGAAAGAAAGAAAGAAAGAAAGAAAGAAAGAAAGAAAGAAAGAAAGAAAGAAAGAAAGAAAGAAAGAAAGAAAGAAAGAAAGAAAGAAAGAGGGAGAGAGAGAGAGAGAGAAACGTCAACTGCGGGGTGACATGATAGAGGTTTACAAGATAATGCATGGGATGGAGAAAGTACAGAAAGAAGTCCTTTTCTCCCTTTCTCACAATACAAGAACTCGTGGGCATTCAATGAAATTGCTGAGCAGTCAGGTTAAAATGGATAAAAGGAAGTCCTTCTTCACCCAAAGGGTGTGGAATTCACTGCCACAGGAGGTGGTGGCGGCTACAAGCATAGACAGCTTCAAGAGGGGATTGGATAAAAATATGGAGCAGAGGTCCATCAGTGGCTATTAGCCACAGTATGTGTGTGTGTGTGTGTACACACACACACACACACATATATTGGCCACTGAGTAACACAGAGTGTTGGACTGGATGGGCCATTGGCCTGATCCAATATGGCTTCTCTTATGTTCTTATGTCTGGGGCAGTGATGCTCTGTATTCTTGGTGCTTGGGGGGACATAGTGGGAGGGTTTCTAGTGTCCTGGCCCCACTGGTGGACCTCCTGATGGCACCTGGGGTTTTCTGGCTACTGTGTGTCACAGAGTGTTGGACTGAATGAGCCATTGGTCTGATCCAACATGGCTTCTCTGATGTTCTTATGTTCCTGCTACAAAATGAAGCCCTGATGTATTTTGCAATGTTCGCTCTTGCAGTCTGCCAGTTGAGCCCAGCAACTCAGACCTGTGAGCAATGACAACCCTGCGTTTCTCTCCCATCTTAAGCAGGTTCCTCTGGCTCAGAGCCTGGTGGTTTCAGAGTCCCCAAAAGGCCCCTGGAAGCTCCTCGAATAATACAGCAACCCCTGGAAATTCCCTTTGTGAGCTGGCGAAAACTGAAGAAAAACCCCTCAACTGGAGATCGGCCAAGGAGCTTTCTCCACGGAGCTTGCCGGGAGCGGAGAGAGCTTGATAAAACTGAAAAGAGGAGGCTGTGAAGAAGAGCCACGGCCAAAAGCCCCCCCACAACTGTTCCAGAAAACAGGAAGCAGCCCCCCACCCCAGGGCAGCCCAGAACGGATGCCTGGGGCAGCCCCCTTTGAAACTCGCCATGGCAAACTTCACCAGGCGCCAAGAAATGCCCGTTTCGGATCCCTCGCCAAAACTCCAACTTTGGTGAACTTCGGAGGAGCTGAAACAGGTCCAGAAAAGGAGGGGGGGCCCAGGCAGGTTTTCATGGCTCCAGGTCAGGATTTCTGCCTCAATGCAAAGTTCCGTTCCGCAAGGGAGCGGGCAGGATTCCAGCGGGGAGGGCCGGCAGCCACTGCGGCTTCCGCCCAGGCGTGGGGCTCGGCACAGAGAGCCGCACGCTGCAACCGAGGGCCAACATCACAAATGATTCTCCAAACACACCTCACCCCAGCCTGGTTTTCTTTTCCTCTTCAAAAGCCACTTCGCGCGGGGGGAACGGACGCTTTAACTTGCTGTGCATATTTTTCCTGTTCCATGTTTAAAATGCACCCAAACACCCGCCCAGTTTAAAATGCTCCCAAGCACCCATTGGAATGGTGCAGAGCTGGAGGGGAGGGATGATTGGCACAATGAAAGAGAACTTCTGGCTTGCAAATGATTCCCCCCCCCCTCCTTTCCTGTCCTGGTGCAATATCATTTGGCTCTTAAGAATCTTTTAAAAAATAAAACAAACATCAGGTTTCTAGTCCCTATGAAGATGATGGTATTGGATTTATATCCCGCCCTCCACTCCGAATCTCAGAGCAGCTCACAATCTCCTTTCCCTTCTCCCCCCACAACAGACACCCTGTGAGGTGGGTGGGGCTGAGAGAGCTCTCCCAGAAGCTGCCCTTTCAAGGGCAATCTCTGCCAGAGCTCTGGCTGACCCAAGGCCATTCCAGCAGCTGCAAGTGGAGGAGGGGGGAATCAAACCCAGTTCTCCCAGATAAGAGAGCTATGGGTGACCCAAGGCCATTCCAGCAGCTGCAAGTGGAGGAGTGGGGAATCAAACCCGGTTCTCCCAGATAAGAGAGCTCTGGCTGACCCAAGGCCATTCCAGCAGCTGCAAGTGGAGGAGTGGGGAATCAAACCCGGTTCTCCCAGATAAGAGAGCTCTGGCTGACCCAAGGCCATTCCAGCAGCTGCAAGTGGAGGAGTGGGGAATCAAACCCGGTTCTCCCAGGTAAGAGTCTGCCCACTTAACCACTACACCAAACTGGCTCTCAGTTGTCTGACTGTAACTATGAGCTTGAAAAATGCACAGGCAGCACCTGGGTGGGAAGTCCAGGGGCTTGGAGAGGCACAAGGGGAGGGGACATTGCCAAAGAACTTGAGGGCATCCAACGTAGCTGATGGGCAGTCGGCTCAGGAAATACTTCTTTACGCAGAGTGATTGAAATGGGGAATTCGCTGCAAGGGGATTAGGGACGGCTGCAAG